>NC_136676.1:2507744-3125244 GCF_903797595.1 Erithacus rubecula | reverse complement strand
TTTTTTCCCCTCCAGTTAAGCCTGCATGCAGGCACAGGTTTTTTTGCTCCATCATTATTTTGATACCAGTGCTTTGTAGGGCTGATGGTTGTTTGCCAAAGGCCTTGGAGCAACAGGAATGGTGACTCACCCTCCTGGGGCAGAGCAAATGTTTGCTTTTGTGGTGTCTGGAGGGCTGAGGGGTAGCTGGTATGATGAATTTCTCCTTTATTTATTAGAATTCCTCTACAGCTGCAGCATGCAGGGGACTTTTCTGCTGGCACTTTCAGAACCCATTGTTTTGCAGCTCCCATCCACAGCCCTTGTCCTCTGGGTGACCCAGCCATTTATCCAAAATGGAAATGCACATGGAAGCTGTTTACTTGGCCCATGGCCTTGCAGTGCTTTTGAGTCAGCCCAGAGCAGGCTGAGAGCTGCTCTTGCCCATGTTTTGTGCTGGGCACAAGGTCAGGCAGTGCAGTGTCAGCTACAGGGAAGAAAACACACACACACAAAAAAATAAACATGCACCAGCCAGCCCCATGTGACACTGTTATGTAGGAATTGTTATGTATAAATTAAATATTACTGGCACAGGTGGGAGGCCCTGGCACAGAGTGCCCAGAGCAGCTGTGGCTGCAAATGCCCAAGGCCAGGCTGGACAGGATTTGGAGCAGCCTGGGACAGTGGAAGGTGTCCCTGCCATGGCAGGGGGAGACTGGATGGTTTTTAAAGTCCCTTCCACACCAACCAGTCTGGGACTGTGGGATTCTCTGTTCATTGTGAGTGTCCCCAGGCCCTGAGCAGAGCTGACCCTTCAGAGGGAGCTACAGTTTGCATCCACAGCATTTGTATTTCTGGCCAAAAATGTGCTGTGGTTCCACTGAGCAAAACAATATGACTGTTTTTTCCCCAGTGTTTGTCAGTGGTTAATGAGTAACCTTTTCTTTCTGGCAGGAATCCTTGTCAGATTCTGCCCTCTCCTGCACCCGAGGCAAGAGCAGGGCTGCTCACAGACCCAGCTGGGGCTGACTTTGTCTCACATTCCCCCACTCCACAAATTCTGCTCTGGAGAACAGTGAAAACTCCATGGTTCTGTCAAACTGCTCCCAGTCGGGTCAACTAAACATTTTCTGGGCCAGGGGTGGTTCTTGCAGGGGAAGGCAGAAGGGTTTGTGCTGCCCTGAGCCCTCTGCCAGAGCTGGGAGGCACCAGCAGTAAGAAAAGGCTTACAGGAAAGTCAAACCTGGAACACAAGGGGAGTTGGAAGGGCTTTGTCCCAGTCCTGCATTTGATAAAATTAAGCAACATAATGTGGAGTAAGAGTGTGCTGTCAAGCTGGAATGCTGCAGCAATCCAGACTGGAGTCTGAAACTCTGGGCACATTTTATTATGTAAATATTTTATTTTATTTTATTTTTGTATTTTTTTTTTAACTTTATTTATTTTCAGAAAAATAAGCATTTTCTTTCTTTGCAACAACCCTGCCTTTAGGAGGGTGGAATAGAGGAGTTTGGAACACAGCCTTTGCTTTTCAAGAGAATTTTGAAGTATATGTACATTTGGGGGTGGGTGCATATATTAAAAGTAATACAGAAACATTCACATGCACAGTGTTATTGTCAGAAGAAAACTTGTATAAGTGGATTTTGAGCAGCTCTTGAAATGTGTTTTGATTTTGCTTTGTTGTTGTTTGATGGGGTTTATTTTAAATACCTGTGCAACAACCTGTAATCTGAAGAGAGTATATTCACTGAAACCTGCTTTTTCAGCATGAGGCTCCAGAGGGGAAGTCACTGTGAGCAGGAAGTCAAGGCAGTTCCTGTGAGAAGGAAAACAGTGCAAGGGTTAAGAGGATTTGTCAGCCCAGTGGGTTGTGCACTGGAGGAAGCAGGTTCCTGCTAAACAGTGCTTTAGAGAGAAAAAAATTAAAATATAAATATATAGTTGGGCTAAGATGTTACAAAGTATTTTGCTGAAGAGAAAACAGATAAATGTTGAAAAGCATCATGCAGTCTAGGAAATGAGATAGTGAAGAGATCAAAAGGTCCCTGTCACTGGGAAATGCCTGGTTAGAGCTCTGGTTTGAGATGGGGCCCATTTAGCCACTTAGCTTCTCCCCACAAAAATGTAAACACTGCACTGCTTTGGAAAGCTGCCTTTGGATGATCCCACAGAGCTGCTGGGCTGTCAGGAGCAGAGGGGAGGGCAGGGTGCTGCTCATGCTTGCCCCATGCTCCCATCACTGCAGGAGCCCCTCAGCCTGGAGGAGCTGCTGGAACAGGATCATTCATGATCCAGCAATGGAAAATGTGAAATTCCACAGGTGCAGATGGACACACACAACTTCACCCCTGGTTTTGGAGTCTGAAAGTTTCTTTATTCCAGTTACTTTGATGAGGACATTGCCTGTCTCAGGAGTGGGCAGGCAGTGGTGCCTGTGTGTCCTGGGGGCAGGTAGGGGGTGGGCTGGGGGTGTTTCCAGCAGGGACAATGTGGAATCAGCCCCTGGATTTGTTCACCTTTGCAGGAGCACTGGAGTGAAACTGGGCCAGGAAAAAGGGCAAGGGAGGAGAGGACAGGAGGAGAATAAAGGGGAGGGCAGGGAAAGGGGGAGGTGGAAAGGATGGGAAAAGGAAGGACAGGAAAGGATGTGACAAGTTGTGACAAGAGGACTGGGAAAACAGGCAAGGAAAGGGGAGGAGAGCAGAGGAGGACATGGACAGGTGCCATTTCCATGTGTCATTTTCTCAGGTGTCATTCCCATGCTGTGTGGGGTCTCTTCACCAGTTAGGGACAGTTCTTCCTGCCCCTGCTGAGGTGTTGTTTCATCTGCTCTTTAATACACCTTGAAGCTGGACAGGTTTTTCCCCACAAATGGCTGAGTTCAGGGCACTCCAGGGGAGTTCAGTGACTGCTCTGGTGTTTGCACATCATCTCATGGATGGTCACAGACCCCAGGTACCCCACCTGTCCCCTGGAAATGCTCAACACAGCAGTGAACTACTCCTGGTTTTCCCTCCCCACCTTTAGCAGCCCAGTATTTTACAAGAACTGGTTTCATTCTAACCTTCAGCACCAAAATATCCTCATGTGGCTTCAGGAAAGGACTTTACCTTCAAATTGCTTTACCTTTTAAAGCTCTACTTACACTGAATCAAAAGGTTTCTAAAGCCACACTGTAAAATGTAGGTTACTCAGCAGTTACAGGAGAGTTGTGTCCTCATGCCCAAAGCTGGCACCTCCAGGGAGTGAATGTGACACTGAGGGTTCCAGTTCCTGTGGGTTAAGGTGTCCCAGAGCACTCACTCCTCCCTCCTCACTGTGGTTACACTTAATGACAAATACCCATGTGGTATACAACATTAGAAAAAAAAATTGTTATTTTTATTATTTAAAGTTTACTTCTGAAGATATTGTGAAGTCCAGCAAGCTGATCTCCTCTCCCCCCACCCTTCCTCCACCTGAGGGAAGGAAAAATCTGAAGTTCAAGGTTCAATTTCCAAGGCTGCTCACTTCACCTACTTCAAGACCAAGTCAGGAAAGGGGCCTTGAGATGTAGATTGAATGTAAAACTGAATCCTCTCTGTATTAATTAACAAAATGCAATTTTTTTGTTAAAAAGGAGGCTGACATTTCAGTGCAAGACTGTGTCTCCTGTATTTACCAACAAAAATCCCACCAAACAACCCAACCAATGCCCCCTAATCACAGCATTAATGCACCCTATTCATGGCACCAAACCACAGGACACTTGTGCTCCAACAGCTGAAATTATTTCTTAATTTTATTTTTAAAGGTTTATCTACATTCCTGCACTGTGAAAATCAGTTTTTTCAAGGGAAAAAAAAGACAGAGAGAGAGAAAGGCTTGTGTCAGGTAGTGCAGTACGACTCAGTAGAGCTCCTTTAATTTCTTTACACAGTAAACAGACTCATATTTATACCCAACCCACTGCCTGTCATATTTACATGGACACTTGTACATATATACATGTTAGCAAAATACAGGGCTTCTCCCAGACCCAAAGCTGTGTCAGCTACACCTCTGTTATACAATTAGTGCTTAAAAAAGAAAAGCCACCTCTTTTGTTTTCTCTAAATACTAAAATTATATTTTTTCCTTCTCTAGTCACACAATTCTGGCTCCAGCCTGGTACTTGCAGCTCTTTTCTGGCAGTGAGGAAATGGATTTTCAAGAGTCCAGCTCGAGTTGCTCTTGATTTTCACTAGGTCTCAGCATCAGCTGCTGCTCATAATAAAGGCTCTTTGCATAGTTGATTTCTTGGGACAGCTTTACTGCCAGAGCTTCTGATTTCACTTTCACCTGCAGAAAGAAAGGGGATTTTTCTTAGTGTGCTCCTGCTGTCAGCTAAAACAGATTTTAGATCTGAAGAAAGGGACACAAGAGTTCCAGTGGAGTTTCCTGCTCAGGGCTGAGGCTGGAGCAAGGAAGAAGCTTGAGGGACCCCCAGGTGCACACACAGATATTCAAGGGTGAGGGCAGGAACCCTGTGCCACACTGAGCTTATTTCCTTTGCCTTCCCTTCCACCTTTTATCTGTTTGGAATGTGAACTGACTGGGTTCTACTAGGCCTGTAGAACAGCCCCTGAGCAACTTCTGTAATGGCACAAAACAGAAACACTGGCTCCAGCACTGGAGACCTCACAGTAAAAAAATACTACATGGAGGAGGAGATTACACAGACAGCAAAGTACCCAAGTTCCATTCATGTGGTAAACTTAAAAGCCTTTCACAGGTAAATACATGTTTCTTTCTGTTACTTTTCTGCCTGCGAGAATACTTCAGGCTTTTCCTTTCTTCAGCTTTCTCAGGAGTTTAGGGAGCCACTTCTAAAGTCACTGAAAGCAGGGCAGTGGCTGTTTTCAGTGACAGAACAAAGCCTGGCACTAAAACCCTTTGGTGAGAAGGGGAGCACAAGGTGAAAGAGGGGGTGCTAAAGCCTGGGATTAAACCCTTTGGTGAGAAGGGGAGCACAGGGTGCAGGGGGGTGCTAAAGCCTGGGATTAAACCCTTTGGTGGGAAGGGGGGCACAGGGTGCAGGGGGGTGCTAAAGCCTGGGATTAAACCCTTTGGTGGGAAGGGGGCACAGGGTGCAGGGGGACCCAGCTCCTCACCATGGGCCGCTGCTGGGAGGGCCCTGGCATGGCCACACCACTGCTGCTGTTCACAGCCTTCTTGGTGAGCTGGATGTACATGTTCCCGTGGTCCTTGGACACCAGGCAGTGGTACAGGTCATCATACCTGACCTCCAGGAATATGGAATCCCTGTCCATGCAGTCCCCACTCTTGAGGAAATACACAGCCTTGGAGGAGATGAGCACACAGTACCTGTCGATGTTCTCCACGGCGATGAAACTGCAACAGAGGAGGAAATGTTTATTAGCTTAAAGATAAAATAGCAAATTCACCAGTGTCTTCACCTGCTCTGTGACCTTTAGAG
This sequence comes from Erithacus rubecula, assembly GCF_903797595.1. Taxonomy (NCBI): domain Eukaryota; kingdom Metazoa; phylum Chordata; class Aves; order Passeriformes; family Muscicapidae; genus Erithacus; species Erithacus rubecula. The sequence goes on along the minus strand of NC_136676.1, from coordinate 3,119,801 downwards.
CCCATCAGAAAATGTAGTAGTGCAATATGTACAATTCATCTGCATTTCATTTAAACTGTTTAGAAATGGAGCTGATGAAGGACACTCTCCCCTAGTTATAAAAAGATTGTGCTGTAAATCAAGTATTAGTGCTGCCTGCCTGGCCACCAGCTTTGGGCATTACAGGGACACATAAAAATGTCCTTTGACAAGGACTTAGCAACAGTAATTTCCTTGCTCTGGACTGCAAGTCCTAATGCTGAAGCTTAATTGCAACTAACATCAGTTCCAGAGCTGGCACATGAAAGGTCTGCAGACATTTCTGACAAGAGCTATCCTGTAACTCTCCTGTGCTTCCCTGCTCCCCACACCTCCCTGCCTTCCAAACCAAAACCAAGTTGAACCTGCTGCCAGGATCAGTAGCAGAAAAGAGAAATTAGCTGTTTAACAAGGGGTGAGAGGTTAAGCAGCAAGCAGGTTTCCCCAGGGAGATTAGGCTGAGTGATGAATAGGAAGAGGGAGAGAAGAGTGAGTTAGGAATACTGAGAGTTATGATGGCTGAAAAGGCTGGTGTGTAAAAGAATAATTGTAAGGTGCAAAAATGAAATGGAACTTGAACACACAAATGCTTCTCCCCCACTTCTGATTTACTACTGAAAGGAACCTCATTAGTGGGGCTTTTTAAATGCTGAAAAATTCAGCAACTTGAGTGTGGAATTATAGCTGAGTAGAGTACTAGAGTAGTGCTAAATAGAGTGAAAAAGTTCTGCCAACAGCCCTCAGGGTTGACATGCACCTGTAAAGGAGGATTCTGCTGCTGTCAGGCAGGTCCCAAATTGCTGCCCTCTGAGCCACTGCTCACACAAACCTGTCTCTGTCCTCACATCCTGCAGGATCCTCCACTGGCCTAGAAATCAGTGACCTGTGTCACTAGATCAGTGTTTCTGGTAAACAGAAAAATTCCCCATCTAATGCACCCTCAGCCCTACCAGTTAAATATCACTGTGCACAAGCTACTGTGATCTGCAGCCAAATAAACCCAGAGCTATAAAAGATATGTTAATAGCCAAAAATATGGCAAGAGGTCAGGCCATGGTTTCTTTTTGTGGTATAAAAGGATAACTCCAGTAATTCTGTATTCCCAGGCCTCTCACAGGCACTGCCCTACACTGAACTTGCCTTTCCCTCTGTGCTGTGTCCCTGCCCTTGCTGGCAAAGGTGCACACACCAACTCCAGCCCACAGTGCCATGTCAGTGCTGAAAAGGGCACAACCAGCCTCAGTCAAAAAGCTTTGCCCAGCTCTAACCTTGGATGAAACTCCAGAAGGGAATAAAAAGCTGTTCCTTTAAGTAAAACAAACTGGATTTCAGCTTAGAGGAAGCCAGGTGAAAGACAACATGAACAGAGTTCTGGAAATCAGCAGCTGCCCTGCAGTTTTCCATTGGAGTTCAAACACTTCAGGGTAAGGTTCTGCCTTTGAAATTAGTTAAATAGGATGGAGAGTGACATTTTTTATGAAGTGTCACAGAAAACTTAATTGAAGCACAGAGCAGCAGTACAGCTGCAGAGGAACAGCCTGGTGCCCTGGCCAGGCACATCAAACAGTGTTGGAGGGAGGCCCCAGGGCCAGGATGCCACCAAGGACTCCAGGACATGCAGGGGGAGATGAGATGGGCACTGAGAGCTGCTCTCAGCTCCAGGGGAAGCACCTGGCACTGACCAGGGGCTGCATGTGCTCTGTAAGAACAGCACATGATGCATGAACTTCTCACAAGGCTTTTCCTGGTGGCATGTATATATCCTGAGGAATGGAAGCAGAGGTCAGTGAGTTAATGGAGAAGCCCAGAAACATTAGCTAATTTGTAGTTCAGGCTCTACATTTTGTTCTAAGTTTGAGTCATGCATCATTACCTTTGCTCTTGCCAACTGTTACTTTCTTCTCAGTGTCTAGATCTTAAAATGGGTATTTTCAACCTTTTCAGATACTACTGCAAGATACAACTTTTATTTTTTTTAAACCCATACATCTACACTATTAAAAATATCTCAAATTAATAACATGAAAAATTAAATGAAACATGATCCAGTAGAACAAAGTAGAAGCAACCAGATCTCTGGAGAATTTGTGGGGTTTTTAACAACATCAGGAAGTAATTACACAATATTTTCCAGAAGTGAAACAGCGAGCCTAACTGGAAAAAAATGTGGAAACATTTAGTTAGAACAGTAGAGCAAGGTATTAAATCCCCTTTTATGGATTTAACTCTGAAGGAAAATATGCAAATAATCAGGTCTTCAAATGTGTTTCTGATTATGATACTAGGATAAAAGTCAGAGGCATAATTTTGTACTTATTTTCCATGACAAGAAACACTGTGTTCCTGCTGAATGATGTTCCTAATGGTGAGAGTCACAGTGAATGAACAGCATGACTTGATGACAAAGGCCACTGCTCTGCTATGGGCTGCACTGGTGATTTTCTTTGGTCACAAATTGCTCTTTCCAGTCTCCCTGCCTAAGAGCCATCCTGAATAGGCACAAAGATCCTGAAAGGAGGTGGAAACAGGATACCCCAAATGTGAACTCACAGGGCCACAGCTAAGTGGCAGATTGCAATCTCTTCCTCAGGCAGAACCTGGGATGGCACATGGAGCCTGCCCAGGAACACTGGGGGCACCAAGTGACCCTGTAGCTCCCTCTGCCAGCTCCACCATCAGCAATTCTGAGCCCTTTCCTTGGCAGATGCTCTGATGGGTGACAGACAAAGCCTCTGTCACACCCTCCCCTGACAGCTGATCAGTAACTGTGGTGGAGACTGGGCAAGTGATGAATTCTGCCTTTAGACCCCAACCCAACAAACTGGTATTCCCCCTGTAGAATCACAGAATAAGCCCTCTGAGACCATCAAATCCCACTGTTCCCCCAGCACTGCCCAGGCCAACACTAATCCATGTCCCCAAGTGCCACATCCACAGGGCTTGTAAATCCCTCCAGGGATGGGGACTGCACCACTGTCCTGGGAAGCCACACTAGGGCTTTGTGGCTTTTCATGAATAAATTTACCCCAATATCCAACCTGAACCTCCCCTGGTGCAGCTTCAGGCCTGTCCCTAGTTCCTGTCCCCTGCTCTGTGGCAGCACAGCCTGACTGGCTGCACCCCTCTGTCAGGGAGCTGTGCAGAGGAAGATCACCCACGAGCCTTTTCTCCAGGCTGATCTCCCCAAGCTCTCTGAGACCCCCTGGTGCTGCAGACCCCCCCCAGCTCCATGCCCCTCCCTGACACACCCCAGCCCCTCCCTGTCCTTGCAGCAGTGAGGGCCCAGAGCTGAACACTGAGTGTGAAGCAGTTTCAGACACCATGGCAGCAAACAGCAGCTGTCAGGGGCTGTGTACTCACAACTCATCCTGGATGTTGTCAGTGAGTTTGAAGAGCTGCTCCTGTCCCTCTGCCTGGCTCTCCAGGTAACGGGGCAGCAGCCCCTGGGGGCCCCTGCAGCAGCGGGGCTTCCGCACGCGCTCCGCCTGGCTCCTGCAGGACAGACAGACAGACAGACACACAGACACATCACTGGGCAGCCCTGCTGAGCCTCCCAAACCCCTGGCTGCTGCAGGACAGACAGACACACAGACACATCACTGGGTAGCCCTGCACACACTGCAGCCCTGCTGAGCCTCCCCAACCCCTGCCTCCTGCAGGACAGACAGACAGACAGACACACAGACACATCACTGGGCAGCCCTGCTGAGCCTCCCCAGCCCCTGCCTCCTGCAGGACAGACAGACAGACAGACACACAGACACATCACTGGGCAGCCCTGCTGAGCCTCCCCAACCCCTGCCTCCTGCAGGACAGACAGACAGACAGACAGACAGACACATCACTGGGCAGCCCTGCACACACTGCAGGCCTGCTGAGCCTTCCCAACCCCTGGCTCCTGCAGGACAGACAGACAGACAGACACACAGACACATCACTGGGCAGCCCTGTGAGCCTCCCCAACCCCTGCTTACTGCAGGACAGACAGACAGACAGACACACAGACACATCACTGGGCAGCCCTGCACACACCCCAGCCCTTCACAACACAGCCTGTAGACCCTGGAAGCCTTGGATCTGGTGAGACACAGAGCCATACAATAATAAAAATACAATAATTTTGTCTACAATGAAGGGGAAATTAGCTAAATTAGTAGGAAGAAGTTGTGGGAGCCCAAGGCATGCCCCTGGCCTTTTTGGGGGTCTCAAAACCCCCTGAGAAGGGTCTCAAAGACTCCTGAGTGAGACCCTGGTGTCACAGGTGCTGAATTTTAACCCTTGGGGGAAGCTGTCAGCACAAAGAGAATGGAAACAGGTCACCAATAGTAAAGTATAAATTTAACATTTAGAACGTAGATAAATAGGTTTATTGGAATGTTTATGACAAGGGACACGTGGCCAAAATGGAGAATTTGGGGGTGGACACCTTTTCCTCCTTCTTCTCCCTGTCATCCATGTTGGGTGACACGTTGACACTCTCGGATTGGATGGGGTCAGGGCTGGACCATTTAATAAAATTGCATTGTATTGGTAAAATTTTATAAACATGTAATACGTAGTACAAACTATATAAGCTAAGCCCTGCCTTCACCAGGCAGATTCCACCATGGATGCCAGGCTGAGCAGACCCTGCTGGCCAGGCAAAAAGTCCCAGAGATATGAAACAATAAACAATCATTGGAACAAGAGAAAACTGTCTCCAGCAATCTCTCTTCAACTGCTTCAGAGAAAACCAGAGTTTGAACCACTTCATATCCCTCTGGGGTGACCTCAGGGCAAAGGAGAAACCTCAGACTGGAACAGAAGTGACCTAAACAGTGTATATTCTCTGAAGATTCAGGGATGTATGTATCAGCAGTTTGATTGATTTGACCATTTCTTTTCACTGCTCCAAAAAAAAAAAAAGAGTGCAAAAACCTGGAGAGAGCTCTCACTAATGGACAGTGCCAGGAGACTGCAAATTCTATGGTTATGGAAACAGGAACATGCATTTAAATTAAAACAAAGAAAAATCCTCATTAATTAGGGTCCCCATAGCAGGGTTTAACATACTTTACCTTGCTGTGTGCCTATTAATAATGACAATAAGAAGAACACACTCTTGTGGGCTGACAGCCAGCAGAGGTTGATACTGGCCACAGCACTGCACAACTGCAGGCTTGGTTCCTCCCTTAGCAGAATTTTGTTAAAAAATAATACTCTGAATTCCTTCAAGCTCCTGGAACGCCCTGCCCCTGAGGAATTGTGTTACAGGCTGCTGAGCCCTGCTTCATTCCCTGTCCCTTCCCAGCAGCATCACTCTGGGGCTGCTCTCTGGTATTTCACAGCTCTTCCAGGCTACTGCTGTTACAGATTTCCCAGCCAAATGCACCATTTTGGATTAGTGCTCTCCCTTCCCATCCTGATTCTCTGTAAAACCCTGCACAAGGAACTCCAGCCTTTCTGATCCAGGGATAGGAGAAGGTCCCAAGGAGTGTTACCTTTGCTTTTGAAGCTTCTCACCACCAGGAGAGAGCACTCACCCTCCTGGGAACCATGATTTGCAGATCTTTTCTCTGGAGCCTCATTTCCTTGTGACCTTCCACCCCTCAGCAGCCCTGTCCTAAATCCTAGGCACCCTTAAAAAATTTGTATTCCTTCAAGTTTTTGACCACCCTTAATGCAGTGGTTAGAGCTGTGCTATTAAAGTACTGTGGCCCTGGAGCAAGCCACCTCTCCTGCCCCTTAAATTCCTTAGATATAAGCAGGATTCACCTATACCAGGTACAGCATTCTTGTCTTTCTAAACCTACACAAGAGGTGAACAGCACATGCCTGTTTTTACCTATTAGAGTCTTACAAAGCAGTAAACAAGTGAGTTTGCCTTCATGAATGCAAAATGTTGAGACAGAAGTTCCAAAGAAATTAAAGAATTCCAACCAGTATAATTCACATCTTGCTGCTTGTCCTACTTACTAGCTTCTGAAAGCAGGAAAATGGCAAAAGATCACCAATCAAAGAAGCCCCTGTTGGCTTTTAAATCTCTCTATGGCACTTACTGACAAGTTCAGAGTGTGACTGCCTGCAGCCTTAGCTGGGTTTTAATTAACAGTGGCCAATCACTGATGTTTTGCTGAGACACTTTCCACCTTGCACTCAGGAAGGCTGGATAATGTGACAGCAGCTGCAGTGAGCAGTGGGTTTTACATGAACCAACCTCCAGACAAACATCCCCTGTGCCAGCCTGACCAATATTCTGCTGGTTCCTTGGGAAGAGGGATGTGGAGCACTGCAAGCAAGGCTACCCTGATGGTGCTGGGATAGAAGAGGGTTTTTTAATCCCACAGACACTGCAACTACAGGGAACACTGGTTTCTAATGTTTGGCACAAAGCAGGTCAGAGAAAAAGTGCCAGTGCTACAAAGGCACTGGCACCATAATGGATTTCTGAAGGTTTGGCACTTTCTGAGCCAATGTTTTATGTTTTGGTTTTGTTTTATAAATGGAAGAAGCACTTCAGAGTACAAGTGCATTGTTCACTGTGCCCTCCAAGCTCAGATAGTGATCCTGGTTTTAAGAGATCATTCTCTTCTTGGTGATAAGGCCAGTTCTCCAACCCAGAGCCACTGCATAGATTCAGTCCATCACCCCCTTGGCAAACTGCTCTGTTTGGTCTGCACAGCTAATAACATTCCACACCACTTGATTTTTTTAATCTAAAAATTTGTTCTACTGTCTCAAGTTACATTCTGTAAATAACAAGCAACCCTGGTGAAATCCCAAAAGCTGCAGATTTGTCAAGCAGTGCCCACATCTGGGTTCCATTACCAGGCACTCAGCAGATCTGCTGATTCCTTTTTAATAAGCACACAAAAGCAATACAAGGCAGGAATGCCCTCACGTCTGCCCAGCACAGCAGGGAATGCTGCTGCTGGATAGAGGCACCAAGGGCTGGGAGAGGCTCTTGGGAGGGAGATGAGCACTGCAGCTCCCACTGCAGCTCACTGGAACCAGTGCACAGCCTCTGCTGGCTGAGAGTTCACAGAATCCTTGGGATTCTGCTGGACACTTTTAAAACAGAGCTTTTGTAATCAAACACATCACCAACCTGATGAAGGAAGTGGTCAGGTATTAGTGGGGATAATTATTGACCAACTTAGGTTGAGAAAACTCTCCAAGAGACACCCCATGTTCTCCAGAATCACCTGTCCTTGTTCCTCCACTCCCTGTTCCCCCCTATCAGGTACCCACCCCCCCAGGTTCCCACAGCTCTGGAGATGTGATTCCTGCAGAGCTGCATAAATACACACTGGTTTTGAGAGCAACAACTGTTACTTATCTTTGATGGTCTCTTGGGCCTAAAATTTTCCCTGAAAACATTTTCAAAAAGTTTAAAAATTAAATTCAGAAGGCCTCAAATTTTGTATATCAAAAGATGTTGGTCTGCTAAAACAAACCATCCCTATTCTAAAATGATTTAGAAATTATTTACAAATTTACATCTTTCAGTTTCCTCAGTATCACACCCAGAATAATTATTCACCATGATACAACTTTAGGAAATGTAGCAACTTCTCAGAAAAACCAACGAGGACAAAACTCCATGACCAACACAGTAATCACTGGATTTAATTTAAAATGTGTATCTGGGGGATTTCTCATCAGGGTAAGAGAACAGCACTGACAACCACAGATTGAAAAACCCAGCCTGAGCATGCACACCCCAAATTCTGCACAAACATGGAACCAATGTAGAATGGAGCAGGCTCCTCACAAACTGGACCTGCTGCAGCACCTGCCTGGCCATGGGCTCCCTCCTTCAGCCCCAGGGCTCCCCCCAAAACTCTCTAGGAATCATTTCCTTTAGCCAGACACAGCTCTTGCTGCCAAAACTTCAGCAGCTGTCACCAGCAAAGGTTCAGTCTCACCAGCTCATTACCATTAAGCAGTAACTTGCTGGGTCTGGTACAGCTAAAATTCAGGGTTGCCATTGTAAACTCTTTTTTTTTTTTTTTTTCAGGTTTGCATAAAATTTAGTGCCAAAAGCCTGCTCTGGGCTGTAGCTTGGCATACTGACTTTCAGCTGGCAATGATTTTTATCCCCTTGAAATAATTATAAAACAATATTAATTCAAACAAAAGAAAATGGCAGGTAATGTAAGACAATTCAAAAGCTGCTGGTATTTTCAAGAAATAAGAAAATCAAACTATTACTGGCTCTGGAAAAAATCTGCTTCCTAAATAGAGGGAGTGCTTTGTCTGAGGAGGCTTCAGTGCATTTCAGACATTTAAAGTGACATGATCTGATAAATCAAAGGAGGAATAACCTTTATCTTCTACCCCAAAATACACAACTAAAAAACCTGATCCACTTGCTCAGGTTCCTGCAGCCTTCCATGAGCATCACCATCCCACATGATTGCCATGAAATGCAGAATGAGGAGGGTGCTGGTGCCACAGACATGACAGGAGGACACTGAGCAAAGCACACTTGGTAGTGCCAGAACCAGTGAAATGTGAACAGTGTTTGCCTGACAAACTGAGCTGAAAACTCAACCATCACAGCAAACTCAGTGCTGCAGCCACAGCTTAGGAACAAGTGGATAACAAATGAAAACAAACGTGTGCCACTTGCAATGGGGTCTGTAGTGCACATCACACCTCTGCACAGCACTAACAATCCACTATTTCCATGGTTCTTTCCTCACTGATGCACTGAACTTTGTTTCATGTGATGAGCAGGAATATTCCCTGAATTCACTGAGCAGAAGGGGAGAGACAGCAGGTTTTTGATGTGCCAGTTCCCAGTGCCTGGGAATACTGAATGCCTTGGGCCCAATTTCAGGAAAACATGTGGCAATCTAGATTCCTTGCTCCCTGGTGATTCTCCTGGTGCTGTTTCAAGGGCTCAGTGCAGTTGCCTCCCACCCTGTGTGGATTTTGGGGTGCAGTTCCCACTGATCCCAAAGATCAGCACAGCTCTGCCATGGGATTCATCTGCTGCCCCCAACAGAGATGCTGTTAAGGTGTGTTAAAATGCACACATGGTACAGCCAGTTGAGTGCTGGATTTGGCATCAGAATGTCTCAGTTAGATGCAAGAATGTGTAAAATCATGGGCCAGACAGCTCCCTGCTGACTGCAGATCTGAGGAAGCTCATATGCACAGTTTATTCCAGCAAATGCATGGAATATATTGTGCTTGTTAAACATGTTCCCAAAATGCTAGTTTCAGGCAGAAACATGCAAATAAACGGTGCCTGGGGTTAAAACCTCCCACTTACAGTCAAGTCCCTCCTCTTTGGAGGGATCTCCCAGCTCAGATGCTGCAGACCTTTAGCTGACCCTACATGCCTTCAGGAGAGTACAGCGTGCTCAAGGAGCAACTGTTTATCATGGAAGTTCTTCCTGCCAGTTTCTTGGAGATAGAGCTTTTCTCCCCCTTCCTTTTTTCTTTTTTACACCAGATCAAAACAAAATTAAGAATTATTCCCTGGGTTTGCAATTGTACATAACCTCGTCAGGTTCCATCCAAGTTCAAAAGGAACTGAGAAGAGATTAATTAAGACACAATTATGACATACATATTACAAATCCAGCATCTGGTCAAGGTGTATGAGCTTGCCCTGCAGACAAAGCACTGACCCCAGCTGCAATCAGGGCATCAGCTTGTGGCACTTGCCCCACTTCTGCCTGTAACAGCTGTGCAGCAAAACTCACACTTTCTCAAGCACTTGGGTAACATCAAGCTTAAGAAGTTGACAAAACATAACACTGCCATCCCAGCTTCCAATTTCCCCCAGACTCTTCCTGTACTGATGACAGGGATGAATGCAGCTGTCACCTTAAAGAGTTTCTTGTTGAACCAATGTGTTGAAAAATGCTCCCATTCACCTTCTGACTGGATGTAAAAGATGGTTCTCAGCAGGGATTTCCTGCAAACACCTGTCTGAGAACAGGAGCTGAACATGAAACCAAAGAGCCCAGGACCATAACACTGCTCAGCCTCAGGGCACTGTGCAAGGGTTTAAAATATTAAACACTGTCTGCTGCCAGCAGGGCCTGTAGCAGATGGAGCCTTGCTCTTATGTCTGTGCCCATGGAATCCCAAACTGGTTTGGGCTGGAAGGGCCCTTAAAGCTCATCCTGGGCAGGGACACCTCCCCAGGCTGCTCCAAGTGCAGCCCAAGCTGGGCTTGGGCACTGCCATGGATGGGGAGTCACCTTTATAATGGTCCTGTCAATGCTGGGCAAGCAATAACCAGCTGCAGCAAATGCAAATATGGTCACTTCAAGTGAAAAATACTTCAATCTAACAGAAATGCTTCCACATTGTATTCCTGCCTTCCTGGGGAAGAAAATCTACTTGGGGGAAAAAAAACCAAACAAAACAGGGGCCCTGACCAGCACCAGGATAGTGATTCTGGCTGTGCATGAAGGACTGTGTCAATCAACTTTAATGACTGGATGTTTGCTCTCTTTCTGACCCTCTTTTTATATTTTTCAGTTACTACAATTAAGGCTGCAGCAGGCACAGCAAAGTGCTCTAGCACAAACCTCACCCAACAAAAAGCTACTCACGAGGTTTGTTTTGATTTTTAAAGTTTGCAGTTGCAAGAACAATTCAGATCAACTGGCTGTACTTACAAAACTGATAAAGAGCATTCCACATGTTAACAGCAACATTAGGTGAAAAAATTATCTATAAAAATACCAGCCACATGCTAAATGAGGTGACATCAAGGCAATAAATAGCTCCATCTGTAAGAAAGAGTTTGCAGAACAACCCAGAAGACATCTCTGAACAAAAAAGTAACTATGGATGAAGTAGTGCTGAAATAAAAGCGGGTTGGATTTTTTTTCTCGGCTAAAAAAAAAAAAAAGAAAAAAGATCAGTTTTACATATTTTTCCACGATCACTTTATAAATCTGCTGCACATTAGAAATCAGACACACATGTATGTTTTCCAAGCGCAGCGAGCCCAAGGTTTACATTTTACCAGCGAAGTGCCTGTTTGTGAATGGCAGCAGTGTACATTACAGGCAGTGTGAGAGGGTTAAACAGGACAGCCTCGACTCTTTATAAACTTTTGCCCTCTGGATATGTGCTCATTGGCTGCTGTACAAGGCCCGAGCTGTATTACACGCCTTAACGATATGGTTCAACTGCCGGTCAGGCTCGGGGCTGGCGCTGCGCCAGACCGCAATCAATGGGACACAGCCCTCCCCCTTTCAGATCATCACGAAGGCTCACATTATCTCCTTTTTGTCGTGCTGGTTAAATTTATGGAGCAGAACCCCGAAGCTGCATTCCTTGGCCTGGGCCGGCCCACGCGGGCCTCCCTTTGTTTGGTACTGTAAGGAGCGTGCTTTGGAGGATCGCGGGGTTGTTAGTTCAGGCACTGACTGTTTGCTCATGACTGAAATGAAAAGAGTTCAGGGGAAGGGCAAAAGGACAGCACAAGTGTAAAACCCCATCCCGGCAGGCCCTGGGCTCCCATCTATGGCTCTGGGACTGAACACAAAAGCTCACGTTAATGACAAAGGGGAAGGTCTGTGCAGGAGCAGGTAAACAGCCCCGGCTGCACCTGAGCAGCACCTCCAGCTCTCCTGCTTTCAGGAAAACCTGCAATTCCTGCAAAAATCTGAGCCTTGACTAAGCTGTCTCAAAACACTGCTTAAAAGTGGTGTTAGTTTTAAAGAAATGCTGGGTCTCTTTGTTTGAAAATAGAACCCGTCAGTGCAAACAGCCGCACAGTTTAGGATTTCCAGCACTTTAAACACATGCAGTAACCTCAGAGAACTTGATATTTATGATGCAGCAAGAAATTCGAATAAGGACACAAAATTACTGAACATACAGTAGGGAGAGATTTTTATTTTGTCTAAAATGGGCATTTCCTACATCTTTATACTTGGCCTGAGGATGAAAAAAATCCACCTCTGGGTATGCTCAGACACTCTCTACTCAAAGCTTTATTCCTGCTGTAAATAAAGAGCACTTCTTGATCCCACTCCTCACACCATTCTCATTCCAAACCCAAAACACAGCACTGAAATAGCTCCCAAGAAAAAATTAGCTCTACCATAGCTGAAACCAGGGCAAGATCACAAATTAAGTGATGTAAGAAACCTCTAATGTGATCTCAAGGCAAAAGCACCAGGAGTGGAGGCAAATGGAAAGACTATTCCAAACCTGCACAAGAGAAGCAAATACATGCAAGGAAAACCCCAAGGACTCTCAGTGGTTGTTCAGGAAATAGAAGGCGCCTGTGGACTCATTCTTCAGCACACAAAATATCCATTCTTACTTCCATCACCATTAAGAGCTCCCAAGAAGCTGCCCCAGACCTGCTGTACCAAACTCCATCCCATCTGTCTCAGGCCAGCAGGTCACACAGCCACCACACTGCTGAGCAGCTCCTGCCACTGTGCCTTAGAAATAAATAATTGCATAAACAAACTCCTATTGCACTGCACCAGTTTCACCTTTCCTGCTATTTTTATGGAGTGAAAATCCTAGAAAAAGGGGCAGAAGAGATGATGAGAAGTCCCAGAATGTGTGTGAGATGTTTCTCAGTGACACTGGCCACAGCCTGTCCCTGTGCATTCCAGCAGACAGGGCTGCTTGAATAAAGCTTTTGTTCCCTCCTGGTGGGCAGATGCTCCCAACTTATCCCACTCCTTCTGAGCAGGCACATTTGTAATTGCAACTGCAAATACTTCATGGCCCAATCTTTGATGACTTTTTTGTTGGTCCTGCTTATGGTCATGCATTAATACAGTTTTTTTTCTTTTGTATTTTCTGGAAGTTCTCTCCAATTCTATTCTAGGAGGCACCAATACAGACTAATTAATCTGCAGCTATCTGGAATTGTTTCCACCCAAGGCAAGTGTTACACAGAACACACCAAGACAGTGAGATACTTCAGCAGAGATGCTGTGATCTAAAAATCACACTAATGCCAGAAAACATGCAAACACTAACAAGTGTTCCTTTTGCTTTTTAGCCTTTGTGTCCTAAAGCTTTGGATGAAATAGAAGATAATTAGAACATGCAGGGTCTAGAAATGCAAGTATTTCCAGAAGACATAAAACTTTCTCCCTGTCTAGCTGCATTCCTTTGAGTTAACAGCTAAATACTGTGAAGTGGACACACAGAATAGGAATTCCATTTTGTGAAGCAAATATTTCATGTCACACAAAGTTTAAGTAGCAGAATAAATCTGTGATAAATCCAACAAAGGATTTATCTGCTCTTTGCAGAAGGAAGTTCATAATTGCTTCTATTTCTGACAGACTAGGCCAGGCCAATGTTACAGTGTCTTGGATTTAACTGAATTGGAATACTAAACTTGTCTGTGCACCCAAGAGACTTCCCCATGGCCTCCAGAAGTGTTGCACTGAAAATGGGGCAGTTCTGTACCCATGGTGTGTTTTCAGCCAGCTCTCCTTTCATACCTGACCAGAACACCACCACACAGTGCATTTCCCCCATTAACTCACACTTTTGCCATACCAGTAACATCAAGCTGAATCTGAACCCAGATTTCTGCACTGAGCCCAGCCCAGTTTAACAGGAGCTGGGCATGGCTCACTGCATGCTGCACCTTCCACCAGGGATGGAAATGCACCTGCCCTTACCTGTAACATCATGGTAAATATTTGGGGGTTGTGGAGGCCACCACACTAGGAACTCTGCATTCATTCATCCTTTTGAAATTACTTATTGCTACTAATGAATGGACATGTAAAGAAAAAGACAAGTTCACATTTTATGCTCAGGTAACTCCTCAGCATTGCTCATTGCAATGTTTTCCATTTTCATTATCCCTCCCCTTGCAACATTCCTTTTCCAGTGCCTCTGTTCCTTGACCAGAATCTACAAGCATCCAGGGTGTGTTTCTGCCCTCAAATGTCAAGTTAAACACTAATGTTTTAGTGGGAAATCCTTGTTACTCACAGAATAGATGCTGGGATTTAGAGTGACAGCCAATCCCTCCTAAAGTCTCCCTGTTCCATGCCAACAGACATTCACCACTGCAGAACCCAGTGCCTGAGCCATTTTCTTAAGCCAGGTTTTTGTTCCCTTTAATACATTCTGTCATGGCCAAGCAAAAAGGCTTAAACACAAAAGGTTGCACATGTCTTAACTTAAGGTTTAACCCTCCTTGTTGGAATTTAAACCATCTACAGCTTCTTCCTTAAATGCAGGGTGCATAAAACCCCAGAAGGACAATGTGAAGGAGCTGAACAATGTCAGCAACTTAAACCCTTGGGCTTGGAAAAATGTCATTTTACAAACAGGTAAGGGGGCTCTTTTGGGGGTTTCCTGTCTCAGACCCTGCTATTCCAAATCCAGCACAAAAGCCCCAGAGACTAAGCAAGGTAACATATGTAAAGTGTAAGATCTGTATGATTAAACATTGCCTAATGCAAGCCCATAATTGCTTCTTTTTTTCCAAAAAAACCTCCTATTACATAAAAATATAGGCAGATATGAAAGGAACCATGTCTATATAATATTAATGTAAAGTTATGTTGCATCTCTAGGTCCAAACACCATAGGTTTTCCTCCCATTCCTTCCAAATAGTTAAACTGAGTTAAGTGCAGAAAAGGGGACAATGATAACCAACTGCAGACAACTGAGTATTCTAAACATAAATGGTATTTAGTAGTACTGATCCCTAGGAACAGCCTCCTGGAAACATTATTCCCACATACAGTGGGTATTTGCAGTAATGAACAAAAATGTGTTAAGAGTTTGAGCATCAATCCCACTCAACCCTCTAAAAAGGAAAGGGAGATGTGTCAGTGCAGTTTGGATTCTCCAAATCATCTGGACTTTTGCTGGGCACAAACAATGGACAATGTATTGTTCTAGAAACTGTGACATTTTTATACATGAGATTCTAGGGTTATTTGACTCTATAATAAAATATGATTAAGCAAACTCAATGTTTTAAAGCTTCATCTTGCTTTTACTGTATCCTGTGGGTTACAAAAGAAACCCAATGAAAACTAACTAATTTCTTCAGTCATGCATAGCAAATCCTGCTTTATTGTGAAGAACAGAGCTTGTAGTTCCAAGAAATTGTTTTTCAGCTCTTTGTTCCAGGGGGGAGGGCAAAGGGAACTAACTGTGAGATGCCCAGCCTGTCAATGCTGGAGGAGGGAACAAAAACAAAAACAAAAACAAAAAAAAAAAAAAAAGGAAGAAAAGCTGCCCCCCTGTATTTCATTCTCACACAGAGGTACTCAGGCTTGACTTCACTTCATTTCTGAAGTTGTATGACTTTGAAAATTTTATTTTTATATCTTGAAATACTAAGTTGTATTAGCCACTGTATGAGTACGTTGAGCTGCAGATGTGCAGAAATTAGGGTTGGCACTGCAGCCCATCCTCAGCTCTCCTGACTCTGGTACTCCAGAACAGGCACCACAAGCCTCAGCTGCTTCAATTCCTTCCAGACAGCTTTAGGGGAAGTTGACTTTCCCCTTAGGAAGAGTGAACATGAAAAGCAATCTTGACAGATTCCACTCCCAGGCAAACATAACCAGCATTTGACTGACAAAAAGTGCTACCAGTTTGTTGATGCACAGCAAGGGACTTCTGCAAAATAAAATCTGAGTAGAAACAAGAAGAAAACCTAACATATGCTTATAAGAGAGCTGTAGAAAAGAGAACCAACTAGAAGCCAGATGTGTCTCATGAAGAAAGAAACACTCCTTGAATAGAAAAAGGAACAGAGAACCACTTTCTGTTCATTCTAAAAGCCAGCTTCACTTATTTAGAAACCATTTTAGGTCTTAGATGGTAGATCATTGTATCTTTCTAGTTAAGAAACTAAATTAGCTGAGGAGCATTTTCAGAAAGAAATTAAAGTTTTGAAATTAAATCAGCCATACTGAAGAGAAACAGGGCTGCATTTTGGGAACTGCTTCTCCCACAAGGAAATCCACATTTACTTATGCAACAAGCAACAGTAGACACTTCAAGAACAGTGCCAGGATCTCCAAATGAACTACAGAAAGCTACCAGTGATAAAATAAATCCTAACAGAAGAATCAAGAACAACCAAGCAGGTGAGACTGGTCACAGAGAAAGAAGCATCTACTGAAGTGCTGAAAAATGTACACACACAAACACAGGTTTGCTTAACTACTAGTGATGTAAAACTACATTTAGAGAAAAAAACAAAATTACAAATTAAGAGGCATTTAAAACCCCAGTAAAGGTACTGAAGAACCTGAAGAGGACAGAAATATGACAGGAAATTAAATGGAATTCAACCTATAACACTGCATTTCTGGGGGAAAATATCCACAATGCAAACATGAAATGACAAGGAGATACCTGCAAAGCAGTAAAATCAAACAAAACCTCTTGGGGCAAAAGAGCAAGAAGAAAACTGGGCATCAGTTTGCAATGGAACAGGGCAGTAAAACCATCCAAGACAATTCTGGGTGGCCTGCAGAGCACAGCTTGTCCCAGTGCAGGTGGGGGATTCCAAAGCACCTCCACAAAAACAGGGGAACAATCTGGACACCAGCTAGTGACAGAAGAGAGTAAACCATCAAATCCAGTTGGACAGTGAGTGAGCCTGGGAGGCTGGGCTGAAAATGAGGAAAAGCCCATGGCTACAGCTGTGCAACAGGGAGAGGAATGGACAATCCTGCTCAAGGAAAACATTAGCATGGAGACCTGCTATCCCACTGGGAAAAAGAAGAAAGGATATGAAGGAAATCACACTGCTCAAGTAATTTATTGATTAGAGTGATTAATACATTTTCTCACTGGCTTATAGGAAAATCTTACCAGGGCTTACCAGGAGAAGAACAACATTCCTTTGACCAGAAGGGCCCATACATGACAAACATTATTGTAGAGACTTGTAAAGTCAGATCTAGATCAAGTCCAAAGTCAGGACCAAGTCTGGGGCACAGACAGAAGTAAATGTCCAAGCAATTCTTCTCTGTTAAACCTGAGAACCTTGTGGCAGTGAGTTGGCTGAGTGGGTCTCCATACATTTGGGTACATATTTCTCATTTCTGCTCAGTGTCACTGATACTCATGCTCTCAACCACACTGCTTTTGACCTCCCAATGCAAATCTCAGCTAACAGAGAGATGGATGCACAAATGCAAAAAACAATTTAAATTATAATAATCTGCTTTTGATATTGCAACCTCACTGCACAATTCCAAGTGATGAGCAAAGGCACAACTAGTACAGGCTGCTGCTTTCCACATGAAGTGCATTTAAAATAATCAAGTATTTACATAACAATTTTCTGTGACCGTTAATGGCTTTCCACACTCAAACTACTCTTTACTAATAATAGTCTAGTTCATGGACAGAATTCACCAGAACTGAGGAGGCCATAGTTATCTACTTCTAATTTTCACATTGTGACTCAGAAAAGAACACAAACTCTTGTAGCAACAGTCCAAGAATAATCTTAAACTTGCTCTGACCTGGCAGAAGCCTGAGAGAAAGCCATAAAAGCAGTTTCCTGCACTACTTGTTAGGTTAGACACACATCTAAATATAAATGTTCTTTACTTGTGCTGCACCAGGACGTAAAACTCGTTTCTAGGCAAGAGCTCTCCAAGCATATCCAGAGACAGAACAGCTTTCCTGTTTTGAACTGAGCTTTAAAACTTTTGGCAGTATATGAAAAATATGGAAATAATCATGACTGTTGTATGTGACACTGGATTACTTGGAACACATAAAATCCTCTCAATAAAGGTATTGAATCATAGGAATTAACTGTTTATAAATTACATGTATGCTGCACTTTCACCAACTGCTTTACCCTCTTTTCTGCATTAAATTTAGAAGTAGTAGGGCATCTTTACGATTAGGTAATAAGTTTATATGATTAGCCTTGAAAAAGTCCAGCCTAAAGTCAAATTTTAAAAATATTTTCTTACCCTTTAAACCAATGACCTTTGAAACTACCCCCTTAAGGTCTAAAGCCATCACTTGTGCCTCAGCCTGGTCTGGCTCCATGCTCCCAATACATGGTGTGTGCCAGCTGCAGGAGTTCCAACACAAATCAACACATTTGAATTCAGAAAAGACTCATGTCCATGTAGCCTGATCACAGGAACACATGCTGCAGACTGTTCCATTCCATTCAAGGACTTTGCTGGAACTAGACTACGTCTTTCAGGAAAGCAAACAACCTCAATTAAAATTCTTCATCCCCACTCAAACCTGATCCAATGGTTAAAGTCAAGCAGCTGAAATTCAGAGCTTTTTTTTTAAAATTCAGCCATGTAATTAGAGAATTGCAAGGGGCCTATAATTTACAGTTACATATCCTGCTATTTAAATGCAACTGCAATTAGCTGGCTGAGTCAGCTCTGCAGCAGCACCAGGAACGTGCACAGGCTAAGGGCAAACAGCTCTTGCCACACTCATGAACTGACTCCACTGGAGATCAGCTCCTGCCATGCATTTCCAGTCCCATCCATCAGGGAAAGCTGCTGTGGTGTGCTGGGGCTGCAGGCAGAGGCAGCAGCTCAGCCCTGGAACGTTGTGCTGCTGCCATTCCAAACCACACATAGCTGAGCAGCTACAAACATGCAGGAGCAGTGGGACACAGCAGAGCAGAAACAGACAAACCCTTGGTCGTGTGGGGCTCTTCAAACCCCCAAAAGAACTATTTGGCTCCTTCATTATATAAGCATGTAAAACCCACACACCAAACAAAACATGAATGCAAGGTTGCTTACAGATGGAGGTGGCATTTTGGTCCCACCCCTTCTCCCTCCCTACATATTCTCAAGTACGTTTGTTTAGCTAAAAAAAAGTTTTGATCAGACTTTTGTAGACTGGAGAACTGTAGTAACTGAGTAACCTGAGAAAGGCTGGGGCTTTTTTCCCATTTTTCTTCTCTTTCCTCTTGTAAAAGGTTGCTGGGTCAGAAACTAGACAGACTGTGTGTAGACACTAAAATAATTTCACAGTGCTCATCCATGACAACAGGATTTCAAAATCCAGTGGAAGCAAAAACATGATTCAGTTAATCTGTCTTAACCTCTTCTCTTAACTGAGTTATTAAGGCAAAAGGAAATACTTCCCAAAGGAAACACAAACCCAAGATCAGGGTGGCTGGAGATCCTCTTGCCTCTCTCTCCCAGCTGCTGTCCAGTTTGGCAACTGTTGATAACACCTCCTGTGTACAGGCTGTATCTCACAGAAACATGTCAAAACATGAATTTTAAGAATATGTGTTTCTTGAAACAAATTACAATAGACACACAGCTCAACCAGAAATCCAGCTAACAGCACAGACAGGTGTGCATCTCCCCACCTTTACAGAAATCAGTCAACCTGTACAGCCATGAAATTAAGACATGCACAAACAAAACATGAAATTTTCTCAGGGATGTACTTAAGAGTTCTCATTTAATTTTGTGCATGCAAATACACTTACTAAATTTCAATCCTTGACCTCCTGGTTTTACAAATCAGGGTAAGTCCCAAATACATAAGACACAGAGATACAAACTTCCATTTCCAGAACAAACCCCACCTAGGTCATTCTTCAAGCTTCCTGTACCTCACTCACACTTCATCAAAATCACTGTTCACTGAAATCCTGATGTAGACCCTTCAGAATTCCAAGAGTGGCATAATGAAACACAGGAAATGGAAAAACCAAATGGGAAGACAAAACAAGCAGAAAACCCAACATTTTTCAAACATTCTTCTCCAAGCTTTCCGACAACAAAACCTCCTTAGGATTTTCTTTCACTTCCTCATCACACAGGTCTCATGTACATACAAGAGGACTTCCTGGCATAGTAATACAAAGGAAACTCTTGGCCACAAAGAGCACAAAGACTCTTCTGTTAGAGCAGCCCTTTCAGAACTTGGTCCTTTCCCTCTGCCACACTCACAGTCAATGCTAATGAACATTTAATTATTTTAAGCAAAACCATCATTACTTTGCTGAACCCACACTACACCAGTAACTGACCACAGGAAGAAGGCAAAGCATCTGTCCTGATGTGCTGACACCTCACAGGCACAGGAGGATGGGCACACACATAAGGGCACACAGCCATTCCCTTTCATAACTGAGAACTTAGCACAAAATAAAAATCAAAACGTAGTGACACTGTATTGATGACAGAACTCTTCAAACCTTTCAAGAGCTGCTTTTCTACAATGGAAACTGGAGGTAGAGCAGGGAGAACCCCTTCATTTCAGCTGTGTGAGGATCCAGTGGTAGAAGTTTAATCTTGCTACATACAGCCTTTCTAAAAATTTTGTTTGGTGTAGGTTAATAATTCCTATTTAACGTTGCAGCATTTCCAGAGTATCAATCAAATGCCATCTATTACACAAAAAGCAAAGGGAATGAAATGGGCTGGTAACAGCTCATGTTATCTTTGGTAACTGTTGCTTTGCCTGAGCTCAGCAGCTGCAGCAGGCACTGAGGGGCAGTGTGACAGTGTCAGTGGGTACAAACACAAGTGCAGCTGACCTGGGGCCGCTCAGGGTGGCCGTGTCCCTCACCGCCTGCGCCGTTTCCGACGCGAAGTCCAGCGCTCCCGCCACGGGCTTGGTGACAGTGCCCACCAGCCCCTTCCCCAGGCCAGAGATGAACCCACTGACCCCTCCTTCCGTCTTCACACCTTCCACTGTCGACGTTATGACACTGGTCAGTCCTCCAATGATACCTGCAGAGACAAGAGCAGCAGAAATGTCCAAAATTATTGGCTCTAGGACTTACAGAACCTCATCTGCCTGTTATTGGCTCTAGAACTTACAGAACCTCATCCACTTATTATTGGCTCTAGAACTTACAGAACCTCATCTGCCTGTTACTGGCTCTAGAACTTACAGAACCTCATCTGCCTGTTATTGGCTCTAGGACTTACAGAACCTCACTCCCCTGATGTTATTGGCTCTAGGACTTACAGAACCTCATCCACCTGATGTTATTGGCTCTAGGACTTACAGAACCTCATCCACCTCTTATTGGCTCTAGAACTTATAGAACCTCATCCACCTGATGTTACTGGCTCTAGAACTTACACAACTTCATCCACCTGATGCTCTCTGCTTACATGGTTTATTGTGTATTTAATTTAATACACAAACTTTCAATTATATTAACCAATAATACTCTATACTTTGCATATGCAGTATACATATGCATATGTACAGACCATATTAATCCACAGAAAAATATTTAATTCATCATTAAATATGTGTATTTAAATTTATTTCCATACTGGTTCATTTCCAGCTGCACTTATACCAAGAGTCCTCAGCTGTTGCACAGGTTAAGTGGTTACTTAGGATGTGACAAAATTTGATCACCAAAGCTGGTACAATTGAAGACAGAAAGCAACAGAGAGCATTGCTCCACTGGGCAAAGTCAATTATTTTAAACTGGCACTTTAAGTGTCTTTGAAGTAGTTTAAGTGACTTTAACTGTGATGTTGCCTACAGACATTTTTGTGCACATTTCCCTTCCTGAGAACCTCAGTGCTCTGAGAAATCAAGCACCTACTGAGGTTTCAAAAGACTTGGAACAGTTCACATTGTCTGAGAACACACTTTGGAGATTTCACATACCCATGATTAAAACATCAGTCTCTAGTGCCCTGGCTCAAGCACTCACCTGCCCAGCTCCCACCAGCCAAGGGCTCCTCTGAGGTCTGTAACTCAAGAACAGACCAGGCAGATCTAAACTGCCAAAATCAAGAAGCACCAAGTATCTAAATCTCTCCTCTTGAGCAACTATAGTTTATGATTAAATCCTGTCTGTTGAAATGTAGTAATTAGCAGTTCCTTTATTTTTTCAAAAAATTGAATGGGAAGCATTTAAAAATGCCACAGACTTAAGACTAGAACAGTCACACTAATTAATAATACAACACAGTGAAGTGCTTTTATTATGGACTTTTCAGCAAAGATTCACATATTTTGAATTTCCTATACTTCTACCAATTTATGTCAGACTGTTTAGCACACTGGTGTGAGAGGAACCTTTCATGATTCATTTCACACCTACAGTGTCTCTGCATGACCAAAGCAAAAAGACTTTTCTCAGCACAGAAAAGATCCTCTTTTAGTGAAAGCCAAATCAGCTTTGCACAGGCTGCAACAGTTACACTGTGAGAATAACATTTAAACAAACTGAGCCAAGATGATGCAAAATATAAATATTTGATTTAAACTTGGCTTGTATTGATTTAACCTTCTTCAACAGATAAATCATGAACTAAATCGATGTGAAGTTCGGGCCAAATTAAAACTAGTCCACTAGCCTTTACACAAATAAATGTCTCTAGTTCTTAGTACTTTGAAAAAACCCCACAAAATAACCCAACTGGTGAAATGTAACTTTAAACTGATGCACTGATTCCAAGAAACTCAGGTTTCTGGAACTAAAAGCAAACATAAGAAAGCTACAACCCAGCCATACTATATTTTTTAATGTCTGGCCCTCAAAAAAAACCTGTTTGTGTGGGTATTTCATGCCTCTATAAAGAAATAGATGTTTTGGATGAACTTTGTCATTTTAATTTTAGTTTGGAAGAAAAGCTTTTACTTCCAGTTACATTATTAAATGCTGTTTCTATTGACTTGAAAACCAAGCAATGCCCCCACCCTGACCTGCCAGCACTGAAATTCAAGCATGAAGCCTCTGATAGCTGCACTGCCCAGGCTTGCAGCAACACCCACTGCTCTTTGCAATCTGATCATCCCTTTCAAGAGAGAAATGAGCTGAAGTTGCAGCTAAGGGTTACCATGTGCAAGTCCATGGATTCCAGCTACGAGGTGCTCTCCACTGGTCGCGGCGTGGTATCGGATGTACTCCCGCTCTGTCTGGTGCCTGTTATCCATGGTCTTCCCCAAACCATCCGACAAAGTCCCAGCAAACTGCAAGAGAAGACCTTCTCTGTCACTGGAAGAACAAAAGCTGTTTCTCCTAGGTAGGTTCACTGCAGAAAATTCCTAGATCTTACTAAAGGAATGAACATTTATACAACTCATTTTGATAACAACAGAATCTGTGCAATCCTTTGGCCTTTGAGAAAGTTCAGAACTAAACACGTGCAGCTGGAATCCTGAGGTGACAAGGAGGTGCATCAACAAGTGTGGCCAAGCCAAAACAAACTAAGTCTGCAAAAAATGTACCAAAAGCAATGCCCATGACCCAACTGCAACCCCTCAAAACTAAAAGGAATGTTATTTAGATATAAAGGTTTTCCTCTGCATAGATACGTGCAAAGCTTCAAGGCAAATATGCCAGTCATGAAACTAAAACATTTTTAAGAGCTAATTATATTCTTCTCAGTAACTCGGGGTAGATGTGGCTGTGTTGTAGAAGGAGTGGGAGCCAGGCCACACTCACAGCACACCATGGGGAGATCCCAGACAGGATTCACAGCTGGGCTGAGAAGTGTTGCCCTGGTTTAAAGGACAGGTGTCTGCCAAGGAAGGCAGAAACCTCCCCTGGAATGGAGAATGTGACCCCCCCCCCCCTTCCCTCCAAATCATAACTTCAAAATAATGTGACTTCCAGGAAAATATATGGGATTTTCCTAGTATTCCCATGTGTAGGAAGACAAGCAGACAGCACTCAGAGCAGAGCCCAGCCCCGTGCAGCCCCTCCCCTGGTGCAGTTCCGGGCACGGCCAGCAGGGGCGCTGGGGGCTCCCGGCCGGGCAGGGCAGGCGCTGATTCCCCCGCGCCTGCACGGCGATGGCGGGAGAGAGAGAGACAGAGAGAGAGAGACAGAGAGAGATGGGGAATCCCTTCAATAACTCGAGGGAAGCCACCAGTCCCAGAAACTTGGAGCAGCAGGGTGGAACAGCAGGGGCAGGCACAGCAGGGGTGGCAAACACAGTGTAGCAGAAATCCCATAGCAGGCACTGCAGAGGTTGGGTGGACACGGGATGTCGAGTTAAAGCACAAGGAGAAATCCAAAGCAGCAGCAGAAAAACAGCACAGCTGGGCAGCCACAAACAGCTGGGGCAGCCACAAACAGCTGGCAGACCCTCCCTCACATGGGCTCGGGGTCCCAGGTTCTTCCCCTGAGGCACCTGAGCAGATGGTGAGGGCCCTTTGTAGGGAGCTCGGGTGTTGATGAGGCCCCAGCACAATGGCTGCTCCTACAAGCAAACCTCACTCACAGTAGGAGAAGCAGTAGAAAACAGAACACTGTGGTGGTGGTGAATTCTTCCCTCAGCAATCACAGCCCAGCCATCTCTCCTCTGACCCGAGAGTGAGTGAGGAGCTGAGCCCAGCTCAGCCAAAACCTCATGGTATCTCTGCCCTACCCAAGAGGAAGCCCCCTCACTTAAGAGGTGCACCCTTCTCCCTCCTACTCATCCCAGCACATCATTTGTCTCTTATGTATCATCATTATGACCTCTTAGACAACAAATGGAAGAAAATGCCCTGAGAGAAAGAAAAAAAAAAAAAAGGAAAAAATCCTGACCTCCAGCAAGTGTCCACAGGTACCAAACCAAAAGCTCAAGAAACTCTGAGTGTGTGTGTGGAGCAATGTGACTCCACACCTTGGAAAGTGCGGGGGAGGACTGGAAACATGCTCATGGATGAAAGGGAACATTATAGCCAAACAGGATTTGTTCTGAGAAGCCTGACCATTGCTGTGTGTGAGTCAATGAAAAAGCACCAAATAAAAATGATCTACTGTGATCTGCTGACCTTTAGTCTGATGTAATCAGATAGAAACCAGAAGCTTGATGGAAGGAGGGAGGCAAGAAAAGGAGACAGAAAACCTGAAAGCTTGCCTTGTACTCAGGATATTATTAGAAAAAAGGGCTTACAGAAGGAATTTTTCCTGAAATACTCTCCAAAAACTGGTTTTTTAATTTTGTGTAGTTGGACACCTCCTGTACCACTCTTAACTACTATCAGCATTCATATCTCCTTTCAAGAAATGAACAAAACTTCATCCCCTCTCCACCCTTGTGGAACCAAAGATCATTTAAAGCTTTGTTGTGTCTTCAGCTGGGGCTGGGGAATGCACCAGGTGCCACAGGAATGTCAAAGACCCTCAGGGTGCTGAAGTCCCTGGTGTCCTGCATGACCACAGCTCTTCAGCACAAGGACTCATTGTGCAAGGACCAGCCTGTGTCTCATGGACCATCTCCTCTGCACCCACAGCAGCTGCACTAAAGCCCCTCCGTGGCTCAGGTGTGCACCAGAGGGCAGCTGAGACCTGGTGTGAAACCCTGATGCACTGAAGATTACAAAAGAACTGGACAAACAGTTCATTTATGGGCTCAGTGCCATGATGAAGTTCCCCTCCTTTTTCTGCTCTTTCTTCCAAGGCTGTTTCTTTTTCACTAATGACACAATGTCCCAGTTTGAAACACTCCTTTTTCAGCTTAAAGACAAACCAGTCCAGTGGCTCCAATTATCTAAACAATAGGGATGAAAATGAAATCCCATGACCTTTCTTGTGACTTGATCATATGGAGACTAAACAGAACATAGTGGTCATGGACTGAGTTACTTCTGACCTTGTTGTGAACTTAATGTAGATGTTATTTTTAAAAAATTAGCCTAGAAATACAAACTGACCCGAAGTTATCTGTCAATCACGTTAAAGTTTAGAAGTTTTTTCTGGAAAAATACTTTGCTTATGAAGATTAGAGTAGCTGCTATAAAAACTGAAAGGTTCAACAGGTCTTCAAAATTCAAACCTCATTACATAATCTCTCAAGACCTGAAAATGATTTTTCAATAATGTATTTTGAAAGTCATAGTAGTTCATGACTGGACAATCAGCCAGAAGGGATAAACCAATTTATTGATGAGAATTGGTTATCTCTCTTTGCAGCTTTCCCCCTGCCCTGCACTCACACCTTCCAGCTCCAATGCTCCAGCTCTTCCTGTGAATACAATCCAGTCTTGCCTCAAATATCCCTTCCTCTGTGACACAAAATTTGACACCTAATTGTCAACAGCAATTCTGTTTGTGTGTGGACAGAATTTTAATGCAATAGTGCATTTTTCTTAGTAAGGAGGAAAAAGAAAAAAAATCCCATGCACATAGTTTAAAAGTCAAACTCCATTAGCTGTAAACCCAAAGTTAAACAGGGACATTTTTGTTTGTGTTATTTAGAAAATAGCACTGAATTACAGCTGTAAGCAAAACAATTTAAGGATCTTAATGTACTGAACATACAATGAAATGTTTCCATTTTGCCCTGATTCAGGTGACAAAATCTGAACTCGGCACAAGTTAGTTACAAAACATGAACTTCATGTTGAATCACTTTTTGAAGTGGCTCCTCCTCCCCCCTCCCCTGTGACTGTTTGTTTCCTGGTCTCATTTAATAAAGACTGAAGCCAAACTTTTGTCACCATCTGCACCATTTGTACCCAAACCAAGGGGTTTCCTCAGTGAGTGGGTCCCTCCTGAGCCATTTCCAGCTGGGAGCAGCCCCTCCTTGCTCTGTGGTTCAGAGTTTGCCAATTAGAGGTGAAATGCCAGGGAAGATAAAACAAGGGGATGTTCCAGGGGCATTAGCAAGTGATGGGAATGCCCACTGCTACTGGGCAATGGGGCAACTCACCCTTTCTGTGTGAGGCTTAGGCTCCTATTTGAATAAAGATTCAGACTGTGGTGTCACAGTTACCTTGATTCCTGAACCACACCTACATCCATCCTTATCACCCACTACAGGTAATAGCACCTGAGTGAAATACCTGCTGGGGATCACAATTTGACACTTCTAACTTTTCTGTGCATCTCAGAAATACCCTGAAATGGTTTCTGAAGTCTGTTTCAGCTAATAGGATTGTATTCACCTATACAATAAGGAAATTAAAATAAAAAAGCCACAACTAACCAAAGACCTGCACAAAACCTCTTGCACAGTCTGTCCAGGTTATAATCATTGCATTGAGAACAAGTTCCTCAGCTGTTACCTCAGGATCAGAAACCTAAACGAGTATTAGAAATTAAAAAGTCCAACTTAAACTCTGAAGGGAGATTTGCACAAGCTGAAGCACAAAAGCAGACTTGCCTTTTCCCCCCCAAGTATTTTGCTTTTAGATGTCTCCTTTGGGGAGTGCAGTATCAGCTGCTGAGGCTGAGGTTTTAAGACTCTGAAAGAGCAGAGATGGTGCCTTATGGAGCTGTTAACCCGGTCACACAGCAAATAGGCTCCAGATAAACAAAGGTGACACCAAAAGTGTGACCCACCCTTGTCTTCCTCAGCTTTTGTTAATAAGGTGTGACCTGATAACTTCAAAGCCTACTCAAGACCATGTAAATGCCAACATAACTAAACACAACAGTCTGTGGAACAAACATGAAACTAATCAAGGGACTTGTAAAAAAACAGCTCCCTCTTCTCTACCCTAATTTTCATAATGAGTTCTTTGTCTACTTGCTGATGAAAAAAACAAATAAGTCTCTTGGTCTTTTATCTCTGCATTTTTCCCATTTCAGACATCCTTTGCCTTGAAACAGAACTGCAACACAACACATTAGTTCACCTAAGGAAAGTTACCTGTTTCTGGATCAAAAGGCTCCCAGTGCTTCTGGATGAAGCCAGAGCATAAGGCACACATAAAAGTGGGTGTTTTACTTGTCACCTTGGCCTCTCCAAACAGAGGGCAATAGGAGTCTTCCAGTTACCGATTAAAAGCTCTGTCATTTCAGGTACTTAAAATATTTCAATTTATCATCAGTATTGTTTAATGCTTTGCTGTATCCATCTTGCCTGGACAGAAAGAGAACTCCTCCTAAAATCCCCAGGCAGCTGAGCATTCATCCACCTTCATTCACAAGGCACCCTCTGCCTCCTCTCACTCTTTTTGTCCCCAGAGCAGATGGTTCCTCCTGCATTTTCCTTCTACAGAGGGACACTGATCTTTTCTTCCAGGTCTACACTCTAAAGACACTTGGATTCCTGTTTTTTGTCCCACATCAGTTCAGGTATGATATGAAGCTACTGACTGGTAACATACTGCAAGCAGAAAACATCCCCCACTGCACTTCAGCCTACCTGTAACAAACTCATCCTCCCAAGAAAGGTGAAATATGACATTTTCCTCCAAATCCCAGGACATTATGCTGCCTTGCACACTCTCTTTGGATGAACATGCTAACCACTCAGCCCTTCACAATCACTGAAGATGTTACTGCACTCCTGCAAGCCCAGGGCATGCAGGGCTCAGCCTCCTCCTCTGCAGACTCAAGTAAATCAATGATTCATCATTTCTTCTTTTACATTTACACAGTGTCAACAATCAATACTAGTTATTCACCAAATCTGCAAAAGCAGATGAAATACTATCTGTACAAGAAACTAATCTATGCATGTTTTAGGTTATTTAGTTTTATGTTTTTCTCTTTAAAGGCACAATAATTAAGGAAGTTTTACCACAAAAGCCTCTTACCACTGACTACATGTCCCTTGCTGTTTCAAGCAATAGAAGAAAAACAAAAACACCCATATACAGTGTTTGTGAACCAAAGCTGGTGCCAAACAATTCAGGCTTATGGGGCACAAAAAGAATTCAAAGCAAATGAAAATTCAACTTTGGACTGCTTGTTTTCTCTAAGCCAGATGCATGAAGCACACAGCATGGAAATAAGGTTTAAGTAATCTTTTAAAGTCTTTTTAAGCTCTTGGCGCTGCTTGGTTCTCTAAGGACATCCCAAAAGGATAAATACACAATTATGATCTGAGTCCAAACATTCCATTGTAATTCTAGCACCAGAGAACGGTACATCTACAAATATTTTTGACTGAGCAAAGCAGAACATTCCAAGATGGAATGTTAAGGGAAAAAGTGATGAAATTAAATATAGATCACTTAAAACTTCTGTGCAAACCTCACAATGAACTGAGTTTAAATCAGAAATAACAGGGTTTATTTGATTTTCATCTTTGCTTTGCAGAATTCATTTAGAAAGGAGTTCAATCCTTCATGGTCAGTTGTGTTGTAGCAGCATCATTAAAAATCACATTTATTTCCTACAACTCTACAGCCTGTTAAAGGTATATTAGAAGAAGACAATTTTTATCCCATGTCTGTCAGGAAATTACAGAAGTTACAAATTAAGCATTTGTCTATGGAGGTCACAATCCTCAGAGTGTACATATTCCAGGTGACATGCTGTTGGGATTTGTGATTAAAAAAGGTCATCCTCAAATAATGCTGGTATCCTTTGGAAAGTGCAAAAATCAAAAAGCCCTGCCAGATTCTTGGATATACACAAGGACTGGGTGCAGTGGGACAGATAAAGTTGCCCAGTAAATTCTGCAACCTAAGTTTTCCTGTTTTTACTGCAATGTCTCAGGATTGATATGTAATACATTTCTGTGACTTACCATAAAAATAACTTTTAGAGCAGTTTCTTTGCTCATCAGTACACACATTGTTGTAGAGTGGATGCAGTATATATTTAATTTTGCAAACTGGTCATCAGCAGGCATTAAACACAGCTTCCTCCCTTCCCATCACTGTGGTCAATGGTGTGTTATACAGGGACTAAAAGGTGAAATGCTTTTATTTGGAAACAAGGTGTTTGTTTGTCAGGAAGCTGTTCCCCAAAATACTTTTGCCGTGCCTTTGGTCAGTTTCTTAAGAATTTCTTGGGGCATTTTAGCAGGCAAGATTGTGAATTCAGTTACATTTCTATACTCTAGACTTTTACAATTTTCTTTACGCATCAAGACAGATCATGTCAACTCTCCGATCCAGTCCTAACCAGAAAAGACAATTGAGGCTGAGCCCCCACGGCATTTCTAACCCAGCCAAGCTGTGCAGAGAGAAACCAGTCCTGGCACTCTGACCACCACCGACACACTCTTCATTTAGAAAATACTAAATCAGCAAAACGCGATAATCAGCTTCTCATTTTCACAGCAACATAAACTTTGACCCTCTCCAAACTTCTGACAAACCGCGAGGCTTTTCCCACCCAACAAACGCGATTCCCCGCAGCACTCCCCACCCCTATCCATGTCATATGCCCAAAGCAAAGGAGCTTTAATTAGCTCACATCCCATCGTTAAGCGAGCTGCCTAATGCGGGCTGACAGGGCTGCTGGCAGCCCCGGGGCGAGGCTGCTGAGGCGGGTGTCCCCGGGGAGCGCCGGCAGCAGGTGCCCGCTGGCAGCGGGTCAGTGTGACAGGGCTGCCTGAGCGATCCCCGCAGGAGCCGCCGGCTGTTTGCACAGACACACAAGGCAGTCAAAAAGTCCGCGGCGTGAACTTGGAATGACCCCAATTGCGGAGTCACTGGCGGGTTCATCTGGAGGACAACTGTGCTTTATTAAACAACTAATACTCTTAACAGATAATTCCCCTCCCCCCCGGCCTTAACTCTTACCAAGCCTGAAGGTCTTAATGTTTGTTTATTTTTTTAGGGGATGGAATTATTTGCCCTCCTTCACCCCCCTCAATATACTGAAAAACAGAGAAAAAGCCTGAAGACATCCAGTACCTTGAGTTAATAGGTAACAACAAAGTATTCAGAGAGGCCACGTTAGGTTTGGTTTTAACATGATCTTTACCAGCTCTCTGGATTTGGATTTCCAAAAGCATTTCCATCTGCACCAACTTGCAGCACTTAGGCTCTTTCCAGACAATTTCTTTTTCTGCCATGACCACCTGTGACCACACTTGGGATCTGAAAGAACCTCCTACTTAAAAACTAACAGGTTTTCCATGTTCTACTAGATATTTTGAAGGAAAGCCCATGCAAGCACATTAATTGGACCTGCCATTGTGTGTGTGTGTAAACAATGAACAACTCTGAGCTGTTTGGATCCCTGGTACAGCTTGGTCACATCCCCTGGACACAGAAACACTATTTTCACTCCTCAGGGATGCACAGCTAAGGAACTTCAAGTTTAAGTCTGTACTATTTAGCATTTTCTACTCAACTCTACAACTTCAAATACACAGTAGGGAGGTGCAGTCAGCCATTTATCAAGACTGAAATTATGAATTTCAAACTCATTTTTTCTCCTTTAGATGCCAATGGTGGTATATGGGATAGATGTACATCTCCACCTGACCTGTAACCACCCAAAAACTTCAAGTTAAAACTAAATTTCATTTAATCTATGATAAATGCTTATTTCCAATGTCACAATTCATGACTTGGCAACTCTTTGCATACCTCATTTTAAATTCTCCTTTGCTCACTGAATTCTCCAATGAGTCAGCAAAACAGGAACAATGCATTTCATTTTACAGGAAAATCAGCTGGTAAACCCCTTTGAAATGAAGCTCTAGAGCAGGTATAAAACTTTACCCTCTCTAAATCTCTCTTTTTTCAATTGTCAAATGGTCACCTGTACATTCCTCTATCAGCTGTGCATCTCCATGTTGCAAGACTCTCATTGCCAACTGAGCAATTTCTCCTGGCTAAGGCTCATTCAAAGCTGCCACCAATGTGTCACTTTGCTTTTGAAAAGGGAACATTTAGGACATTAAGTCCACATTAAACCAGTTCTTCCCACAGAATATATCACCATTTCTGTTCAATCTACCCATTTCTCCACATAAAAACACACTAAAGTATGTTCACTTTGTGTAAGAAGCTTTGTAAAAAAAAAAAGGCTGAATTTAAACCAAATTGAGAAGAAAACTTTTAGCCTAGATGCTGGCCACACACATTTTATCCCATGGTACAAATGAAAACCAGGAAGAACAAAATAATACTTCTAACTTCTCAAAGATGATCCTTTATCCCAAAACCTCTTTCAAAGATACTAATTGCAGATACCAGATGTTCTGCACATTAAAACTGACACTTTCCATGGCTTCTGACTGCCACTAATTGGTCATAAAACTTGCTGTCTTTTCAAATTAGCAGGAAATGGGGAAATGGCCTCATCTGTAATGTTCATCCAGTACTCAACATTTCTGCCTGGGAATTTCAGTTGGTTTCCACCTCATGATCTGCACATTGTGGATATCTGTGGATGAAATGCAAGTTAAATTATGACAAATCTGCAGGTCCACCAGGACAGGCTGCAGGAGCTTCTATGCTACACTGGGAAAGATAAAGATTACACTGAAAAGAATGCAGAAAAAGCTACATTTGACCCAAACTGTATAAATCACTTTTGGAAGAGAAAAAATTATGGTAAATGCTGCTAAATCCCAGTATTTCAAAACCTCAACTACCCTTTGTAAGGGATGATTGCCAGTTTTCCTGAAGGAAAACCTGAATTCCAGCCTGTAAGGTTGCCCAGAAAGATGACATGTATTCCAGCCTTCTTCACCTTTATGCAGTGAGACTGACAGTAACCACACACATTCTGCTCCTAGGAGTTAAGGAGAAGAGCCAGGAATCAAACAAACATCATTAAAATACAGAGTGGTAGGACACTCAGCAAACTTAGAACACAAACACCACCATGACCTTTCTACAGCATCACTTGATGGTTCTGTTTAAGACTCTTCTGAGGAAAACACCACATCCATTTCCTTCTCAGGCTTCATGTACAAAGGAAGTTCCCTGACATCAAGATAGGATTGCATTTTCTGCCAACTTCCTTGGCATTTTGAGCTAATGTTGCCAGAGCTGAACTGCAGTTACTCCAAAGATGGGAGAATGGTAGTTGTTCTTCCTTCAGAATGGTGTCAAAAAGGAGTGGTTGGTTAAATGAACTAAGAAACCTCAAACAAAAGGGAACCATCAGCTTTGTTTTAGAAACCTCTCTGGTTTTGGGTAGAGCCTGTTCAAACTGTACCTTCCTTCTGAGTTCAGCTACAGCCACTTCTCATTGTATTTACTGCCAACTTTGTTAAAGTTAACATTCATGCAAGTTAAACACTTGTTCAAGATTTATTTTTAAATAATCCATTTTTTATTTCCTCTTTATTTTCCATTCAGTTATCTTTATCTTCCTGTCATTGCCAACCACTTAAAATTCTGTTTTGATTTATCTTACAAGAAGGGTTAAAACTCCCATTTCCCTTTGTGTTGCTTTCATGTTCCTGTTCTGCAAATGCCTCCACACCAAACACTCACCAGGAGCATCCTTACTAGCCTTTTCTTACCTGGTTCTAACACCTCACCACTTTTCCTACCTCTGTTAAGCACCTCTGCCATCAATCTGAACTCAGGAATAGATAGAAATCAAAGTCCAGAGCAGAAATTAGCTATAAAAGAAAACAGACACTCAAATGCAATTTGCTGCAACTCCACTCTAGGGAAGTTTTGGCATCTCAGGTCTCTGCTCCTGGAAGGAAGCCTGTCTCCCAGAACCCTGCATGATTCCCAAAAACCTAACAGGGAAATGCAGCTGTGACTGATGGCTTACCTTTCCTTAAGAAGCCTAATTAAACTGGAAACTTCAAAGTTCAGTATGAAAACTAAGCTCTCTCATGAAGTTCATTAAATTCTTTTTCTCAAGAGGAAGGGAGGTACACACCAATTATTTCCATGCTATATCCTAACCTCAGAGTCATAACAGCTACACTGCTATGTGCTCATAATTCCTAAAAGATAAGAGAATTCATGGTAGAGGCCAGACACATTAAATATTGACAAGTTGTGAATCTTTTCAATCCTTTACCACTATGTCAGCAACACCTATTTGCCAATAATAGATACAACCACACTTTTCCATTTGGAGAACACAAGCTACAGACAGTTTTGTTCAGCTGCTAATTCAGTGTTCAATATTAATTTCTAATTGAAACATCTGAAACAGAACAACTGAGGGTTTAGTTCTATCATGCCTAATGGGGGAAATAAAAAAAGTATGGATGCAAAGAATGTGAGACATTTCTACGCATATGGCAACTATAGAAGGCTCCATTCAGAGGGAATGAAATTCCCTCTGGTGTCTATATTTAGGATCAAAGAACTTTTTAAAATACAGAACTTGGAATCTCTAAGGGATAAAAACTACAAAACTGTCTGTAGTGAACTTTATTTAACCTAAGGTTTTGTGCCAATTTAAATACACTGCAGCTCTCCACTTGAAAGAAGGCATTACCCACTGCGTGCTCTGAAATGCATGGAAAAGCCATTACAGGGATAATCAGCACAACTATAAAATAGAAAAGCAATAAAATGACAAAACCAGATACAACTCCAATAGCTTACTTCTTGATTCAGCAGAGCAGTGTTACTTTTAAAGCCATGATTATAGCTTTACTCTTTGTTTATCTATCTACTCACACCTTAATAGCTAACTCATCTTAAAACCTAGGACAGATTTTTATTTTAAGGCACTTCATAAGTCAGGTAGTCAAACAGTCAAAATGGAAATTTTTCCCAGCCCTCAGTGCCTGTGCAGGATACAGGCTCCTCTAGTTTTGGCTGCTTTAGTTACCAGATCCACAAAATAAGTTGCAAAGACAAGAGCCCTCTGTGGCACAGCTGAATCAGGTGAAAATTTATGCAGTGAAAATATACTTAAAAATACCTTCCTGGAGCACCACCAGCAAGATAAAAGGGACCCATTGTTTCAGTTTTGTTTCTCTTGACTAACTCAAATTGTTTTTTCTCTTCACATAGTTTTCTTTACTAATACTTTACACATTCTAGACACAGTCATAAGGCACACACAAGGTAGAACAGAGAGTAAAAGACAAATTTCTATGTTGTACCATGAACAAAACACATCCCAAACTGTACTTGAAATGCCAATTTTTTTATCTGATGGACACTCCTGGCTTAGTTTTTGAGCAGATTTAAATGCCTGAAAGCAATGCAACACATAAGGAAGAATCTAACCTGACTATTGGAGCCTTTTTTATCATTGAGTGTTTTCATTGTCTTCTACAGAGCAGAATTAAGATTCAACATTTGGAAGGAGGATTCATCAAAGAGCTCCACAATGTACTACTAAACCTTCTTAAATTATGGATTTCTCTCCTTGTTCCAAAAGGACAAATACATAAACCATATAAAAAGCTTTGAAAAGGGAACTGTGTGGGACTTGCATCACAGAGACATTTCTGATAATATCAAGGAGAAAGGAAAAAAAATACCTGGGAAGACAAATAAATAGTACATGGGGTGATTTTCAAAGGTATAAATGGGAAGCAGGCCCTCAGCTCCTGTTGAATTTTGAAAGGAGTTCAGCATCCAACTGCCCTTCTGCCTTTGAAAATCTTCCTTCACAAACCCCTTGGTTACAAATGACTCCAAAGTTCAAAGAATGACCTTGCCCTTGTGGGAAACAGAGGAAGGCTCGTGCCTTTTAAAGGAAGATTTATGAGACTGTTGCTGCAGATGTGACTGTGATGAGGAAGCAACACTTTATAGAAAGGAAACTCTAAAGAAACATACTCTATTGGGTGGAGTGGATGGGTCACCAGAGACTACAACCACGAGGACAAAACATGGACAAAAGTACTCATTTGCACACAGATACAGCTGCCTTCCAGAAGCTCAGCAAGTCTTCTACCAGACTGCTTGTATTTGCAGTGCCGAGAATTACAGCACCACCTACTAGGTGGTGAAGGCAGGAATATCAACATAGTATTTTGTTTGAATTTTTCTTGAAACTCTGAAAAATAGGCTAATGCTAAAAACAAGATGATTCTGACAGAAAATGTGCATGTCATCTTTCCTCAGGGCTCAGCTCTCTGGGCCAGATCCAGCTCTGCACTTGGTGATGGACTAGGTTTGATAATGTTAGTTTTGAGCTCTCTGTAATTACACAGGCTCTGCATTTTACACCATCTGAATTACCTTTTTTCACTAAGGAGGAAAAAAAGCAGATTTCCTTGTATACAATTAATTGGGAAAGGCTGTTAAAGGATGAACCCTGACAATACACACGTACAAACTTATGCATTAGGAAAATGATAATAACAGAAAATGAAGAATTTTCACAAAACCAAACTTACCAACTTACCTTGTGTCAAAAAAGCATTACTGCAGTTGTACTCATGAAGGGGCTCATGCTGACACACCATGTATGTAGTAAAACATTTCAGGAACATAGGTTTGCTAAGTATCAAGTACAGCATCAACCATGATCCAAATTGCTTCCTATTTCTGACTCCTGCCTCAGATCATCCCTCTCTTGGGCACTAAATACAGTTATTTTCACTGATACAATTGAATTCCATCAGCTGTTATCAGGAAGGACAAAAGAATGTTCACCATGCAGAGACTTTGTAACTAAACTACTGATAAATACAAAGCAATTTAGAAATTCCTTCGTTTGTTGCTACGTGGCACAAAACCCCCCAAACCTCAAGTGCCAGCACAATAATTGCTATTCACATTAGCTTAATCACTTCTCAAAAATAACAGCTAACAACTCCTGTTATACTAAATAACTCTTTAAATACACTACCTTTCTCTAGTGCTCTCTATGTAGATTATATACATAACTTAACACAGCTTTGTTCATTTGCATATAAGAGCAAATTACTTCTCATTTTGATGAACTGTTGATTCAGCTTGCAAGTATCTGTACAGCAATAACAGTTCTGCACTGACTTCTGTTTCTGGCATCCCTGGGATGTATAGAAAAGATTTAAGAAAAACAAAATCTACACTTCAAATACAATTTTTGCAAAACAAACAGGACATAAAGCAATTCAAGCATGGTCAGTAGTTCTATTTGACTTCTTGCCTATTTTTTGCTTATTGTTATAGCAAACTTTCATATCACAGTTTTTACCTTTGCAGCAGAGTTTGATACTCCATGAGTGACATTTCTGATGAGACCACCCACATTGCCATACTTTATAAGTCCACTAACACCTTCTGAAACATCATTCAGTAGACCCATAGGGTTGCCAAGGAAATCCACAGAACCTAGAATCCTTGCTGCCTGACTCAGCAGCTCCTGTAAAATCAAAAGGAGGAATGAAATATTTCTTATTGATCACATTAACCCCAGCAAGGGTGATGGAAAGAAAATAAACATCCCACCCCCAACAGAAGCTTATGCCAACCCAGGTAGGTTTATTAGAGAAATCAACACTCAAATACCAGTAAAATTAACAACAGTTTCATGTTAAAATGCAGTGTATTCTTAGAATTCTTCCAGGATACTACTTCTCCATACACCAAAGAAACAACACTGCACTAACAGTTCATAGTCAGGAAAGAGTTCCCATATATTCAGTGAACTCCTCAACCAAGAGAAGCTCAACCTTTGCCACAACAGAATCTTTGACACTGACCTCCCTGAAGTGTTTCAGAATGTCATTAATGATGAACTCCTGAGTTTCATATGGATGGACCCGAGTGAAAGGATCCAGATTAATCACAGCATCTTCAAATCGGATCAGAGGGAAGCCCAGTGTGCTTTTCAATGCCTGAGTAAATAAAAGATATTGCCATTGTAATTCTTCTCTCTGCTTCTCATTCACAGCAGCCTTTAAACGGTAACAAATCAAAATTCTCTGAAGCTGCTGGAGTTCTCCACCACTGCAGTGTGGACACTTTGCTACAGAGAGCAGTCACTCACAAAGCTTTCAATCTAAGCATTAATAACTTCTTAGCACTGCATTTCTTCAATAACTCAAGAGTCTCCAAGTTCTCAATACAATCTGTTTCCCACACTTGACAGGAATATTTCAAACTAAAATGTGTCTAAGATTCCATTATAACTTTGCTATATTGTTCTAATATTCAATTAAACTCTACCCCCAAATGAATTTCCTTGACAAAATTAGCTATTTTCCACCCTGCTGAACTTCTGTGAAGGGATTAAGTGTCAGGATGAGCTAGAATAACATACATAATTTCCTGTAAGCCTGAGGCTCATTTATGTGGTCTAAAGAAATTCTTTAAACTAGTTTTCCCATTATTTTTCAAGGAAGAAAACAAAGACTATAATTAGCTCATAGGCCATCTGTACTTTGTACAATTTATACATAAAAAAACACATTTAAGGTGGACAAGCTATACATCGAAATAACAGATACACATAAATAAAATAATTTTGAAAAAAAATTTAAGAAAACTAATTTTTTTAAGACAGAAAGCGGCCCCTTCTTCTTCAGGTCTTGATAATGGCATTTGCACTCTCACCAACATCAGCTCTGAAGAAGGCAAGAAGCTTCACACTGATGTTTTATCTTTACACATTTATCACCAAAGCTGCCTGGTACAAGGAACATGAGTTTTTGTGCCATCTGCAGGCAATTAAGGCAACTTACAAGTCTGAGTGAAGTTTGCAAGTAAGAAAAGAGCTATTTATTTTTTCAGTAAATGGATGGCCAACCAGAGTAGTCCTCATTATTCACTTGGGTAGGAAGTAATTTCCTGTTTAACTATCAGATATTATATGAGGCAACTTTGTTAATACCGGTACCTAATAAAAATAATCTGTCTACACCAAATTACCAGACAGCCATGTCCAAGCCAGAAACATTAGAGGTAGTTAGAAAAACTTCCACAAAGGCTCTACTGTGATTATTCTCTCCCTCCTACTCTGAACTCTCCTGTGCTACAGAACTGAATTGAGCTCTTTCTGTGAAAGTCAATATACAGAACATGCAGGGACTGTTAACATTATGGGAATCATGTATGTGCCAAGTTTTCTCTTGGGAACACTGCTGGTGGCTGCCAAGATGGATCCATGTGCAATCCTATTCCAAAGGTGCTGGGAAATCCAAACAGAACA
This sequence comes from Erithacus rubecula, assembly GCF_903797595.1. Taxonomy (NCBI): domain Eukaryota; kingdom Metazoa; phylum Chordata; class Aves; order Passeriformes; family Muscicapidae; genus Erithacus; species Erithacus rubecula. Next base: position 3,081,201 of record NC_136676.1, on the reverse strand, counting down.
GTGCACAGTGCTGGGTTCTTAAAGGCACTCACCACTAGCTCTGCTTCCTCTCTGCATTTCAGCTAATGGAATTACACAGGTTCTCATGGTGAAACTGAAGTGCAGCTACATACTCAGGACACTGCTGCTATTATTTAGCAGTAAAGAATATCACAGCTAAGAAATATTATAGCTAGGAATAACCCAACTAGTTACTGAACTGCCCTCAGCACAAGGATTCTGTAAAAAGAATACAATAATGTAGGAGTGGTGATCTTCTGGATTATCTTGGTAAGACTCCATGACACTAAACTTCTTCAGAAGCTTGCTTGCCATGATGTCCTTCATGTCAAGGACAAAAAAGCCCAGTTGGTGTCTCAGTTTTGGTTTCTGAAAAGGCAGCAGCTCAGTTCCTCCACAATTGGGAGGGTTTTTATGGTCTGGTTGATTTGTTTTGTTTCAACTCTCCCACCTTGGAGGGGAATAATTGTATTAGCTCAGAGAGAAGTGAAGTATTTCTGACTGAAATGTTAAATTAATCATTTTTGAAGTGGCTGATTTGATTGCTGCCACTTTGTGTCAGGAAGGTCCTAACACATGATTTAGGAACACTGGATGAGATTATGCTTTGGCCATAATCTGGAATCCCTGGTTCACTTACCAACTGTGCCAGATTTATGACCATATGAAAAACACCAGACTTCCCACCTATTTCAAGTTCATACTCAATCTCAGTTCACTTTAATTTTTGACTATATTGCACAGTGCTCGTGCAAATTCTCTAGTTCCAATGAAATAACATTTTTTGGATGAAAACACTAAGAGCTGTCCTGTGTTTCTGCCCTCTAAGTTGAATAACTTTTTATATTATGATAGTAATTCCCTTTAAGCTCTTTACACTTCCATTATTGTAACTAAGGTCCTTTGTAAAGCAGTGAGTCATTAGGTCCAGTTGGCTGTGCTTCAACTGAAATTACAAAAATGAAGGATTACTACAGAAGACACTGGAAATGATGCTAATTAAATGTACCTTGAGATCCAAAGGAAGCTTGTTGGAAGTCAAGACACTCAGCTTGATTTGAGGCACGCTGATTTTCAGATTTTCAAAGTAGTATCGTTTCTGTCCTCCACTTTGTTCAACAACCTTCTCATGGAGGTTTTCATCATAATTTTCAACCTCTGCATCCAGACAAAACACAGGAATCAGAACCAATTAAAGATAAATAAATATGGGGTTAGGAATGCACGTTCTGTTAAGAGTTAACAATCCTCTGCACAAATAAAAAGTATGTGTGACCGCTGGTGTAGCCAGCAAAATTACTCATGCCTTGTGACATGAAGTTGACCTCTGAGGCTCAAGAGTTTTTGTCAGATCTCTCTGCATCTCTAAAACCTGTTATTTGAGCTTTTAATCTCACTTCTAATTTCTCTTTATCAGCCACAGAAACAAGGAGATAACACATGACTATGCAATTTTCCTACTATGCAGCCATGCTCATACAAAGTGCTTTCCTCCCTCTACTTTCTCTACAATTCCTTACACACTTAACTAGGAATATAATGCACAAAGCAAGCTTTCAAATATTCACTACACATGGACAGCAGGCATAAATGGAGGGCATCCAGTAAATCAATTTTCATGGAAAGTGACTCAAATTCAGTTGACATTAACAGGCTCATGTTATTTGTAAGAGCACCTGGGTGGCATGAGGAAGCAGGGCAAAGACAAAAGATGATCACATCTTATGAACTCAGACTTGTGAACAATAAAACATGCTAACTAACACGTTAAATGAGGAAATTATTTTTGTCTGAATCTAGGATGACATCAGCAGATAAACTACAAATAATATACAGTAAGTAAGAAAAAAAAAGCAAAAGGAACAGGGTCAACCAGAACAAAAGGGAGATTAATTGAAAGGCTAAGAGCAAAACTCAAAAGTTTTACTTCTTCATCACCAGAGATCTAAGTTTTTAAGTCTTCTGTGAAATGCAAAACAGTTATTTTTCCAGAGACAATTCAGAGGATAGTGTGGATTAGCAAGACAGAACTCTGGAGCATCGTTTGTAGGCTTGGCCCCATTTGGAATCATGCCAAAAATAGTTCTTTTCCTGTGACAGTTATTATGTAACAGTACACAGGCTACTGCATAATAGAAGTGACTTTTTCAATTGCCACTCCAAAACAAACATTTCAGAAAGTTTCCAAAGAACAGATAAACACTAAAATAGGAGGATTAGAATAGCATCTATGAGATCAGAAGATTGAAAAGGTCTGTCTTGCCTCAGTGAATGAACAAAAACTTACATTACAATTAAAACCAGGGGTATGGATGCCACAACAAAGGTCAGACAAAATTTTCTTGCACTGAAGCAAGAGGAACTGCCCAAGGAACAAATTAACACAGATCCCACTTCCAGCCCTGGGTTAAATAAACAAACTAAACAAATCACTAAACAAATTGGCTTGCTAAATTAATGACACAATTTCTTTTATCCCAGTTCAGATGAATCCAAATACAGGAACTGAAAATGAATACTGAACTCCTTCCAGAGACAGGCTGTCCTTGGGCCATCACCTGAGCTCTGCAACATCCATGAACAGCTGCACAGGGGCCACTGAGGCATTTCCAGCTCTGCTCAAGAGTGGGAGATCCCACATAGCCAAGAGTGTGCTGGTGTTTTCTGCTTATTTTATATGCAAAGATCATAGCAAAGATATAACACTTCTGTACACTGGAAAAGTGGGCTGTGCAATTTTATACCACACCTGATTCTGACTGGTCATAGCCAAAGAAACTCAATAGCTTCAGAAGCAGCTTCTCCTCAATTTGAACTGTGAACTTTCGGGCAGTGATCATCAGATGCTGCAGAGATAAACAAGTCTCAGTTTACAGCATTAACACCAGAAATATAATCCATGTAAGTTATTTAAAAGGGCAACATGTTCTATTTCAATGGAATATTTTCACTTTCATGGATTTGTAGCAAGACTCCCACCTTCAAAATGTCTTTGGCAGCTTTCTTCACTTCAACTTACCTACAACTAGTGATGATGATTTCAGGTTTGTGGAAGGCATTGTGCTTTATTACCTAATCCTAACACTTCAAAATCTTAGCTGCATTTCCAACACTATAATCAGCTGCTTTTCAAAAGAGTCAAAATACATGTGTGAAGATTCCAAGTGAGAAAGTAAACTCAGTTTTGCCCTCACAGTACATACCACAGTTGGGGGATAAATTTACAGCCAATGTTTCCAAATGGCTGCAGAGCACAGAACTGGGTTTATGCAGCAAGGTAACAGCTTATCAGAGAGAATTTATAACCTTGTACTCAACTCCTGAAGGGCAAAGCATAGATATTCTGGTTCACTGCACTACAGTTCTCAGGAGATAATAACTGCCTCGAATAATAAGGCCACAGACATGGACAGACAGGGGTCTGGACTGATTTGTCACATTTTTAAACATACTTATTACCCTGTTCATCACTGCACTGTAGCTTTAAACACCATGAGCATGAGAAGGTGGACACTGCATCCTTTTAAGCTTCAGAATTGATTCAACAAAGTGTATTTCATAAACCACCAAATCCAGATTACAAGTAAAAATAAAAAACAGGGTCATTTAAGCAAAGTAATATCTAAGTTATGCAAACAAAACATTGTGGTTTACCTTGTATATATCAGTCAGTGCATTTTTACTGGGAAATTTCATGGCATTGACTTGCACAGCAGGCCCAAGGTCCAGGGGCTCATTCTCACTCATCCTGGGTGTCAGAAAGAGCACAAAAGGCCGTGTGGTGCCAATAAGTTGGTTGTCCACCTACACAATGGACAGAAAACAGAATTGAAACTACAATGGTTTTTAAAAATTAAAATCTCAGTCACAGCTATAAACATCTTTCAAACCTACTATGACTCAAAAAACTGAAGAAGATCTGTGAATAAATGAATTTCAAATGAGTTTCAAAATGGCAAATACCTGTATGTCATGCACACTGAGCTCTAGCATCTGACTGGTGGAGAGCTGAGTGTAGTGGACATAAATTCTGGTGAGGCTTGCAAACACAAGCTCTTCAGGGACTTTGTTGACCAAAGACAATCCTATTCCACCTTCCAGTTTCACAAGCACCTGAGAAAAGAAGGGGAAAAACCCATCACTAACAAACCAACACTGAAAAACCTGTGATATCAAATACACATTTCTGCAAAGAAATTATTTTTTTAGAATCATCTCCAGAGAGATTGAGCAGTTCACTGACAATTAGTCTTAGAATCAAGAGGGTTAAGGTGTATTAACCCAAATTCTAAGAATGAGAAGTCATAGCAGGAAAATCTAAAGTTCATAACACGAGGTCATCATCAGGAGAGGTTAGTGACAATCATCCCCCTCCTGAAATCTAGACAGGAAAATGAAAATAAAAAAGCCAAGGACAGTTGTCATATCTCACTTCTAATTCCTGCTCTGTATCTGGATTTTTGAACTTGCGCAGATCTTGTTCTGTGACTGGAAGTTCTTCTCCTTCAGTGAATGAACGATCATTTCTACGTTGGTTAGAATCAGTTATCTGAAAAAAAAAAAAAATTACTATAATGATCCTTTTCCTTTATATATATATATAAATATATATAAAAGCTATGTTGTCCTACCTTTGCAAATTATCTTTTTAAAAAATTAAGGACAAGCAAAACTTTAGCAGCAATTACTTCTGGCTTATGATATTCCCATCCTCTTCATGTCATTATAAAGGCAGCTTTGGATTTAAGATGTAATTCAGAAAAACTGTATTTCCAGTAAAAGCAAAGAATGGAACTAGATTCTAGTTAAAGAAGGGCTGTCACCTGCAGAACTCTGGTTGGCCCATCTCTGATGACTCTCACAGCCAGTATTCCTGAGCCAGGCCTCATCTTTTGGTTTGTGAACTGCTGTTCAGGTGGAACTGGCCCCAAAAGCTCAAGGGAGTTATCAGGACCTAAAACAACTTCAGCTCCATCATGAAGACCCTGCATTCCTCCCTTTGCCTGGAGAAAGAAAAAAGAGTAAGGAAAGAAAATTAAGTAATTAAGTGATAGGTAAATACTTTAGATAACTATTTACATATATTTAAAGCCGTGTTTTACTTTCCTCTCCTTATGTGCCAGAACTAAAAGAAGAGCAGTTCAACAGCATTTTACTTGATATTACTAAAGTTTCTGCTAACTCATGTTCAATCAGTTGGCAGATAGAAGAAATGGCTAAGATCAATAATTAAGCAATTGATAATTAGGTGGGTGATTGATAAGTAAGTGGGAATTTAGTATTCCCACTGCATGTTTAAAACTGAAGTTATTACATCATCAAGGGACATTGGAAAGCCCTTCCTGAAAAGTTTTCCAAAATAACAAGATGCTTTTTAAAAGACAAACCCTGGACCTGTATATGAGAATGTAAATCCATACTGATTCAACATCTAAAGACAGAAATACAGTGCTTTTTTGGTTGCTTCAAGTAGTAACTAAATAACTGCAGCAATTCAATCACAAAATGATCAATGCAATATCACAGTACTAATTAAAATACTTTTCTCATTTCTAATTAATAGTACAATTATTTGAAATTAATAAGAAGAATCAAACATAAAACATAAGCCGCCCGCACAAGTTCTCCTTGCTCCATATTCTGAACTTGCCTCAAAGCTTTTAGTTCACTTCAACACTAAGCCCAAATGACTCACCCACATCAGCAACAAACAAAACAGATCAACATATACTCAGTACTGACTTGGACAACAAGGCCATGGATGCCACAGGTGAGCTTCCCATCCCTGAAGCTCCAGCTCTGGGTGGTGCTGCGCCGCTGGTCCGGCCGCCTCAGCATCAGGGGCTCGTACCTGCAGGGAGGCCCAGAGCTCAGAGGATGCACCTCAGGGCTTCTACTCTGCACTTGTGTTACTGCTGAACATTTGTTTTGCCCCCCTAATCTCCTGAAGTGCTCTGCTGCAAAGGCATCAGCTATGCTTTTATAAGTATTTTCAAGTCACACAGGTGATCGTGAGATGGTTTTTATAAAACTAGATAATATCCAGCTCTTTCATGTATGGAAAGAACAATGTCTTTCCATACTCAGGGAATATCACATGAAGTACATTTTGAAAGACATTGTTAGAAATCCCCACCAGTTTCCTGAGGAACTGTATTTCAATACCTGTTATCTGTGACAGCTGCCAGGCCTGCGATATCTAAAATCATACTGGAGTCCTCGGAGCGAGGAGAAGCTTTGTGGGGGTTATGAGGAACTGAAGAACCTTCATGGCAAAGCATTCCTGACTCTGTCATCCTCCAGAGCTGGGATCGCTTGCCTGGCTCCTGTTACAGAAAAATTCAACACTTAACTACAGTACAGAGCAAGTATTTTTGTTCTATTTTGCTATCAGAGGCTTTGAACTATAATTCCTGGAATGATTTGTATATATTTAACTTCACAGCCCTGAACTAGAATTAGGAACTAGTTTGGATAAAGGCTTCTGATTGAACTCTGATATTCAATGAGTACACAACAGCAGCTGGATGCAGAGTTGCATTGAAAAGCTGTTTGTTAATTTCAGTGATCTTTAAACACAGTTTCTATTTCTTAAGAGCTCCAGAAATACATGACTGGGCTTACAATGCTCCCAAAAAGGAAGCATGTCCTACCTTGTAACTTCATGAGAATATCCAATATACAACATTCTGTTGTCTTGGAGGCATTTACAACCTTCCTTGTCACTATATTCCAATTCCTTTTTCTGTCACCTTTACCCCTATGAAAGTCTTATACAGAAGCACCACCACAATTCACAATAACCTATCACTTTGCAGTCTTTCTCTACCCTTTAAAAGTCTGAACTTTTTTTTTAATGTTGTCCTACTTTCAGCATTTGATTTTACTTCAGCACATAGCAACAGTATGATAAAAAAAAAAAGTCAAATGTGTCCTGGTACCTTCTTTTTCAGCAAAACTCGTTGAGTCTTTGGAGAAACATCAAGGACAAGCTCTGCATTTGCAGCATCCTTGTTTGAAGCAACTGGTCTGACACTTGGCTCCTGTAACCTGGAACACCATGAAAACAGCATCATCTTTGTTCAGAGTAGCAGCTTCTTTTGTAGCATGAATTAGCTCTGCACCAAAATTCACTTCCAATATTTACACTTCCAATAGAGCATGTCAGTGTAACATTTATATTGGGGGTTTTACCCCTCTTGTTAAGAATTACCAAGGCAAGCTGGTAAGTTAAATACATTTTGAAAAGGGGGTTTGATTTCTCACTGGAACTAGGAACTTCACAGGCAAAACAGATGAATTAAAAGACAGTTTTCTACCTCATATTGAGGAAAGCCCTGTATCAATCTTCCAGAGCTGTTTTCAGCAGCATATAAACTACTGCAAGCTTAAACCTCACAGGCACATTTTAAATAGGTGTGATTTGTGGTAAAGTGTCCTTTATATAGCTGAAGACATTAAGTCCCCAAAGGGGGACCCAAACATCCTGACTCTTCTGAGACCACATTGTGGGGTCACAGCAGATGCCTCATGCTAAATCCTTCTCACTCTGTGACAGAATAAACAGTGTCAAGCTGCACTTCTAAAGCAAAGGTACTGTGTCCAAATGAGGTAAAATACACAAATTAATGACAGCCAGACAACTTCTGAATGTGGCATTTCTGCTGCTAGCTAGAAGATAGATAAAAGTTTAAGTCCATATGGAAAACTTTTGAATGGCAACCATTAAGAGAACACTAATTTGATATTAATTAATTAAAGCTTAATGTGAAGATCAAAAATATTTCCATCAAAGATATAAAGAATTACCCTGAGAAAGTGTATGTAGCAGCAATATAGATGAAGTTTTCATAGTAAAGCTGTTTGCTGTCTTGAAAGTCATTCATGCAGCAGACAACTTCTGAGGAGCCTGCTCCTTTCACTGTTAGTGTGATGAAGGGAGGCAGGACTGGCTCATCCCATGCATAATCCAGAGAGGTCATGGGCTTCACATCAGTGGACAGCCTGGGCTCCACCACCTCGTGCTGCTTAAACACAACTGGGACCTGGAACAGTCAGGTAGGAGGAGTTTGTTCATGCAGGAATTGTTCATCAGACAGACTTTTTGCTATCATTTGCTCATTTACTAGGAGTTGATGACTGAAACATGTTCAAATCACTTCTTTTTTTTTCCCCCTCCAATCATTTCCATATGCATATTCTTCCATTAAGGTCTCAAGTAAAAAGAATCTTAAAGGGATGAGAAACATCATCTTTGCTTTTATCTGTCATCTGTGATTCAAAATGTCTGCAGGCCCCTGGAGCATCTCAAACCCTGCTAATCTAAATTATGAGATTAGAACAGATTAAATACCATCCCTCTCATTGGTGATACTTCTCTTCCTTGTAAGATTTTTAAAGCACTCATGAAAGCCACAGTGTTACTACCATTATTTGAAAAAGATGACGTAGCTGTGTACTTCCAATTCTTACTAGAACTTCAGAAAATTACAATCACGACAGACTAATACACAGACTTTAATTTTATTTCATAACACAAGTTAGTCAGCTCTCACTTATAACAAATACAGAACTAATTTTTTACTAAAAAAAGTAAAGGAAAAAATACGGGGTTTGTTTATTTTACCTTGGAGAAGTTGTCAATGCGGAAAGGCGGCGGTAGCTGGTCGGTGTCGCTGAACGCAATCCGATACGTGGCTCCTTGAAGGGTGATTTCTACTCTTAAGAAGTAACATTTTCCCAGGGTGTCCCTGAATAAGAACAGTACAAACAGGTAAACATCTGATCTGCATTATCTGCAGTGTCACACAGAAGATTTATAGGTCACAACTACCTCATATTAATGTGGAATGAATTGTTCTTGTTGACCTCAAAGCCCCCGGACCAAATGCAGTTTGGGACATCCATCAGCCTCACACACAACAGCTGATCATAATCATTCCGTGGCCAGTGGAACACCACACTGGAACCAGGGAGGGTGGAGATGTAGCCATCAGGATTGGATGTTCCCTAGGAATTGATAAATAATTGATAAATAATCCCAGCACTGAAAAAAAACACTATTAACCTCTACATCTCTAAAACACAAACACAGTCACTCTTCTGTGAGGTGGATGCTGCTATTGGAATAATAAAGATCTTCATAACCAGCCACAATACTTTAAAGAACAATGCCTGCCATTCTTGGTGAGCAGATGCTGTGACTAAGTACAGTAGTGCATTAAAAAGTCACCACCAGGAAGCTTCTTACCCGACCTCTGGCAAATTCCCTCTGAACAAAGGCCAGTTTGTGGCGTGACTTATTGTCCAGCAGGTACCGGGGAGCAAAGGTGACCATGCAGGTGTCAATGTAACGGCCTCTGCCTTTTTTGACATCAATACCTGGTCATAAAAACAAGGTGAAAATATAGCATTTATTTACAAAAGAAAAAGAGAGCTGCCATAATATATTTCAGAGAGCACAAGTCCTTTCTTGGGTTCTTGGGATGAAGTCTTTGTGCCAAACCACTGCCTTGCACTGGAACATTATTTTAAACAGTAAATGTAACCTTATGACATCTGTCATCTTCTATTTCTCAACTACAGCTTAGATACTGAAGATAATAAACCCCAAAACAATTCCCAATCAGAAGTATATCAATGCAAGTCATTATTTCACTTTTAACCATATTAAAAATTCCTCGACAATCAGTGTGGATTAACTTCCAGACTCTCATTTAATTCAAAACTAAAACCTGCTTGTACTTTGTGTACAAGGAATTCAGAAGCTGCACTCCTGCACATCAGCCTAGTCAGGCACCAAAAGCCAAAACCCACAGAAGCAGCACATGGCTGAACAGGTACAGTGCACAGACACTCAAAATAACCAGAGTAATGTCATGGGGTTTAGAATGTACTTGGAATTAAGATACAGGGGAAATAAAAACACAGAAGCAGACAGAACAGTTTGACAACATAGTTATTACCACTCAGTGATAAAATGCAAAATTAAAAATAACTCAGAATTAATTTTTAAGCTAATAAAGCTTAAAACAGAAGATCTAAAAATGCTTAGAATACTATCTTTTGTTTAATGGTTTTTGCCTGGACCCTCAAAAGCCTTTAAGAAGGTGTGTTTCTCTGCTGGAATTGTTCTGTTTCTGATGTCACTGACATTGTATCTCACCATGAGCTCTCAGGGTTTCCCAGTGTTCCCATCACCACCTACCAATGTTATAGATGAGGCCAGGCCGGTTCCCACGCTGGATCACCTTAAGGGCTCTGACACCACTGCCACCATCCAGGGAGAAACCCTGGCACCAGCCAGGAGTGCCTTCAGGATGGATTCCTCTTCCAACCCGCATCGTGCAGCTAAGGGCAAGAAGAAAACACAAAGGTTTAGTCATTTAAATGAAGGATCAGATAGCAACACCATGCTGGTGATCAAACACGTGCCCAGATAGAAAAAGAACATCTGTGTCTGGATATAGAAGCATTTGAAGCCATGATAAATCTCTTACTGAGTGACTCATTCTGCATTTCTGCCATAAACCCCTTCAACACATTGGTAAGGAGTCAATGGCCATGTCCTGTACAGAGCTTGGCAATTTCCAGACTCATTAATCATGATAGCATTTGTGTGTCTTTTATCTTTGAAATTTAAAAAAAACCCCAAACATTAAAATTTGGAAAAAATTGAGACACAACAGAATTGGCCAACCAAGGAGCTTTCAGCAGGAAATATCTAAGAATCCAATATGCTCAACACAGTATTAAAAAACTTAATCATTACACAGGTCATCTTAATTCTTTCATCCTTGTAAAGTTCCTCCTGATTGCCCTTCTTACTTACAAGTTTGGCTGTTCTTTATCAGCATAACAGAACAGCAGTGGGCTGAGGCTTCTAGCAAGCTCATGCTCTTCAAACTGACCAGCTGCATCTGTTTTTGCATTATCTTGTCTGAAGATAAGTGGCAATCCTTTAAGTAAACACAGAAGAAAAGTGTTAAACTACACATCACCTTTGTACAAATTAAAATGAGAGCAGTAAAAATTTCAAATTAAGGAACCCAAGATTTTTGTTGTAGTATTTTAGCTATTACTGTGCATGAATTCTCCTTCTAGTTCTTCATCTAATCTTCTCAAAGCAGCTGTTCAGAGCTGCAGGTGATGAGACTGGTCCATGCAGACCTCAAAGTGCCAGTGGAAGTTCACACAGACTCACTGCAATTCAGACCTGTTGCTTCTTAAGGCACTTCAGTCTTTGAAAACCACAAGTTTTAACAGTGATCTAATCCGCATTGATTTATTGGAGAGTTACAACAGCTCATGTTTGAAAATCTGTAATATTGTGTGTCTAAGCTATCTGCTGTAATCAAACAGTAACTGGCTGACACTATCAAAAACACAAATCCTTACAACCTCGATTCCTCTTAAGCAGCATTTAAAAGAAACTGATTAGAAAACAAATCAAAACACTACAAGAAATCCTTATTCCCCACTTGATGATTACAACCTCACTTGCCTGTTTTGTTGATTAACCAATATGGAGCTGAAATGAGTATTTTGAGGGAGCCCTCAGCACGGCACACGATGCGGATGGTCAGGTTCAGCAGCCGCTTGCTGACGTCGTACAGCCGCATCCGCACCATGTAGTTCTGAGTCCCTGGAGGGATCAACAGCTCTTTGCAGATGGGGAAGTTTTCTAGCAATACCCCTGTGAAACAAAACAAAACATCACACAAACACAAGGTTTTGATAAGCAATTGAGTTGGTGTTTCACAGAACCTGATTTTTCTAAGTATTTCATAGACCTCACCCTGATCAACTTTTAAATCTGCCCATTGTAGTAAATTCTGACCTCATGAAAAAATGCCTCTATATCAACTTTTAAATCTGCCCATTATAGTAAATTCTGACCTCATGAAAAAACACCTCTATTTATGTCACAAACAGCAAAACAACTAAGGGACCCTGCTTAGGGCTGATTATTGCTTTAGGCATTACAGGTCTAGCCAGTGTTAAATAACTCTGCATATACTCTCAACACCAGTTATTTCTGTTAAAAAGAAAAGAGCAAAACCACCCAAAATATCAGGAGCTTATTTGATTTATTCCCCTCTTTACCATTGTTTTTCTTCAATTTCCACTCTCAGGAAAACAAGAACCAAACAAGGAACACTAAATGACAGCTGACAGATTTGGAGGAATGATAGCAATACTGGGTTGGAATGAAATCATCATTTAAATGCTTTCTATTTCCCTATTTTTCCATTCTGTGCCACAGTTCCTTGCAGAAACAAGTTTCTGGAGAAACAGGGAGGAGCAGCAAAAGGCAGGAGCCTTACCAAGCTCAATGTTCTGGGCAGTGTCAGCTGTGTGCAAGGCAGCTTCTTTGCCAGGCTTCAGTGTCCCACTGATGGGCAAACCCTTCACATAGTACTCCAGCTCACAAGGCAGCAGATTGCAGATCACCACTGTTGGCAGCAGGTAAATGGTGTGCCCAGGCTGCCTGAAAATCTGCTTAGCACTGTCAGAGAAGATGCTGGAAGGCATGTAATCTGGATAATTCTCTTTCTTTATTGCCACACAAAACCTGGGAATGCCAACATGTGAGAAGTCAATGAATTTGATGGAACAATTAAACCCTGTCTTTCTGTATTGTACTAAGTCCTCAAAGATGCTCTACCTTCAGAATGGGTAAGAAAAACAGCATTTAGAGTTGTTCTCCACATAATCACTTGTAAATTATTACAAGCTATTTTGTATTCATGTCTGACATTAAGACAACATGAGTCTTCTGATTTTAGTCAAAGACTAAAGTTAGTTCCCCAAAACTGGTCTATTCAGAGAACTAACAGAAAATGGCTATTACAGATTGCCACCTTTAAAATCAACTTTTATAAACTTGCAAGAACATGTTCTTAACTGCTACTAAAACTGCTACTAACTATTGAAGTAAACTACAATCATGTTCTTAAACATAAATACTGAATGTGTCCTTCTTCCCAGTAGATATATCCTTGCTCTGACCACTTGACATTTCAGTTTTTTATTAGTTAAGGTGAAAAACTGAGTTGGTAAACCTTCATTTTAAATTATTTTTTTCTTTTGCTCCCTGTGATACATTCAAAAATAGTGTATTAGGAAATGAACTATGGAACTGACACAGAGCAGTAACTACATAGTGGGCAAAGGTCATTTCCTGATACAATTTCCATAATCCCTATCTCAGTATTTCCTGAATTCAGAGCAACCATAAATCAATCATATCAGAAAACTACAAAATCCCATTAAGCCCTTACTACGCAGAGACATTTTTGGCCTCAGAACTGAGCAGAGGACATTGAGGACAAAAAATGAGTATTTGTAAACATCTTTTGGTAAACCACTCACCATCCTCAGTGAGACAGAGCAGTTAATTTAATCTAAATTCACATTTTATTTTCTAATAACTTCTTTTTTTTTTTATTACAATAAATGTTCACAGTGTGCTTTGTATTGTCAGAGGTTTAACAGGCACTGTCAGAGGGGCTTCAAGGAGCCCTGCAGAACCAGAGCAGCTACACTTCACTGCTTTCTCACTATTCCAGAGACCCAATAAAACATCCCACTAAACTGCAGCAGCTTTCATCTCTAAGCATTTTCTTTCCTGTTATTTACTTTCACAGGATTTCATTTATCAGAGCTTACAGAAGAAGAAATTTTCAGGCTTTAATTACCTGAAAAACCTGCTGTTTTCAGACTCCATGGAGTGACACTCCCTCTTGCTGCTGCACACCTCTGCTGCCTTCTGGACATCAGTCCAGTGAATTGGAGCCTTACAGAAGAACACTCCCAATCCTTTGGGCCTGGCTTGCAAACGCCAGGATGTGAGATGTAATGGAATAGCAAAGGAATCTCCTGGCATAACTGCTGGAAGGACTACAGGCTCTGTAACCAGAGAAGAAAACACACATATCAAAAGGCTCCTTTAATGAAAAACATAAAATTTTGTAGTAGTAAGTCTCAAGTTTTTAAGGCAATACATCTAGTTTTAATGTAAACCACTTCCTGCTTTATGCACGTTCAAAAACCAACCTGTTATTTTCAGCTCTATTAATAATATGGCAGCAGACTAATTTCAGTGTATGAAACTGAAACAGCCTAAAAACTTGCTAGTACTCAAATTCTTCAGTGAAAATGTTTGTTCCCAAAACCTCATTCTTCAAACCTTTTGGGTACATTATCAGTGTATCATTACATTTCTACATTAAAACTTTGCATGTAACACCAAAACCCCACTAAAAAACCAACTTTGCTACATACAGAAATAAGATTCAGTCTTTACAGAATCTCAGCTTTTTTCATGTTTATCTGAACAACAACTAAAAATCTTAAATCCTAAAAATTCTCTAGTCTCTTGCTGACTGTTTTCTTCTTAACATGCCCCAAATCCTGCCCAGGGAGGACTATCCTGGTGTGAAGCATTACAGACGGTGGTGAATCTTCTTGGCTGAGAAAGCTGAACTCTCCACAGTATAGAGGGAGTGCTGAAGGAATAAGGGTGACAGGAGTGTGGAGCACTCACTGTCAGGGGCAGAAGGACTGTCCAGCCTCAGCTCCATGGGAGTTTCCAGCTTGTTCTTCACCATCAGGGCAGAGCGCACTGTTATCACCTTCCGGGCGCTCCCCTCCATGGTGACCTCAAACACCACACGAACTGGAGGCAATGAAGAAAACTGCAAGATATTTAAAAGCATTAAAAAGCTCAGGTAATGAAGAGGGACATCTCCACTATGAAGCACTAACTGCTGGAGAAAAACTTGCCAGCTGAGTCTAACCATGTGTGACTCATAAGGTGCATAAAGTTCATAATGGTGGTTTAGAATCCTGTATCAAAGCACAGTAAAATTATGAAAAAGCAATTCCGCATACCACTAACTCCATTATCTTTCTCAAAATGATGCAAGTTCAAATAAGAGATTCTAAGAGAAGAACTTTATATATCATCTCACTATTACATCATTTAATAAATCCATGGAGTTGAAGTCTAAGCCTCAAATAATTACCAGTCACGCATCACTAATATCTGTCAAAACTGAAAACATAAAGTGGAGCTTTCTTAACATATTCATACTTCTTAGCTACCCTTCTGCTGTAATGTTCTACTTCCTGCATTACATAAAGTCATTGCCACTTTGACCCTGAAAACAACATTTAGTATGTGTTTACATGCTAGAATTCATATATTGAAACTTAAGACCCATCTTTCAAACATTTAAACTTGTGAGGAATTATAAATATTTGTTCTGATTTGAAAGTGCATCTTGCTTAAATTTTGTTTCCATTCAATTGAAAAGGCTCTAGAAGGATGGAAAAGCCAGTTAATCTGTAGAGTTTCCCTACTCTTACTTAAGTAGCTCTCAAAAAAATGAAAATATATACTCACATAGACTTGTGGATGTATTATATTTGTTCTATTTATTGGGCTTCCAAGCTGGGAGGAAAGCAAACAAGAAGATCAAAGAAGTTCAACTTTTAAGATACTGCTCTCAGCTTTAACACAGAATTTTATCACAGAAGAATAAACTTTCATCACTTTGTGTTTCTGATCTTCAGTACAGCTTGGAATCATGTCAGAACTAGATTAGAAAAGCCTGTTTGTAATACTGCTTTGCAAAAAAATGAAGCTTAAGGAGGGTATGCTGTAAAGTAAAATTCTACAGGAGATGTTGCTGAACAGCAGTTCTCACTAGTTTATCATAATCTCATAATTTGTATACTTTTCCTTCAATATTCAAATTAGAGAGAGACGATCCTTTTTATTCTTCAATATTAAAGCATCAGAAAATTTAAATAAGAAACCACTGGCTCTCATCAGCAGTATCAAATCAAATTCAATTCTGTTTTATATCAAAAAGATCTCAACCTCCTATTTGTCCAGTGCTCAACAACTTCCAGTAGCTAGTTTCAGAATTTAGTTAGTCTTGAAATCCACAAGACCATTTTTACCACTGAGCCTCCACCAAATGCCAGCCTGCTGATTATTACAACTGCATTTTCTCTTCATGACAAGTATATTTTGTCTACAGAGCCACATACTTCAAAAACAATCCCTAGGCTTACAGGAAATTGCCAGTGTTGTTTATTTTAAGCAAATTAAATACATGAAAAGCATTCCTGCAATAAAAGAAATAAAAGTAGCTGCTGAAATGCTGGTCTGATTTAAAGCTCAGTCTCCATGAGTGCATGGCCTGTCACTAATACATTTGTTGTGTCACTGGAAGCTTTGCCTGCCAAGCACAGATGAACTGCTGACTGCTCTGGCTGTGCTCTGCTCACACAGCTCAAACCCAGGCTAACTGGAAGGGGGAGAATCTCATACAGCAGATGCTTTCAGATCATAATCTTGCAGACATCATTACTATCAATTTACATATTATTTTATTAGAACTTACAGTATGAGAGGAGGGATTCTTATCTGGTGCAGCATATCGGAAAAAGGTTCCAACTTTGTCTACAGACACTGGACTCACTTCTTCCCAGCCATTTACTCTCACTTGCAACTGATGAATCCTTAGATCATGTGTGTGCCTACCAGGGCAGATCAGGTTAAATTACTATTAAGCATTACTATACAGACTAAATACCAAACAGTTCAAACCACAAACATCCTCTGGATTCTGTTAAAAAAATCACACTAAAGCATTAAAATATGTCAAGTTTTTCTATTTCATGGATAGATGGAGCTGATTTTATGTCTAATTACTTTCCTAAGGAACACACAGACTCATATGTTGCAAAAATAAAAGAGTGCTACATATTTGTTAACAAGCTCTATTTCTTACCCCTGATAACAACCATAGTCATTGAAATAAATGACAGTGATTTGTAACTAAGACCCTCAAGTCCTTCTAAAATCTTATAATGATCCAACTCACATATAGGAATAGCTGCCACCAAGAGCAATAGTTGCTGCTTTACCAGAGAAATTATAATTTCACTCCATACAAGAGTATTAAAAATAGAAACCAAATATTAACAGCAGATTTAAAAGAAATTAATTTTTAATATAACACCTGCCAGTGCCCTCATAACTGTGAACCTGTGCACTCCATACACAGACTGTCAGAACATCTGATGGCCTGGCCCCTTCACCTGTGTCTGAGTTTCCCTCTGGTTTCAAACTCAAACGGAACCTCTTCCCCAGTGATAACCTCTTTCCATTCACTGACATTATGGGCATCACCCAGCAATGTCCCGTTTTCCTCAGGAACAACACCTGGACTCCCACTGTGAGACAGCGCAGCCCTGTGAAGAGAACCACAGATGTTACAAAATGATACTTCAAGTTACAAGTGCATTCCAGTCTGACTCAGTCCTGCAGTGAACACACTCACACCATAATCTACTTGATTGGTTTCCACATTCTGATTGGTCTCTTGAAAAAAAGATATTTTTTTGTTTAATGATAAAACTATCTATCTCTGTGTCAAAGAAGAGGCTCTTAATTGAGTAAAACTGGGAGTTGCCTACATGTCTCTGCAAAACATAAGTATTGAAACAACAGGGTTTGGCTGACATGGAAGAGGAGCCAGACAAGAGTGTGTGAAGTGACCCCTGCAGAGCTCCTTACCGGGTTGGGGTCGTAGTCAGGGTGGCAAACCAGAGAGTGCAGCCAGTGTGATTCCTCAGGGCAAAGGGCACAAAGGGCAGCCTGCGCTTCGGGGTCTTCATTTTAGCTGCAAAACACAACACACACTTGGCTGAATGCCCATGAGAAACTTCCATCAGATGGTACTGTGGGATCAGGTACAATGCCTGGAGAACCACAACCTGCACTAACTAAAGGAAAACAAAGAAACAGGACATCAGATTATCTCAAAGTTGCTACAATTAGTAACTACTACGGAAAAGGGATAAAACAAACTGATATTCTTCCCCTACATCAACCCCACTTGGACTCAGCTTCATCTACACGTTCTTTAGTTTCTTTATATCAAGTCTTAAAAAACACTATGCTTTCAGTTACACCTAACATGGAGAAATTCTAACTAAAATCTCAAGCATAATCAGAAACCTTTTATACACACCCAAATGCTCATTAAATACTGACCACACATTCACTTATAATTAAGATTTATGCTGTATTTAATGTGACAAACACAGGGTAAGCCAGTACCCCCTTTAAAAGGACTTTTATTCTCAAAGCCTGAACAAGTAGAAATATTTCCCTATACAGAAAAAAGCCTACTGAAATATAGAAAATAATTTGAGAGCAACCAAAGTCAATCTGGTTTTGTTAAACTGCTGGGACATCAAAACACCAGAAGAAGAAACTTCTCCTCTCATGTTTGACTTTTTCCAAGCACAAATTTCTAAAGGCACACAAGTGTTACTCTCATCTTCCAAATCTGTGAAAATACTTACTGAGTTTGGACAGTAAATTACTGTCAAAGTCCAGTAATTTACTTTAAAAGGAAGATAAATGGCTGCTACCTCAATACACACATCTTTGGTATGAGAGAAGTGGAAAGGAGGCACACACAATAAATCAGCTGCTTAAAGAAAAGGCAAGACAGAAATCTCTTCCCCAGACCTGATCTGAAGTCACTCCAAAAGGTTTCCAGAGGCAAGCAGGGGTGATGTGGGGAGGGCAGGAAAGTTTTTGAAGGAGTTACTGATCATGACAGATGACTTTCTGTCAGATCAACAAATCCCCAGGTACCCTCACATTGTCCATGGAGACTTAAATCTGATCTAAAGCTTACAGAGAAATTTATTTCCAATTAAACAGCAAGAAGATTAAATCCTTGAAAATCAAAATTCTGATTTTTGCCAAAAGCAAATAAATGTTTTTAGTGTTGAGTTTCACTTTATATAACTTTTTGGCTAGCCCAGGTTCTACAAAATGAGACCAGAAGCCAAATGAATTTTTACTCTGATGTTTAATCCATTGCCAATTTATCTTTGGAGACTTCTGAAAAAGAATTTTTGGGACGAAGGCCTGATTTTCAAAAGAAATGTAAAAGTTGCATTTTGAGACTACTGCCTGAAAAAAAAAAATTGGCTATCATTACCAGGACGATTTTTCATCATTAGTTTAGTAATTTAGCTGCAAGCCCTACTAAAAGCCAAGCAATTAATATTAGATGTTTTGCTGCCTGTTTGATTTTTGGGGGAAAAAAGAATAGGAAAAATATTTCAGAAAAATAAATCAAAATTTTTCCATTTTGTTGTTTTTTAAAACTCAGTGAAAATATTTCTAATGGCACTCAAACAGGAAACAGATGTAGATTTCTAGGAAGTTTTCTGTCCTCCCATCCATTAACTTTTCTACAGGGTTATATATTTATGAAGTGTGCTGTTTGTCTTCTGCATGGTTTTGCCTAAAACCTGTCCTGTCAAATAGAACCCAAAGAAATTAACAAATTATTTATTAGGAATGCTTTACTTCTTAAGGCTTATTAAAAACAGCCTGTGCTTCTGAAGGCATCTGAAAGTTTGAAGTACTTAAATATGCTAAATTAGGCATAAATATGTATATTCAACATCTGGGAGATATTTTTAGAATATAAATTAAATATTGTGATATTACACTATTTTTAACCCCACTGTACTGTACTGTCCCTCTAGAAGAGGGACACTGAATAGTCAACAACTCACACAACCTTCCTCACAAAGAGCTTTCCTACATGAGCTTTTATTTCTCCATTGTTTCCTGAAGGCCCCAGAGAATGACAGAATGAAATATTAAATTTAGCACACTAAAAGAAAAGTAGCTGTTACATATTTGACTTGAAGGCTTTTTGGGTATTGATTATTTTTAAATACAGAGCCCAATCCACCAGCAAGTCCCACATACAGCACAGTATTTATTGTGCAAGAGCCTTCCAAGGAAGAAAAACCACTTTTTGGGTCTGTGTGCTGTACAGTACCTCTAGCATAGATCTGATGCTCTAGGTTAGTCAAACTGGCTGTACTCCTAGTTCTAAGGTAGACAAGAGGGAGGCCTGGCAGACAGGAAAGACAAAGTTAGCAGGTAAGAAAATCCACACAATACAGGCAAATCTTCCCCTGCATGCATAAGGGAAGATCCATGTCATGCAATTACAAGTCTCTACCCAATTTGCTTACACTAAACTGGCATTTGAACTGATAAAATTCCTTCCAGAAGGAACTCTGGGAGAAAATAAGCTGAAAAGAGCTGTCACATATTGAGAGCTGTTACTCAGGTGATTATTTCACCAAGAGAATAGTATTTTTTTCCAGAAACTCAGTTATTTAAGTCTTTGGGATTCAGAAAGACAAAGTTCCTCTCTGAACTGCACACAGTCTAAACTCAATACTGATTTAATCCTTGACATGAGTGGCAGAAAGAAAGGAAGCAGAACTAGCAGTGCAAAGCTCCTTCTGAAAGCTAAGCAGCCAGAAAGCTTTTTGTTTTAAAATAATTGAACATAATTGAACAGAAAACAGCTTTTTTGTCTTTTTTTGTCTTTTTTTTTTTTTTTTTTTTTTTTTTTGCCAAACATCTCTAACAAATCACTGTATTGTGAGAAGCCAAAATACTTATGTTTGGAATACATTAGACAGATGACCATGTGTGTCAGGACTGTTTCAAATAAAGTGTGATTAATGACCAACATACTCTGCCCAAAACATGGGGGATCCACTGAAGAACCCATCCAGTCTTCTGAGCTGATTACATTCACTTCTTTGTCCTGTTTACAGTAATCTTCCATCCAGGACTGCTTGGTACATGTGTATTGCTCTAGAGGAATGTAAGCACAGACAGTCAATGTCTCCAAGGTGGCAGCAAACAAAGTCATTGAAAAGTGTGTTAAATTCATCACACTCAAGTTACTCCACTCTAAGAGCAGAAGTTCCACTTCACTGCTTTTTCTGTGAGTCACTTACATAAGCTGAAGACAAACAACAGCTCATAAAATCACAGCAGTGTCTTAAAAAAATATATATCCATCAGATCTTATTTTTTAAAAAAACTTTCAGTGGAATTTTATGTTCTTAAGACACTCCTATGTCAATCTAAGAGTTCTCCCTGCCAAGGCTATTAACCTTAAATATTTTCATATTATAAGTACTTCCTAGGGGTTTGGGGGTTTGCTTCTTTTTAAGAGGCACATGCACATTCCTGCATAAATACCAAGATACCAATTGTGTCCTCTGGCACAATATTAGTCACAAACTAACCTCACTACTTATTATCACTGCTTTTTAAAAGTATAATCTTAGGAATCATTGATTTGCTTCTCCTCCTGCCTCCCCCTCTTTCTGCCAATCCCCTCTGGGTTGTCCTTGGGGGAGAAAGGACAAAGAAAGTTTTTTCTGTTACATCTACAAGCTGTTGGCTTTTCTTTTATCATGCCCACCAAATAATTCTGAATGAGCAGCAATATTCCTGGGAAAAGTCCACAATTAGAGCTCCACAATGCAGAAGCTCAAATAAAATTGGAGTTAAGGATGAACAAAATATTTTGACTTCCAGAGGTGGGAACTGACAGCTCAGGTGCTCAGAGACCAAAGAACTGAAATGAGTAGCTCTCCACTACATCTGTCAATGTACTGAGAAGTGATGAGCTGATCAAAATATTTTTAAGCCCTGTGAAGTACAGAAAGCTTCAGCTGAAAGCCTGTTTCTGATTAAAAATAAATTTCAAATAACATACAAATTTGATAGAATTCATATGACCAGAGAAAGAATTCCTACTAACCTCTAACACATGCAGCCCACGTCTTTACACTTTCACACCATCTGACAGAACACAGGCTGCCTAAACTCACACCTGGTACAGCATCCTGGGAAGCAGGGAGGGAGCTGGGGCAGAACTGCTCCCTCCAGCAGCACTTGAACTGGAGCTGTCTGTCCCTTGCAGCAGTGCAGGGGATACTGTCACATACCCATGAGCACAGAGGTGATGTTCACATCCAGCCGTGGCGTGGCTTTCAGCTCCAGCCTGAGGCGCGGCGGGTGCAGGCGGCTGGAGGATTGCTGCTGCCAGGACACTGCACATGGCCAGGGCTCAATGAAGGGCTCCCACCCTGCCACAAACACAAACCAGCACCTCTGACACACTGCAATGCTGCTCACACAGTCAAACTTCCATCATTACATCCTTTCATTGTAACCCACGCTCAACAGGAAGTTGCAAGCCTGTGGATTTAATTTAATGCCTGACACAAATTTGGCCCAGTTTCTCCATTTAGACCATGTATGCAGGGCCTTGCAGAAATGTCTTAGTTCCAATTAAAGCATTAGGAGGCAATTACAGCTCTATAACTAAGCTACCTGGAATTAAGCCCTCTCAAACAGCTTTGACAATGATTTTCACACAATTATAACTTAAGTTGGTTATTATTCAGTATCTCAGAAGATAAAGGTCTAGAAGCTATTAAAAAACAGCCTATATATTTTTAAAAACAAAGTATTCTTTAAAACAAAAGAAATTATCTTGTTATTGACAGATAATTCCTGAGTGCTTGTCACCAGTTATGTAATAGAAAATTTAGTTTCTAAGTTAAAAAACCCCACACAACTAGATTACTTGTTTTGTCAGTATCTGGCTTGTATTGAGGCCATCTGGCCTGCTTTTTTGTATCAAAAACATAAATTGTGGTGGTCTTCTTAGATTAATCCTTTGTCTTCAGCCCAATCACCTGCCCTCACATCTTTTCCTTCCTGAAATATGTAATAAGGTGAATGTATCAAACAATTAGAGAGAAGAGAATGTAAAGATAGCTTGTTATAAAACTGTTATTTTGCTGGATTACTTTTTTATGCAATTCCATTTGAAAATTTGACTGCAACTTTCATTATCAGCAAAATTTCCACTTTGCACATCCAGCTGATCTCAAATCAGGATATCTTGTCTAGGATCACACTGTCTCACACACACAGAGTCCCAAAAGCCAACCTTTCCCTAATTCCCTTAGAGGCATCTCACAGTGGGTGAATTCAGGCTCTTGTAGCAGGAAAGGCTGTTTCCTAAACTTAAATAAGAAAACAAGAACCCCCCAGGTATTTCACCTGAAAGCTCACGGTTGTAATAATCTCCAGAGAGGGTGAAACGAGCATGGCCTTCAGGGCTGGTTCTCAAATGTTGGAGAAAATTCAAATCTGGGGGGGGAATAAGAAAAAGAGGAATTTAAACTAATGCAAAACAATCAAGCTGTCTGATTTTGGGGACTTTCAAGTAAGCAATGGAAGGTTTTGTCTTGTCTTTTAAACTGAAATGGTATAAAAAGCCTATCATAATATTTTTCAAATAACACTTGCAGACAGCCACACCTTACAACACAGAGCCTCCCTAGGATTCAGCTCAGGATAGATTTCATTTGTTACGTGATGGAAAAAGGGGAAACCAGAATCTTAACCTTACAAAGACTGTAATCTTAAAATCAAAACTTCAACCAAACAGAATAAAGGAACCCCCAATATCCCACACAACCACCACCAAGACACTGTCAGTTGAAGCTTGACAGTCCTGACAAACAAGAGCATGATGCTGAACACTCCCAGAACCAAGAGCCATTTTCTGCCAAGGCAGAACCAGCTACTCACGTGAAAAGGTTAATTCTGCCAGGGGAACATCACAGTCCATGCAGTCATCTATGAAGCAGATGCAGACACTTTCTGCCTTTATTTCCACTCCAGAGATGAACTGGAAAGGCACAATCCCCTGGCTATCTCGACCAGAAGAGGTCTGAGAAACTGATTTCAGAGGTTCAGCATTCTTAAACAACCAACTTGCTGCTTTTTTCATGTCACCTTAGACACAAGCAAACAATCAATCATCATCTACTTTCTCTAAGACATGTATTTAGTAAAAATCATATATAAGCAAATTAATTCCCTCTCTCTTAAGAAAATATTCTCAGTAATACCTTGAATATGCTCTATTTTGTAACATAAATATGAGAAGATTATAAAGACATTGCATATCCTAAAAGTAAGAAATGTGTTTTGAAGTTCACAAATGTAATAAAGATCTATAACATTATGCATGCCTATAGATAAGGTGGGAGGCATGATAATGCTAAAGGAAAAAAGAATCACTTGTGTTAAAGCTTTGTCTTCCCTTCATGCATTGCATGTAGAACTAGATAAATGTGATTTTAAAAGGGAGAGATGAAAACACATGCTTTCAAGAGGAAGAGATGTGTAATAGCAAGAAATTGGTGCACCAAAAACATTACTAACCTGAACACAACTAAAACTCCCAAACAAAAAAAAAAAAAAGCCACTCAAGCACCCCACAAATGACATCTCATAGGGCAGAAAGAATCCTTGGGGGGTGGATTTGACACAGAAGCAGAACAGGAAGAATGTTTAAGACTACAGGCCAGCACAGAGAAGATGTTCTAAAGAAGGAAACAATGCCTGTGCATTGCCACCTGACAGTCTAAAGGCTTTACTTAATTACAATTTAAGTCATATGAACAATGTGCAAACCTCTGCTAAGAATATCTGGTGTTACCTTGGCAGATCAGAAGAGCTTTACGAGAATCCTCAACGCCGAACCCCAGCTCCTGGAGCCGAGCCAGCTGCAGAGCTGCAATCAACAAGCACAAACCCTGACAGTCACCTACTTGTATTCATTTCTAAAATCAAGATACATCTGTCTGAAAAATGGGGCTCTGTTTGTTTAAGGTTGCAAGTGTAGAAAAAGGACATGATTCAGCCTTGTTTTTATGTTTTTTACAGTATCATCAGGACAATTATTAGGTTCTAACCAACACCACAAAGAGACAAACATCTTTTGTGTTAAGCGTATAGATTAGCTTCACCTTGCAAAAACCTCCTTTAGATATAAAAAGTGGCTTCACTCCAACAGTGAAAAACATACCAAGAACAGGATCCAGCACACGTTTGGATCCATCTCTGGTTTCGTGTGCCAAGGAGCTCTCAGTGGCCAGTGCTGAACTGGAGGGGTCAGCAGCATTCCCAGCACCTGGGGCAGCTGAGTCAGGCAGAGCTGCACTTGTCTGTTGGGGAATTGACTTTGCAATTGCCAAGAAGAGCTGAACATCATTGTAGGACAGCCTGATATCCAGGGCTTGCAGCTGAATCTAAATGAAAAATCAGAATATAAGATTCACTTGTATTTTCTACACATTTTCTTAAGTAATTCAGGTATTAATCAAGCTTTTCTCAAAAGAAGACAAAATTTAATGTTACAACCTGATCACCATGCTGTTTTAAAGATCCAATAATAAAATTACCAAACTTGTTACTATTTACCAACAATCAAAACATCACATCTCGGGGGAAGTAAGTTTTCATTTGATACAATGGTAAAAAATGTCTTTAAATATAATTCCCCTCTAATATGTCCTAACAACTAGAAACAGAAAATACAGAAAAAAATATTTTTCTTTCAGGTATTAGTAACTACCTAACACCATCAGCCTACACAATCAGCCCATTTCTTTCCCCCACTATTAATCTTTGTAGCATATCCCATAAATCACTCTTTCATTACCACTAAGAGCATTTTCTGCATGCTTCTTTCTTTTTCTTTTCCATTTCAGGAAAAAATTAACTTATTCTCTTCTTATGCATTTGAGAGTCTTCTATTGAATCCTTGGGGACAAAAATATCTCTATTATTATTCTCTACTGCATACAATTTTATTCAGTCCATGAATATTACCTCTAGAATAGGAGGAAAATCTTCACTATTGAAAGCATCCAGCAGTCCTGAACCTCTTGGGTAGGAAGAATTCCCAATAAGTTCCATATGAATCTGTACTGGATCAATAATTGACAGTGCAGTCTCTTGCTCATTTCCTAACCGGCATGAAAACACCTAAAAATTGAAAATGATTTTTAAAAATTATGAACTGAGACAACAGGCCTGGCAAGAATTAGCAATACTTTGAGACTACAGTCAAGTCTTACAATGTTTTAACAGAAACAATATTAAACTATTCTCAAAACTGATGATGAGAAACCAACAAACTTCAAAAAGCATCTGTGGACTGCTCCTTCTGTATATATATTTACAGCAAAGTATTTTCACAAAACTCCTCTAATGTTAGACATTAAACAGAAGCAAATTTCCTTTCCTTACCTCAATGTCAGACAAATAGCCAGAGAAAGGACGATCTAACAACTTGGGCTTGTAAGTGAGAACAGTGGTTCCCTTCAGAATAATTGCATTGGTATCAAAGCAGGACATGTCTTCAACAACCACAAATTCAGTTCCTTAACCAAAAAAAAGCACAAATAACTAACAGGGCAGTTGGCAATATCATTAAGGTACTTCAGCAGATTTTCTGATTTCCTTTAATGGAGCTGGTTTTACACCAGCACACAGCTTTTAGTGTAAAAACTCCCAAATCAGCAGCAGAGAAGAGCACATTTACCTGTCACATTAATCTTGACTTCCAGCTGCTTTTCTGCTGTCACAGGGAGTGAGGAACGTTTGGTGACTACTCCACTTTTCACAGTTTTGGGAACAACAGTGGTGTCACTGGTGCAGGGTCGCTGGCGGGACGATTGGGGACTGTCCCTCTTTTTGCTGTCCCCAGGAGTGTACAGAAAATCATGAACCAGCAACAACCAGTCAAATATCAGGAACACACGAAGATTGTTCAGAACTACTGTGAAACTGGAGGAATCCTTAGTAGACCTTGTAAGAGGAGAGAAGCACACAGGTGAATTTTACAACCTGCTGGTATTTAAAATCATGCTGAAAATTATCAGGATCTAGAAAGAATTATGTGGCATTTGATAGGGATGCACTTAGTTTACAGAGTCAGGCCTTTAAAATAAATACATACATACTTTTTTTTTTTTTTTAACAGATTGAAATTCAATCTGCTGTACCCACAAAACCCCAACAGATCTGCACAAATTCTAAGCCATAATGGCACAAGAGATTAATTGAAAAACTACTTGACAAGAAATTTACAAAAGCTCCTTAAACACACTTACATTATCAACATTAATTTCCAAAATCTCAGATTTTAAAACATTTTTTTATTATAATTTTATGTCTGTTGGGTATCAAATCTAACATTCAGACCTGGATCTGAGATAAGGGGTACAACATGAATTTCCTCTCACACCCTGGCAGCATTTTGCAGCACAGGAAGCTGCTTTGTCATGCAGAAAAAATCTCAGCCTGCTTGAGCTCCCAGCATCCCATCCTGAAGATCTGGCTAGGACAGATAAAGTGCTTGGCTCCCTGATCTGGAATACCAGTTACATTTGATCATGCTAACTGGAAAATCATCTAAGTGCTTAAATGCCATGAAACCATTTTCAATGCAGCACACTGTGAACTACAAAATCTCCAAAGATCTGGGATGCCTTAGTGGGGAGCAGCTCTGCCTGGGCTGCTTCCAGCAGCAAAAGTCTATAACCCTCCCTGGCTCTCCAGGATATTTAAAAGAGGCACCAGCCAGTACAACACCATCACTGAGCTCTGCCAGCTCTTACATCTACTGCCAAGGATGCTCTCACCACTAAAAACAGACCACATGCTGCTGTGGCTGAAATTTAAAATTACAACAGTTGGGAAGGAGATTGCTGAAACTCTCACTCATAAACCAGATTAGGCTGTACTGTACAAATTCACTAACTGTGTCTAATCCAGCTGCCTACTGACTCAACAGGTCTGTGAAAACCATCTGGGGGTTTTTTTAGTGTGTATTTTTTACTAAATCCCATTTTAGTTTTATTCAAATTGAAATGTTGACTTCTTTCTGAACAGATTTATTAGGTACCTAAAACTGTAATGCAGAATCCAAATATAAAAAAAAAAAAATCTCTCAATTGACGAGTTTCTACAACTGGTTTTTATAAACAAATGTCTCCAAAATTTTCTACTAGATTGAAATAATCCACTATTTTTTTCTTATACATTATTCCTGCAATTGTTTCAGAAGGCATCATACTTATATGAGAGTGAGAAAGCTGAGCTTGGTCAGCAAATCTGACCAGAAGTGAAAGCAACATCTCCAATCATCTCACTTCACCCTCTTTTTTCATAGTTAACATTCCTCAAAAAAACACTGTGGTGATACAGGTAAATACTGACATTATGCTTCATATTCCCCATTTCAATACTAAATTAGATAAAAACAGGTCAGACGAAACAAACAGGGTAGGAGAGAACATAGAAGAGAATACAGAGATTGTTTTTGAAAGAGGCCATTTCTGTCTGGATTTGATGCTCTCAGAAAACCATGTGTGACACCTGCTGGGAAACAGCTTTTATGCATCTTATATTAAAAATTCTACAAACTGGTTTTATGCACACATACAAGTGATAGGCCAGACTTACCAAACTTCAAGCACTACTGATTTTAACAGATCAAACCTTTATCTGATCCATTACACATTCAAACCTAAATTTTATTGCAACAAGAGAAAAAGAAAAAAAAAAATCCAACCACTCCCAGGGAATTAGTAACTACAGATTTCTATTTATCACTGATCAGCCCAAAAATGTCATCAGATTGAAATACAATGTCTCCAGGTTTATCTACAATAATAACAGGTGTATTGAAACCAGGACAATACATTATTAAAAACAAACAAATCCCAGAATTACCAACCTGAAATGCAATTCAATCTGGATTGCTCCTGGGCTACTGTTGTTCTTTGAAGACTGAAAGATGCAATTGAAGACATTTGGGGGGCCTGTAGCATATTTCTGTCCAGCATAACGAGTGTCAAAGGCCATCATGGAATGAGAGACCAGATTTACAGACTTTGTTCCATTTGAAGAGCTTTCAAAAAGCAACTTGGATTTCTTAAAATCAAACCTGGGAGAAAAAAAAGCAAAACAACATGCCAAAGAGACTTACAGATTATGTATTGCTTGGAGTCATTTAATTTACAAGTATGGCACACTGCTGAAATCTTTCATTTAGGTATTTTCTAAAACAACTACAATAATGTCCCATGTGATGGAGATAGAAAATACATCTGTACTAAATATAATAATATTTTCCACTGATCAAAACCCTCCTGGATTTTAAAAAACCAAACAAGCCAACATAGCAGAAATCTGCTTTTTAAACCTCCCCTCATATTGCTTTCTTAATTAAAATACTATTTCTCTTGGGCAAGTAAACTGATTCCTGGACTATTATTTCAAGGGCAACTGGAAAGACAGACCATATTTTTTGAACAGTGTCATTCACTTTCATTTTTCAGAGAAACTCAAACTCTCAGTTTGGATTCTAATTAAGAAATTCCATTTCACTGCATTATTAAACTGCAATTCCACATATTATTTCAATTCTTGTCCTGTGTATTACACATGAACATAGTATTTAGCATAAGGTATTCAGTAATAGAAGAACATTCATACCTGGCTAAAGAGCTGCATCCATCTTTTCCCTTTGGATCCATCAGTTCCAGGCTCACATTAACCATGTCAATGAGGAATGACATAGAAGTGTACACCTCTCCACTCAAAACTGTCTGAAAGTGCAAAACACCAACATTCTTATTCAGAGCATCTGTTTAACTCTCATCTCTGAATTAAACTGTATTTCAGAAAATTGTAAACAGCTTTTGTGCAGTGTCCTTCTCCTCCAGAGAGTTTCATTATCCATTACAGGGGAAATGTTACATTTCACAACACTGTGGCCTTTCACTTGAAAATGACCATTCACACATTTTCACAGTACTGGTCTTAGAGATTCTTTGTCCTTTAAACACTGCTGCCATCAGCAAAATCAACAAACCCCTCCCAAGACATTTCCAGACAATTTCAGCTGCTCACAGATCCTCTTACAAGAATTCTGGGATCCTGCAGGTCATAGGGGCGCATGAACTCCTCGATGGGCTCGCCCAGGTTGTTCTCCAGCAGCCCACGGATCAGTTTGTACTTGTTCAGATCCAGGGAGCAGTGCACTGAGGACAGGTTCCCATGGATTGAAATGTCTGCCACAGAGTGACTCAGCTCCCTGCAACAAAGAGGAAACCTCAGTGCTTCCAGGAGCTCCAACACAGCAGCAAGACCTTCAGGATACAACAAAAATGCATCTAAAGCTCTGCTCTGGGTCACAGCATGAAGTGACCCTGTTTGAACTCACTTGTCCAAGTTTCTCTCTACTTTTAACTTTAGTCTGAAGGGTTCTGTCAGCAGGCTCCCTCCTGTCTGCCTCACCAAGTAGGATGGAAAGCTCAAATCTGCACTGGCATTTTCCACAGCTTTGGAATAATCTCTCTGGTATCTTTCAGCAGCAAAGATGTCCATGTCCTGCAGATCAACCACAATGCAGTCTAAGAGGCAGATGTGATCCTCTGCAAGTACACAGGAGATAACACATTAAGGAAGAACAACAGAATCTGTGCAAAACTAATGCAACCTACTTTTAAAAAGAAATTTAATTTACTTTTGATTTTATTCCACACTTTTTATTTTCTTATTTACATTCACCAGTATCTGTAACTACCAGATACCAAGCTCATTCACAGGAAAATGTAAATTCCTAATTAGGAGTCCAAGTACACCCCTTTGATGTGTGCAATCTGCATCTCAAAACACACTCAATTTGTAGGACTGTTCTTCCAGAAACTGAACTACAACTCCCTAATCCTTTAAGCTGCAAAAATCAGTCTTAAAGCTCAGAATCATTTCTTCTCCAATCTACAATCTTCATACCAGAGCCTCACACTTTTTCAGTGTCATATAAAATAAAAGCAATATGTCACTGCAGCATTTCACAAGGCAAAAGAAGCTCCATGGGGCTCCTGCTGCTTTCACATACCTGGGCTCTCAGGGCTTGGCACAGCAGGCAGCTTTGATGGCTGTCCTTGCTGCTTGCTCAATGTGCTCACTGCAGATTCACTCTTCAGCCTAGAAATGTTTGATCCTGATGATTTTTTCATGACCAATCCTTCCATTGCTGATCTGGACTCATCAGCACTTGTTTTCTTCATGCTATGTTTTGGGGTTCCCGTGGGAGGGGAAAATTGGACTGAATCCTGCTAAGGAAAGAGAATTTGTAATTAGCATTAGATTTTTAACCTAAATTCTAAGGAACCAATGCAAGGTCAAGCTGTAATAAATTATTAGAATGTTGGTATCTGCTGCTGTAGAAAAATTGAAAAACTTTTTTCCTATAGCCTTAACAGCAGATGAGAACATTTTCTTTGTAATTAAGTTTATTTCAGCAATCTTCCTCAAAAAGCTGTTGAATCTTTCCAATGAGAAACTAATTCAAAAGCAGAGGGTTTTGCATAAAACCTAAAAATTCTCATGTAAATGAAATTAATACCAAAATGTAGATTGTCATGACATTAAATTTTTCTGCAGAATAAAGACTGTTAAATATTTAAAGTTGATTTTCAGGTAATGAAAAAACATATTTCATTATTTCTGCAAGATCATGTCAGCAACTTCATATTTCATTACAATATGTGAACTAACACTTCTACACATTCACAATTTATGCATTTAAATACTTCAGTTGTCACACTAAAATGTGTCCCAAAATTCTCCTGCAGTTTAAGGTTGGATAAATCCCTACACTTAGTGATAAATTCCTCACAGGTGAAAAAAAGAAATGTTCATTTCCATTGATGCAAAACATTTCAGACATCTCCCCACTACCACATATCCACTGGAAATCCATGAGCTGCCTCACATCAAAAACCTGCAAATTTCACTACAAAGAGTCACATCAACATTAGGAATTTCTTTTCCCAAAAATCCTGCTTGACCAATCTGACAAAATTCTGTGATGGAATGGCCCCAAACCACTGGTTTGTCTGGTGGAAGAGGTTTACACACCACCTTTTATACTCCAAAGCTGATTTTGGGATTCATCTACCAATCATTTCAATTAATTAACCTCATGTCCCATGCAGGTAGCAATAATCTTTAGTTCTACTCAGCCCTTACTCCAGGATTGCTCACTTTGTCCCTGACTCCTGCATTGTTACTGTAATTTCCCATATTCCTTCTGTATCCAGTTTCTGATGTCACATTAATCCTCATCATAAGCTTTCCTTTCTGGTTTTAATTGTTAATATTTTCTTGCCTCACATGGTTTGTAAATATTAGGAAAAAAATTGGAAAAATTAACTGTAAACACAATCAAGGATTTTAAGAGGAAAAAATTTGAGGACATTAACATTTAACTTCATACTGTAAAGAAAAGACTGAAAAGTACATGCAAATGAAAATCATCACATCATCTATGAATCTATGAATTTATGCAATTAAATCCAAATTAACAGCTCCTCAGACATGCATAAAGAGCACACCAGAAAAACTTAGCACTCAATTCTTTTAGAATTCAGCAAAACCTTTAGAACAGAAACATCATTTTTAATAAATGAAGTAGCTTTTTAAAGTGCTAAATTCCAGAAGAATGCTTTCTTTTTAGTAGAATAAATGAGGAGCACCTGAACACTGCTACAGAGATGTGAAATACCTCAAATAAAACAGGATCCTTGTATGCATTGCCTTGTAAAATCCGATCCTCAAAAATAAACATAGGACAGAGGAAAAATGAAAACAAAACCAGCAAAAAAAATGCCAAACCCCACTAATCCCATTTCAAACACCTACATTTCTACATAACACAGTATTTTTAGGCTGGAATAAAATTATTGTGCACACTTACTTTAACTTATAATGTTAATTTAGGAGTTTACTGCTTACAAACCTGTACTTGTATCAACAACTTGTACTTGTATGAACACACTATGGTACAGGAAACAACCCAACATCACAGTTATTATTTCCTTACAGCAAAGACACAGGCAGATACCAATCAGATGAAGGCAACACACACACCAAAAATCCACTGCAGTAATTTAGTCCATGTAACTTCTAAAAACCTTCCAAAATGGAATTAGGGGGTTCCCAGACAACTCCCCACTTTGTTGAATGGATTAGACACAGAAAGCCATCCAAGATGGATCTGCCTTACCCCAAATTTTGTGGCTGCATCTCTCAAGAGTAGCACACCAGCTATTCCTGCCCTGTGCTTTGCCATGTGTACAGCCACTGGAAACCTTTCCCAGGGTTTCACCTCATCAAAGCAACTGCACACACTCAGTTTCACTGAGAGGAAAAGTAAAAATAAACCAAATTCTGTTGTCCAGTGTGTTAGAGCAAGTCTCAGCCAACACAGAGCCCTGTTTGCTGCTGTTCACACTGTGGAAATTTTGAGTGGTGAACAGCTGGAGAAACCAAACAGGGAGAGCTGAAAGCACATCCTGGTCTCACACATTCAGGTGTGCACCTGGTTGGGTCCTGCTTCCTCACCAGAGCAGCTCCTTTATTCCCTCTGTTCTCTCAAAACACTCACTTCAGTCTCCCCTCTGCCCAATGCCTCAGACACTAAGCTCATGACAGGAAGGGCAGTGCAGCACAATCAGCAGCAAGGTAAATCTGTAAGATTTGCCAGTACATTGGCACAGACTCTCATAACTATAAAGAGCTATAAAGTCAATATATAAAGTAACATATAAGAATAAACTACAATTTTGATTTAGAACACAGAAGAACTAGCAAAACTACAAGCTGCTAAATGAAGAAGCAATGTTCCTACCTTGTTCTTCAGTGAAAAGGTACCAGGCATTCCTGCAAACAGGAACCTGTTCTTCACTCTCAGTTTCCCCAGATTAGCTACAATAAGACTGTTAGACTTGGAGCTCTCAGGTATAAGCAGAACAGGAGCCCCAGCCTCAATATCAAGAAGAACTCGGGAAGCTCGCTGGGCTTTATCTCTCACCTGGGAAAGCAAAAATTCATTTAAAATATAATTACAAAAACTGCAGGAAGCAGGTGATTATTTTCTATTGATTAGTACTGAACTCAGGATCATTACCCCAAGATTTACAAAATTAAGATATGGCAATAATTCATACCAAACAAAAAACAACAACTAAGTAACCAAAAAACCTCCTCAAACTCTTGTTTCAGGCAGAGAATAAAGGCTCATTAAAAAAATATTATGATGCAAACAGGAAAAATCTGTGAAAGAGGTGTAGCACTCAGGAGTGGCACCCCCTTTCACCCCTGAACTAAGAGGTAGAACAGAGACTACTCACCTCACTACATAACAAATTACTTAAGAAAAATTATTTGCAAAAAGCAAAACCCCATCGTCTAGATGTTTCTAAATCAAACTTCCCACCTGATGCAAAATGTAGCATTTTAATATCCAAGTATTCACTGTTTTTCTTTCAATTAAGAGAAGCCTTATTAAAAGAAGACTATTGACTATATTAATTAATTAGGTCATATGGCCTGTGGCTGTCCTGATTATTGAAATGCTTTATCATGCTCTACATACTCTACACTGATAAACTCTATCTTGCTCTACAACCTCTATATTCACACACTCTACCATGCAGTTCAGCCATCAAACTAAATCAGAGACATACTCCTGAGTGGAACAGAACTTCTCACTTGGCTCCCCTAATTCAGGTATTATTACCTGGTCAACAGTGGAGAATAAGACAAGTGAACACCTTGACCCTTTCTGCCAGTGCATCCTGCAGAAACCAGGTGCTGAAGTTTTAAGGAATGTGCACTTTCAAACAGCAGTAGGATGGTCCTAATTAAGGTCCCTTGACTACAAGATGAGCCTGAGAAATCTCCACCAACACCAGAACTCTAAAACCTCCAACAACTTCAACTCGCTTGAGCCGACGCACTAACATAAATTATATACTGCATTTCAACTGCACAAAACAGGCTGGGAAAGAAGAGAAAAAAGGCCCAGACATACAGTTTGTCCTTCAATGGCTGCTCTCTGGCGCCCCAGCACATCCTGGAGCTGAGTGAAGTGCTGGATGAAGGCCACCACCTCGGCCTGGAAGCGCTGGGTGTGCACGTACTGTACGGAGGCCATGCGCAGGCTGAGGCGCGCGTCGCACTCGCGCTGCAGCCGCGGGTCCGGCCGCCCGAACCTGCCGGGAGCAGAGACACACTGATGCAGCCAGCTGCACTTACAAACAGCACTGCAGATCCTGCTCTGTTCTAAACGGGAATACAAAGGGTTTAATTGATGTTTGCGGTGTTATTAACGAGGTTTCAGTTGAAGACGGGATTTGTGTTAATTACGTCTCAATTTTGTATGTTTAGGTGATGCTGAGTTTTAACTAAGCTGATAGGAAAATTCTGCATTTGGAATGTATCTTTAATCTCTGCATTACACCTTTGCTGCTTTTATATCAGCAGAAATCAGGTGTAATCAAAGCTACACCTTTGGTGGTTTTATATCAGAACAGTGGCTTTTAAGGTAACTACTCCACTGCAGGATAATGTGTGCTTTCAATTCTGAATCAGTGTGCTGTCATATTTGAAATTAATTCCTTAACACTACTTGGATTTCTAATCTGATCAATTGGAAAACCAGGAAACATCACAAGGTAAGATACATCCATTAAAACATAACAAAGAAATTCAAATTTACATTATGACAAAAGCAAACCCCTTATTCCAAACCCAAGGAGCAATGGAAAATCTATTTGATCAGTTGAAAACCACTTTCAACTTTAAAAAAAAAAAAGCTGCTTTAGCTAGGAACAAACTATCATGTAAATACTTTCAAGAACACCTTTAGAGAGAAAAAACTACTTTTCCATTTCTTTGTACACTGCAAGACAAAGTTAAAAATCTTAAATTTATAACTGAAAATATTCTAAGTCCCACTTAAGTCCCAAGAGGCCTAAGCAGAATCATGCAGCTTTGACAGTTGTGGGCTTGGGTCTTCTGGGTTTGTTTGACTTCTGGGGGTTTTTTTTGGGAAGGTTGGAAGTTAATGGAGTAACAATCTAATATTGAGTAGCAAAATGTTTAAATTCATACTTAAAGATTTGAAAAATGAGTGCCTCTTCTCCACTTGTAGTGAAACGTTCTCTGTAAAACTCCCCATGAGATGTAAGATCACTTAAGGACAGACTTCCAATACTTCCCTGCAAGGTTAAATCTCCCTCTGCAAAACAAAGGACAGACAATCAGGATCCTCAAACACAGACCAGTTACTAAACCCCAAAAATTTCTATTAGTGGGACAGCCTCATTACAAGTAATTAAATAAGTTAATTCAATTAAACATTAAACCTCATGTTCAAAGAAAATCATGTGTTTCTGCTACAATGATTGTATTAACCCACACATTTCTCTAGGCTTTACACATAACATGTGATCACACAGCTTTAATTTGTGAAACTTAGATACAACTGCTTTTTTCCCCTCTAGAACAGTGATAAAAATTATTTTTCTGGTCTGTGAAAGTGAAGTATTAAAATCACAGCTAAAATGATTAAAGGTTTGACAACTGGGAGGGATGCCACAATTTAAAATAAACCCTAAAACAGCAAAGGAAGAAACATTTTGCCCAGAAAAAAACCCACAAAAACCCAATGAGCACGTAAACAAAAATATTTAAAATCATAATTCTAGTGCACACCTCATTTTATTTTAAGCTGCAAACAACCTGAGCCCTTCAAGCTACTCACCAATCACTTCCAAGTGAGCTGCAAGTTTGGCCACACTGGCTTTAGCAAGCTCACTGGTTGTCTTATTCAGGACTAAAGATAGAGAATGGACCTGGTCAAACAAAACAGGAACAAGTTGATAAGGGAAATATGACTTCAGAGCTTGAACATCTTGTTTAGCTTTTTTCCAAGACAATTGCACAGTAACACATGAAAGGCAAACAATTATCTGATTGGAAGACACTGAAAGAGCAACATTTTTACTGTCTTGTTTGCACATTAATGGATCTCCCAAGCAATTCAGAATGATCACAGAGCATTGATCATTCAATGAAGGTTGATGATCAATGGCCAAGAACAAATCCCAGCACTGTTACCTTCATCTTCTTCTCTTTCAGGATTTGTCACATGTAAGTTAGACTGCAGGGTCTCTGGGCCAAGACTATACTATATACACATACATCATGTGTTTTTCAAAAACCATGTTTAGACATATATGTTAAACATATATGGATATATATCCATAAAATGTAGACTTTTTGCATAAATAAACTCCACAGTACCTAGAACAACATGGTGCCAATTGCAGCATGTTAGGTCTTTTAATACTGAAGCAACCTTTCCATTAAAGAGGGTCACAGAGCAAGGGAGTCAAGCATTTTGCAAATGTTCTGCTTTTCTATAACTCCATTTTTTTAAACTACATCTACACATTTTAAATCTGTTTCTGCATTTATGCTCACTCCCCAGTAGAATATAAAACACATGATGTAAATGTCACCTTAGGTTTCTATGACAGACAATCCAATTACTGTTTTGCATCTCAAGTATACCTTCAGATCCAGCTTAGTGTTTACAGGCTCTTGGGCTTGAGAAGCTGACAAGGAATTTATTTCTGCTTTGATTGTCTGCTGAGTATCTTCAGGCTGTGGCTTCATAGCATGGTTATCAGCAGTGGATCCAATCCCAAAGAAATCCAGTATCACTACCCAAGTTTGCAAAGTTATTAACACATCTAGACAATTAAAATCAACATCTACACTACGGTTAATTTTGTTATAGCGAGAAGAAAATTCAGGATGTTTCCTATCCACTAGAAATATATTGATATGAACTAATGAATCATCAAAGTTACTTTTTCCACAGGGCAACTTGGATCTGTCTGCTGATGGAGAAGGAGGTGGAGTCAGAGGATACTCAGCATCACCATCTTCTTTCTGCTTCTTACGGGAGGCACAAACTGGTCTTTGGTACAGCTGAAAGACATTGGGTGCTTCTTCCATATGGGAAGGGAGGGAACGTGGCATATCTGGATATTCTGCATTGGATACTGAGGGACAGGACTGTGAAAGATATTCCTTATGTGCTAAACTGGATGGTTTGGGTGCTCCACGGGACACCATGAGGTTCTTATACTTAGAGTCTGGGTTCTTTTCCAGGAGATCTTCCATCAGCAGGGAGCGCAAGGCAATCTGAATGGACAAGGTTTGAGGGTGATCTTTGGCAAACTCAACATCAAAATCCTGAAACTTAAGGCTGACAAGACCTTGTGCCCCAAGAGTGAGGTCACCACTTAACTGAACCTGGAGCTCTGAAATGTGAAAGTTTGCTTGAATTTGAGTAAAGGATTTTGTTTCCCTGATAGCTAAGGGCTTGTTTGGAACAGAATTAAAGCTAGAGTGGCTGAATAAGCCATTTTCCTTCCTTTCACTCAAGAATTCTGTGCCTGTACTATGAAGTGATGAAGTAGGTTCTCTGAAGTTGAAGTAGTTCTCTGAAGGAGAATTAAGACCAGTTGGAGGTACAGAAGTGGTTGAAAATCTGTTCAAGTCTTCACTGTAAATTAAATTATCCAGTGTCTGAAGGACTTGTTCATATACATGTTTTGCTAATACCACCTACAATGTAGGAAAAAGAAACAATCATCATATAGGAGCTCTCTATATTAATGGAATCAATACATGTATTGTAAAACTCATAAGTGGAATTCCAAACCACACAAATTTTAAGTTCATCCAAGAAAAAAATAATGCAAAACAAGGTACAATGCAAAACTGAAGCAAAACAATTCTGTATTAGCTCTGCAAAATGACACCACCCAAAAACCCATGGGATGGGATTGGATTCTAGAATAGGATACCTTGTATTCCTGGGCAAAAACCATCCACACAGAGCTAGTTAAAAACAATTCAGCACCTGAGCTTACACAGTAACATATAAAAAAAATTCTACTTAGCTATCATGGTTTGCCACCCAAGTGTTAGAAGTTTCAGTTTTCTCTATTTAAAACCTCTGCTCTTGCCCAGTTTTTTTTTTTTGCCAAGACAATGGCATTTTAATTCTTAGTTTCCACTAAAACTGCAAATAAACTTATTTGGACAATGTCATTTGGACAGTGACTCGTGTATTTTTCCTTCTGTGTTCAAGATAAGCAAAATTTAAACTAACTCATAAAGGCATCCAAAATGTCCCCAAACAAGTTTAAATATTGGTCATTATTATTAGGACTTAACAACCATGTGTATAAGGATCTGATTTCTAAACTACTAAAGTGTTAAACCTGAAGATACTGGTCTGAAAAATATTTATCTTCTATGCAAGGAAATATTTTTATATTGATAGTGGAAATACTACATTTCTGTACCTGAAGAGGGTTCACAAATTTCCCTTCAATCTTCATAACGCTTGATATTCCAAAATCTTCATTACACAGAGGAAAAGCTAAATCCAAATCTTTCTCTAGTGGTATCTTTTCCAATTTAAACTGGATGGTGGTGTTATTCAGAATGTGGAAAGCTTTAAGAGAAAGTGAAATTAAAACAACACTAGAGCAAATGAACTGATAAGCCCATAAATACTTATGGAAGAGATAACACAGTAGGTATTGAACTTGCTCAGAATCTGAGCAATGCTGGACTAAGGTTGCATGGTTACATTTTGCTCAATTTCTGCCTAAAAGGAACCATTCAATCTTTGCTCAGGAGACAAAAAATGGATACAAGCACAATAATTAGCCCATTGTCATTAAAACTGACCAATGTGTTTCAGTAGGATGAGTGAAGCAGAATATACAATCAGACCTATGGTCAATACACATTTTAAACACATATACTACTCACATTATAATAATTAAGACTCCTCTGATTAACATACCATGGCCTTTATGTAATGATTCAAAGAAGTAATGACGAGTAAAATGAGATTCCTCCTGGCTGTTAATGCTGACAGGACTTGATGAAGAATGTGGTCCATGGGGTATCTCACTTGCAGGCTCCTTCTTGTTTGTAAATTGACTACTGTTTAATGAATACATCTTAATATCTTTAATTTCAACTTGCAGCCTATCACTTGTAGACTCATCTTCTCCTGGTACAAAATTCTGAATGGATATTTGTCCTAGATGACCTACAAGCAGTTCAGAGCTACCAGGCTTTCGAGGTATGGAGACAATTGGTGATTCAATGTTTATATTTAATATAAGCTTGATAGTATCAGCTTTGAGGGACTGTGATCCAAATGCATCACCTTCATTATCTTCTGCACTGGCAACATCTCTTGATCGTGGTATGGTATCAAACAAGGAAACCATTTCACTGTATTCAGCAGTTTTAGTTGCCAAGACTGTTGTAACTTTTGAAGCTGCACTTTTCAACATGCTGCAGAAATTCTCTTCCAGCTCATCCATGGACAAAGTCAGTTCTTTCAAAAATTTGGCTGAGTGGTTGTAGTGCAAGGAGGCCATTTTGAGGTTGAGAGAACACTCCTCTTTCGACTTTTCTGTGAAAGTGAAACTTAAAGCATCTGGAAGGCTATTTCCATCATCAAGCCTAAAGAATAAAGATTCAAAGAAATTTACATCTCCAATGAGATTTTCATACCTCCACGTGTTCCCTATGCTCACCACATACTGGTTCTTTACATTGTCTTGGGTCAGATCCATAAGGTGAAGGCACCCAAGAGAGCCATTCACATCCAGCTTGCTACACATGGAGACATTGACTTTGGTGCCACCAATACTGGCTGTTGCAATTTTTCTGCCATATTTTTCTCCATTTGTCATGCCAACTGTCCTGAGGAGAAGTACATTTAACCAGTGAATATCAACTGCTACCTCTGTGTTCTGTGCATAAGTAGACTGGAATGTTTCCTGTTCCCTCCAACCTCTCTCCAAGTCAGCTATTAAAGGCTGAGGGCTAGAATCTTCTTTCTCCTTGGGGAAAGATTTCTGGAGAAACCCAATCAGTTCAACAATAGTCTCTGGGTTAAGGATGATATCTAGGTTGTTCACCTGTACAGAGATCACCTGCAGACTGCTATCCAAGTTCATTGATGGGCATTCTGCACTCACAAACTGATACTCCAATTTTATCAAGGACTCTTGATCTTTTCTACTGTTACCAGGTGAGGTGTTGGAGGCTGTAGTGCATCTCTCTGCCAAACCAGCAATATTAATGGGACGTGCATGTTGTGGTCCAGAAACTGGGGACTGAGCCCTGCTGTCTCGAAGGCTTCCTGTTGGCACATCAAAGCTCAGATTCTTATGAGAAGCCATCAAAAGATCAAAATCTGTTCCATATGTTTGCATAGTATCAACCAGTAACAGGCCATGGACAGTCAGGGACACCTCTGCATCATAAGGCCTTTTCACAAAATGGGCATTGGTGCCAAAAACCTTGAGCACAGAGATGTATCGCCCATTGCTCTCAACACCCAGCTGCATGCAGTTGACTTTGAACTCAGCCAAAAGCAGCTGGGATTCAACAAGAACTTCCCGGGTGTGCTGCTCAAGCATGACAACACTCTGTGTTAGATTCATTACAGAATCGTGCAAACTGCCAAACTGGTCCACCTCTGCAAAAATCTTGTCCTTCCCTAAATGTAGGGCATCTGAAGACTTAGCTTCAGATGTACTCAGCTGTGACAAACAGTTCTTCAGAGCCAGGATTTTGTCTTCATTGATGTGAATTTTCAAGTCTGGCAAGTTTCCAGACAAGACAGCTCCTGGGTATTTTGGGTCAGATGTGTAGATCAGTCGGCGCTCCAGCTGCAGGTGAACATTGAATTTTTCTACCACGTGAGTTGGACCCACATCACTATCCTGAACGTGTTTCCAGTTGTCTTTCACTCGGCCCACCATGATCTGAAGGTCCATAAAAGAAAGTGTGTATCTCTCATACATTTTTTTACTCATTAAGTGTGCCTGCAGCTGCTCTTCGCTTATTTCTACTCCAGGAAATTCAGACATCTTGATGCCACTGTTGGTGTTGGATTCTGGTGGTGGAGTATTGGGAGGAGTTGCAAGAGGTGTTTTATATTCCTCATCACTCAATTCATTGTCTTCTAGAGAAATGGCACCTGCACTCCTCTTATAGTCTTCTGTGGATTAAAAAAACAGCAAACAAATCAATAAACAAAAGTATTCTCCCCTCCTCCGATGTTTCCTATGAATATCTGACCATCCTGTCTGAAGTCCTGTATTTTTAACACAAAAAAATGTCCTTGCCTCCTTCCACTGTCACTTCTTTTTTCCTCAACAAAAAACCTACTATACTTCTACATTCACAGAGGTGTCAGTCACAACTGACAGTAGTACAGAAGCTATTAAAAGACACCATTGTCTTATTTTTAACCCACTTACTGCAAGATTTACTTTTGACCAAGTTCTCAAAAAAAGAACAAAGATCCCATTACTCTGCCCACGCAATTCTTCTGATCCTCAAAACCAAATGGAAGGTAAGAGCTACTTAATAACAGTATTTTTATCATCAGAAGATTTTGTCTAAATGGCTTTATTACCTAATACTAAATTTCATTTTATTATCTTAAGAAAAGGATTTTTTTTCTACTTTGCAAAGCAGAAACACCCCCAAAACTTCCCTGTGCTTTTTTACCCATTTTTTTAAGCTCTCACTTTCTGAAAGAAGATAGAAAGAAAAGGAAAGCTGCAATAATTCTAAATCATACCTTGAGAATTTGTGAGTAATATTCTTCCCAGATCTACAACAACTAACACAGGATCCACAAATTTGAAATCATCAGGAAAGATCACCTGAGGGGCAGAGATATCAAGGCACACGGTCCAGCTCTTGCTGTTTTCCTGAAAGTTAAGAAGAAAGATATAATAGCCCATAAGAAAACAAACCCAAAAAAGCCATGTGAACATCTAATTAGCCAGTTTTTCTCCTCATGAGCTGACTGAACTCCAGCCACACTCAGATTTGGTACCTTGTTAAACCACAGACTCCCACTGAAGTCAATACAAAACCATTTTCAGCAGGTGAAAACATGCCCTGCATCTCGAGCCTGGATTGACTGACAGCAAAAGGAATCTACAACACTTCCTGGAAAACTCCTCTTGCTCACAAAGAACATCACACAAACAACAACAAACCTCACTCTTTTGACCTGCAAGTCCTAAACCAAAAGGTTGAATGTCTACATAAACATTTTGGGGTCAAACTTACAATGAAGTCTCCAACTAATAAACGATCGATCGTTTGTCTGATTTCAGCTTTTGTCTGCATCTTCAGCTTGTTGTACTGTCTTCTGGCAGCTTCAGCCACTCTTGCCTCTAACTCAGACTGATAACCAAAACCTGCACAAGAGAGGGAAAACTGACTAGGTATAACTTTGTTCACCCTTTATTGAATCAGAAGAAAAAAATGGAAGGAAAAAAAAGATAAAATATTTCTTTTAAATTTTAGCAGTAATATACAGAACAGGAAAACAGAGCAGGTGAAAGTCACTGTCTGTGCCTATTCACCAGGCTGCTGCACAGTGAAAGGGAAGTATTTAAACAAAAAAAAAAATCCCACTTAAAAAATACTTCCCAATCCATTTTCTGGTCTTTATCTCACAGGCTTTCAGCCCGAGTAATTAAAGTTGAGTAAGACAGAAAGGGTGCTAAGTATGACCGCAGAGGAAATTCTGACTAAACATTAAGATGTGCAGGTGTAAACATAAGTTTTTGTTTGCTTGGTTGGTCTGTTTTAAACTTGAATATTTATGGAATATTCTCACTTTGTGAGAAAAGGTGTCACACACACCTTATACCAGGTAACTTGAATCTTTTGGTATTTACCATAATCAGCAGAAAAACAACTGGTATTCCAAGAACATTCTCATGTTCCTAATGTTACTGTCACCTCTCATCTCCTCAGAAACTGAACAATCAAAACTGCAAAGGTGGCCACTCCATAGTGTTACAGGCTTAGGTACTAGAACCCTGAATCTTATTGCACCTAGAAATTTAAAGAACCAGTATGTTCAAATATAAAAATCAAGTTATCTCAAGAAGCTGTTACAAAGGGCAGCCTTAATCTCATAAACAAAAGAATACAACAGGATTAGACTACTATTTCCTCTGTATCATTACTATAGAAATATTCTTTAAACTGCCCTCTCAAAAAAACTCCATCAATTGCCAGAACAGATTACAGGAATTCTGTAATCTCTCTAAACTCTCTCCTTATTTATGCATTTTCATTTAGGGGATATGAACAGTCACCATGGGGTATAACAGTAACTTGCAATTTAAAGCAGAAGTGGCAGAAGTTAGCCAAGCAAAATCTCTGATTCAATTGAACAAAGAACAAAAGAAACAAAGGAGCAAAACCTTCAAGACAAGACTTGGAGAATTACAAAATTTGAACTTAAAGTGAAGATTCTTTGATTAGTGCTTTATATTTCTAAGAATGACAATAAAAATCAAAGACAATAAAAGATGCAATTCCACCAACAAAACCCATCCCCACCAAAAAAACACATTAAAGGTTAACCTGAGGCATGAACCCTTCCCTTGTAGAAGAAGTCAGCTACTTTCTTAATGGCTTGTGGATTGTAAATAATATTTAGAGGTCTGGTACTGACTTCCAGGCGCCTCTCAAAAGGGCTGTGAATTGGATTTCTTTCATAAAGCATCTCAAATACTGGGGCATCAGGATCTGCAA
The DNA here is from genome assembly GCF_903797595.1 of Erithacus rubecula. Lineage (NCBI taxonomy): Eukaryota > Metazoa > Chordata > Aves > Passeriformes > Muscicapidae > Erithacus > Erithacus rubecula. The sequence goes on along the minus strand of NC_136676.1, from coordinate 3,036,842 downwards.
CTGAATAAAAAACAACTTACAAAAAGAAGTTGTAAAAAAACCTCAAAACAAGTAAGACAAAAGCAAAAAACAACTCTCAAAGAATTTAATAACTTATTTTAAACTGGTACTACTGGAAAGTACAAGTGTTAAGAATTCTTCAGTAACAGAAAAAGAATATGATCAACTCTTACAATCAACAAAATTCAACAAGTTTATAGATACAAAAACATTTGTAAAATTGAGGTTCTAATGTTAAACTCCTACCAATTTCTTTTTAAACCAAAAGAAAAAGTACAAAACCTATTGTCTGGAAATACATTTCTTCCTTTCTTTAAAGTCAACCTGCTTGCATCCTTACATCTTGAACAAAGCTTCTGTGATTTTATCTTTACCATTAGCAAAAAGCATTTGCATTAATTCAAACTCTAGGCATTTAGTTTTGAAATTTCTGGTTTGTAGGAATTACCACATCAAACATAAAATGAAATCTTTACCAGTGTTTTGATTAGTCCTTTCTGAGGACAAACTTTGGAGTCCAAAGGAAGACATGCAGCCAACCTCTTTTTGCTAATAAGAATTTAAAAGAAAAAAGATTGTTTAGATAAAATCAATCAACCACCTGATACAAGCATAAAAGCCTTTTCTGTTGAACTATATGTACAGTCTGAGATTATTATATGCATTTTTTTCCTGAAGTAGGCAATATGACTAGGTAGCAAACACTCTCCACTCCTGCAAGCTGAACTCTAAAGTGCAAATTGCAGCCAGTACAAAGCACAAAATACATGGGAAATCCTCATGGCTTTAGATTCAAATTTTGTGCACTCAGAAAAGAACTTTGAAATCTTTTTCAGAATTTATTTCTGCATTTAGTGTCCCAGTATACAGGTGAAACAGAACCATTACTTGGGCCACAGAGCTGTATGGAAAAGAACAACCACTGATTAAGCAGCAATTCTGATTGTTCCAAAAATCAAATGATGTTCAACAAATTATCTTCTTGTCTACACACATAACTGAAAGGTTGAAGTCATAAGCATATAGAATAAAAAATGAAGAGTTCTATAAATTTTATTTGGAGAGGGAAAAAGTAAATTCAACAAGTGGAAACTTTTCCTCAAGATTTTTGTTTTCCCTATCTGGGATAAGAAATCTATTGAGCTTTGGAGTATGACTATTTTCATATAAAATTATACATCCCACACAGTAACTTAAAAGGGGTTTTTTCACCTACAGGATTTGGGAAAACAAGAAGAGGAAATATGGTCCCTTCTGTTGCCAAATCCCTCAGGAAAAGACCACCAAGCTGAACTTTGAGAAGGGAAGACTTTCTGCGAGGAAGGGATTCTGCCAAGATCTTTACACCTGGAATATAAATACACAAAATTATTTTGTTTCTTTTAGTACAGCATACATTTTATTTAAATTTTACAAATATAAAAATACTGACCAACAAACAAATCTTTTTGAAGTCTTATCTACTAAAATATTTAACATGGAAATTGGTTATATAGTACAATGATTGTGAGGCAGCTCTCATCTTTTTTAAGAAAGAACAGAAATAGGATAAATACCTGAAAACTCCAGCTGCATAAAAGCAGTCTCTTCAGCATGCAATACCTTTTTCTTCCTATGCAACAGAGTGAAAGAGCCACCCTGCAGCTGTAGATTTAATTTAGCAAAAACATGATCTCTCTTGGTAAAGGTATTCATGCTGGAAGCATCTGCAGCAGGATCAAAAAATTCATCCGTACCTAATAAAAAAAAAATTGAACACATTAAATAAATTAAGTTTCTGAAGTGCTTCTGAAGAACAAGAAAGTTCCTATGAATATGAAAACAAAGATTTCTCCAGCTCTAAGGGGAAAAACAGAAACAAAAAATAGAGCAGATATACCTTTATCCTTAAAAAAACTGAATATGCCATAGAATTCTTCTATTACAATCAAGGTAACATAAGCCTGAATTTACAAAGGCCCCAACAACCCAGTACTATTCCTGTTACTCCCAGTTACATGACCCCACACACACACTTGAACAGAAGACATCCCAAAGCTCTTTGCAATAAATGACAGTAACAGTGGCAGCAAATACATTCCCTGGATGGCTTTGGAAATGAGCAGGTATCCAGGTACCCACATACTGTTCAGCTTTAGGCAGGCTGTGCTGCCTGGGTACTTCAGCTGGCAGAGAATCCTCTCACAGCACAGGCCCAGAGCTCTTTCTGCCCACCTGGAGCAGGTATCAAAGCAAACCCTGTGTTTCCATACCCAGTATGTCTTCTGGATTCCACTGCTCCTTTGGGTCTGGCAGCAGCCCTTCAAAAGGTTCACCTTCATATGTCTGCTGAGTGTATCCATACCAACCTCCCCAGCCAGGGAACCACGACTGCAGGTACTGCAGCATCCCAGAGCTGCTGCCATGGGTGGGCTCTGCTGCAGGGGAACCTCCAATGGAATCAGGCAAGGGCTCTTTAATACTCTGTTGGAACATTCAAGATATACATGTTACTGCTGCTGAGTGAAAGAGTATCACCAGTGAACAAAAAACATCACAATAAAAACACATTTTCATCTCCTAGTTATTCAGCAGTCCAGCAGTCATATTTTCCATCAATACTCAGCCTAGAGGAGAGCAGCAGCAAAGTAACAAACATATCATCACTTAACTGCTGCATACTCATATGAATATATAAATATACATGTGATTATGCAGCAATATGTAACTGTTTAAATCTTGGTCTAGAAACACTAACCCAGTCATTTGATAGCATGAAACACAGCTCTACATTTTAGCATTTGTATTTGCAAGAGATGATGTTGTGTTGTTATGGAGATCAGTCCACATTTAATGAAGTGTGTTTCCCAGGCTAGTTACATGAGGCTCACTTCTGCCACATGTTTATTTTGGGAAAGTATTCATTCCAGGCCTTCATTTCCACTCTCTGATTTTAAGATGGAAAGTACCTGACCTAGGAATCCTGACAAGGATCCTGCTGGGGAAGATCATCATATGGCAAGACAAAAGATTTTACTCTGCAAGTGACATAACAGGAAGAACTACAGGAACTGAGCATTTCTGCAATTTTAGCATTAATGCCACACTTTTAAATCAATGAAAATACCTGCTAAGGCTCTCCAGCAGAGTTCAGTTCATCACCTAAAGATTCCAAATATTACCCTGTACAGAGAATGTTCTCACCTCAGCTAAGTCATGAAATTTATTATGAACTATCTCATAGAGAACCTTCAACTCTTCATAAGTCTGCTCATCCTCAATACGACACATTTCTGCCTGGAAAGACAAAAAAGGTAAAGTACTTGCATTAAAGGAGTACAGAATATTGTTCACAAACATGACAAGTATCTCTGCACTGAGTTAGAGACTTGTAGAAAAAAGTAAGGTGGCATTAATGATCATACCCAAGTGCCTCAGCACACAAAAATTAATGAGAGTCATGTAAGCAACTGTAACATTGACATTCCCCTTAATTATAATTAAAGCTTATTTGCACTGTAAAATACACTGTTTTAGCACTGTAAAAAAATTCACAGCTATATCCTCCTATTAGAAATAAGAAACAAGATTTGCAGCACAAAAATTAAACCAGGGAAAATAACTGATTTTACAGAAAGCCTTGCTTAGCCAGAAGCAAAAAAAAAAACAAACTTCTGTCTTGAGTAAAGAAGGTGGAGGAAATGAAGTGGGTAAATTAGGACAATGTAGTATTTATAGTCAATTACTCAGACAGGTATTCTTTGTATTGATTAACAAGTTGTTTGAGGGCACTGATGATTCACCCAAGTCTAAAAAAATCTATCATGAAACAACAAAGCAAAAGACATTTTTCTAGTCCATTGCCATTACCCTGCTACATTCAACAGCTCTGCTGAACACAATGCAAACTCTATGAGACCTGGCTTTGTCAGGTACTATAAAAATTTTTTGCACATTGACCTACTCCTACAATTCATATGCAAATAACGAAAGCAAAGATTACATACAACTTAAAAGTAGCAATATAATTGCACCTTTAATTAATAGAGGTACATGGTGCATGGTGCCCTGAACTGATTTGAAGAAAAAGCCCCTATGTACCTAAAGATAAAAAGCAGCTAATTATAGTTCATAGGTCTTTTCTTTCTGAAGTAGGTCACAGGTTCATAACTATCAAGTAGCCACATTTTTTCCCAATTATCTAAAGCATATGGGTAGACACATTTCTGATATTTAAATGCTCTTTGGATCTACAGAAAATACAAGCTAAGAAAGAATGTTACCAACTGTCACAGACATACTGTAGCAGTTAATGCTATTTTTGATGAACACTGGCTACAGCTCTAAAACCAGACAGCTTTTTGCAGTGCAAAACAAAAACACATGAACCCTGCAGCTCACACACCTCCCACAAGCCCAGGTCTCATCATTAAAACCTCAGCAGACAGTCAGCTCAGTGAAAACCGCCTGCAGTAAAACTAAAGCTGTTTCTTCACTTGTCCAGGTTTTAAACATGAAAAGATGAAACAAACCAAATGTAAGATGATTAACCATCACTGTAGAAGAAACTCAAGCCTGAGTACCTGGTCTGCAGCAGACAGTGGCTCCCCCTTGAGCTTGCTGTAGTACAGGTCTGTGTAGGACACGGCGTCGCGGGCGCGGCGCAGCGCGAACGCCCAGGTGGAACGCTGCCTCTGCTCCCTGATCTCCGAAAGATTTGCATTCAGGGCAAAGATCCACCACCCCCGGCAGCTGAAACAATTTTCAGTTACTGTATCATCAGTATTTCATTTAAAAAAAACCTAAGGCAAGTGCATGTCCAGCTGGTGAAAGGTCCAGGAGACTCCCAGCAGGCAGGAAGAGCAGCAGCTCTGGAGCCAGCACAGATGGGCTGGTCCTGCAGACTGTGTAGGACAGGGCTCCCCAAGGTCCCAGCACTCCACTGGGATTTACTCCAGCTGCCACTTATCAGGCACAGACAACAAAATTTGGAGTTACAGACATGGGATTGAAAGCCTCAGATAAGGATAATTTCACATCTGAATTACATCTGAATATTTAAAACTGATTTCTGAGGTAGGGGAACCAAACATGAAAACTGAATCTCTAACATATGATTACTTTGAATGTTTCTGTATTTCTTTCATTCTAGTTTTTTTACTACAGCTGACAAAACCACACATGGAGATGTACTTACTTCTCTGTTACTGTAACTTTTGGTCTCCACTTCCTGAACTTAAGCTGTCGTTCCTTTCTAGCCAATTCCTTTAAAAATCCCATGATCTGCTGATACTGCATCTTTTAATGAAACAACACAAAGATCAGTAAGGTTATACTGCAGTGTTTTCCAAGAAAAGAGGAGAGGAGAAAACCCAGCCAAAAACGCAACCATAGGTTTGGTTTACAGGTTTCAATGGCCAGCACATGGTGCAGAATTAAGATTAATGTTAAATATAATTCACAATTTCCTTCTCCCAGCCACCAGTTGCTCAGGTGTGACATTCCATTTATGGCTTCATTTATAAATACACAGAATGAATTCTTCCATGTCAGGTTATCAACATAACATCAGCTGCTATTGTACACGGTACAGACCAAGCCCCCCACCCCTGCACATGCACCCTTCCTATTACTACAATAAACAAACAACAATTAATTTTGCAGTCATCAGTTTCAGTAAAATAAATAAGTAATTTTGAATGTTTGACTTTAAAACAACTTATTCCTTGTATCTCTTCGAGCTGCCTCAAACAAAAATCTTTCAGAGGGTATTAATTTTATGCTACAATAACAGCATTTAAGCTGTCACAAACACTGCCACAGTTTTATGATATCTGTTCCAGTTACTGGCAGTTAAATGGTTGGTATTTACCTGGGAAAGCTTGAGGGGAATGGTCTCAAGCTGAATGTCACATTCCAGCCGTGGAGTATGTCGGGATCTTAAAGGCTCCTTAGAACAATTTCTCTTGAGAAGAGCAGAAGTGCAGACAGGCTCCATGATGTAATTGTGATCACGACTCTCCATACTTCTATCCATTGCTTCCTGGGGGTTACAAACAAATTACTCTCTAAGAAGTGAGTGTACAACAGTCATTTCATGTACTAGAATGTACTTTATTAGCAGGCCAGTCCATTCCAAAAAACTTCTTGAAGATGTTCTCTCTTCAAAAGTAAAACAAGCTATTTCACAGCACAGCCTCTGTGGGTTGCACATGTATCCTATCAATAAAGCATGAAACCATAGACTTCTGTTGCTCTTAAGAGACCAGATCCAATAAATTCTACATCAATCAGGTGTGTAGTACAGAAAGGAGACAAACAACACAATGTCTTTCATAAGCAAAACCTCTCTCATGTACCTGGAGCTGACCAGGAGGCAGGTCACCCAGTAAAGTGCAGCAGGTATCCCAATAAACACTGAAATCAGCAACATCCAGCTGCTTTTTCCGCATCAGCTTCTCCACCTGGAGTAGAAGAAGTGGAGTAAAGTCAAGATCACACACCAGATGCCATGTAGTTTTCAGATCTACATACCCAGTAAAAAACATGAAATGCTCAGAGCCAATTTAATACAACAACCAGAAGGTTTTTTAAATGCTGTATGTTTTTTTGAATATTTGCTAGCACCCACAAAATGCAGCATCCCAGCTGAGCTGCTCTTGCACACACAGGCTGCACTTACTGGTTCAAACACTGCATTTTGCATTGAGACATTTTTGATGCAGATGCCAAAAGCAAACGGCTGTGAAGGATTTGTGACACCATCTTCAAACCTCAAATGCACATCCTGGATTTTTAACTGCACAGAAAAAAAAACATTACTAGACATATATTATTTACATCATTATAACAGACAGTAGTACTTTTCATTAATGCTGGAACAACTTAATATTCAATATTTAATTTCTGCAATTTCCCAACTAATTTCTATTAGATATTTAAACTAATACAAACTCTATTCCTCATTTCTGTTTTTGTACTCCCTGGTTCTACCCTCTCCTCAGATACCAGCAGCCCCCAACCTTCTCCCCAAAAATGAGCCATTTTCACAACACACTGTACTTTCTTTCACTATCATACAATTATTTTCCATTTTAAAGGCAAATGTGAAGCTGCCAACCACTCAAAAACAAAGACTTACTTCGATGTTTTCTACAATCCTTGTGACTACAGATGCAGTAACTGAGTACCAGTAAGACTCCCCTTTCTGTTGTTGTTCTTTCTGAAAGAGGAAATGTGGATAAGCATTACTGATCAGAGTAACAGCTGGGGAGGAGATGGTATTTGTACACTGAATTCACTGTTAACAAGGAGAAAGAAAAACTGAACAAGTTAATTTAAGATATTTAGGTGTCTCTGACATATGTGGGACATACAACATAATAGTGAAGGGTGGTAGGTCAGAAACTGCACTATGGCAGCACATACAAATTAAATTCTAACTCCATTTCCTGCATTTGGTCTCTCTCTTGTTAGGAGACTTAAATACAATCCATCCACCACAGAGATTTCTTCACCATGAAACACAAGCATGACTCACCTTCCATTTTTCTTCAAGTGCCAGCAGAAGGGCTTTCTTGTGTTCTCTTTCTTGCAACTTCTCCCTTTCCTCATTGAACTCTTCTATTTTTTCTGGTGCACCAATTAAGTGTAGTTTTGAGACAGATATTACCCATGGATCCACATGTGGACGATAAAAAGGGATCTGTAGTGTTATTTTGCCAATGAAACCTGAAGAAACAAAACAGACACACTATCAGATTCCTGTGAAAACCTACTCATCACCCTTGAAAATTCTCACAGAAAATGTGGTGTAAGAAACAAACAAGCTAAACCAGAAATAACCTAAGAATCAGGCTACCTGATTTGTTAGAGTCTCTGATTCACAGGTCCTCTAAAACATGCAATGCCTCCTGTTTAGAAAATATCTGTCCTGCACACACAAGCAAAATACAAACCTGCCTTTACTTCAAATGGTAATTCCAGCTCCTTTAAGGCATCTTTTTTTAGTGGCAAGTTTTCCAATTCAACAGCACCTATACAAAGCAGAAGAAAAAGACAAGTCTGCTAAACAAAATTATCTTAAAGAAAGCCAACTTGAACACTGTAAGCCTAAAACAACTGGCATTGCTTTTTAAAAAAACAAACTAAATGGGATTTAATGAGAACAGCCAATCTACCATCTCAGATTGTGTTACCATCACAATGGTTACTTAACACACTTGTTAATTTTCCAATGTCATGTGCTCAAACTATTTCATGAGGTCATCCAGAAGTAATCTTCTATGGGGTTGTAGATCTGAACTTCACTGCTGCCACAAGCAAAACCTCTCCTTATTGTCTTTTCAAAAAATGTAGTATTTTGAAAAGCACACACAGAAAAGCCTTGGAGTATTACAAAACATTGTCACCAAAAGCAGCAAATAACAGCAGCAAAGGGTGAACAGAAAGCATTGATTTGAGGACTCTGTACAAAGTACAAAACTCGTGGATGCAGCATGACACAAACCAGATTACAGGGGACTAACTGTGAGTGCTAAAAGGTAAGAGAGGCTGCCACAGTCCCTCAACAGGAAAGTCACTGAACAGTATCATAAATGTATGATACATAAACAGTATGACATAAATTCAACATGCTAAGATAGCTAAGCAAACTTTAGAAAATTTTATGTAAATTGATTTAAGAGTGCTCATAAAGGACAACAAAGAATATTTATTGTTCTTTGTAAAGTTCTAGCACCAAACTCTGTATTAAAAGGGTTTATACAGACATTAAACACAATATTAAGTGATTATTTCTATTCCACCTTCCAGTTACTACAAAAAATAATACTTTTCTAAACCACAGTATGAAAACAGAAGATACCAGAAAGCTTCCCTCACCCTTTAGAAGTGCCACTGAAAGTTGGTCTGTGTTCAGGTTATTGACATATTTGCCCAAGTAGGTGTTGAGGACCCAGGCTACCAATCCTTCCAACATGACTGTCCTAGAAGAGGAAAACTAATGCTTTTCTGTCATTTTCTGGATTTCTCTTCCATAATTAGTGTGTCTGAAAGAAAAAAAACCAAGAAAATTATTATCTGAAATAAACAGTCTCTGCAGAGCTGACATCACTGTCACTTCAATTCTTACTGTGATCTATCTGAAGAGAAGTAAAAGCACTAAGGTTGATTTCTATCTTAAAGAAGCTTTATCCCATACCTTTTAATATCAAATCAGCTTCACAGAGATCTGGTGATCACACACCACTCCCATCTGTACACAAAGTTCATCATTCCATCTTTTTCTATCCAACACATTACATTTTGTTGCAATAATCAACAAGGTGAATTTACAAATCTCCTCCAGAAAAGGAAAGGACATAATTCCATGTTGATATGATATTTGCACTGGCCTCCTTGACCTCTGTTACCAATATTTTCACCTTGCTGGGTTTGGCAACCTGGTCTATAGCAACAGCCTGAAGCCTACTGTGTTTTTGTAGAATTCTTACACGACATCTGTGAAGCAATCACCCTACTCAAACCCCTTTTTGGGAGAGTGTGTGTGTGGGAAGTAACCAGATACAAGCCCCCAAAAATAGCTCATCAACACTTACTGCAATAGGTTTTCAAAGTGGCAGCAGAGATTATTGCACTGAAGAGGAAAAAAGCTACATTAGAGAAGCACCACTGGTCACACTCCTGAGCATTTCCCTTCACTCTTCCCCAGCCAAGTTGAGACTCTTCTGTCTCAGCTTCTGTGGTAATCAGGGCATTAAAATCCCAAAGCCCCTGTTCAACTTTTTAACCACTGCATTGCAAAACTCCTCACAGCTCCTGCAAGGGCAGGGTGAAGCCTGGCACAGTAAGGGAAAAGGCATGCAGGCCATTTCTTGAGGTTAGAATGGAATAAATGTATCAATTTGGTGTTTAAAAAAAGCTCTCCCAACCCCATATACCTGCCTAAATCATTGAATTCTACAAAGCAGAAAAGCAAGATACATCCTTTATTTACAGCTGGCAATAGAATGAAATGACTTCTAGAGTCACATTTTAAATTTTACATTAAGATGTAGAGTTTCCTCATTATGAGGTTTGCTTGATTTTAGGCAGCCACATTTAAACTTCTATTTCTTTTTTAAAAAGGTAGTGAAAATATTTAACTGATAGTTAAATGAAATAAGTAGAATCAAGCAAGCAATGTAAGTCTTTTTCTAAAGGCTGAAAGTGAAACTGTGCTGTCCTGAAGAATGAAACAGAAAACAGCAAAGGCAAGTTCAATTCAATTCAGCCACATGACTTCACATAAAATGTGTTTTATCAGTTTTGCCTTTGAAAAATTTCTGAACAACTGTCAAAAATACTATTATTCCACATAATAAAGACTAAGCATTTGTGCTGTTGGGCCACCAGCTTGTAAGTTTTTATTCTAATAAAAGTGACAAGAAACTCAAGATCAAACAGAAGCATATACAGTCGTCTTTGTTACACGGTCGCTAAAAAAAAAAATAATAATAAAGGTCAATTAGAAAAAATCTACAGGTGTTTGGAACCAAAGCAAAGACTTTGAAAAAAACATTGAAGCACAGCAGAGATCAACATTCAGCGACTGAAATCCTCTGATGCATGAACCATGCCTGTAGTAGAGGAAGTACATGACATCTTTAACCTAAACTCGTGGGACATAAGTAACCTTTCAAATGTTTTAAGGCTTTTATATTTTTAACTCGGAAGAAAAACAAGGCATTTATTTTCTATGGCACAGTTTTAATTTCCTTAACACACCGGGACAGGAGGTGCAGGTGAGCAGCGAAGCCCCGGGCAGGCCCTGTCTCAGGGCGATGAAGGATGCGCTGCTGGGCAGGGGAGGCACAGCAGGCCCGGGGCAGCGCTCGGGGCTCTTCCAGCGCCCCGAAACCGGGCGGGACGGGGCCCAGGGCAGCGCCGGGGACACGGAGCAGCGGCGGCTGCGGGCTCGCAGCGCGGAGAAGCGAAAGGTCACCTTGCCCGGCGGAGCGGGACGGAGCCGCGGAGCCCCGCGGAGCCCCGGGCGGCGTGAGGCGGCGAACGGCCCGCGCCGGGCGGGAGGCCCTGAGGGACCCCCGGGCCCCACGGCGGGGAGAGACCCCCGCGCCCCGCGCGGCGCCCGCGACCCACCGCGGCCGCCCCTCGCCCACCCACCCCGGGGCGGGGCGCCGCGAGGGGCGTGCGGCAGGGAGGGGCCCCTCAGGCCGGAGCCGCTCCGCGGGAAGGGCGGCTGACGCAGGAGGGAAAGGCAGCGGGGCCGGGGGTGCCCCGGGTGCCCCCAGCCCGCGCCTTCCTGCGGCCGCCTCGGGAACGCACCGGGACCCCCGGACTCACCTGCGCTCGGAGCGGGGGGCGGCGGGCGCGCGCCGGGCGGTCGCGGGGGCGCGCCCGAGTGCGGGAGCGCCGAGTGATCGATGGGACGGCGGCGCCGCCCCCTGCGGGCGGGGCCCGGTAACGCCCCTGGGGCGGCACGAACCGCCCGCACGGAAATTGGCCAATTCCGGGCGGGTTTGGGGTAGGAACGCGCGGGGCCCTGATGGAAATTGGCCAATTCCGGGCGGGTTTGGGGTAGGAACGCGCGGAGCCCTCACGGAAATGGGTCAGTTCTGGGCCGTTTTGGGGTAGGGACGCTCCAGGCCCTCACGGAAATGGGCTCAGACCGGGCAGGTTTGGGGTAGAAACGTGTGGGGCCCTCATGGAAATTGTCCGATTCCCGGTCGGTTTGGAGTAGGAACGCACCAGCCCTCAGGAAATGAGCACAAACCGAGCGGGTTTGGGCTCAGAACGCTCCGGACCCTCACGGAAATGAGCACAAACCGGGAGGTTTTGGGGTGGGAATGCTCCAGGCCCTCAGGAAATGGGCACAAACCGAGTGGGTTTGGGCTCAGAACGCTCCGGTTTTTGGTGGTTTTTTTTTTTTTTTTTGCTTGTTTTGTTTGTTATTTTTTATAAGCAAATGCAAGCTCACTTTTCCTACTTCATCATAAAACTTGGATTTTTCCCTCTGTGATTTCTCTCAGCAAGTTAACTACTGTAACAGGATCCTCCTTTGTAATGTTTTAAACTTCAAAAATCTTCCTTTGGTGCTTCAATATGGCCCAAGTGTGGGAGTTAATGGAGAAAAAATTGGCTGACAGAAATACTACAGTGCAAGAGGTCCAAAATGCTGTGAAAAATTAGGTTCTTGCCTAAATCCTTCAGTTCTGTTTTAGTTTCAATTTTCAAAGTCATTCCTGAAAATTACCTTCAAGTGTAAGTTTAATACACATTTGCAAAAAGTTTCTTCATAGTAGAACTACAGACCTGAAATAACATTTTATATAACATCATAGCTTTTTTGGAAGTTTAAAATTTATATCTCCAGAATCTGAATACTCTTTTGTAGCAATAGAATAAATGTTATTCTAAAAGATCCTTTTACATCTCTGGCTTCAGAAATAACTACTGTGTCTATCTTGAGGTAGATTAGGGCAGTTCAGTGGGATCACATAGTCCAACAGTGATTTTTTTATGGCATGAGACAAGGGTTGTGTGACTTCACTCCCATGGGATTCAGACTCTGGATTCCAGTTGAACACAGCCACCACAATTGACAGCTAAGTCACAGATGTAAAATATAATTATGGGAAGTGGGTTCCTAACTATTGGCTTGCAAACCTTTTCATTCAAGGAGAACCTCCATTAATTTTCTGTAGGAGGTGGTTGGAGCTGCAGCATCATCCAGCAGTGAAGGAGAGCAGGAATTTCAGGTTCTGAGGTTTGAGTAAATGTCATTTGTTACAGATGATGCTCTGCCACCTGAGGGCAGTGAGCTATCTGCCAAAGATAATCACAGGGATTTGCTCTAATACTCACTGAGCACAGGGAAAATATTTTGGATTTATGCTTTGCCTCAAAAATGAAGTCAGAGTCAATTAGGGAAACGTGACATCAGCCAGGACACAAAGGTGACAAACTCAAGGGTTGTCAGCAAAAGGAACTTACTTCCTACACCAAGATAACAACAGTTCAATCCAGGTTTTCCTTCTAAAACAAAATGAACTATGCACAGGCACTGAAAGGCTGATGTTTAGACATAACAATTGTAATTTCAGTTGTAAAAAAAGCCTGCATAAAAGATTTCACTTCCTGATATTCTACATGTACTTGAGAAATTTGGTCTGATAATGAGAAAAAACAAACTGTACTAATTAAAGAAATATCCAGGAGGATGAGGGAAAGTATGACAACTAAGATACAGGATAGGAAACTGAATGCAATAGCTTTAAAATTCAAATTAAATGGATGATTCCTGAGCATTGAAAGAATGATAATTTAACTCCAGTCTCTTTGCTGATCACAGCCATGATCTTAACACATGGCAGACCTTAAATAAAAATCATCATCACAAGAAGTCTCAGGAGAAAAGGGCATAAAGTTCAAAAAACATTCCTTTTCAAGTCTCATGAAGGTCCTTTTAGGGTATCACAGAAGAAAGGGAGGAGTTGACCATTCAGTTTTTAAAAGTTTGAATGCTTTTTTCTTAAACTGCAAAGCAACAGAAGACACTAAGAACTTCAAAACCATCAGTGTCCATATTCATCTGAAATTTCAAATCTCTATAAGAAAGCTTCATTTATCATAATGTTTGTTTTATAAGACAAGAGGTTGTTCAATGAATTTTATTTGTGAATCAGCATATGATCTGTAATTTCCTTTAACTGGTTTTCATCCCAGCATCCTGAATACCCAGAGGAACCTCCTTTTCTTCTGGAAGTATGTCTTGAAGTAAATTGTCCTCATTTTCCACTGCAATGTGAATTTCAGTTTCTTTTTTCAAGGCGTTTTCTTCTTTTGAAAGGAGAGTTTCTTCCCCTGTTGGGGAATAACAGGGAGTGTGTCCATAATTCCTGCCAGTTGAACCAGTCTGCTCAGGGCACTGGGAGCTGCAGGGTTACAGAATTTAACAATACACATCACATTCACCTGTGTTCCTCCATTACCAGAATGTTCTGTCAAATAAACACAAAACACAGAAGAATGAAACCAGAATGGGGCAGTTGGATTCTTTTTCCAGCTCTTTGACTTACAGTTAAAATAGACCTTGAGCATTTTTTTTGCTTTACTTGATTTAGTCAAGCTGGTTGAGTTGGTTCTGTAACATTTTGGTACCATAAAATCCATATATCACCCCAGAAATAAATGGCTACAAAAATTAATGCAGAGACCTGGATTGCAAACAATTCCTTGCCCCTCTGTTGTCATTTCAAATGCTTTTGACAATGTTCTTTTGTTGCTGCTCCCTTTGGCTTCTACTCCCACTCACAGTAAGTGCCAACCACCTTATCCCCTAGCCCCTAAATATCTGTTTCTTCACCTAGAAAACTCTCTTTACTGTCTTAGGATGGCAACTTAAAATAAACACTTTTTCTTTACAAAAGTTACTAAATTGTCTCTCTGCTGAACAGTACTCGGATGTTTTATCCTGCCATTTAAACCTCTAAAAAGACTCATAATTGATAATCAAATTTCAAGAGGTTCTGGATCATTCAGAATCATTACTACCTGAACTCACAGAGCTGTGTCTGTCTCCACTCTGAAGTTGAGAACCTTCTGGAGGTGAATGTTGCTGCTGAAATCCTCCTGGATTTTTCTTTTCATTATTGCTTTTACTTAATACACTGATGCTTGCAGATCCAGTTGGGTTATTTGGGATGCTACTGCTGGGCCCAGAAGCTTCCAAGAGATGCTGTTGCTCCTGTTCAGAACTCCTGGAGTTCTGCAATTCTGTGTCTCTCACTTTTTTGTCACCCTGTTTTTCTGGAGGAGAAGAAGGCTGGAACAATTGCAGAGAAATATAAAATGTTAACTTAAAAAAACAAAACAAAACAAAGACCCACTGGCAAAGAACTGATCAGTATTTTGGCAGCTAAAAAAACCATTGATGATTGGAACTAGAGGAGCTTTAAGGTCTGTTCCAACCCAAGCCATTCCATAATTATTTTCATTTGCATAGTGATGAATGCAAGTAAGATTCAGCTCATTAGAAGTTCAACAAAATGAACCCATCTCCTGGAGGCACCCACAGGACAATTCTGATTACTTAGAGACCAAAGGCTTTCACATTTGGTTTTCCAAACCCCACCTGGGTTTTACTGCTGGTTTTAGCCTCACATAAAGTGAGGGTGGGACATTATGGGAGATATATAAGGTACATTTTATACCCTGGCTTGGGGACCAAACCACCCCATTCTCACTTCAGTTTTCTTTCTGCTGTGCTTGTAATTAGGTGAGAGTTTATGATTTCTGTATAACTTTTAAAGAAATGGAAGACATTGAAAGAGAAGACACTCACCAAATCTGCTTCTGTAGCTGGTGCAGAGTACCCAAGGGCTGCCAGTGAGCAAAGACAGTTTATTAGCACAAACCTGTCCCATTTGCAACAGCTGCACCCTAAACTAGGCTGAGTGATCCCCTGCTCCTGGAATAAACTAAAATGTACATTTATTACACACACTTTGAACATTGAAACCTATATTATATTAATTTTGTGACTTAAATTTAGCCAGGAAGCAAAGAAGCCTCTGCACTAATTCATAACTTTTATTGTATAGTGACAGTGTGAAAAGCTATTGATGACAATAAACTGTATAATTAAATATCTGTTTAATTATAACACCTGAAATTGTCTAACACTTAAATGATGAAGTACCAAATAATTAACAAGCTTCAGCAGAAGCACAACTGTTGCACAGTTGTCCAACTCCAAGGCTGTTGTGTGCTTAGACAATTACCTAAAATCTGAGGAACAAGACAGATTTGAAGAAAGCTAACATCTTCTAAGACACTAATTTCAGTCAACCACCAGGCTCAGGTTAATGGGAAATAGAATTACACTTTCCAGTTTTTACAGATTTGCTTGTTTTCACTTCATGAATCTTACCTTTTTTTTTTTTGAGACTAAGCAGTACCCCAAAACAGCAATTATCAGGACCAATAACAATGGCCCTGCTACTGCTCCTGAAAACAAATAAAAAAAATTATTTAGCAGGTTAATCTAACAAAGAATTGAATTAGAAAAAGGTAGTTTCGTAGTTTCTGTCCATGGCTACAAAAACTAAATTTCCAAGTATTGTGTATGTCTGACATTCACATTTGATGCCTCAACTGTCAGATATCAAGGTTTCATTTCAGTTACCACCACTTCATAAAATGGAATTCTCTTCTCCTGAAAGGTGAGGACAGACTTTTGGCCTTGATCACAAAAGGTATTTCTCTGGGCAAACAAGAGTTTGTCACATACAAGGAAATGCTCCTAAACATCTTTGCCTTTTGGATGAGCTGTGAACAGGAGAGAACATCCACACCTGGGAATGCTGCCAGGACCTTCTGTCTCAGGAAAGGCTGACAGAAGACTCCAACAATCTCCAAACCAGGTCAGGTTTACCTCAGTCCAGAAACTAAGATATGACCTTTTCTACCAGCTATAGCAGCAACTTTCAGAAAATGCCTTGTATAATCCAGTTTGGGGTTTTTTAGGAACATTTCCAGATTTACAAGGACCATAGAATGCACTGGGGTAGTGCAGATGCACAGGTGAAAAAGCAGCTCACTACAAGCAGTGTCACATTGAATTAATTGAGCTCTTCTGAGGTTCTATTTGGGTACAGGTGACTGGTCATGGAAGGACACAGAACTAAATATAAACTTGGTTCCTGGGCAGACAAAAGTGACTTTAAATGAGTTAAAACTCACCAGTGATGTGGGAGAGGTCAGGTGCAGAGTTTAACATGACAGGTTATTACTTCAGGTTTGTGGGAATCTGAGCTTTGGGTCAGAAGTACATTCAGAATGGTGTGAGACAGAGCTGTGGCTGTTCCTGAATCACTACAAACAGTGTCATTCCTGCTGTTGCCAGGAACAGCCACTGACTTACAACTGCAAGAGACAAAAAGAGAAGTCAGGAAAGACAGAAATCCCTGCACAGGTCAGGCTGCTGCTGGACAGAGCACTGGCTCACACGGTGTGGGGTGTACAGCTGGTGTTGTAGGACTCCTCCGGGGAGAAGGTGCCAGGAGGGCAAGGTTTACACTCTGTGTCTGTGCTGGCTGTTCCTGCAAACAAAGAGAAAACTCCAGGTACTTATCTGTGAGAAACAGGAATGAATAATCAGGGTCTGCAAGTCATCCTGGCAGTGATACAGTTGCAGTGCAAAAGCCTATTACTGTCACAGAAAACATTCCCTTGCAGCACCCAACCCAAAGAGATTAACCAGCTCTAAGTTTGGTTCCATTAGAGGTTCCAATGTGGTGCTGCAGACAAAGCTGAACTTTTCACCTGACTGACTGACTGATTACCATACTATTGAGTTATGCATATTCTCAAATTATTCCTAATTTTTTAAATGTTCCATTTTTCTTGTATTTGGAAATTATTTATCATTTTGAGCAGATGTATTATCAGGGTGGTGGATTCCATCAACTAATAAAACCAGATCAATTCTGCAGGACAGCATAGAGTCATCATTGTTTACTGTACCCAAAATTCCACCTGAAGCTCTGTTTCAGGGATTTAAGAAGTGATTAAGTGGTCTTGCACAGAATAAATCACACAGTAGAGCAAAACAAAAATTAAGTTAGATTGGGAACTTTATATGACAGTAAGAAATTGAAACATGTTGTCTCTTTGGATATACCTCTGGAGAATACTGTTACTCTGGTTAGTGCCTACTTGCTAAGAATGCAAAAATAAACCCTAAAAAGAATGCACAACTGTAGGCAATTAGGCCAGAGTAAGTGTTCAGTAAGCAGAGTGTTCAAAATCAAATTACCTTTCCTGGAAACCCGGTAACCTTTGCCACATTTTCTATGGACTCTGCACAGCTCACAGTACTGGTCTAGCCTGGAAACACAATACTGGTGGGGTGGGCAGCTGCAGACTCTGTCCTGGGACCTCGTGCATGTTTGATTCTGTACCAGCCCTGCTTTAAAACAAGAACAAAGTGAGATGTCATTGGCAACATTTAAAAGCACAGCCTGCAATGTTTCGAGTGAACACGAGGTGATGTTCACATATGAGTTTTGGTCTTGTATAGCACCATAAAACAAATGTATTATATGCACCAATGTCTACATTTTTAGAACAGTTTTCTCTCTCTAGGCAAGGAGAAATTTGCACCTGTAGAGTGCACACCTAAAAGTCTGTACCTGTAGTGTTATATTTTGTTATATATTTGTTATATAACTCAAACATGGCCATTTGTGTGCACTACTGCTATACATGGGGGCCACACTGAGATTTTCAGTCTGTGCAGATCATGTCACTACATCTGGAGATTTTACTACAGGTATTTTCATATTGTAATTTACCAACTTTGTAAGATTATCTATTTTGATGAGACCAAAGGTTCTTTCAACTTAGACTGTATCCTTAAAACTTACTTCTCAGTGAATCAAGTATATCATGTTCTACACCAATTTCCACTGGGAATGATGCAGAACAGCATGACTGGGTTCATTAATGCAGGGGATCTGTTAGCCCAAAGTACAGGTGTTACAATGTTCTACCTTATGTTCTGTTAAACTGCTTCAGTGAACAGAACCAGCATTCTCTCACTGACTTTGCTGCTTTGTAAAGTAAATAAAATTAAGAGAAGAGTATCACAATCCATGTTTGTTGCTGTCGCTTCAGCAGACAAAATGAGAAATGACAGGATGCTGGAAATGTAATTATCCATTTACCCACATCCAAGTCAGGTCTTAAGGTCTCTTGATGGGACTTCATAAGAAGGAACTTATTCTACTGATGGCATTTGGGGGTGTTTTACTGATGTAGTGCCTTAGTTTTTAATAATATAAGATTGGTGTTCCATTTTTAGGACTTAAAAATAAAAAGGGCCAGGGCTCCCTGCGAGACTTGTCCTTCCTTGATTCTTACCCCTAAATCTTACACATTCCAAAAGCATGAGGGCTATACAAGTGATTGACAAAATCTCCTGGTTTTCTTAGCAGAAAAGACAAGGTTAAACCAAGCCCAGTCTTTGAGCAAGCCTCTTTACTGACCCAAGCCTACCTCTCCTGCAGGGTGGTGAGCAGGCAAAGCACAGTGGAGAATGATTCCAGATTGCTGTGTGTGTTTTGGGTCTGCACTTGGTGTCCACAGTGTGACTGCAGCTCCCTGTCCTGTACTGACCTATGGAAAGAAAAATAACCCAAACAAAACAGAGAAAGCATCTCACTGGAAAAAGAGCACTAGGAATAAAGTGTCATTCTGAGCTGTAGAACCCCTTCACTGACATCAGGTTGGTATCATGCACCAAGCAAGTGTTGATGTAAAGGGTTGAATGTCTCTACAGGGAAAGTCTGATCTATGCCCACCCATGTTTGACCCCTTTTCCTACATTCAGCTCAGTGAATTCCAGCCACATTCAAAACAAGGCAGCCTCAATCCTGAACAAAACCTCCCAGCACATATTCAGGTGCAGTTACCACAATACACAAATATTTAACTTTGCAGAAGCTGTTTTGTGGTGAACACATGGAGCTGTTTCACACCCAAAGTCAGGCACAGGCCAGAATGATGTGCCTGGGTGAGACCCTTACAGACTAGTACAGGTGAATATGAATTCCAACATACTTGTTTTGGAGAAAGGAAAACACTTCAGTTGCCATTTCCCTTTCATGTGAAAGGAGAAAGGAGATAAAAGTCAATGTCTCATATCCTTTACAAAAATATCCTGGAAAACATACTCAGAAAGCAGGAATAACACTGAAAAACATTTTAGAGCTGCTTGGAGAATCTGTTTTCAAAAGATGAGGTTCTGGAGGTGAGCCAAATGAATTATTTCCAAAGACTTTGTTTTTCCCTGTACTTAATTGAAGCTTTACATTCTGAATCTTACATCCTGCTAATGATTTAAGCTGGTTAAGTACTGAACACTACATAACTCAACAGAAAAGTTTTACCTATGAATTATCATCTTTCATCTGTCACGAACAAAGGAAGTTTGACAGATCTATCTAGACAATTTCAGTTAATTCAAGGAACTGCAGCTGTTTCAGTAAATACTGATTTCCTGTTTAAACTTCCAGATCTGACAGACACTCAGCATTTCTGCAGACAAATTTTCTTTGCTCAGCATGTAATGAGAAAAAAAAAAGGCAGGCTTTTTGCTGTGTCTAATATAATCATATAGTTTAAATTCTACTACCAAAATCTCCAAAGAACATTACTATCCCCCCAGAAAAACCCCAAAACCCACAGACAATGACTTTGGCTAACTACAGGTCACTTATAATCCCCCCTGGATTGTAAGACATGATAGCTCTGAGCAGTCCTGCAGTCCTGTCCCCAGTCTGACAGTGTTCTGCAGTGTCTGATTTACAGTAAAAACCAACAAAACTCCCTTAATGAGCAGTGACAGATTGACCTGTCCAATGGAAAACCCTTTAGATAAGTGATATTATCATAGTGCAGAAGCCAAGCTTTACTTCATGCTCTGTTTTACAATATATATTTTTATTAGTGGGCTTGGTTCTCTGTTGCCTAATTTTTATAATTCCCTTAGCTGTTGCTTCCCCTCCAATGCTGACTAAAATTATTTTAATTACTCTAATGAAAACCTCATGCAGAGCTGTGCTTACACAAGCACAGAACCTATCTCCTGGTAAGCCCCAGCCAGGTTAACCTTCCAGGAGAATTCCAGTTCTGACTGACAATGTGTCTCTTTTGCAGGTGTTTTGCAGTCATAGTGTTTTGTTGTTTTTGAGGAAGAATGCATTAAACAGCAAAAATCTGATGCATTTTAGATGTATAAGTAATCAAAATACACTATGATCATCTGAAAATTGAGGGAATTTGGCTGTGTAAAGTAGTAAAAAAACTTACCTGGAGGGCACTGGCTGCAACATTTATTAAGTTCTTCATCATAGAATTCAGTCCTGGGATCGTTGCATTGTGCAGACTGTGGTGTATAAGGTAATGAATATTCCTAGGAGAAATCAAGGGGAAGTCATGAGTCACAAGTCCATTCTGATCCTGAATCAGAGACCCAAAAGACACAAATACCTAAGGAGCAGTGCAATTACAAGCACCTTCCTTTCCAAGGCCCGATGCAGCCCCAGGGAAGCAGAGCAGAAGCCAAGAGGCTGCAGGGCAATGAGCAGCTAACGAGCTGCACGTGGCAGTTTTGAGGTTCCTTTGTTTTCCAAAGAACAAACAAACAAACAAATTGATTTCTCAGGTTTGAGGTTCAAAAGAGTGCAGTGGAGCTATGGGATTAACATTCCACCTGGTCACTACTGCACCATCCTCAGCTGCCATGGCTCAAACAACATCTGACAAAACACCAGAGAAACCTAAATTCCTACCTGTGGGTTTGTGGGAGAAACATTTACTGCAAAGTGGCTCAAAAATTTCAGTCAGCCTTTCCAAAGAAAAGGAAAAAAGGCTTTTATCTTTCCAGATACTATCTGATTCCTTCCTGACTAAGAAAGGCCTTGATGTTTTGAAAATGATGTCTCCAAATATTGCACTGATGTTTGTGAGAAGCAGCACCTTTGCAGAAGGTGCAGACAAATGTGCAGGTTAAAAGCATTAGAGACAATCATGAAATACAGGGTGCCTAATTTCAGCTCACACTGATCAGCACAGCTCAATGACTTCAGTGAACAAGTGTCAAATTATTTGATGACTTATTCTTTTCAAAAGGGAAAATATACTCCTTTAAAGAAGGCTCCTGTGAGGTAGGACAAGCGTAGGAGTTTCCTGCTAGACCAAAAAGGCACTGTTTAAAAAGGATGTGACACTGCTCAGCTTTTTGCAGTCTGAAGAGATTGCTCCTTGCATAATCTACACACATTCAGAGGAATCATTACTAAAATGAGAAATCAAAACAGGAACAAGCTCTTGGGAGGGTAATCAAAATATCGTTCCGCCCTTACTGAAAAACTTGTTGAATATCTATTGTGTCTTCACATTCCTGACAAAAAAGATTAATTAATGTTTCCCATCCTCAGCAATTGCAAAAGGGAATTCAGCATTATGAAACTCATGAAGTATTCTGCCTCTTATTTAGCTGGGATCAGAAATAGGATTTTGTCAACCTACTCAATGGTCAGTGTCAAAAAACCCTTTTCTGAGAACATGGAGGCAGAGAAAAGTCTTCTTGAGTTTAGATATCATAGGATGGACAATGACAAATCATCCTGTTTGCAAACTTCAGCTGACACTAAAATCTGATGAAGGAGAATAGGACTCTGCTCTCATCAGAAGTATTTTTCATTTCAGTTACTTTTTTATTAGAAAAGGAAAGATCAAGTGTTGTCATCCCTTTTTGCAGCCACTATGATCAACTTCATTAAAACAAGCAGCCAAGAGCCTTTTCAAAACATCAAATTTCACTGCAAGAGCAGACATGGGGGAAATAAAGGAGAAATACCATAAACCACATCACAAATTACCCTGCTGGTGAGGCTTCCTGGCAAAAAAAAGAGTTCTTATCTCATACTCCTCAGTGTCTGTTGTAAATCCTGCCCTGTGAGCTGCAGACACAGGAAAACCTGTCAGTTGCTGGGCTCACACCTGTTTCTCTGAAGTTGTGCTTGGAAGGGTCTCTCCACTGTCTGATACAATCTCCCTGAAATTTTATCTGATGAGCTGTGGCTCTCAGTGACTTACAATTGACAATTTCTTCCCACATGTTCCTCTAAGAACACTATGGGAAACTAAAAGGGAGTTGTGACTGGCTTAGATACAATTTGCACATACACATGCTCAGCTTGGTTTGCCCTGGAAGGATTCAATTATTTTAGCAGCTACTCAGCATGAACTAGTTTAATCAAATCTGTCAGAGAAACTGCAGGCTTTTTACTAATTTTCAAACTCTTCAGGGTTTCTTTCCTACAAGATTCCAATTTTCTGGCCAATCCTAAAGTCTGAGTTGGGCCATGTAAGATTTCTCTCTGGCATCCAGGTCCATTGGCTGCTTTGGGCTGAAGGACTGAGGAGTAGAGGCCAGATTCTATTTCACAATCTTTGCATTTTGCTAGTGTTTCTATCTTTCTCAAGTCCTTATTTTATCCTGGTTTTACTGATTCAGTGTTCTACAAGCAGATTGTGGGAAAGGAAACAAACCTGCTGCTGCACATTTTGCATTCCAGCCTCAGAGCTTCCCACTTTAGGGAGCAATGTCTAATGGCAGATGATTTCAAAGAAATTCATATGGACAAAATCAAGACTTTGGAAGACTTCATTTAATTTGACATGGTTATTTCTTCTTTCAAGAAGAAATAAAATGCCTCATCTGTCTATCACTAGAGGCACAAACATTCTGAAACATGAAATTTAGCCTAGCTCTATGCACATCAAATTAAGCAATACATTTTGGCATAGAAATGGGTAAACTATGCTTGCCTTTGACTTCTTAAGTCACTGAGGAGATTTTTGCAATGCCTTTGCATTAAGCAATAACTGAGAAGTTGCATACACTAACTCCAGTAAGTCCAGACTCTCTGGAGTTCTTGCATTGTTTGGATCATTTTCCTCTTTGTACTACAGAGATCACTATACAGGTGACCCAGCTGGTCCCTGAAGAGGAGGAGGCTAACAGCAATCTCCACACCAACTGAGAGGACTTTATGTGTAATTAAATTTAAGTATCTTAAATAATAAAAATACAACATTTTAGTATAATGGATGAATCCATTCATATAACATTCATTTTCACTCAAGGCTATTTAAACAAAGATTTTTAAGTTTGTATTTTAATCCTAACTCACAAGTCTACATTTTTATTTGTCTCCTTTTTATACATTTCCCTTCAAACTAAGCTGTCAGTCAGAGGAGTCTGAAGAGGAACATCTGTGCAATGTTCTTGATGCATGTGAAACCACAATGAAGTCACTGAGGTCTCTGGTGTAAAATCTGTTTCTATGGAAAGGACTGGAGATACAGAGACACTATTTACTGAGCTACCAAACCTACTGGAGGCAGGAAAAAACAGAATTCTGTCTAAAATATTTAACTTTCTCTTAAAAAAAAAAAAAAATCTGTTGAAGTTTAGTTACCAGGTAACAGCACCTCCCAAATCAGCTAGAGATGCATCAGGCTGTACCAACTTTACTCAAAATACAAAGTTTCTTTCAAAGCTGCTGTCCTGCACACCTCTCTCAAAGATCATGGTCCATTATGTGAATTATTCTCCCATCCTATATTGCACTTTACTTCTGTAAAGCAGGAGTCCTTGCACAGCCACACACCAACAGATTTACAGTTCAACATCCCCCTCCCTGAGAAAACTGTCTCTGCTTACTGCCAGGAATTCTACTTGAGTGCCACTCACCACCAGAATATGAAAACAGAATGAGAAAGCAGGGGGATGCACAGAATATGGAAGCTGTTCACAGCACACAAATATTATAGAACTCCAAGTTTGTAGGAAGTCAAGGTATGTTTTATTATATATGTATTTGGGAAAATATGCACATTTCACCACCTCTTCTGTTTGAAAACTTCAGGCTATTTCTGATTACCCTGGTGAGTCAATTGTTCAAAATGGCAAAAATAATGTTCATTTCCATAACACAGGGGCTGAGGCTGGGAACTTTCAGAGACTTCCAGATGAATGAGAAAAAACCCCAAAAGTGTCACTTAAAAACTACTGCTTTGCCAGTTTGCGTCCCTCAAAAACAAAGTAAGTTTTCTTTAACAAATCACTGTTAAAAATTGATATAGCAACCTTTTTATTTTTCCAGCTCTGTTGCAGATGTGGTGTTTCTGAAACTACTGTATTTGTTCCTCTAACTTTAAATATAGGCTTTTCCTTATTTTGTCACTGTGCAAAAAGTGATGCTGAAAGTTTCTGTCATTATTTCCATCATTATGTTTCAGTCATAGTTAGAGTGAGAGGTAATTTCTTTTGAACCAAAGCTCCTTGTTCAGCACAAAGCATGACAAACTTAAACTCTGGTGATAAGTTCAGCTACAATTCTGAGAACTCCCTTCCCTATCTGCTTTATCCTATCCACTGCGAGTTGTCCAGTAAATCAGTCTCAAAACACTCTCACCTTAAAAACTAGTGAGAAACAGTTAAAATAATTATTTTGATATATTATCAACTCACAGTAGCACCCAGTACTCCTTAAAAAAGCATTGTGTAATTCCAGGTTCAATACACATTCTGTCATCCTCACCTGATTTCAATGAACCTTCAACTTATCCAGCCTGAATTCCTATGTTTAAATAAACATGTAAATAGCATAAATATCCCATGAGAACACAGTGACCTGGACATCTCAGCAATATTTCCATATTTATCTTCACAATCCTGAATATTTTAAAATCAGAGAAATGCTATCAACACACCAGTACAGAAAACACAGAGTGGAAGGCAAGCAGATCTCATGGAGCTCTTTGGTGACACAGTTACAGACCCTCACTGCAAATAATGGTACAGCTGGATATGGAATAGGACAGACACTGCAATAAGGGGAGCAGTGCCAGCTGCAGCACATCAGATCTTCTCTGTAAATTAAACAGCTTTTCTTTTTCAATAGGGAAGAGCTCCAGGGAACCAACGGAGCACAACAAACTCTTCCTGTGTGAACAGTTTACACTCTGCACCGGCCAGGACACTCACCACGATTTTTACAAATATTCAAATAAGCCTGCAAAAGCAACCTATTTCCAATCCAAATCCGGGAAACACGACTAGTCACTCCTTTGGGAAGACAAGAAGTAACAACATAAAGGCTGAGCTTTGATGTTTTACTAGTGGGACTTGAAGGTTGCTGTAGAAACCACGGTGAGCCCAGCGCAAGCTGGGCACAGAGGTGACAAGGGACAGACAGGTGACAAGAGACGCACAGGTGACAAGGGACGGACAGGTGACAAGGGACGGACAGGTGACAAGTGTGCTGCACACACACACACAGCGTGCACACCTCCGGCGTGGCATCACAGGCGGTGCCTGGTGCCTGATCACCGCTGCGCCCCCGCCTCGCAGCGCTCCCAGCACCCCTGGAGCAGCGCCCCTGTCCTGTCCCAGCCCCTGTCCCTGTCCCTGTCCCAGCCCCTGTCCTGTCCCTGTCCCTGTCCCTGTCCTGTCCCTGTCCCTGTCCCTGTCCCTGTCCCTGTCCCTGTCCTGTCCCTGTGTCAGACCCTGTCCCTGTCCCTGTCCCTGTCCTGTCCCTGTCCCAGCCCCTGTCCCTGTCCCTGTCCCTGTCCCTGTCCCTGTCCCTGTCCTGTCCCTGTCCCTGTCCCTGTCCCTGTCCCTGTCCCGTCCCGGCCCCGCTCACCCGCTCGGCCGCGGCGTCGGTCAGAGCCGGGAGCAGCGCTGGGATCAGAGCCGGGATCAGCCCCAGGATCGCAGCCGGGAGCAGCGCTGGGATCAGCGCCGGGATCAGCGCCGGGAGCAGCGCCCATCGCGGCCCCATCGCGGCCCCATCGCGGCGGAGCTGCCCGGGGCGGGGCGGTCGCGGCTCCGCAGCCCCGGCTCGACAGCTCCGCCCCGGCCCGGCCCCATCCCCATCCCATCCCCATCCCCATCCCCATCCCCATCCCCATCCCCATCCCCATCCCATCCCCATCCCCATTCCATTCCCATTCTCATCCCATCCCCATTCCCGTTCCTGCAATACCCAGCTGGACCATGGAATTCCAGCACTACCTTACCTTTATTCCAATATTCATTCATACTCACTGTGCCAGTCACTCGTGTGTCACTTGCAGCTGGCATGGTACAGACAGACTTGGCTGTCCATAAATTCAACCCTGCTCCTGAGAAAAACTCTAATCCACTTAGAGCACTGTGAGCTTCAAATGGCTTTCTTGCAAAAATATTTTTTCTGAGATGGATATAGGTACTGAAATGATCAGCAATCAGACATTTACATATCAAACAGAAAAGTGTGGCCATGGCTTAAAATCCATGTAATTTTTAATTCAGGGATTACCAGCATTATTAAACCAATTATAACACATTCAGCAGGTTGCAATGCATATGGTTCTTTTAGAAAGCTGTTCCACTAAAAAAGATTAGTTAATATACATAGTGGAAATTACACAATTACACTCATTGCAGAACAGCCCCAAACAATCACAGCCAGTGGTTATTCAGTTTGTGGATTCCTGAATTGGTGTTCTCTAAAATTATGTATGTAGTGAAGTCAAAGTAGATGTGGAAAATGTTAAAGTGACCAAGGCAGTGGAGCATCAAACTTACTTGAGCAATATGAAAAGACAGGAACTCATCTTGGAGGCTTAGTTCAATCAAAGCTGAGATACAATCACAAAAGCAACTTGGTTGAAAAAGAAAAAATAAAAAGCAACTCACTGACTTCTGTAAGACAAAAGCTAGTGACACTCACTGAAATAAAGAGGCCAGTTTAAAAGTGTTAAAAGTCCTTTACACACTGCATGATATCTGTAATCTTTTTCACAGGTGCTTATGGAGGCAGACTGTACTTGGAAATTCAAAAGAGAGAAGAAAAACTGATGGTGATACGAGAGAATAATAAAGGCTGATCAAACTCTGACATCCTCAATCCAATACCAGCTCCAGCTGCAGAACTATGATCATTCAAACAGCAGGAATGATCTTCCTGACTGATCCCTTCCTGCAACTGGCAGAGATGAGATGTTGGGCTCAAACTCCAGTCTGGCCCAAGGTGATTTTCTGCCCTTGTGCTCCTTGTGTGTGCTCTAAAACAGGAGTTGCTGCAGCTGCACCACTGTTGTTTCAGTGCTCTGATCAGGACAAAACTACAAAACAAGTGATGGTTTTTGTGGTTCCTTGTTTTTTATTGTTAAGAAGCAATTTTGTCATATTGCTCATTTTCCATTGTCTTGTGCAAAAGTACTGTCAGCACTATTACATTTACAGTCACTAAACAAGCAGCACAAAAGATTTAAAAATAGCATAACACATGCCAGCTGGCCACCAAACAGGTTTTCTTTGAAAGGATATGCAAATCAGTGTCACCCTGATGATTATGAACAATTCTAAAAGAAGTAGATATTAATGTTATAAGGAATAACTGCTGTGCCTCTTTTTCAGTAGAAAAATGGTTTCTTTCCTTCCTTTCTCTTTTTACAGGCTCCACATTGGGCTTGACCCACAGTTCATTCAACAGCCAAATGTTCAGCCAGTTTGGCTTCCATCAGAAGAGGCTATTTTGTACACTTACTAATGATTTGACATGGTCAAGAAAACATGAGTTGGACTTTAAAACCTAAAAAGAATGGCCTAAACAGTGGATTTCAATTATTTGCCTTCTATTTTCAGAGCCTGTGTGGCAACTTTTGATTCTAATTCCTCAAGAAACATGAAGTCCACAAACTTATGTTATGTTTATGCTAAGGAAAACTGAGATTATTATAATTTTCAACCAGAAGTTGAAGTCTTGAGAAAATACCAAATGTTGCAGAATATATGACAAAACTGGAAGTATTGGAATAGAAACAACATAAGAAACAGGCTGAGTCTCAAGCTTGACAAAGAATCCTGGGCAGGATTTTCACAGCTAATGGAAATAATCAGACATAGGTTTCAATCCATTACTTCACACTGAGAAAACAAGCTGTGAAACTTCAGTTGACATCCAGATGTCCTCTAGATTATGCAGCTTTGATTCAAATTCGTTTTCAGTATGATACTAAGAGACAGGGAAATAGAAATATTTTATGTCAGCTGTGAAGGTCAGCGCTTTGGGATGATCCTCTCATTTGTTAGATGAAAATGAAATTGATTGAATGTGTTTCAGTGTTTTCCAGGAGTTCCTCAATAATCTAAGGCACAGTGTGTTTACCTCCGTTGTCATAAATTCAGCCTTAGTGTCACACTGGATGATTCTTCCCACATTATCTCTGGGTTGTCACTTCTCAGTGGCAGTGGTGGGATGGTGAAATTCCTTTCCCTCCTCTTCCACAGGAACCATGACATCATTCCCTGGGAAGGACTCTGTTTCCTGCTCTGGGTAGTGCATTTCCAGCTCCTCTTCCATGCTTTCCTGGGCATCAAGGTTACTTTCCCCTCCCCTGGCAGCACAGTTCTTGCCACTGGGCACTTCTGAAACAGAGCCCACGATAACAGTGTCGGCCTTCATGATGTAGAGGTTTTCTGAGGAAGGAAAAAAGCAATGCTGAGCTTGGAGAGCAGCCACTGCTGCCCAGAGATGGCTCAATGCAACATTTTCATCAGGACTCTGGGCATTTCAGATCAAGTACATTGAGCTTTCATGGGATTAAACCACTGAGCTAGAGGTGGGACTAAAGGAGAAAGACAAAGTGGAAAAGGCAGAAGATATTCCCAAGAATCTGTTAGAAGCAGCAGCTAATTGGGATCTGGCTATGTAGAATAATCCAAGGTTTATGCTCCTGCAGCACCATGTAAAAGAAACCTTTGGGTAAAGATCAGCACTGTACAGAAGTTCTGGGATCTTAGGACCTGCAAAGAAATTAGTTTCTTTCTAGCTGAGAATAAATTACAAAATGTTCTGAATCTTGGGTCCAGCTTGTTGTCTTGTAAATTAAGGCCTTTTCACCACTGCAGCTAATTCAGAAGGATGCTGCACATCAGACACTGTAGGTTAATTGCTTGGAGATATTTGGATATGGTAAATCAAATTATCACATTCATCCCAATCCATCACTCACAATAAAAACAGAAAGGGTGTTTAGTAAGGAAAGGTCAGGTATTGTAATATGAAAACAACACCTTCAAATAACCTCAGAACTGGGTTTGGGAGCTCTGCCAGAATGTCTCATGCAGATGGGTCTCAGGTAACAATTCTCCCCCTGTGAATGAGCTCCTTGCCTGACTTTATCTCCCACCCTCTGCCATGGTCAAAGACATGGGAACACAAGGGAGTCATTTCAAGCCATTATTATGAAACCAGAGAAAAAATTATATCTAAATACAATTCTCATTCAGTGTTACAGCATCATCTTCCAGCTCACATATTCAAATTTCTTCTGTAAAATTTACATCTTCTAGAATGTAAAGGAGGAAGAAGGGAATTTTCTGTCAAATTCATAGTGACTAAAACATCAAAAAAAAGAAAGCACTATATTCAAATTAATATGCATTTCTGTGTCAAAGATCTGGAGATTTAGCACAACCTTTGTTAGGAGTTGACTAGTAATCTTCAAATGACATTATGTGATATGTTTGAAAATTAGAAAAAAGAAGATGACAAATGAAAAAAAAAAAAAAAAAAAAAAAAAAAAAAGCAAGACTCACCAATTCTGTTATTTGTGTGATCCCTGACTCGAGAATCCCCAGGGCAGTCTGGGGCATTCCCACTGCTTGGTGCCACATCAGCCACACTCCAGTGAGGACTCTGTGCTTTTTCTGTGCAGGACACCAAGTTATTGTTGGTTTCCAAAGGAAGGGCTCTGTCAATTAAATTCTCCTCTTCTAGCCCAGTGTCAGTGGTCAGAATGATCTTCTGGCAATACAAACAGGAGAGCAGGAGTGGGGTGGGTGTGAAACACTTTGGGCACTGCAGTAGGTGCAGAGGATCCTCAGTGGCAGTCAGGATAACAGAATGGAATGTGTGCAACTCCCTGCACCACTGGCACTGGCACTGAAATGTCCCAAAGTACCTGCAGGCATGGGAACTCCTGCATCACTTAAGACTCTATTTCAAAATAGTGTTTCTAAGCTGAATTCACAAATTTCTGATGACATTTTCAGGAGTGTAATTTCCACTGAAGAAAACATATTTTAGCTATCCCTTAGACTCTGCAAATCCCTATTATGCTGCTATGGAAGAATTTACCAAGCCAGGGGCCAAACTGACTTCAAAATGTAATTACCTCAGCAGAATGTCAGGTAGAAGAAACAAGCTCAGACTACCTAACACATGAAAAATTAATTACAAGCAGCTCTTTAAGAGAGGAACCAAACTCTGAGAGAGGCTAAAGGTCCTGCATCACAGTGTTCTGGTTGTTCTGATGGTGTTCTGTTTCCACAAGGTTGGGAAAGAAAAAAACAAAAAACTAAATGTGCACTTTATAACCCTTGCTCATGTTGGACTCTCTATAGAGGCAAGAATTGAAGCTACTCATAATTCAGGAATTAACAATTAAACACTGAAATTATGACATGGAAGTATCACATCCTGCTAGATCTCACCCCACCTAAATGATCACATATTCTAGAGGGAAATCCTGACTAAAAGGCTGGCACTTTGGACCAGACATTTGAAAATAACATTATTTACTTTGGCATGGAAAGTGATCTGTTTTGGAATATTGTTCACACTTACTGCACATTTGTTCATGAGATCTGAACCTGTAATGGAAAGTAAAAACATTATCAGAAGAAACCTCATACAATCACAGGAATATTAATATATGCCCTGAAAGATCACCTAGAATGTGCTTCCCAAACCCTGCACTGCCCACCCCACGTGCCTGATGGGTTTTTTAAAACTCAGGGCACACTGAAATGACACTCATGAGGTGAACCTGCTGCCAAGCCTGTGAGATCCTGCAGTCCCCAAAGCCCTTTGCATCACTCCACACCACACCACACCTGGCATTCATCTTATGAAAAAATTAACTAATGGAACTAGATAAGCACAAGGCAAGCTTATTAAAAAGAAAAAAAAAAAAGTAAAAAACTGTTAATAACTTTCTACTGGATTAACAAGTTAGGTCAATTCATCATATGGTGAGATGATTATTAAGGGGGTGGAATTTTCTGCACAGTTCTATTAATGATCCCAGGGAACACTGGGCAAAGAAGAGAGGTGAGAAGGAGGGAGTGTACAAAATTCTGCAGACCATGAAGGTAGGTGGGCTCAGACCTACTGTCAAATCTCACCCTGATGTGCAATCACCTTCATTTTCAGAGCATCAGCTCTGTGATGCTACACAGCCACAGTTTCCATTGTGCAAGGCAAGTGAGGGGGAAAAAAAATCCATTTTGAAAAAATTAAGTTGCAGACAAGAGGTTTTAAATTGTATTCCTGAATGAATGAATACAGAAAGCTCTGCTGTGTGGTGATTAGAATCTGATAAAATAAAAATCTGATAAAACAGAGAACAGATCTGGCAGTGAAATTGCTGAGGGGGGATCAGCTAAATGGGGGAAAATTGTTTGCACTTTATGGGATCTGGACAGTTTTTTTCTGAACACATCTCCCATATTTGGCAGTCCTGAAATCAGTGGGGAGTTTCCAGCTCTGACAACCACCCAAGCCTTCAGTGGGAGCAAGGTGCCACCTGCTGGCACCTGTCACATCACTGTCCCCTCCCTCGGGAGGAGCAGCACTGGCCTCCTGCAGGCAGCACGGACATGCCTGTGCCATGAGAAACCTCCACTTTTAATTTAAAATTCTACAATAAAATCTCTTGTTAAGCTGTCCATTTATCCTTCAGCCCCAGGGGTGGCAGTGCTGGCCCAGTCACTCACCTTGGGGTTTCAGCACATATTTGTGTGCGATGACCGAGTGCAGGTGTGCTGGTGAAAGAAACCTCTCGTTTAGTCAAACTCACCACGGAGCCTGGAGGCTCCAACAGCCTCACCACACCCACAGATGCACAACCAACCTACAACATGCACCTCTACAAAAGAGGGAATGTGGTTTTGCAGGCACACCCCATGTGTAACCCTAGGCAAAGCTCTGGGAGTCACTGTCAGTAAAAATCACCCTTCTTCTCATGCCCAAAGCCCAATCCTGTTCCCAGAACCAAAATTAATCCCACAACACCTCAGTATCATTCAATCCCAGTGTTTGTAGAGGAGAAACAGCTAGTTACCCTTTCCCACCTGTAGGTCACCCATCCCATAAATTCATCTTCCATCTTCCATATTCTCCAACATCCTGCATGAGCAGCTTGCCTTAAACCCTTATCTGGCCTATGCAGAACATTCTCCTCCCCAGTGACCTCCACAAATATCCCCATGGTTGAGTTTCCCATCTGCTGGTTGGCAGATCAAAGAGCACATCACGTGTTACAGATTGAAAAACTCACGTTTTCTTCTGAGGATGAGGATCTGCTTCTTGCAAACCTTCCATTTCCAAAATACCAGTGTGGCCCCAAGAAGCACTGCCACAGAGAGAAGCACTGCCCAGAGCAATACACCTACAGCACAGACAGGGAGAAAAGCACAGGGGGAACCCTGAGCAGATCCATGTGTTTGAACATAGGCCCATAGACACCATTTCACAGGTCAGAGGAGATTTGCAGGAAATTCCCACGTAAAAATTGTGTTTACCAGAGATATTGCAAATAAAGGGTGCTAGAGAGAGTTAATGCTGTGTCTGTGTTACCTCCTGTTGTCATCTCACCTTTGGCTGAGGTAGAAGAGCCAGCCTCACCTTTCACCTCAGGAGCTGAACTGGGATTTTCAGTTGTTGTGACACTTAGAAGGTCCCCACTAGGAGAGGTCACCAGGCTCTCCTTAGATATGTTCAGGTCATTACTTGTTTTACTGCTCATGGAGAAAGTGCTTGGGGTGAGGTAAGTGGGCAACTGGTCCAGGCAAACTTCATCATGTGTGGCATTTCCTTTCCTTAGCAGTACTTTGTTCAACTTGGCACAGCTGGGAATGAAAAAGAACAGGTGTGGTTACCCTGGTACAAGAGTTTTCCATGTGACAAACATCCCCTTGGTCATTTTTGTACCAACTGCAATTATTGCTTTCAGTGTAGAAGTCATTATTCTTCTCATCCCGGTGGCATTAATTCTTGGCCTGGTAGCAAAGCTGCTACTCACACAGGTGTGCAATTCCACTGTACTTAGTAAAATAGAAGTGAGGCAATCAGGATTCCTTCCTTCCCATGTTCCTGCAGCCCAGAGCTGTGCAACAGGTACAAAGAGAGGTTTCTTACCTCTCCACATGAGCCCAAAGTGATTCGCACCAGAAGTGACAATGCCCTATTTCATCCTTTATTAATTTCAATTAATGAGGCAGTCCCACTGAAGAAGCACAGACTTACTTGGTGTGGGGTTTGCAGATGTCTGTGCTGGAGCTTTGATCAGAGAAGGTCCCAGGAGGGCACTCTTCACAAGTGACATCATTTGTTGAGGTGCCTGAACAAAAATAACGCCTGAGGGCTGACCAGATAAAACGCATCAGGTCCAGGCCTTTGGGCAGGCCCAGGCAAGGTGAAAGTGGTCAGGAAGGAGTGGGTACCCCTGGTTGTGACTCCAAAGCCAGGGCTGCAGGCAGAGTGGGGCTGGCAGCGGGTGCAGGTGTCCTGCACAGGCAGCTGGCAGAAGAGCCCCGGGCGGCACTCGCAGACGCGGCCCCAGCGCAGCGAGCACGGCCGGAGCTCCACCAGGTCCACGTCTGCAACAAACACACACGGGCAAGGAGGGGGAAAGGCACAGGGGCCAAGGTGAGCAACACCTGCTCTAAGGCTCGGGAAGCAGGAAAAGGTGCTGTCTCTCTTCATGATCATAGATTGGTTTGGGTTGAGGATGAGTTTAACACTGATCTGATCCCATCCCATCATCCCATCATCCCATCCCATCCCATCCCATCCCATCCCATCCCATCCCATCCCATCCTATCCCATCCCATCCCATCCCATCCCATCCCATCCCATCCCATCCCCATCCCATCATCCCATCATCCCATCATCCCATCATCCCATCATCCCATCATCCCATCATCCCATCATCCCATCCCATCCCATCCCATCCCCATCCCATCCCCATCCCATCATCCCATCCCATCCCATCCCATCCCCATCCCATCATCCCATCATCCCATCATCCCATCATCCCATCATCCCATCATCCCATCATCCCATCTCCCATCCCATCCCATCCCATCCCATCCCCATCCCATCCCCATCCCATCATCCCATCCCATCCCATCCCATCCCATCCCATCCCATCCCATCCCATCCCATCCCATCCCATCCCATCCCATCCCATCCCATCCCATCCCATCCCATCCCATCCCATCCCATCCCATCCCATCCCATCCCATCCCATCCCATCCCATCATCCCATCCCATCCCACCCCACCCCTGCCATGGCAGGGACACCTTCCACCATCCCAGGTGCTTCAGGCCCTGTCCAATCTGGGCCCCCTGTGCCAGGCCCTTCCCACCCTCACAAGGGAACTACTTCTTCCAATTATCTAATCTGAACCTGCCATCTTTCACTTTAAAGCCATATGATGGTAATTTAAGTCATTAATAATTAGAGAATCCTGTAGATAACAGCCTGTAATATAAGACAAAAAGCAGAAACCAGACTGGGATTGGAGGGGAGAATTTTTAGGTATCCCCAGGTCACACAGGAGTTAATATGGATTATGAGCAAGGTAACATTCTGCTGTTTTACTCAGTAACCAAGGATGGATAACTTTGCTGTGGAAATTCTAAATGAATAAAATAGACAGAGAGAGAATGTAACTGTGAGGATGTGTAGGGAAAAACAAACCTTTGGAGCATGACACACAGGCATCACACTGTGGCTTTTGGGATCTATTGCTCAAATACTGATCAGGTCCACATGTCATGCAGTCTTCAGCTGGATCCTGAGGACATGCTTTCTTTTTAACATAGCCTGGAGAGTAAAAAGGCAAAATATACAAAATACCTATCCAAAATGGACAGAAAACCATCCTGAAATATTCTTGTCTGCTTGTTTGCCTGTTAGACCCATCACCACAGTCTTCTCTTAGTCATTTGGTTTCTCTAGGGTATTTTCCTAGAGAAAATTATTTTCATATAATATATTATATGACAAACATATTTAAATTTATTATATTTATTATATATTATTTTCATATAATGACTTTCCTATTCCAGTGTGAAGGTACAGGGCCAGGACATAATCCCAGCTGGAATGGACTGCTGTGGAATGGGCAGATGGCAAGACATCTGCTGACAGAAAACACAACCAAGTCTCCATGAGGGCCTTTAATAAGTTCCCAGAGAACTGGGTTTTGTGTTCCTTCCTTTGATTAAAAGAACTTTTAGAAAAGCTCCTCTTTCTTTGCAGTGAGTAGCTGAGTTAGCAGCAGATATGGACAGGTTATTGCTTGAAGGAGTAGTGGACAATTAAGGTGGAGAAAGATTCTTGTAACTTAGATTGTGGAGGAGTCAGGGCTGACATGAGGATGTGATAAAGAATCAGCAAAGGTGAGCTGATGGACACTGGTGGCTCATTAAATCACCTCTGCCTCTCACCCAGCCCCACTGTGACATCCCTTATGACAGGAGCTTTAGCAAAGCATAGTTCTGAAGAAGAAAATAACTTTACTTGGGACTGTCAAAGTCACATCCCCACCCACTTTTTCTTTGACTGGACCACGTTCTCCATCCCTTGCTCTGATTTACAGCTCCTGAAGGACTCATGTCCCAGTGGGAATCCTGACAGACCTGGATACAAATGCTGGCAGCCAAACCCTACAGCCCTCTGTACCACCAGAACACAAATACAGGTCAGAAATTTCCTTTAAGAAAAACGAAAGGAAAAGACTTCTGCAAGGAGATACAGATGGTGGTGAAGTCCCACAAAATACCCACCCACTGAGGGGGTTTTGGCCAATGGGGCAGTTCCAGACATTCACAGAACTCTTGTCTCCCCAAGGTGTTTCCAGCACAGTTGAAGTGTCCCTGGCAAGGACCTGGTCCCTCCCTCATGTGAGACACTTTCTAAACTGCTGTGACTATGAGAATAGCATCAGATTTTCCATACCTTCATTTTATATCTTTTTATCTCTGAGAAGAAACTCATTTAGCCTAATTTCACTGAGCTAATTCACACCCAGGGGCAAGTTTGAAATTAATTCCCTGACCTGGCTACTCCAGTTTCAAGATTCCATATAAATTCTATCACATTATCTGGTTTGCATGCAGATTACACAGGACAGAGCCACATGAGACAGTGATTTATGAAACTCCCTTTTCTCCAGGGACAGAACACAATTCTGCATGTGCACAGGGCTCCCCTGTCTGTGAGAAGGGCTGCATGGTAATTAGAATTATAAACATACCTGAGGGACACTGGTAACAGCAGTTTTGTGAAGTTTCATCATAGAACCAATTCTCTCGTGCATCACAGGAATGAGGTGGAGTTAGTGATGTCTAGAAATTGAAAGAGACAAAAGACACAATTAGAAAACAACTAATTCTGTATTAGAGCAGATCTCAATGCCTTTCTCATGTTGCAAATGGTAAGGAAAAGCTCACAGTTTTTTGAAAATTCAAGTATCCCCAAAGCAACTAAATTACTGTCTGCATTTCCTTTAGAAACATTGTGGCAGTTAGCAAATAAAAATAATAATAAAAAAAAAAAAGCTGTCCTAAAATAATTTCGTGTTAACTGGAGCTAAGGAATTTTTTTTAGGGAAAGGAGCAATATCTCTAATATCTGTAACAGATTTCCAGCTCTGTAACTGCACTGGAACAAGAGGTGATACCATATCCAGCATCATCTAAATCTATGTAGATCTGCTGGAATCCACAGAGGTCATTCCTGTGTGCAGCATAAAAGTTTTCTGTAACTTATGCAGTCATACTGTTTGAATTTAGCAACCTAAATGTCTATTATAAACCAAAAAATTATTTTACTCATCATTTAGGGACAAATTCTACAAGAGCATTTTGCCTTGAAAAAATGCTGCAAACACACTCTTATTCAAATAACTGATCCCACTTCTGTTGTGAGTGAAGGTTTTCAGAAATAACCTTTCATCACTACATAACCAATATTTATTTAGTTAAAAACACCCCCCATACATTAGTTTTGATCTTAGCTTTCAAAATGAGACCCAGCCACAACTTGTAACAAGAAGAACATGAGATTTAGTAATAAGATTTAGTTTTTGTATGTCTGGGCCACTACATGCTCTGGGAAATTACAGTGCTAAAAGTGTTCTGATGACAAAATCTGATTTTTGAATTTGGTATTGCCCTTAAGAATCCCCTAAAAGTTTTTTTTTTTTATCTGAGTTTCATTTTCAGTATTTACTAGAAGGTATGAACAGTGATTTTTTTAACTTTTTTTTTTTTTTTTTTTTTTTGCTAAAGAATTGATAAGCAGATTCCCCAGAGTTTTTCCCACACAATACTGGTAGAGCAGTTCAATAGCTCAGAAACTCTACATCTCACTTTCTGCCAAAGAATTTCCCACTGCTCTTTGAAATAATTCTTGCTGTCACCTGCTGCCTTTGTGCACTGTGCAGAATCTCACTACTCATTTCAGAGCCTGTTTAATACACACAAAACATAACAATTATTTCACATACAGCAGAAAAACAGGTACTTTCACTCAAGCAGGAAATTAACAGAAGACCAAGAAAATAGAAACTTTTCAAAACCATCGAATTTCATCGAGCTGCAGCGAGAGAAGTGAGAACTCAGCCACAGCTCTGCTCTGAACCCTTGGGCTCCCCAGCAGCAGGTGTTTGCCTGCTCTGCCTGACTCAAACCCCCTTTGCAAAGGTGCTCTCAGTGCTCTCCTGCTCTGAGGAGGAAAAGGAAGTGGTGCCTGCTCAGGTCTGGGTGCAGGTGCCCTGGCCAGGCACCCCCAGCACAGATGAACAACAGGAAATGACCAGCCACACACAAAGGTCACTTGTGACTTAGTGAATTAACTGTCTCTGTAAAGAAGATTTAAGAAGCAACAGCATCTTGTAGCTAACTGGATTAGTTTCTCTGCAAGAGGTGTGGGAAGTCACCACAAATACCTAATTTTTCCTTCCTGGCTCTCCTGGGCAACCAACTCTGGCTGCAAATGAAGCTGAATTTTAAACAAGAGTACAAACTCTTGAATTATTGAATTACTTATGCAGCACATATTCTTACAGATTATTTAATTAAATAAAAGAATAGTGTCTGTGTAAAAATGTGAGAAAACAGCTTTTTAAAAAGTTACCTTGCCAAGAACACAAAAATCAGGAGTTCAGTATTGGATTCTGCTCCTGGTTGCAGCAGTGCACATTCTGATTGTGAATTTGACCTGAGGGTAGTGCAGTGCTAAATCACTGCATGAACCAGGCCTGCACACTGAACAAACCATGCAGATACACAGATGAGAGAGCACTCAGCCTCAATTCCCCATCCCACAGGAGGGCAGCTCTGCACTACAGCCACCCACATCACACAAATGCTGCTGACAGTGCCCAGCCACAAGCAGAGCTTTGTAGCCACCTGTGCTGTTACTGAGCCAAGCCCAAGGTGCTCTGCTGTGAAAAGAATTCATTTTAACAGATCACAGCAGAATGTCTATGACTGAGAAATCACCTTTTAAAATCACTTCCTCTAATCCATATGTAAAATGCCTGTAAGTCACCATCTGTTCAGCAGAGGTGTTCCATGAGTATAAAAACTAGCACAGATCCTTTCAGTGAGAAATAACATTCATGTCAATGCCCAGCATCAGTCACCATGCCCTCATTCTGGTCCTTTTTGCCCCTCCAAATGCTAAAGCTGCTTGGCTCCTGCTGTGACCTGCAACAGCAACACAATGGTGCAAACTCCTGCTCTTAACTCAGCAGGAAGGTCCCCAGCATTCCCTCAGGGGTCATTGAAGAAGTACCAGTTTTATGGCAATAACATCTGCTATTGTCATTAGAACTTAGACTTCTGTTTGTTAATTTGTATTACAAAAAAAACCCTTTACCATTCAAGGAAGATCACACACATTCTGGAGTAAGGCATGTGGCTGTGGTGAACAGCAGCTCTTTATCCTTCTCTCTGACTTTCTCTTCAAATAAAGGTTTGGGGTTTAGCAGGAGCTGGAATACATCTTGTGAAAGGAAAAATGGCAATTCCTATCATGCTCTGTGACAGCATGCACAGGGATGCACTGCTTCAGAGCTTTCAGTGACCCAGCAAGTCAATTACCTTTTTTTTTTTCTTTTGTGCATTGCAGATCAAGGACCAATTAAAAAAAGCAAACATATAAATCAGAAGTATTTGGGTTTTTCAACACTTGCTTGAGACAACTTGTTTTAGAAAATAGGGTTTTTATAATTTTCTCACTTTCTTTTTATAACTTTTTTCACTTTCCTTATTTCTACAAAAATGTTTGCTATTCCAATTTAAATAATGGCAGTTGTAAAGATGGTGCTGAATTCAGTGGGCTACTCTGCAATTCAGTCAGGACAAGGTTTGACTCATTTATTTATGGCTTTTTGAACTCATAGAGAAAAAGTGATTGTGAGGCAGAGTAAGAAATTAACTTGCTACAAATGAGTTGTAAGTCAGGAAGAGAGCATAGTACTGTAAAAAAAAAAAAAAAAAAATT
This sequence comes from Erithacus rubecula, assembly GCF_903797595.1. Classification (NCBI taxonomy): domain Eukaryota; kingdom Metazoa; phylum Chordata; class Aves; order Passeriformes; family Muscicapidae; genus Erithacus; species Erithacus rubecula. The sequence goes on along the minus strand of NC_136676.1, from coordinate 2,996,648 downwards.
TACCAGCAGGGGATATTCTAGAACTGACTAATACTGCAGCAAAACAGTTAACTGTCTGTCAAGCTTCTATCCAAATTGTGACAGTTCAGAAAAAGCTGATAATCTACAGCTTCAAGTAGTCAAGCTGCATTTGCTTGATAGTAAAGACACTATCAACGAGTGAGAGTTCTCTGAATATAAAAAGAAACAAAACCCAAACTGACTGTGGACTGAGGTAAGATGGAATATGGTTTAAAAATATGATGAGTAAGCAGTGACTTGCTCACATTAGACAGGATCCCTTGTACTCCACTAGCAAGAGCAAATTTTGCTGTGAGAGAGGCAATGCAGGACACTGCAAAGCCACTTGTTCATCCCAGCAATGCCTATGTATTTATTCCAGGTAACTGGTGATTTCACAGTGAGCCTGGATGTTGACAATGAGCATCAGAAAATCAAATTTTCTCTCTGCACCACTCATTTTGGGAACAAACCATCAAAAGTGATGTCAAAGGGAAAAAAGTATCATCTTTTTGCTTCTACTGGCTTTCCTCCTAAAGCATTCAGTACACTGGATGAGCTTATCTGAATGGCTTCCCAAACATTCCTGTGGTGAGCAAGGATTGCAGACTCCAATCCCATAGAACACAGAATCCCCCTGGATTTCAGGAAGGACACAATGGCAGGACAGATAACCTGGGGAAAGTAAAGCAAATTTGCAATGTGGGAGGGGAATTTACAAGTAAAGACAGAAAAGCAAACTCCTACTCTTACCAAAAGCACCAGGAGGATCTTTGTCAATGTCTACAAAGAGGGTACAGAATTTGGTTATGTTCAAAGATTAACTGGAGTCAGTCTCTTTCTTGCTTGTATTTGCACTGTAAGGGAATATGGCTCATTTCCCACCCAACACTCCATGCAAATACTCACCTACTTGACTTCATCTGTGCAGTCTCTCTGTGCCTGACCTTATTATTTTTTTAATGTGTATTTTTAAGTATCAGTCAGGGAAATCACCTGGATTTATGCCAGGTGCTGAGGGCTCATTGCCATGTGATCCACAGGAGGAGGGGGTAAGTTGTAATGTGGGGTGGAAGCAAACCCACAAGAGCTGATATGATCAGAACAGGGAGCTGGTGTGCATCTACAGCATCAGCTGAATGCTGCCAGTGGGCTGTGTCTATTTAAAGTGATTTTTGATTCAGAAATAGTAGTGGATTCATGAAGAAGCCAATGTCAGTAGGGTGGGAGGGTGTAAAGAGAGAGGTCTGTTGTTGTTTAGCCTCCACACCTTTCGATTTGCCCCTCCTGACTTGCACCAGCAGAGTGAGCAGAGGCTCTGAGCTGTGCAAGGAACGTGCCTGTCACTGAGCACATGGGCAAAAATCCCCCCCAGCCCATCAAACCTTTCCCAGCCCTGGATGTGATGAGCCTGGAGCTGCAGCAGCTCCAGCAGTGCCAACAAGATGCAGATCATAGCTCATGTAAAGACCCCAGAGAGGGAAAACTCTGCTGGCTGCTCTGCTTTATGCCTTTACCTCCTCAGAGCTCTGCTCACCACCTTTATCCCCGTGTTGCACAAACTCTGCTCCTGTGGGCACTGCCCCAACAGCCAGCTGAAGGGCAGGATGGCTCTGCAGCCCCAGTGCCCCCAGACCTCAGCAGGCTCCTGTGTGCTGAGGAGCTGCAGGATCCTGGAGTGCCCCTGCCTTACCTGTGGGGTTGTCTGGGTGTCCTGGAGAAGCAGCAGAAGGCACAGTCCCAGAGGCAGGCTGCAGGCAGCCATCTGAGGGGCTGTTAAAGGTCCCTGGCTCCCAGCATTGCAGGTGAGACAGATGGGCTGCTCCTTCTGGAGGATGAGACCCTCACAGGCTCCCACCAGGTCATGCTCCTTGCCCGTTCATTCAGTCCAGAGACATTCCAGCTGTCCAAGACAAGCAGGAGACAGGGTTTGAGGCTCAACTGAGTTGAGAAAACAATTTAGAAGGAAGGGGGAGGGGGGCTCCCCCAAAAGAGAAAAGTAAAAATAGAACAAACCAAAACTGCCTCAATGTGAGTTTCTGCAGTGGTGAGAATGAAGGTTATCACCCAGGGCTCACGCTGGCTGTACACAGGCTCCTGACTCATCTGGCTGCCCTCAGACAGCACCACAGGGCCCTGGCCAGGCTCAGCTCCAAGCCCTGCCCCATCCAGCTGTCACTTGTTCAAGAGCTGCAGCCCAGCCTCAAGGAAGTTCCCAGCAAGAAACAGTAATTCTTTCAGTACAGTCATTTTACTCCTGTTGGGATGAGTGGGTGAAGAATCACAACCAACCACGGTGACTCCTCTAAGGTTTAGGCTGTGCACATTGCCAATAAAACACCAACATGCCACAGCCCTTCCCCTTGAGAAACCTTCCCTTTCCTCCAATCCCAAGAGAAACTAATTCCTGCTGATGACAATCATCCTTAGGACTGCTACTCATCATTTCACTCACTTTCATTTGTTGCTCCAGATGTTTTTTCTTCTGATACCTGGAAATACTTCAGTTGGTTGAAGATGTCATGGAGCCTCCTTATCTAGAAGTATTGTCAAAAGTGAAGGTTAGCCACTTCAAAAAGGCAAAGTGCCTTGAAAACCCTCTGAGGTATTCAGGAAAATAATGACAATTTGAATTCTCACACCTCTGGGTTTTTGTTTTTGGGTTTGTTTTTTTTTTTTTGCTTCTCACCCTTATCGACAACAACAAAAGAAATGAGAAAATATTGAAAGTCAGATAAATTATTTTACTAAAGATCCAGATCTACCTCACTGCCATCATACCAAGCACCAAAGATGAACATCCCACAGGGACCTTGTGTGAATATCTTTAATTCACAGCTGCAACGATTTTAACTCCTTCCATTGATTTCTCCAGAATGCCATCATATAAAGCCCAGGCATTTCCAGCACAGTGTGTGTGACACACAATTAATCTCCTCTCTTTGCTCTGTTTCTCTTACATACAGAAGCTCTTGGGGTAAGAGACATTCTTGATTCTCCTAATTAAGTAATGGACTAGAACACACCTTCATCTTCTGTAGTAATACACCATTAGGCAATTTCCCCAATTTATTAATATATTAATATTAATGACATGGCAGTCAGGACAATGATGAGATCTGCTGGTATTTTTCCCTCCCCTCTTTTTTTTTCTCTTATCATACCCTCAAGCTTTTCTAACAAAAGTACAGGCACCAACATCACAGAGAGCCTGGAAGGTTTAAGTTACACTGCTGAAGTCAGAGTATCTGATGCAAAAATTACTTATGTGAGTACAAAAATCTGTGTAAAAGACTTTCCCAGAACTGGCAGCAGGGAAAGTTTTCTGGCCTGTTCTCCAGAGGAAGTAAGAATGAAACGAGTGTATTGAGCACTTTTTATATATCTATATATATATTAGTTCCTTTTTAATGAATGTTATCAGCAATTTTTTAACCCATTGGATAACTACATTCAAATTCATCTGAGGCAGCAATGCCTTTAGGTTTTACAGAGGATTGGATAAAGGAACAAGTTGGCACTCACTGAGAGAAAGACTCCAGGGTGCTCCTCAGAAGAGAAACTCCACTTACACATCCAAAATGAAACCAGGCTTCCCAGCTGCCATTCTTCCTTGAACTTCTTAAGTTCCTTCTAGATTGAACTAAATATTTAAAAGGATAGGAAGTGGACAGTGCTCATTGCTGCTGCTGGCTTTTCAGAAAGGCTGCACGACAAAAGGTTATTACAAGTATGCAATAAAAGCTACGTCATTAAAGAGGGTGAAGAGGTTGCTCCACAGGAACACTGCAGCCTGCATGCATTTCCCAGTGAATGCCTCTTTTCAGGCTTTGTGTGTTTTGATTTCACATACAACAAAAGGGGTTTTCCATAAGAAGCCCTGTCAGTAACCTCCATTTTATAACAAACCCACGCTGCTCCTCATCTACATGGTGCTCTATTTCCTAGAAAAGGATCTCCTATGTTAATATAAAAAATCCCCACAAAACAAATAGAAGTAAATAACCAACCCCTGATTCTCTGGTGTTCCATCAAAGAACAATGTCAGGAAAAAACGAGAAGCTCCTGTGAACATGCTGTTATTATTTAAAATGTTTATTTGATTATACAGGTCTGTCTCTGACATCTGGATCTGGATTTGCTTTAGGTGTTACAGGTACTGATGCCCTCAGACAAGCTTTCTTGGCATTTCCTATTTCACCTAATTCAGAAAACATCCTGTAGGTCAGGGGCTGTCCAAATTCCACTTGAGACCTGGAGCAAGAGAATGCAGAGACCCAAATAAGCCACAAGGGAAAGTCTCCAGATGCCCAAAACATCCCTTCAGCAATGTCTATTCACTGTGCTCCACCAGTGAGAGCCCAGCAAAGGAAGCAGCAATGGAATACTCCAGAGGGAGCATCAGCACACACATGCTCAAGGAAAAGCACTCATGACTTTTCCTGATTTTGAAGTAGCTGATTTTAGTCTCGTGTTGTACTGTTACCACGGTTTCTTCTGCTTTACACACACATGCTCAGGTAATACATATCTAGCTGTATAAGAGGAAAGAAAACACCAAGACAAGTGTCATCTCTAAACTTCTGTCAGACAGATAAAAAGACCATGAAATTTAAAAGGAAACCTATTAAAATACCTTGTGTAAAATCTGTATTTCAGTGTCTCTTAGTGTTACTATTCAGAGTGATGCCAAACTGATTTTTGCTATTTTTGCCTCATATATTCTCTATATTCTTTACATATATATTTGTAGCTCTGTAGCCTATCATTGTATTCATAGTCAGCCTTTTACCCACTATATTAGACAGAATGACAAAATTAATTCCCTAGTGGCTCCAAGCCCTGGGCTAGACTCTCTGGGAGCCAAGGTTGAAACCAGTTCTCTGAGACACATTTTCATAAACAAAATTTAGTTCCTATCTAAGAGGGTGGAGGGTTTCATAAAGGGTTGAAGCTGGGAGGAGTTACTTTATCACCTATGCCTCCAACTGGGGATTCTGGTCAGTTATGCTGATTTGATAAACACAAAAAAAAATGCATCTGATTTATGTTACATGTGCACCTTTGGCATTTTCCATCTAGCATTTTGTATAAAAATCCTTATAAAGGTAACCTCTATCATCACCTGTGTCTGGCTTGTACTTTTAGGAGCAGTGAAACAGCATCCAGAGAATTTTGTCAGCAGTATGCTGACCAAAAAAATCACATTTTTTCCCATTAGCCAGATGAAACAATGCCAGAGCTTGAAACCTCCCAAGGAGCCCCAGGAGTACTAAAGGCAGGGCTGGTTGAGATACACACTACACAGCTTGGGGGGGTATAAATTAAAATATAGAAGAGAAATTAAGGCATCTCCTACAAAGAAAAGTGCAGAGAACCCCATGTTTAAAGGAAGGAAAGCAAGAAATAAAGAAAGCAAGCCAAGAATTACTTTCTTGATCAATTTAGGCATTTTAGCCAGTGGAGAGCTCTGTGCCTGGGTGTCCTGATAATAATACACAGGACCCTGGTGATTTTAGGCAGTGTAGGAAAAGCCAACATACTGAACTTCTCAGTAAATCAGCCCAAAGAGGACACTCAGGAGGGAGAGGACACGAGTGCAGTGGGATCTCCCTGAGGTACAGCACAGTCACTCGTGGGGTTTGAAGTGGCTGTAGCTGACACAGTATTGGAAATCGTGCATGGAAAAAGAAATAAATCCTTATTTGTGCCACAGACTGGAAAAATTCTGTCCCTCTGTGCCACTCTTGTACTGATATTTATTTGCTGGCACACACGCTTGTTATTCTTAGTATTAAATATTTGTGAATCCATGTAATTGTCACTTTAACGGATTAAATACACTGCAGGTGCTCTGGAGAACTGATCTGGGAGCTGCTTTAATTCAGCAATTTACCTTGGTGTATTTGTCCATTGTGATCAACAATGAGGATGATTTAAAGCTCTTGTTGCACACTTGTTAAAATACAGCAACTGGGGAAAAAAAGGTTACTGTGTTAATAGTAAAGATAACATCTTAATTTCCACTTACACTTCTGTGCATGTCATTTAGACAGATTTTATGTGGATGAAAAAAATCTTATACCTTTGTTTTCACTATCTCAACTAATACTACTGCTTTACATAAAGGGCTAAAATAACTAATGCAACAAAAAAGTCTGTATAAAATGTCTTTTACTGCCCCATAGTAGCCTCAAAACTAAAGTGCATTTTGAGTCAGAGTGAAAAATGAGAAGAGCTGACAGAGGACTCAGTTCTCTCAAGAAAGACGTGGCTTCCATGAAAGAAACCAAAACCATATCACAGAATTACTATGCTCACAGGCTGGGGCAGACAGAGAGGGAGAGAGAAATGACCTTAGATGAGAGATCTCACCATGTCTGTACTTTCAGTAATTCTGACTGCAGCTTCTGGAAAGGTGGCACAGTTACACATGGTCATTTTCCATAGAAAATCTGAAGCAATTTGAAAATGCACCAAGAGCTCCAGTTTTATTAATTTTAATCCCAAAAAAGTTTGGGGAAGACTGGCCAGGTGGTTAATACACAAAAGTGAGACTCATTAGTTTACCATACAGTAATAGACCTGGCTCTCCTAATCTAAAGGCTGAGTTTTAAAGCTTAATTAATAACAGAATCCAGATGAACTTTCCTTTGCAGACACGGGCAAAAGAAACTTGGGAAATATTAAGTAATTTTTGTGAAAGAATCAAATGGGAAGATTTTCAGGATGTAGTTTTTCCAAAGGCTGTAATACTTCTTTTTTTTGATTAATTGAGCATCTCAGCCCTAAAATTTTGTGTGGTTTTTTTCCTTTCCCTGGCAATTTTGCTCTGCAGAAACCAATGGAAGGGAGAAGCCAAGTCCTTAGTTTTGGTCAGTCATTATCCAGGGAGCTGGTGAAATTGAGGGGTTTGATTCCAAAGAGAAGGGGCAGAATTTCTCTTGTGTTTTCAAACTGGAGACACTTTAAAAAACAAATTCTTATGGGGTTTGAACACACAAGTTCCAAAGAGATTACAGCCCCCAGAATCAAAGTTTGCAAATGATTCAAAAAGCAAGTTCAAGAGATGTGCAGCTGCTCCACCTGGGAGTTCTGGAGAGAGTCATAATCACACCTCCAACACTTGCACAAGTTTGAAAGCCTGAATGTATTCCCAACTATCAAGAGATATTTTGAATTCAACATTGGCTCCAACCTGCATCCACCAGAGATCTAACCCAGGTTACTGAATCTCCAGCATCACTTTTTCTCTGTCTATAGTGTGGAACAAGCCTGCTGTAATTTATTTCAGGATATATTAAAGAAAGGTTTATGGTATCTTATGTTTTGAGTTTGAAGGCAAGGTAGTAAAAATGTTGGATTTGCCCTATTTGGTATAAAATTTGGCATCTAGTGTTCTACAGTCACTGGATTAGTTTATTTTTAAATCAGTATTTCCAATAATGGAAATCATGTGACCAATTCCATTCACTTTACCCTACAGATATATAACCCAAAACTAAAGTCATGCTAAAAGTCATGCTTTTCATTTCTAATTCTAAGTCTTATATTAAGATTTCATAAACTTACAATATTCCTCACCTTGTTTAAAAAAGTCTATTCATGCATTTGATTTAATAATGTAATAAAATGTAATAATGTAATAAAATGTATTTGATATAAAAGCAAGAAAAACTGCAAAAACCAAATTAATTCTCCCAAGTGAGCTTCCCAAAACATGTTAGAGGCAGGAACTTCTGTTTCAGAAAATTCAAAGCAAAATAAAACATCAGTTTTATTGTTTTCAGACAAGCAAAGTAAAATCAGTCTGTAAAGTTCAAACAAATCACACTTTGTGTAGAAGTTTAAATTGTACCAAACCAAAAGTTTTAAAAGCCTTTTTTGATTTATCTCCAGAAAACTTGGAAGACTAAACAAAATTTGCAAACATTTTAAGGCACTATCTAGCTCATTGATGAATAAAACCTCATTTTAACATTTTTTTTCACGTTCATTTACTCTGATGTAATGCACTCTACAGCTACACACATTGCACTGAGAATAAACTGGATTTTTAGAATTTTTACAAATTATTGAGGTACTCAAGTTTAAGGCACTAGAAAATTGTGTATCATGTTTGAAATATTTGGAAATAAACATATCTGTGTCACTCCATTGGCCTTCACTCCAACTCCTCACCCTGGCATTCAGAGTCAATGCTACACTGCTGGTGACTCAGCTGAGGTGAGAGATGCACTGCTGATCCTGAACATGACTTTATCCAGCCCTAGCTGGGACAGCTCCTGCAGCTGCTCAGAAGTAGCTGTAAAAGGTACAAAAATGCAAAGTGAGCATAGTGGGCTGTACAAACTCAGATCTCTATGTTGGTTGCTCACATGACCATGAAAACTGGGGAAAATCTGTCCAAAATTTTATTTTTATCCAAAGTGCTTTGTTGCTGAGTTGTTTCCATGTGCTGTGCCCATCCCTTGCCCAGGGCAATCAAGTCAATGGTCCAGGGTGCTGAGGGAGTGGGGTCTGAACTGAGAGCTGCTGTCTGGTGTCCTGGTTTGCTCTGCTAAACCTCAGCTGTGCCAAGTGAGGCAGGTGCAGAAACTCATCAGTTTTGACTCCTCCTGACACTCTGGACACTGAGTCCTGGAATCCAAATAAAGAGAATATTAATCAAAGAATGCCAAAGTGACTTTTCCCATTTTGATGCAGACTGGTGAGCTGAACAGGCTTTTGCCTGTTACTCAGCTCCATTTGTTTTTTTGTCTCTGTTCACACAGTTCAGCAGAAGGATACATTTCCCAGTACTTAATCTTCCAGGCATTTTTGTTTGCTCAGACCTCAATAATCATCACATCCTTTAGAGATGGGGCTGCAATTTCCTCAAAATCTGAGCAATTCTCTGCATCTCCTGGGACCCTGGAGGCTGTGCTTACCAGGGGAGGAGAGGGAGAAGGCTTCTCCTCCAACGAGGCTCTCAGATCCAAACTGCTGAGCAGGGCACTGCTGGAAGGGACCATGTTTTCCCAGCCAGCCAGGCAGTGCTGTAAAAAAAATGGGAATGCTTTACCCTTTTTTATCTATTGTGGCCTGCTATTATTTAGGATTAACTTCTGCACAAGGAGGTTTAAGTGAGTATTATTTTTTGAGGAGTTTTATATGAGCAACAGGAAATGAATGAAATCTCAAATAAAAGAGAACTACGCAGTTGTCACTCCTTCACCTATCTAAACTGATCTCTGACTTCATGAACTCAAGTACCTGACACCTCTGATCTTTTCTCAACTGACTCATTCTGTTCCCTAAACCTCCAAACTAATCTTCCTCCCACCTCTTCCCTGGAAATCTCTAGGCCTGGGCTAGGTTAGATAAGCAATGCTGCCTGCAGCACTGACTATTGGCTGGAATACAAGATCAACAAAACAACAGTTTTAAATCCATCCTTGCCACTACAGATTTTGTCAATACTTCACAGACACTTAGCTTTTACACTCCTTAACATCTGTGTAAACAAACAAAGGCACTCTTAGCATTGAGAGGCCAATGCCTGAAACAAGTCAGCCAAATCTGCCTCAAAAGGATACAGCTGCACATGGCATTTTCTTTTGTGCAGTGTAAAGCACTGGAAATATGTCACACACTTTACATCACTCACACAGGGGTGTGAACCCAGAACACACCAAAGGATGTTCTGGCTATCTCACTGACACTTATCAAAAACTTTAGTGGCAGCTCTGCCAAGGGAATGAGTCCCAGATTCTCTTTCCTTCTTGCTACAAAGCAAGGACCAGCTGGGGCTGTGGCACCCACAGCAGGCTGTAACTCACCGAGGGCAGTGCCAGATCATCTGCAGCCCCAAAGCTCCTCCTGCGATGGGCTCTGTACTTGTGGGCTGGCAAAAGGGCAGACCTGGGAATGCTGACCCTGGAAACACACAAGGGAATAACTGCCTACACCTCTGCCAAAGCACAGGGAGTCTGCATGATTCCCATGAGAATCCAAGAGTCTAATCCCAAAGTGAACCAAGTGAGCTATTTTGGATAAGGGGAGCAGACACTTTACATGTACATTCAGATTCTGGACCAGATTCAGACAAAACATAAATTTCTCATTGATTTCAAGACTGTTTGTGCTTATAGATAAGATCAATAAGGAACTTTTAAGAGATCTCTGCCTTGAAAACAGCAACCTTCTACAGAACAGTTGTCACAGTCTTTTATCCTTCACCTGGATCAGCTCTTCCTTCCCTATTGTTTCTCTGAATTGTGCATATTACAAAGCAGTAATTCTTATTTACCTGACATAGGCTGGCTCTTCCAGTGTCCCTGAGGGCTGCTGGGTACATGGGATCTTACACACAGGGCAGGCAGATTCTGAATCCACAGGGATGGTGAAGAGGCGCTGGTTCAGTCGGTAACAGTGAACACCTGCACAGAGCAACACACCTTCAGTGCAGTTCTTGTTTGTCACAAGGTCCCTGAACCCAGCCAAAAAAGCTGTGTTCTACCACAATGCCACACCTGCTTTCTATAAAGAGAACTGCTTTTTCCTGAAATATCTTACACATTTCCTGTCCCCAAGCAAGTTCCTAAAAAGCAAAACCAAAACTTCAACCTCTTCAATTTAGTAACAGAACATTGGCCAATTACAAGAAACTCTGACAAATTTAAATGACACAGAGAGGATCCCTAGAAAACTCAATTATCTTTGGATAGGAAGTTGAATCTGGTTGAAAAGTTGCAACTGAAAAATAACACATGCTTGCTGGTCTTGCATGATGTGGTGTTCTCTCAGGATGACAGTAAAGACTGCTTAGTTGTTTATTCACAGAAATAGCATTAGGAAGAAATATGATCTTACACTTATGAGAACCAGTTATGGAATCCAATTCTTGTGGATCCAGAGCCTTGGGCCTAAAGAAACACATGAAAAAAATCAGTCAGTGACAGAGGGGCTGGTCCTCTGAACAGCACTGCCTTTTCCAAACACACATGACTGGGAGGCAAATAAAGACCCTCAAAGCCACACTTGCAATGTCTTGCTGCAGTCAGACTATGGCTCTCATTGCTACAGGGATTACCAAGGGATTGAGCATTGCTGCTTCAGCCCTGCCCCATTCCCACTCACTCCAGGTGCTGCTGATGAATACAAGCGTCCCTGTTGGACTGTCGGAACTCCTGCAGCTCAGCAAAGTATTGCTCAGGTTTTTCTGTGACTGGAGACTTTGTATCAAGGAGCCCTGAGAACACCAAAGAAAAAGTTCAATGATTTACAACATCTGGGAAAGTACCAAAGCAACCCTCACAAGACAGAGTCAAAACAAAATTATGATAAGGAGAAGGGCAGAACATCATGTCAAGCCAGAGATTCACTGTATGGCTTGGATCCTCTTTTGCATTCATTCATTCATTCCAGGAATTTAGTCTCCCTTCTGACCCCACTTGGCTTTGCATTTGCTGCCTGGATTCCCATACCAATGCCATTTCACCACTGCAGGTAAGCACAGATCACCTCTGGTCTGGAGAGGAGCCTCAAACAAAGCTGCAGCCCCTTTGCTGGGACCTCAAAGGGGTCATACACTGTTTTAATTCTTAATATCACCAAATCACACTGAAAACTTTGCTTCAGAGTTAGGATTCACCTGCAATCCAGTCATAGCCCAGTAAAGGACAGGCAGACCAGTTGCTGACAGGTATGGTATCTTCTTCAGGTTCAAGCTGAAAAGTCACATGAGAAGCTTCCTTCTGAAAGAAAATAATTCATAAAGACTTCCTAATTATCTGTCAGGACATTCAAAGGTACAGCTGAGGAGACAACTGACAGCTGCTCAGATGGGACAGCAGAGGCTTAGTTTGAGACTGGATTCTATCTATGCATCTACCAGTAATTTGCCTACTAGCCCTTTGTCTTGTCAATAAATAAAACAGAAAGAGGAGGCAGGGACTTGCCCAAGTAAGGCAGGATTTCTCAGAGCTTTAAACAAAATGCTGAGCTGCATTGCACATCCCCAAAGATGTGTATTGTCTTGGAGGATGATCACAGCCAGGGCCTGCCCTTCATGCCTAAGGAGACAGCTGTGGAACTGCAGCACTGCACCTGCCTGTTCTCCCTCAGCATGGGGCTGACACAGGGAATTTCACAGTGAAGTGTTATGGATTTCTGGTCTTTCAGTTCATTGGCTAAAGAAAGCATGGCCTGAACAAACTGGCTGCTATAGCTGGGAACAGCTCTGACCCCAATTTCCAATTTACACAATGGGAACAGGGCAGGTAACATTCTCCTGGCCCTTCCTCCCCATCACTCTGCTGATTTAGGAAAATAAGAAAAAGCACTGGTTTAACATTTACCTTCAGCTCTTTCGACCGAGATGTCAGCAGGACTGATTTAGGGATGTGGGGCTCTCTGATGACCACATGCTGCTCACTGGGCTCTTTATTTTGCACTCTGCTCACTGATGGCCCTGGATGACTTTTCTCATGGAAACTGTGCAGTAGAGCAGACTGTTTTCTGATCTCTCCATGTCCCAGGAAGGAGGATTCTTTCTCTGGACTTCCTAGAGCATGGCCATCCCCATCCACTCTGGAGACTTCTTTGCCACACGTGATTGCAGACACAGGTGTAACATTCTTATCTTTCCCAGGACAGCTGGAATCAAAACCTGCTCCTTCCTGTGGCTTTGCTTGCTGTTGCTGTCCCCCTCTGTCACTGCTGCTGTGTTTAACAGATGAACTAAGGGCTGGGTCAGCCCTGGGTTCCACCAACATCATTATTTCAGGGTCAGCTGTAGACTTTACTGCCTCCACCTGATTTTCCTTCTGTAAGGACAGAGACTCTCTTAACACATAGCATCAGTCAGACTGCAAATACCTTTTGTAATAACATTTCACTCACTAAATCAATGTCTCATTTTAGTCTGTTCACTCCCTTAAATTCCTGTGGGGGAAAAAGAAAAACCCTTATGTTCTGGAGAGTGTAAGAAAGAGATACAGCTAAATGCAGCTTTTTCCAGTTTAATGAACCATTGAACTTTCAGCCCTTGTGCTTAGAAGAAACAAAAGGATTTTGTTCCACAATGCTCATTCCTATCTTAGAAGAAGAAACTTGCCTTTTTTAGGCAGGAACTGATCTCCAAACCCTTTGCCAGGAGAACAGACTGAGACAACAGAATAAACAATAACCAAAGGGCAGCTACTTTTCTAACAGACTCCATATTCCACACATCACTTTCTAAGAGCTCTTTCATGTCCATATGTCTCCTTGACCACACCAGACCACAGGCAGAGCTGCTGTCTGTCATAAAGGCCCATTTGCTCCCCTGAATTTCTAGCACAGACACCACACATACCACTCTCCTGGGCAAGGGGACACATCTGTCAGCAGCTGCACTGCTATGAAGAGGTGTTGGAAGGAGTAGCTTGCTGGGAAGTTCTTTTCTGATTTCTTCCTGCTTCATTCTCAGCCTTTGTAGAAGATCCTGGCTAACCTGGCGCAGCCTCTTCAGGAGCTCTAAGTCCATCCTACAAAAAACATTTTAATGTAAAGCCAGAAGAAAAGTGAACTACATGAATTCACTACATTAAGAGAAGAAGCAGACACAGGTGAAACCACTTTCAGGGGACTTTTCCTAAAAAATACTTACAGCTGTTGAAATGTTGATTCTTGCTCCTGAGAAATCAGCCAGTCTCAAAACTCCTTATGGTGAGAAACAGCAGCAGGATGCTTCTCTCCCCTTGGATATACTGTCAAATATTTTGCTCTCAGAAACTGGGAGCTGACTTAACAGAGACAAGAGATTCTGATAGAGGAAACAGTAAACATGAAAAATTCACATCAAAAAGGTAAATAAGACACATTTGGTTTAGAGGCTGTTATTTAGGACATACTTATGTAATTCTGCTCATAAGTTCAAAACCAAAAGTAATTAATATGAATGTATCTGCTACATCCAAAAGAATTATCAAAGCTGTCTTCCATGTTCCCCAGGCAGGAAGGCTCCAAAAGGCTCAGCTATGTCTCAGGACTACAGTTCAGGCAATTCCCATCCTACAAATTAATTAAATTAAATTCCACAAAGGATTTATTAGAAGAGGGTGGTGAAAAGGAGTTAATAAACACATAAATAAAGCCTAGTTTGACTGAAAGGCCACCGAACTGTTCAATATCCTTACAACATCATAAGCTACTCCAAATTTTCAGAAAGTGGATTTTAAAATAAAACAGCTGCTAACCCTAAACCCAAACTCCCACACTGCTTTTGACTACACTGATAAATCATATTCTCAAGAAAACTATGTTTCCCTGGGATTCTTGGTCCTAAAGGATCCCCAAAACCTTCTTCAAAGCTCATCTGATTTGTTTTTGTCTGCTCCCTTGGCAACTGGACACAAGGAATCAAATGCACATGTGGTACAACAGCAGTGGGAGGAATCAAGAGCAATGCAAACAATTGACAAACTACAACATTTCTTTGTTACAAAAACATAAAACAGAAATATTTGAGGCTCTAAATTTGAGACAATTTGAAAAAAAACAGTAGTTCTTACAGCCTTCACAGGAAAATGCTAATAGCTTCGATGAGCATCTTCTTATCATTGCTTATCAGAAAGCTAATACTCTGAAAATAACATCAGCCAAGGGACTTTCTGGAAGGGTTTTACCCGATGAGGTCCACTCTTGGCATAATCTACAAATCCTTCATGCCCAACCCAGGGGACTCAGGTTTATGAAACCGCAATAATTTGAAACCTCTGTGAAAAGGAGCTCGGCCTCCCGCAGTTAGAAACAAACAACGGCTGTCGCGGGAGTTGAGAACCGTCCTCCCTGCGAGGAAGTTGTTCAACACTGCACAGACGCGCCGGTTCGGCCCTCCCACGGCCACGAGGGAGCCCGAGCGCTGCAAAACTCCGCTTTCCTCCGCACGAGACAGCGGGCAGGGAACGGGGAACCGGCAGAGAACAGAGAATCCGGCAGAGAACCCTCCCGTCCCGCAGCGCGGGCCCCGCCGCTCCGCCGCCCGCAGTCCCCGCGCTGCCGGCCCACCTGCACCGCCGCTCCGGGAGCCGGGGCTGCCCAACCCGCTCCGGGAGCCGGGGAAGGCGCTGCCCGCCCCGCTCCGGGAGCCGGGGAAGGCGCTGCCCAACCCGCTCCGGCAGCCGGGGAAGGCCCTGCCCGCCCCGCTCCGGGAGCCGGGGAAGGCCGCGCCCGCCCCGCCGGGCTCCCCCGGGCGGCGCTCCCGGGCCGGTCCCGCCCCGCAGTCCCGCAATGCGCGGGCCCGGCCCGGCCGCGGACACACGGAGCTGCCCCGGCGCTCCGTGCCCAGCGGACACGGCCGCCAGCACCCCCAGTGCACAAAGGGAGATGTTTGAAAGCTTGTCACGGGAAATCAGCACACTCACCCACCACGACTCGGTTACACACTCTTATTACTTCCTACAATATTCTCTGCGAATCGTTGATTCCATACTGACAATTTTAGTGCAACTAAAACTTTCCATCAGATAATTCGGTATCATTGGTCCTCTTGTTAATTTTCAAACTAATGTGATAATTGATAAAAGATTCGTTTTAATCATAAAAGTATTGGGAGTTTGTATAAACCAGAATACTTAGGTCTGAAATTAAGCATGGCACTAAAGAAAGGAAAATATATTATTAAATCATTTTGTTTTAAATCCCCCTGTTATGAATATTATGTTTCTAAATAAGTTGTATCTACTGACAGCTTGCAAAACAAGGCTTTCACACAGCCCAACAGATTCTGCAAAATCAGGTTTCCTGCCTGTGTGTGATCAATTGCAGCCTATCCCTGAGACCAGACTGCCTGATTCTGCCATTCCTTATCTACCAAGAGCAGATGGTTATCTGTGGGACTTGACAAATTGTCTAGAGACTCACATCGTCCAGTGATCCCACAGACACCACTGCTTACCTGGCAAAATTATGACAACAACAACAAATAAAACCAATTATTGATGACTACAAGGAAACCATGCTATAAAAGGGAGCTGCAAACCACAGTTTGGTGGAGCATGGAATGGGCAGTATCCCCGTGTATCCCCAGCGCTGCTTGCTCTGTCTATATAAAATAAAGCAATCTAAATTTTGATGAATATCCAGACTTTTGTTCCTCATTTATAAACTAAGAACACAGAAAAAGGTCACTAGTGCCAAACATTCAATTCAGAACCAAAGCTATACATACTGATGTAAGCTTATATACTTACAGTCTTCTAGTGTATCACAACATGCAGGACACATCAGGAGAAATGTTTTTCCAATTCATTTTTATTTTGGTTTCCATTGTTTACAGCACTGTTACAGGACTAACTCATGCAAATTTATCACCTTAAATACAGCAGAGAGAAAACTCACTGATAAGAGTATTTCGAAGAGCTCCATCAACATAATGCAACAGGAAAAGTAAGTAGCAGCAATAAGATAAAAGTGCATTTAGCTGACCTTCTTTAATGGGAGTTTGGGGAAGACTGGTTTTGGAATTACTTGTTTCAAGGAATAGTTTAGCACTCTTTAGGAAAATCAGAAGAGAACAAACTCCACGTGATAGTGTTCATTCCTCCACCACTCTCAGTTAAAGAAGTACAGCTGTAATTTGTTTCAGAGGAATCCAGCTTATAGGCCTGTCTGTTAAAAGTTGATTCTCGATCACTTGGGTTTCCAGGACAAGGCTTACACCCACACATGTTAGCAGCTTTGCTTCTGAAAAAGTTCAAGTGGCTTTTTCCCCATTCTGTAGGTCAGGGTGAGAATGCAGAGAGCACCCGGGCCCAAGCAGTGTCAGCCACACACACAGCAGCAAAACATTGGGTTCTAAGAACCCATCAATCTCTTTTCCCTTCATAGATAAGATACTGATTTAAAGATCAGCTCATTTATCAGATTTCCCCTAAAGGCTCACTGAAGAGATGCTAACACTACCTCTTCAAAAGCAAGGTCAGCATTTCAAGTAGTCATGAGCTGCTGAGCAATAGTAAATCATCCTCTGCCTTGAACTGGAATTGACAATATCCATGTGTATGAGGGATGTGCTTAATATTTTAATTCAATAGAACAGAAATAGTTTATTATAACTGTGTGTGTATGTGACAGCTTGAGAGACTAAAAATTCAAATTTATTCAACCAAGACCTGTAGCAGACTAAGACTAGATGATGTCACTTACTCCAATATACTTCACCACAAGCTCAGAGTACACACTTCCAGAAGAAAGGACTCCAATTTCTTTCTTGCTCATTCTCAGATTTGATCAAATCTATATTCCCATCCTGCTGGATGTTTGAGGAACCCAGTCAAGGTCAAAAAAGCCTTCTGAGAGAAACAGTTTTTCAGTCTGAAATGGAGTCAAAGCTTTCTACTGGAAGGGAAAGATTTGTTTCCTTTCTGCATTCTAGGGATGCAAGTCTCACCACTAGCTCCTACCAAAACAAGATACTTCAAGTCTTTCTGCAAATGTCAGAACAGCCTTACCTAAGTACTTACTGACATTTCACTATTTTTACTCCCCCAAATATCAGGTAGCTTCTTTCTGGAACTTCCATGATATGAAAAACATGGGCCTTACCCTAGGCATGTGACATCTATTCACACACCAAGCATGAATGAGAAATCCTAAAGCCATTTTCAAGGCAAAAGTTTATTTGTCAATAAAAAAATCACCCCACTGCTCAGTAGTTCTGAATTCAGCTGGGACCTGCTCAAAGACAACCCATTTCTATGTGTGTGATGCTGAAGAGATTCAGGTTGTCACTAACCTCAGAACTACAGGATCTGATTCTGGATTCCTCAAACATTTTGTAGGCAACAGGAAGATTATAACCAACACATGGCAAAATACTGACCCACAAAGAGAAAAAGAAGCTTGCAACAAAGGAACTGAGCTTTACTACTCAGGCTCCTAAAATCAGTGAGAATTTCTTCTCTATCAATTCCAAGAGTAAGAAACTCAAGTCCTTACAATTCCCAAATATTATATTCCAAATTATCAGGACAAAACTCAACAATTAATTCCATGTATTTGCAAATAAAGAATGTATTGGGAAAAAAAAAAAAAACTAAGTTACTTTAAGCCATTCTTGCCCTGCCATGAACTACAAAAGCCACAACTCCCCCTACCCCAGAGAAGCTGTACCTGCCAGCATGTTCTGATACTTTTAACAGAAGGAAAACATCAAATCCTATTGCTGCCCAGACTGTAACATCCTGTGGGAACTCTACATGAAGCAACATCTCTTCCAGCGTGTAATCCACATGCTGTTCTTGTGGTCAAATAGTGGTAATGGAATTCCACAGGCCTGCTTCCAGAAACACAGCTGTGCTCTTCCAAAGAAAACCCACATTCATCAAATGAGCTCATAATGCAGTGTTTTACATTGTGTCAATTGGCTTCTCTTTCCTAGTTTTCTTCCTCAACAAGCTGCCAAATTATCAGCATTATCTCCTTCACAGGAACTAGTTCTGTATTTGCAAAATATTTGTCCATGTCAGGATATGGGCCAGACTGTGTTATTAAAGTGCTCTTAAGAGGAAGAAGATAACTCCAAATTCACTAAGCTTACCAAAGCAAAATCTTAGTCCCTCTTGTTCCAGAAAGAGAACTGGGTTTTGTTTACAGGTTTAAGCATCCTGAGAGCAATAAACCTTTCTAGAAGGGACATTGTGATTTTTTGTTAAGTTCTAGAATAAAGGAATATTAACCTCAGAGACAAGCCTGTGTGGGCTATAAATGCTTTGTGAAACCACAATCACATCTGTGTGTGTGGGATCTGTGTTTAGTCAAAGAGCTGCTTGTCACACATACATCAACCTGGGGCTTGGAAGTCAAAGGTTCTGTCTTTATGAAGTAAAACAAATGACTCCATAAAGATGTGTCAGAATAACTTTTAACCTGATAAAATATTTGCTTGATTGCTTTAAATGTGTTTAAAGCAAAATGCACACACTCCTCCTGAAGTAGCCTGGTCTCACAAGGAAAAAGTAGAGTTATTAACAGCTAGTGTTTAGAGGTGGGACACAGAACAGGGAAGCAGAATCCTACTGTTCACAGCAACTGGAAACATGGCAATATGCTCTTGCTCATTCCCTTTAGGGAATTCCATCACCCACCATGTTCTCTGCAGTAATTAAGAGAGCACTGAAGGGAAACTGTTGGTTTTCTCTTCTTCTCACACTATCTGCTTTGCTGCAGGTACTGATGTGTGAACATGTTGAGCTCACTGTCAAGCCAACCTGCTTTGTTCCTGCAAGGACAGAAAGTTCTGTTAGGTGAATGAAACAGCTCTTCTCAAGACAGTCAGAAAGAAGTGCAACAAAAACAAGTAGACAGCAAGGCATGGAGTGCCAGAGGTTCATTCCAAAAAGCTGCTGCCATTCCTTGCAGATCAAGAATGCTTGCTTGCTATCAGTCCCTAAGCTTTGAGGTTCAAACAGAGATCTTGGACACAACTTTACATTGGTCTTACTGTGTAGGTAAGGAATGTTTGAAAAAGTCTTCCCAACAGCCTCTGCAGGTAAACAAAGCTGCAGACAACTGGGTACAAAGGTGAAGGCAAGACTTTTTGCATAATTTTATAAGGGCCAGAAGGAGTTTGTAGGATTGGAAAATCGTATGTTTTCATAAATGGGAAGTAACTGTAATTCCAAACAAAAACAAGGAAGCAAAAGGTGTTTCATGAGACAGGAGCTTTAAATGACTATCAACAGTCCACAGGAAAGTACCTAGTGAAAGGGAAAAGTGCTGACACCTGCACATCAAGAAATATGACAAAGTCAGAATGAACTCTAAGCTACATGTCATATGAACATCCTGGGGCAATCACATGAAAACCAACTGTATCTCACCTGAGCAGTTTTGCTTTGCTCTGCAGTGAATCCAAAACTTCAATTTTTTTATTCATGGTAGAAATTTCTTGCTCGAGATTCTCCCGTGTGACATCCACTTGCTGACACAAATGAGCAAACGTTCCAGCAAGCTCTCTATGAGACAAGAAGAGTTGCACATGATGGCAAGTAAGATCAAGCAGCACATTCAAGGAATAAATTCCTTTGATGTATAGGATTGATGGTATCTTGACTCACTCATTTTTCCACTTCTGCACAAGAATATATCAGAGCATTTTGAGACATGGAAGTACACTAAAACTAATGCTAACAGCACCCAAACACTACATAGTCAAAATAAAGGTAATATTATTTTAAAATATGTGTAATTACATTTTTTAAAGTCTGGAATTCAGCATTATCTTTTTTTAACAAGGAACAGCATTAAAAAAAAAACCCAAACAACAGAGTTTCCATAATGTGTTAGCTGAATATAGGGAACTCACTGCTGGACTTGGTGGCTGCAGTTTGAGCCCGTGTAGCTGACAATGAGCTGCAGTTTCTCCCCAGCATACTCCACAAACTGCCTCTTGAAAGCTCTCTCCTTTGCTCTGGTGGTCCAGGTGAGGCGCTCGTACACGTAGAGCAGCCCATAAAGGCCAAAAGACAGAGCAATCAGTCTCCAACCCACAGCCTTCCAGACCTAAAGAAACACAAGGAAAAACAAATTACAACATCAGCATCTCAGACTGATGCTTGCTCCCAGCTCACTAAACTCAAATGGAAGATCAAAGGAGAAAATAGGTCATTATCTATGAATAGCAAATATCTATAGAAGTTGGCAGTGCAAGTGCTTTTTACATCAGTGCTCCAACTTAAGTTCTAAAAATGCTGCCCAGAATGCACACATACCACACCACCAACCACGATGATCCCCATGGAAGTTCGGGAAGTTAAAGAGGCCAGTCCAGTCACCATGGACACCATGAGCTCTTCCTGGGTCATAGAGCCCTGAGGCAAAGGAGGCAGACTGGGATTTGCTGGTGTTAAAGGGCGCTGAACCTAATTAGAAAAGCAGAGACAGAACAAAATCAAAGGAGAGAATAAAAGGAGGCAAACCACTGCTCTTTACACCAAAGGAACTTCAGCAGCCATTGAAATAATGAATTTCTACCCCAACCACTCAAGGAGGATTCTACCTGGTCATTATAGCCCATCAAGGCCCGACGACCATTCTTTGGTCCCAAAAATCTGTTCACCAGCATTGTCCACCCAAGAGAGAAATGGAATTCTATGTCCTCCTGGAAGTCAGCACAGAGCTTGTCACAGTTCAGATCATAGCTGAGCATGAAGCACTGCCGAGGAATTAACATGTCTATCTGGCCCCGCATAGAGACTGGCAGGAGGGGTTTTAAACCATCTACACAGACACAAAACAAAAACATGAAAAAAACAGCTGTTGAGTTCACAAGAATTAACTGGTCTTGCATTCTGTTATCAGAATGCTTATGGCTTGTTTCATGTTCCACAGTTTCCTTAGTATGTTACATTTCACAAGTTAAGCATGTTGTAAAGTAAGAGATACATCATCAATTATTATCCAATTCTAGGTTCTTCAGACCAACCCAGAAGGAAATCTTTCCAGACCCTCCAAAATCCTTATAGATAGCTGGTGAAGTTTACACATTAGCAAGACCTTGGAAAACAAAATCTGAAACCCAGTTCTACAAGTCTTTAGGCACCACAGTCCAATATTCAGACAGGCACCTGTATTTCATTAGGATTTGTCATTTGTATTTCATTAGGATTTGGTGTGACAATCTCCCAAATTTCCAAAGCCACAGTTCCTCTCTGTCATGATGATTGCACTGTGACTGTACATAGTCATTAGGAAATCACTGCACAAGTTCACACACGCATACAGAATGTTGCATTACTCATCAAGATGGAATCTAAGATGGTGCCAGCTGCACATCAGCCATTGGATGAATGAGAAACCAAGAACATCTACCCAGTTATTTTGCACTGCAATTTGAGGGAAGAGAAAGGACAATACTGCCTGTGGAACTGACCTATCATTTCTTGCTGCATTGTCTGCAGGGAAGTTGTGATAGCACTGGAGCAACGATCTGACATGTTACGGCCCAGGCCCTCCTCAATGTGTTTATGCAGCTCCTGACAAAGAAAGGGTTATTAACATTAGGATAAACATGGCTAAGATGCAGGCTGAAGGTGCTAGAGCTTGCTAGTTAAAAAGACCCTCCCAGAACAAGAGTACACAATCTGTCTGCCCAGTCTTCTAACACTAATTTCATACTTCCCCTCATTTTTCAGTGAAGAAGATAAAATGGTAAATCAAAAGAATCTCACATGGACTCTTTCATTCAGGAAAAGTTCTGTTCAATCTATATAATGTGATATATAACATGTGTCAATTTATTACTGAGATTATGAAATAACTAAAGCTTTAGCTCATATCCTAGTTGGAAAATTGTTAAACATCTCAATGAGCTGGCAAAATTACTCAGAGCTATAAAAGATCTCTTAAATTGCTTAAGCAAACATCACTCACACTCTTGTACACTTTAAGAACTACTTGAGATGGATGGAAGTCTGCTTGGTATTCATCTACCAACACTGAGAGCCGTCTGATTTCTTCTGCCATTGCATTTGACACCTAGAGAAACAGCAGAGGAGAGAAAACACAGCTTCTGAAAGCTTTTCTCCTCTTCACATCTGTAACTCCCACATTTCTAGTACTTCAAAGCTTGGTCAGTACTGTGCATTTTCCCCACCATGCTGGCAGCCATTTCAGACAAGCCAGTTTTCTTGCTGACACTCCTCCTTACCTGCCTCTCCACCTCTTCAGTGATTTGTTTGATTTTCCGTTTGTAGTCTTGAGTAAGGAGCTCCAGCTGTTTGTCAATAAAACCTAGACGATCCTGACGTTCCTCTCGCATTTCCAGACAGTAAACTCTGGTGAAAGAAATCCCTGTCCATCAAAATGCCAGATAAATGCATTTTTGATATATAAATATATTTGAATTCCAGAAATAAGACATATTTTCCCGCCTAGTAACAAAACATGTCAATATCTGCAACACATTACAGTCGTGGCACAGAACAAAAATAAGGTCCCAATTTTCCCAATACTTCCATAATTCACTAGAAGCAAGATCACCAATACATGTCCTTCCTGCTCTCACACATGCTGTGTTCTGCTTTGCATTTCAAATGCTCATGTTCCCTTCCATATCAAACTTCAGTTATGGAAGCACCAAGCATCAGCTCTCACCGCTGTTCCTGGGCAGACACGTGCACAGAGTCCATGATGAGACGAACATCTTCTGCAATTTGCTTCGCTCTCACCGTATGCTGCTCAAATTTTGTTTTTACAGCTGACTGTGAGATACATTCCTGCAGATAAAAGGCAGCCCAAATCAGCAACAGGCAGGACTACACAACTTCTGCTTCCTTCTAATTCCTTCTATTCCCAAAATGTGTCTCCACAAGTGCCAGTCTTTCAGGAGTAAAATCTAACCAAAAGTTCAGCACACATAATGCTCACCTCAAACCTTCTCTCAAAGCTTTGAAATTCAAGCATTCTTACTTGAAATCCATCTGCCAACGCTCCACCTGTGAGAAGGAATGCACAAAACAACCACTTAAATTTTGAGAAAAATGCTGGACATCAAGAAATGCTCTTGCTTTCCACTGAAGCCAATGCAAAAGTGCTACTAAATCACCCCTTCTGTTGTGATTGTCTTTTTTCAAAAAATGTATACAGCTGGGGTAGGCCAAATTATTAATAAGGCAATCTCTATTTTCTTCTCTGTAAATCTATGGAAAGTTTCTGTAGCTTTCCTCACCTCCTTCTGGCATCCCCTGAGCCCTCTGAATCCTGGCATTCAGCACTTCTTTTGCAGACACAAAGAAAATTCGGTCCCCTGCCTGGGCTCGATCCACCACACCCAGCTCATCCACCAGGAAACTGGTACAGCGCTCCATGTGCTGCCGGCGCACCTGAGGGACAACCATGACACCACACATGCACTTCAATCCAGCTCTTAAAGGTCAGAACAGGCACCCAAATGCCCTCTGCTGGTCTAAGCTACCAAAAAAAAAATCATGAAAAAAAATATTGCTATTTTATGGGATTTTCCAGAGGTTTTCTAAAGTGATCTAACTTCAAAAAGGTCCCTGCAGGACTCTTGATTTCCTGCTCAGACATTTCATGAGTCATGCCCTGATCACTAGTCTATGTTCCCTCTAGTCTCCACACCAAGGTGATAAAAATCCAACCTGTAAAACAATGATACATAGCACTGATTGTATCCTCAAGGACCACAGCCAAAACAGACTCCATAACCATGTAAGGAGAATTAGTTTAAACTCATCACAAACCTCTTCCATGTATTCTGGTTCAGAGGCAGATGCATCCCAACGGTTATTTAAAATAAATATATTGGGTCGAGATAGACGTTCATTCACCTTGTGAAAGAACTGCTTCTCCTAAGGAAAATAAAACAAAACCTCTTCAGATTAATATGTTAAATATTTTTAACCTTAAGCTAAATTAATTGAATAAGTGGATTTGCACATACAGTTTGCATCAATGTTGATTCAGAATTTGCCACCAGGACAAATACATCAGCATCAAGACAGAATTTGTCAATCCAGCTGTCCAGCTCTGTGGTGACATCAATGCCAGGGCTAGCAATAAAGAGAAATGAGACAGCAAAACCAGAATTTTAAAAGTTAATAAGAGCTTTTCAGAGCATTAATTTCCCATGTCTTAGCTACACTGCTCTGAGGTGACAGAGCACAGATGAAAAGGAAATAATGACCAAGACAATCACGCTGCTAATTATAGCAAGGGACTTTGGTCACTGCCTTAGATTAGAACAGGGTCAATTCCCTTGAGGTTTGTTAAGTATGTATTTGAAAACATTTCTGTAATTAGTCTGTGATAAGCAGGAACAGAAAGAAAGCTATTTCTCACCTGTCCATCAGCACCAGGTCATCCTTTAGGAGAGAACATTTGGAATTGGGCCACATTACACTGACTAGGCTGCCAGCATTCAAATGTTCATCCTGATGAAGGGCATGAGCCAGCTGGTTTACTGTCTGTGAAAAGATGGAAATAACATTTCCTGTATGCCAAGACCCACTAACACAATTATCCTCCCTTCAAGGCTGTTCGTGGACAATTTGAGATAAAGCCCAAGTTCAAATTATTTTCTATCTGGAAGTTTTTCTACATAAAACCTTCTTGAGTGTCCTAGTAAAAAGGCAACTGCTAGTGACAGTTCATGAGAGATTTTTCCTGCTACTAAGAAAGGCTACTGAGGGATTATCAAGTCTGTGATTCCATCAGTCAAACAAAGCTCAGAACTTCCTGAGTCATTGCTCCCTGCTATCACTAACAAATACAACATATCATCTCCTTCATAAAATGAACAAGTCCCCATCCTGCAACTTGCTTCATTCCTTACTTCCTACATCTAAAAAAGACTCATTCTTCACCTCCACTACTTTAATGATTAAAATCCTTAACTGTAAAATTTAATTTTTTTTCTTCCCTTTTCTGACATTTCCGAAGAGCTCTTACCCTTAACCTTACACTTAAGGAAATTGTACCTTAACACTCTTCTTTTCCTCTGAGCCTTCAGTCAGCAGGAAAGCCTCGTGTCCATCTGTCCCTTCTACCCGCAAGAAGCAATTTGTGGTGTGTCCAATTCCTGAAGGAAGAACTTTGTCCCACAGCATGGCATTTATCACAGTGCTCTTCCCATTGCTTGTCCTGCAGTCACATTAAGGACAGTGTTTCAGGCTTCCAAGAGCCTCCAAAAGCAAGTTCTCTAAAGCCAAGCTGTATCAGAGCAATTAACAATTTAAGTGCCACAGGCAACCTGCAAAAAGGCTTTTCCCTAATTTAAGAACTCTTAAAACTGAAGAATTACATGACACAATACTTGTTTCCAATTTCCCTGTATCAGGGATGTGGACATTACAAACAAATCTAAAGCACTAGTGTTTCTATAAATATTTTTTACTGGCTATAATACTCAAATGCTTTACTGAATGGGGAGTGTAGGCAACAGAAGCACGTGACTCACCTCCCAAAAAAAGCAACTTTCATATGTCGTCTTGCCAACACTTCACTGATACCACTGACTTTTGACAAGTAGCTTTTGACCTCCAGTACCTGCTCTTCTGTGGTGACAGGATCAAGCTCTGCATTCTTGTGTGTTTCTAAAATCAAAATACATCATGTCTCTGAATGCCAGGAGCCATCTGGATCAGTCCTTGGTGAAAACCCTCTCTGTGATGGTAACACTGAGCATTTATCTGTGTCCCACAGCTCCTGTGGGTGATCTTGACACAAGCAATCACACCCTGAAGCATTTCTCAACTGGCCTCTTTTGTGTATCTCATAACTGTTTCCATTCTTGGGACTGCTTTGAACAGAACAGCCAGCACTGCAAACAGTCCAGCACCTTTAGAGATAAAATCTGTCTGTGCCTTAAGCTGTTAAAGCCAATTACTGGCATATGTTACATGTCAGTAGCAATGATGTGCTCAGGCAAGAATATTGAAAAGATTATAAGCAAAAAAAACCAAACCTACAGAGGTTGTGTAATTAATTAAAAATCTCCCAAACATAAAAATCAAGCATAGCTCCCTAACTAGCTACATTTCTTAATATGCATGAACTTCAATGAATATTCAAAATATGAACCTGAACTCCATCCAGACTCAACAACATAATTTTCAGTTTTTCTTACAAACATGAATGCATAAACAGACACGCATGTATAAATAAACACACATTTAACAGTGTCATTTAACAGATTGAGGGGGTTTGGTGTGTATTTTGGGGGAAGTCACACATGGGCAGAGCACTGATACACACTCATAGCTCAAGAACTCAGCTCACCTTCGAGGAACAAGGAGCTCTCATTGATGTAAGCAGCCAACTGTTCAAAGATACCATTGATTTTCTTCTTTGCAGTGACAAAATGTTTAAGTGGAGAAGCATTTACCTCAGCCATGTGTCTTTTATCCTTCTTCACTGCAACTATTGAGTTGGAGCGAGTAAACAACAGGGACATTGCGCTACAAGGAAAAATCCAGCAAAGACCAGTGTCACCAAGAGTCAACAGCTATCCAGGGGGTGTGGTGACAGGACAAGGGGGAAAGGCTTTCCACTTACAGAGGGCAGGGTTAGATGGGATACTGGGAAGAAATTCTTCCCTGTGAGGGTAGGGAGGCTCTGGCACAGGTTTCACAGAGAAGCTGTGGCCCATCCCTGGAAGTGCTCAAGGCCAGATTGGACAGGACTTGATCCACCCAGCCTGGCAGAATGTGCCCCTGTCCATAGCAGGGGGTGGAACTGGATAATCTTTAAGGTCCCTTCAAATTCAAACCACTCTGTGATTCTGTTATCCAACCGAGCACCTTTACAAGATCTAGATAAATATGCATTTTAAGAACTATCTTCTTTCTTTCACAAAGAAATTGTTCCACTATATACAACACTTGTATCAGAAAAAAAACCCAAACTCTTTCTTTCTCCCTTCCAATAAACAGGCTCGCAGTGATCACTCCTTCCTATTTTCCACTTACTTTCAGGATGAGTTACGTTTTCACAAGTCAGGCATGGCAAGCTTGAGGCCCTCTCGAAGACAAATGGCAGCAGTTTTCTCTGCCTTCTACCTCGCCCCGGCTGCACCCTGTCTGTCCCGCAGCTCCTCCAGCGACGCCGAGTCCAGCCCGTCTCCACCCCTGTGGCAGAGTGACCGCGGATGAGTGACACAGGATACCGAGCCCCTCCGCCACGGGAAATGCTCCCCCTCCATCCCGGTGTGCCCGGGGAATGCTCCAGGCTCTGCTCCCCCTCCATCCCGGTGTGCCCGGGAATGCTCCATCCTCTGCTCCCCCTCCATCCCGGTGTGCCCGGGAATGCTCCAGGCTCTGCTCCCCCTCCATCCCGGTGTGCCCGGGAATGCTCCAGGCTCTGCTCCCCCTCCATCCCGGTGTGCCCGGGGATACTCCATCCTCTGCTCCCCCTCCATCCCGGTGTGCCCGGGGATACTCCATCCTCTGCTCCCCCTCCATCCCGGTGTGCCCGGGAATGCTCCAGGCTCTGCTCCCCCTCCATCCCGGTGTGCCCGGGAATGCTCCATCCTCTGCTCCCCCTCCATCCCGGTGTGCCCGGGAATGCTCCATCCTCTGCTCCCCCTCCATCCCGGTGTGCCCGGGGAATGCTCCAGGCTCTGCTCCCCCTCCATCCCGGTGTGCCCGGGGAATGCTCCAGGCTCTGCTCCCCCTCCATCCCGGTGTGCCCGGGAATGCTCCATCCTCTGCTCCCCTTCCATCCCGGTGTGCCCGGGAATGCTCCAGGCTCTGCTCCCCCGCCACACCGGTACCCGGAGAATGCGTTGTGTTGACGCTCCGGACGGGCGCCGCCTCCCCTCAGCCCTCTGGGGCGCGAGAAAAGGGCGGGAAACGCCCTCCTCATGCCCCCTCAGGACCCTGCCCCAGAGGATCCGGCACTCACCCGTCCCTGCCCTTGTCTCTGTCCCTATCCCTGCTTCTTCGGAGACGACCGTCAGAGAGACTGGCCCGACCTGGAGAAGCTGCCAGCTCCCCTCGGCTCGGCTCGGCCCAGCCCGGCCCTGCCCCACCCGGGGCTCACCTTCACCGCCGCTCCCAAACGGCCGCCATGTCACCCCGCGGCGCCGTCGCCCGGGAGGCGCCGGCGGTGTGTGCGTCATCGCCGCGCGCCGCGCGCGGGGCACCTTGGGAGTTGTAGTTCCGGGCCCACATGGTGGGCGGCGGCGGCCCGGGCCTGCCTCAGGAACAGAACCCACGGACCGTGTCACGGAAAAGGGTTTAATGCGAGTTCCCCACGCTCAAACCGTACAGCTCGTTAACGCCCGCCACCGAACCGGCCCGAGGAAATACACAACAAAAAATAACAAAAAAACCCCAACCAAACAAAAAACCCACCAAGACAAAAACAAACAAAAAAAACCCCCTGCTGCTGAATAAATACATAATACACATTTTGGACATCTCGACGACTGGCTGATCAATCCCTTCGTTTGGTAACAGACAGTTCTGGATTTCATTTAACAGGACTTAGAGCAGTTTTACTCCTCACATGATTGTCCCTGCCTGGATTTTTCTCTCCTGGGCACGGTGAGTGTGTGGCATGGAAACAGAGCCAAAAGCTCAAGGAGAGCAGTGGAAGAAGCTGCATGTTCCCTTCCTCAGGCACATTGTGCACACAGCCGTGTGCAGCTGCAGAACTCACGTGCCTAAAGCTATTCTACCCCCATTAGAGTCACCCATCCCAGAAGAAGAACTCTGTCCTGACAATCAGGCTGCAAAAGGTGGAGACAGACAAATAAAAGACAGGTTTGTTGTTTGGTTGTTTGTTTTTTTTCTCCTAAGGACAATCTCTCTATGAATTTATTGCTTGTGAAACACACTAGTCTGACATAATGGTGTCTGATAAGCAGAGCAGGTATCTCACAGGCAGAAAAGGTTTTTGCCCCTTCCCTCTCTAACCACAGGTCTAGTCTAGACATATTTTTACACCTACTCGTTCACCACAATCTCTCAGCACTTCCTAATCACTCATTTCTATCAGTCTTGACCCCATTGGAGAAGTTTCTGCAATGGAGTGTTTTGGTTTTCAATCTGAAGTAATAGAAACACTGAATAATTATTTCCTCTAAAAGCCAGAGAACAGCTCTTTCCAACTAATGTGAGTGGGCCATCAAAGAAAATTATTAAAACAATCTCTGACAAATGGAATGAGATCATCAAAGACCACTGGGAACTCTGGCTGTTATCCAGAGATTGATCAGAGCTTTTGACTATCATTACATAATATAGAACAGAGACAATTCCACAGTGAAGCCCTCCTGACTGATGTAGCTGTTCCCAGTTTTCCCTTTCTTAGATTTAATCTACATATTCACATGGCCTGAATTTGTGTGGGTATGTCTGCTGCTCTTAACTAGAGAAACAGAAGGTAGGGGAGTCTTTTATCTCTTCAATCTAATCCCAGAAATAATGCATCATTAGAGGATCTTCCTTTAGCTAACCAGAAGCACTATGCTGCCACTGCTGCTGCTTGGAACTTTGTGATTTGCTTGCAAGGACAGCAAAGAGGTAAGGTATCAGATGATCTTCAGGTTCTTCCAACTCAGTTTCATTTGGTGTGACACTAAACCGTTAAGATTCCTGGAGTCAGCTCCCTGATTGGTTTCTATTTGGAATAATGTCCTGGAATTATTGTCTAACATCCAGTCCCATACATGCTGTGGATGAAAACAGCCTTCCAGCTTGTAACTTGCCTCCAAAGAGCTGGATTTCCAGTCAAAAAAGCTCTTTTTAAAGCCAATCAATGACTGATGAAAGTTCAAGTAAACAGTGCTTTCAAGAAACAGTGGATGAGGAGCAGAATCCAAAATGAAGGCACAAAATCTCCTTTGAACTTCTACAGCAATATTCCTAGATATTACCTGCAGTATCAGAGAGGGAGATCTTCCAGTAGTGGAGTCTTAGAATATCATTAAAAATCATATTAAAAAAATCAGATAAAAATCGAATCCAAGTAGCTTTGAACAATGCCTTAGAAACTCTCAGCAGCATTCCCTGTTTCTGCTCCAAGTCAGCAGTGAGCAAGGCCAGGGAGAGGTCCTTCCTGGGAAGCAGAGCTCTAGGGGTCGAGAAAGGACACTGCGATGTAGCGGGTGCCTTTGGTGGTGGGAAGCCCCTCGTGGTAGTGGGTCAGGCGCCCCGGGTGCATCAGGGTCCAGCCTTTCCGTGGAGCTCGAATGGAGCAGTTGTAGCGTAGGAACCGGCAGCCTCCTCCCTGGTGGGAATGCAAGAGGCACATCAGCTTGGAGAAGGCACCTCAGGGATGGGTGACAGCACTTTGGAAAATGTGACAAGGTGCTTGGGGCATCTCCTGTGTTCTGATGTATTCAAAAATCTCTTTCCTAGTGTCCTAGGTTACAATATGCCCAAAAGTCTGTATTCTATCACCATCTGCTGAAACTAGGTGGGGCAGTGATTCTTATCTCTGTGGGAAATATCTCCTGTTAATGGGCCATCTGTTAAAAACCAGATGGGTCAATGTTCTTTATCTTGCCTTCCTCCAGGAAGATATCTTCTGTTAACGGGCCATTGAGTCCCACTGCATGACTGATAAAATTACATCATCCCATTGGGAGATGCTCCACTCAAGGGGAGGAGCCAAGCATTTCCTACCTAGATAAAAACTGAGATTTGAAACACCAAAGCAGCCTTTTTCCACTGGATTTCAGAGGACAAGAGCTACCAGGATCACTGCTTCAAGAAGACCATTTCATCTGGACTGCTACAACCACCCTAACTAGCACGGTATCAGGTTGTATTCTGACTCTGTCAGTGGGTTTTTCTTTTGTACTATTGCATGTGTTTTTTGTTTGTTTTTTTTTTTACCTATTAAATTGT
Source organism: Erithacus rubecula (assembly GCF_903797595.1). Taxonomy (NCBI): domain Eukaryota; kingdom Metazoa; phylum Chordata; class Aves; order Passeriformes; family Muscicapidae; genus Erithacus; species Erithacus rubecula. Next base: position 2,965,305 of record NC_136676.1, on the reverse strand, counting down.
ATTTCTGACTTAGAGTGTCTCACTGATTTTGCTTTCAAAACCATCACACCTAGTCATTAATTGTAATCCTTAGTGTGAAGAAGTGGATCAGGGAAGGGTTTTCAGCTGCTCCCAGGGCTGTGCTGCACTCCTGAGCCCAGGCAGACACTCACCTCATAGTCGATGCCAACTCTGTTCAAGGCAATGTTGATGGTGAAGGTGGATGCGTCGTGGTGGGGCATTAGGGAGGGCTGCTCATCAGGTTTGTAGCGAACCACAAAGGCCAGCTCAAACTGGGTCTGAGAGAGAGCAAAGTGCACTCTGTTAGGGGGCCAGAGTGGCCTGTGGCTTCTGAGCTCAAATTGCATCCCATTGCTAAAGGAAAAAGGCAACAATCAGGCAGAAGAATGTCACTGAGAAATTGTGTATCTCCTAATGCACATACTTATGCCACACTGCAGGGTCAGTTCCTCTGTACTGGGAAAGAGTGTTTGTGTATTGCTGAAGGATTCTGGCAGTCTTGTCATAAAGCTGCAGCTGGAGGAGGTACTGAGCTGACCATGAGTTTTGCTCTTAAGGTGGACATACCTTGGTGTAGTATCCTGGGTACAGTTTTTCTGTGATGGGTGCAATATAGTCCAGAAGAAATTTATACCATTCTCTTTCAAAGCCAATTTGGTTCATGTGTATGTCAATAGTTGGGACGTTCTCATATCCTCCTTGTATTCTGCTGTCCTGAAATAGGATGAACAGAAATACCCATAAGAATGGGAACCTTGGAGTTTAGAAATTAAAAGTACTTATTCCTGATAACTACAAATAAATATGATGTTTGCTTATCAGAATTTGCAGGATGAAAAGCTGCTTTCAAACCATAATTAAAACCTAAGGGAAACAATATTACCACCAGAGAGGCTGAACATTGGAACTTCAGAGGACACTAAAGAGGACTCAGGGAAAAATCAGAGTTAATCAGGAGCAAAATTACAGTATTGTCTCTACTTTTCTGGTTTAATTCAGGATCTAATGCCTTCCCACAGGAGGCACTGCTATTACCAGATATGCACAGAAAATAGCGTAGCCCAGAACTCAAAAGAGCTCCTGTTTTTACTTACTGTGTTGTCACCTGTGGACCACTGGCCATAATGTTCCATTTCTTCCACCAGCTCATCACAGGCAGTGTCAGTGAATATGGGGAACCAGTAAACATCTGGGCAGGGCTGCAGATAGCAGAGAAACAAGGACAGGTGCTTGAGGTAAAAGTAAGGCTAAACTGAGTGTAGACTAAGTGGAAAGAAACTAAAATATTGAGGATAGAAATTTGTTTTCTGAATTATGTGCCCCACTTCCACTTAAGAGAGCTGGAGGTGTACTTGTAGGAAAATGATTTGGCCCTAAAAGTACTTTCCAGGTCATGTTTCCTGTGTTCAAATGCTTATTCTTGAGAATTACAATAATGATGATAAAGCATTGCCCTAAAGCTCATCTCCCATTCTGATTGATAAGGGTGGTGTTTTCTTACCATTTCTACCAATTTCCCTTTCAGAGCTGCCGTGTAGTTTTCATGGATGTACTTTTCTCTCCAGTCCTGCAATTAGAAGATAAGCAAACCAGTAATATCTGTGAGGTCCCTGCTTAAAGAGATAATAAAAAGCCAGGCACTCATGCAAGCAGTATTTCACAGGCTTTGAAGATCCATATGTTATGATCCCAAAAACATGTTCTCTTCAAATTGTGTGCCTGTGCTCCTCATCCCACCTGAGAGACACCATTATTACAAAGCCTGGAATTCCCACAGTGGTGAAGCTAATATCAGGTCTTCCCTGTGCCTTCTGGGTATGCAAGTTATCTCACCTCAGGATTACTGAATATTTGCCAGAGGTCATTGTGGAGGTGACTTGTCTGGTAATTCTCCAGGGACAGTATGTGTCCAAACTGATGCTGGTTTGTCAGGTACATAAAGACTCCCTGCAGGATAGAGAGAAACAAAAAAGACTTCATGAGAACCATCATGAAACCAAGCACTGGACAAGCTGTTTGTTTACTCATTCTTGTGGGCTTTCAGTTTTATTTCCACCCTGGATATGAGAAACTCTGAAAGGTTACAGGCAGAGACAGTGTGTCCTGTCAGCCAGGGCTGGAAGCAGAGGAGAGCAGCAGCTGTGACACTAGGGTTTTCCTTCTTACCCTGTCAATCCCATTTACAGCAGTCCTGAAAAGGCCCAAGAAATGTTATCCACATTTACTGGTCCATGGCTACACATGGTTTCACAGCAAGACAGAAATCCCACGCTGCTCCAAAGTCTGCACTGCACTGACTAGTACCAGTTCACCTTATCCCTGCCCTGGCAGAGCTGAATGCCTGAAACTACTTAATCCTGTACCCTTGACCCTGGCACACAGCTCTCCCCTGGCAGCCTCTTTCCTTGACTGACCTGATTCCGAAGGTTGTGGCAGAAAGCCATGTCAGCATCCAGCTTGCCACTGTGGAACAGATCAGCCTGCTCCAGCTCCGAGCGCAGAGCCTTGGCTTTAACCAGGTAAGCACTGCTGATGTAGGGGACATTCCAAAGCCCACTGAAACACAGCAGAAGAAAAGTGAGACTGGAAACACCACTAAGACAGATACTGCTGGGTTTTAAAGGATGACAGGCAGCACTGCAGCATCAGCCAGGCTTGTCTGAATGAGCCAACTCAGAACAGCAGGGAGAAATCATACCAACAGAGATTGGCATTCCAGAAAAAATAACTTATATTGCCCACAGCTTTTAAGCTGCACAAATGCTAGTCCACTGTGAAAACAATTAATTGCTACTGTGTGTTTTTGCTAGGAACGTAATTAATGGCTTGAATCTCTTCCCAGAGAGATCAACATATTTTTTTCCAGTAATTTAAAGAAACTGAACCAGCCAAAAGTGCATAAGCTGATTTCCAGCGTTTATTGCACATACAATGGCCCATAAAAAAGAGGGTCCCTCAAGGATATGAATGAATCAACAATTCTGTTTTGTGAATCTTCCATTCAAGGATCACCTGGTATTTTCTGAAGATTTATCTGACAGAGATCAAACAGCACTTTAAAGAATTTAAGGATAACACTAACTACAATCCCCAGGTGGGAAAACATGAGTAAGATGAGATGATTTCAGCAGGCAGCACTCTTGAACCCTTACTCTGATCATAAGAAAATGTATGTTATTGTTTCTGCTCAGGGAAGAACAGAAAGCAGCTTCCAAATGGGAGCAGACATTTCTTTTCCTTTCCTATACTCTGGTACTTTGCACTCTCTGGTTCTTTGCCATTAGTTTGATGACAAAGTGCTGCAGCAAGCTTTACATTTGGGGGATTATCTCAGTGAAAAGCTCTCTTTGCATACTCACACTCTGCGCCTTTGAACAATATCCACATAATCTTCTGAGCGGGCATAGTATCCATCAGGGCTCAGTGCTCCCCAGAAATTGGACCACAGCTTCTCATGACGGCTGACCAGGGGGGCAATCACCAGCCTGGAGGCATGAAAGGAAAAGGAATTGCAGGACAGGATGTTACCATAGGAAGAAAAGGAAAATATTTACAAACCACAGTAGTGGAAGAGCTATTTCCTCCCCCACTTACAGAGTTGCTGTTTTGTTAACTCTGTTGGAATGAAATGCCACATAAGAAAGAGTAAATATGGTCCCAATGTCCTGTCTAACTGCATCCTACACCAGGTCTGTTAGAATCTGATTTGTTCTAGTGAATATATAAAAATAAAGCTAAAGATGATTTACGTCCCCTGCCTAAAATACAGGGATTACAACTGCAGTGAAAAAAACAAAAAAAAAAGCCCACATAAGAGGTGTTCAACTAACATTCCATTTCTGGCACAGCTCTCCTGGTTCCTTACACATCTCAGGGATGTGCAGTGAATTCCTCATATGAGATGACCAGTAAGCATTGCTCACACCAAATAACTCACTTGTTCTGTTCAATCAGAAGCCTCAGAGTCTCTTTGTTCTTCAGAACTACTTCAGCATCCAGGCTAAAGTAATAGTCACAGTAAGGATCCTTCCTGCACAAATCCCTACAGCCAGAGAAAAGAAAAGTCATATCCTAAACCAGAGGAAGACAAAGAACAGAGCACCAAAATTCCTTCACCTTGTAGTCTGAAGGTCTTCTGGATGCTCAGAGAAGTTTGGTTTAATGTAACAATTCAGAGGCCCAGCATAGTACAAGCACATCAGATTCAGTATCCAATAGCAGATACTGGACACAGCCAAAACCACATTCAGCAAACTGTTTCTTCAGCTCAAACTGAAGAGGATCCCATTTACAGCTGGCCCAAATCCACACCTGAGCTCAAACATCCTGATCACAGACAGGAAGATACTCTCCTACTAGATCTTAGTTTTACTACAACACTCCTCTTCAGATAGGTGCATATCCTTTGTGCTCTGAGACTGGGTTTGCAGATGAGGGCAGGAGATACAGGGCTATCCTTCTGTCAGAACAAAGGACCAGTGAGAACTTAAGTTTCTGAAACTGGACAAATGAGCTGGTATGGAAGCTGTTTTTTTTCTCAATATCTACAGGCATCAGAGTTAATGCTAGAAAAACTGAAAGGGTGACTGAAAAAACAACAGCAATCACTTGACAGGGATGATCCTCAGAAGAAACAGATGTCTCAGTTTGCACACAGGCTGTCTGCTGGCTATCATGTATGGCCTCTTCACTTACATGCCCAAGTTACGTGCCTCAGCATTCTCCACCTCATCATCTGGTCCAACCACTTTGACAGTGAGATATTCTTTGCCATGCTCTTCTACAAAAGAGTCCACCTCCATTAAATGATGTTCCTCCTATTCCAAAAGTAAGGAAAAACAGGTAAGATGGGCTCATCCAGGCCACACAGCCTCCTGTTCTTGCAAATGAGTAGCTGGGCAACAGCTCTTAAGCCAGCTTCCACACATTTACAGCTGGATGGGGGTCACTGCAGATAATTGTGCAAATATTGAAGGTAAGTAATGTGATTACATAGCCTGGAAGTCTAGCCCAAGGCTACAAAAGTGCCTAGAGTAGAGGATAAGGTGTACATTTTCCCCACATTTGCCAAGACAAGCCAGCCTCACTTACATGGTTATGAATGAAGAGCTGGATTCGTTGCTTTGGGTAATGAAGGTTACGAAGCCGCAGGAAAAACTGGGAGAGGAAGGGAGTGGGCTGCTCAATGAAAATACCAATCACAATCATTGGCAATGCCTCATCCTGCATTCAGGGCCAAGAGGAGAGAAGTGGTGAGTCATGTTTCACATCAGAAATGTAAGACTGTTTTGAGAACTTTGAATAGACACAGCAGCCTTACCTTAAAGCCCACGAGGCTGCGCAGCCCTTCATCACACACCGTGCAGCCAGTCTCAAATGTCCACACTTGAGGAATGTAGTTTCCCAGGTAGTTCAGCTGCAGCTGCAAAAGGCAATTTGCCAGATTATGCATTACAGGGAAGGGGAGTTTCTTTGTGTGCACCCCCACTGTGAGATCACATTTCAACTTTGTTTACCTGTGAGCTAAAGAATCTGAAAAGCATGACATCCTGAGGGTCCAGCTACATATGGATCTTTGAACCAGATCCATCTTATTGCTATGGGCTTGGACTGTTTATTGTTTCTCAAATGTAAATGCACACAGGGAAGGTTAATATATGTAGAGGTAGTACCTGATCTATCAAGCCTAAAGGGTCACTTTGCAACAAACACAGACCAATCTTTCTCTCAGGACAGCCCACTTACCTTGGTGGGTCCATTTCCATGGATCACCACAGGCAGAGTGTCATATAACAAGTTTCTTGCTCTCACTCGTGAGTTTTCAAACTTCAGAACTATCTCATCTGGAAATGACAATGTCATCATGTTAAGGATTTTATTGATAATTAGAAGTACAATGCTTAATTTATACAGAAAAGCTTCTGAAACATGGAAGCGTGGACAATGGATAACTGTACAAGTAGTTTAAGAGCTAGAGACCAAATCTTTAAAGGAGAAAAAAATACTGAGAATGATCCTGTGAAGTAACAGGAGGATGGCTGGGAAGCTGGACAATGACTGGGAATTGGCAGAAGCCATACTAAAAGATTCTTCCAAAACTGGCACTGACAAATTGTACAGTGAAGAACAGCTACTGATGACAGGGACAGCTATTGATGGGAGGAGTCAGGCCCTTCTCACCTAAGTGTTCTATGCACCTGATGTCTCTCTGTCATCCCTCACAAGAGTCCATCCTCCTGGCAGAGATCATCCAGGATGCTGCCTCACCACAACCATGCAAAATCCTTTGGAAAAAAGACTAGCACAGATACAAGCTGCAGTCTATCCTTGATGAAATGAGCACAAGAGCCAAAAACTACACTGCCATTATCACTTTTTCCTTGACCAGAATAAAGAGAATGGAATGATACAAGGCTGAAAACATCAGGCAGCATTAACAGGAGTCAGTGAATCCCTCTTGCCAGGACTAGCAAAATCAATCAGCAGGTCAGGTCAGAAGCCTGGCACAATAAGTGAGTGATCACAGGCATATCTGGCTGCTTCTCACCTCCCATGGCATTCCAGCACGGTTCTGAAGCAAAAAAGCAGGCAAGCCCTAGGCAGGGCTGTGTGTCATTACTTGCACTGGAAGTCCCTCCCAGTCCCCAAGGCTAATACAATCTGACATGCCTGGAGATCAAAGAGGCAAGGAGGTGTAAGAGGAAAAACCTGACCTGCATTCCCTGAAGTGGAGAAGGAATTGCAATGAGAACATAGCTGGTCACAGTGGAATTGCAAACAAATCCCAGAACTCTGGCAGACTTTTAATAAAGCTTTTCTGTGGGGACAGCCATTTCTGAAATACAATCCCTTCAGCCATAACTATTTCTGGTGTCAACATGCAAACTGCATTCCTAGGGGAAATGAGCTTCCTTCTTCCATCTCACCTAATGCTCCATTTAGGTTTTGGAAGATCCGGCTTCTGTGATCTAGACTGATGTTGATACTTTCCTTTAAAAGAATTAGATAAATAACCTTAATTAGAACACAAAAGGCATTCATTCTTTACATAGAACAGACCCCATGCTCAGTGAAGATATATCCCATTCCTATAGCCATTTGAAAACTTTACAAACTGAAGCCTAAAACATTCCCAGATAATCATTACTTTCATTCAAATCTGGGAAAATTCACCATTTTCAAGAATGAGTTAAATATATTCTATTAGGCAAAACTATGCAAAGCCCTTCTCCCACCCTTTTACAGCTGCTGTTGGTGTGTCAATTAATCTTCATCATATGAATGAAGTAGACTTACACACAGTCATATAAACCCCACAATACATATAACACACAGGAACACCAGATAGCAAAACCATCTGCTGTGAAAAGTTTCTTGCCTTCTATCCACAGGGCAAGTGTGACCCCAAGCATTGCCCCAGGTACCAGTGTCAAACCAGAGAACAGTAAGGTGCAAGGTCAGCTTGTGCAATCTTTGTTTTTACCCCCTGCTGCAAGTCACACTCCGACTGAGTCAGATTAAAAGGCAGCTCTGACTTAACAGAATTCTGTGTCCCTGCAGGGTTCTATTAATCCTGATTACTGGAAAGGACAGCAGGGTGCTAACATCCACTGTCTGAGTGCCAAGTCAGGGGAATTACTCAGCCCTTGTGTGGCACAGGGCCAGAACTGCAGATGAAAACATTAAAGGGACTGTCCATGTTAAAGTATCACAGGTCATACTCAGATTTGGGGAAGTAAAAAAGTCCAGTTGCTCTAAATTTGTACCAGCCCTGCTTGTAAAAAATTGCAAGTCTCTAATTCATCTGATAACAGTTCCCTATTTCAAATGCTTCCTCTTGTTTTGTAAATTGCTGTTACAGTTTGAGTTCTCCATGCATTTGGTCTGTCCCCAGGGACAGACTGGCCCCTAATGCACAACTGGCAGGGACAGCAGAACCTGTGGGTTGGATGGTCTGGCCAGGGCACCACACAGTGCTGGAATCACAGTGCTGCTTCCAGGGTCCATTCCAGGTTTCTGTAGGATGTTACATGGCATTTTCCTAATATGTACTTCAGTGCTAGGCTGGATATCTCTGTCAGCACTGCACTCTGCAGTTTCACATCCCCTGGGAGGAGGCTGGTTAGTTCCTCCAATGGCTTTAAACACCAGCACCTACAGATACTGGCACGAGCCTCTAGTAAGACATTTCTCTTCCCATTCACATTTTATGCTTAAATATAAAAACTGCTTATAACAGAAAATGGGGGTACTGGCCAGAATGCAAATATTCAGAATTTAAAATCTAGATACACCTACTCTTTTTTCTGGATCCAAGAAGATATTTGTATAGAAGAGCTGGTCACTGTCATCATCCTGTCCTTTCCATCCCTCCACAAGTTTCTTCAGGTTTGGAGCATAACCAATGAAGCCTGTGGGAATAAATATGAGGAGGTGTTTCAACCCAGATGACCAAAAAATGGAAGTACTCCTGTATATATGTACTTTCACTTCTCTCACATGAAATCTCACTACACCCTGTGCTGCTGCAGAGACTCATCAACTTTCAGTTTGCTTTGCCACTTCTCCCACAGGTCAAATAGGAGGAGGAAGCTGAAAGCAAGCTCTGTGTCTCACCTCCAGAACCCAGGAAGCGTTTTCCATCTCGCACCTGAGGATACTTGGCTTCCAGCTTTCTGTCAGGATAAATGTAATTCTCTGCTGAGAAAACCACCTTGCTCTTGGCTTGTTGGAACTTCTTCAGCAGTTCTGTGGGGCCCGAAGCAAAGAGCACATCATAGCTAGAGAAAGAGACAAATAAAAAAGGACAAAAGGAATGGAGTCAGAAAAATATGTCAGTGAGAAAAGTTTCTAGAAACAGCTAATTCTTTGGGAATCCCTTTCTTTTAGTTCTCTTTAACAGTGTTGCCATTTTTGTAATGCAACTAGTTAAAGTGTAGTCTTATTTATATGCTGGGCATATGAAAAAACACTGAGACTCCAAGCCATCCTTTTCTCTCTTCACCTCTCTGGCAGACTAATTCTTGGCTCTCAGGATGTGCTGCAGCCTACTTCACCTTATAAAACAAATATCTCTAGTTAAAAAGCCCTGCCTAGTTCCATAGGAATTGTCAGCTCATTCCCTGCAGACAGAGGCAGCCAAATTCCAGCGTGGCAGAATCAGGCACAACACTATCAACTTCATGCTGGAATTGGCATCAGCCTATTCTGATCAGATTTCCAAACTGCCACAGATGCAGCTCTGAGTGATTCCCAGGAATCTACAGAGCATTCAGGGAATAAAGAAAACAGAGATCTGGACACACTTTTCAAAAGCAATTGATTTCACAGTTCATTTCTTCTCAGTGAGAACCTGTCCAAACAGCCATAAGATTCAGTTCAAGGCAAATTCTTTGCAACCATTACCTTTCTACAAAAAGGATGATCAAGTCCTCCTTATCCTCATACTGCTTCAGAGCTGACTTGAGGAGACGAACCTTCTGCCCTCCTCCAGCTGGCTGCTGCTCATCTCCACCCTGCCACTCCTCATCCAGCCCCAGCACCTACAGCAACAGGCACATGGTCACCTCAACAGGGCACTTCCCCAGCAACCAGAACCCACAAACTTACCGGTCCTGATAACTCCCAGTGCAAATCACAGCAAAAATAACAGCCCCAGGACAAGGGGAATAGGCAGCCTTTGATCCATACTCTGGGCTGGACAGTCAGTGTCACAACATAGCACAGTGACAAAGCATTCCTGGCCTCAGGGACAGGAGCATGCTCCAGACTGTGTGTCTTGGTAATCCAATGGAAAAGTGCCATGAGGCTCCCCTGAGCAGGAGCTATGGATCCCATCCCTTGAGCAGGAGTTACAGATCCCATCCCTTGAGCAGGAGGTATGGATCCCATCCCTTGAGCAGAGTTACAGATCCCATCCCTTGAGCAGGAGCTATGGATCCCATCCCTTGAGCAAGAGTTACAGATCCCATCTCTTGAGCAGGAGCTATAGATCCCATCCCTTGAGGAGCTATGGATCCCATCCCTTGAGCAGGAGTTACAGATCCCATCCCTTGAGCAGGAGCTATGGATCCCATCCCTTGAGCAGAGTTACAGAGCCCATCTCTTGAGCAGGAGCTATAGATCCCATCCCTTGAGCAGAGTTACAGATCCCATCCCCTGAGCAGGAGCTATGGATCCCATCCCTTGAGCAGGAGTTACAGATCCCATCCCTTGAGCAGGAGCTATGGATACCATCCCTTGAGCAGAGTTACAGATCCCATCCCTTGAGCAGGAGCTATGGATCCCATCCCTTGAGCAGGAGCTATGGATCCCATCCCTTGAGCAGGAGTTACAGATCCCATCCCTTGAGCAGGAGCTATGGATCCCATCCCTTGAGCAGAGTTACAGATCCCATCCCCTGAGCAGGAGCTATAGATCCCATCCCTTGAGCAGAGTTACAGATCCCATCCCTTGAGCAGGAGCTATGGATCCCATCCCTTGAGCAGGAGTTACGGATCCCATCCCTTGAGCAGGAGCTATGGATCCCATCCCTTGAGCAGAGTTACAGATCCCATCCCCTGAGCAGGAGCTATAGATCCCATCCCTTGAGCAGAGTTACAGATCCCATCCCTTGAGCAGGAGCTATGGATCCCATCCCTTGAGCAGGAGTTACGGATCCCATCCCTTGAGGAGCTATGGATCCCATCCCTTGAGGAGCTATGGATCCCATCCCTTGAGCAGGAGCTATGGATCCCATCCCTTGAGCAGAGTTACAGATCCCATCCCTTGAGCAGAGTTACAGATCCCATCCCTTGAGAAGAGTTACAGATCCCATCCCTTGAGCAGGAGCTATGGATCCCATCCCTTGAGCAGGAGTTACAGATCCCATCCCTTGAGCAGGAGCTATGGATACCATCCCTTGAGCAGGAGTTACAGATCCCATCCCTTGAGCAGGAGCTATGGATCCCATCCCTTGAGCAGGAGTTATGGATCCTATCCCTTGAGCAGGTGTTACAGATCCCATCCCTTGAGCAGGAGCTATGGATCCCATCCCTTGAGGAGCTATGGATCCCATCCCTTGAGCAGGAGCTATGGATCCCATCCCTTGAGCAGGAGTCATGGATCTCACCCAAACCAACACTCAGACACTGCAGAAATGACCCAGTCACACACAGGACTGAGCAAGTGTGTGTTTCCTCTTGAGCTTTTATTTAATCACTGTAGGGTCAAATCTTATCCATTCCACAATTTGAAATTCCCTTTGACCAACCACCATGGAAGCTGCTAGACATCACCTGGATTTTGTAGTTGAAGAATTGGGCTGATCTTCTGAACCTTTGGAATCCTTCAGTCTGCTTGGTGGCAACAGTCAGAACCAGCAGTTTTTCTGCACACAGGGGAAAGCACAAGAGATACTCAACTTATGTTGTTTCCACAACCTGCTGTTCCACACCTAACTTGATTGTGGGTAAAAAATGAGAGATTATGTAAAGATACAATTTCATTGCCTGAGTTCTGAGTTTAAAAAAGAAAATAAAATGTATTAAGTGGGTTTTTTACCCTGCTAGTGAAAGCTACAATTCCCTCACACAGAGTACAAAGGAAATTAAAGTTGAAGATAAAAAATAGAACTACTACAAAATGCCCATTTGGAAGTCATCTATTTAATGCAGTTTTGATTTTCTGTTCCCCACAGGACTGCTTTTTTGTCACTCAGAATTGGCTGGATGTAGGGAAAACCAAAATTAGACTAAATGTTATTATTCCCTCTCCATGGCTGCTCCAATTTTCTACTGCATTCCTGAGGCAGTTTTTCATACATATTCAATGTGAATTTATTTGTGCTATAATTTTCATTTACATTCTCCTCCCAAACTTGTTTTTCTTTTCCAGTCCCTTAAAAATGATAAAACTAAATCCAGAAGCTTTTTCAGAAGTTTCTCTGTGGTACCCTGGAATATGATTTTTAGGTGGAAGTTCTGGTTTCCTCATTGCAATGATGAAATGTTATACTTCACCTTAACAATTTTGCTGAAGTAGGAAATTTTATAGATTCTGGCAACAATGCTTAAATGCAAATCCTGGCCATCCGATTTAAACATCAGAAAATACCAGGAAAAACTCAAAACACATTTTCTTGGCCTCAGCAGGCTGTTTTTGGAACAATGGTTTTCTTCAATGGATGTACCAGATGCATCTCTCTCATGTACCCAAATTCTGTCTGGTCTTAGAGAGGAAGGATCTGGAGTTTTAGATGGACCTGACAAAGGCAGCAAAATTAAAAAATAATTGTAAGGTTGCAAGTTAGAAAGGAAGAAGATATTCCCAAAGAAATTCCTCAAATCCTTTACCTGGACCAGAATATAAAAGAGAAGAGAGATTGAGAACAATCAATAGGTCAGGTCTAATTATATTTATTAGACATGTGCACAAAGTGATAAATAAAAGAGTATTAATCCCATATAGGTGCAGATTTAAGGGCAGATTTTTAGACATATGAAGTGCATTCCTGATCCAGCACCTCCAGCACACTCCAATGTGTACCCAGCCCAGTCAGAGGGAGCAAATAAATAAGCAAAATACATATGGCCTTGGGGAATATGTTAAAGCCATTAAAGTTTCTAGCCAAATGATGGCACACAGAAAGCCACAGCAGCTTTATGTCTGAGCTCATGGGTTCTGAGAAGATGAGGATCATTCTGCCAAGGAAGAAAGGGACAAACATGGGTTTGCCAGAGAGGAATGTAGACAACCCTCAAATTCTAGTACATGAGGGGAGAAAGCATATGAAAATTATAAGAGAATGAAAGAAGGAAAGAAAGAAAGGATCCTGACTGTTAGGTAATTATTCCAGCCCAAAATCTCAGGCATCCCACATAAAATAAATCATTAATTCATTTTCATGCTGCTGCCTCAAGAAAGCCACACACTGTTTATGATTTGAGTGCCAAGAGTTTGCTGGGCAGGACGAGTGCTAAAGGCAGAACAGGAAGCAGTGTCCTATTTCTGAGACAGAAAAGCTCTCCCCGTGCAGTTTGTGAGCTCAGATGAAAATTCAGCACAAAGACCACTCTCGTCCCCAGCAGAACTCCAAGTTACAGATTCCCTGTGGGGAGGACACTGAGACACACTAAGCTCAGTTTCTTTCCTAAGAACTTTCTGCAGTAGCTTTCTATCCCAAGAGACATTCCTTCCCAGCATTGGAAATTTGTGCTGAGCTATGTTGCCTCCACTCCTTCTGTTTTAACCCTTTCTTCTCTTTCCCAAAGATTTTGCTGAACACTGATGCAGCTGATATGTACTTCCAAGGACAGAGCAGCAAACTCTCTGCCTTTCAGTATCACAGGTAAGCTTTTCAAAACATCCTGAGCAGACTGATGCTTCCCTGTTTCCCATATCACAGTCCATATGTAGAAGTGCAGCCTGTTCTGCTAAGCTGGGGCTCCTGGGCCCAAAGGCTCCCTGGGCCACACTGACAATTAGGAACTGTATAAATACATTTAATAATGGCATGGCTGTAAAATACAAACACAGGGTGGATAATAAAGCAAGCACTGAACTCAGAACCAGGGGAGTTGGACTGTATTGCTGGTTCTGCTATGAAACAAGGAGCCAATCCTGCTTTCCCTGTTCTTCCATCTGTAGAATGATAAAAGAGGACATTTACCACTTTTGTTAATGTTTTAGAGCTCTGTAGATGAAAAGAAATCTGCAAGAACAAAGCACTGGAACAGGAATCCTGATACCAAGTAAATGATTCAGTGAACTTCTGAGTTTTTATAAAGAATTAAAATCAGAGACTAGATGAGTTCAGTAACAAAAATTATTAAAGTTATTTACTTCTGCCCTAAGTCTACAGGGAAAGCACAGCTGCAGCTGCATTTTAGGACAAGGAATGAATTTACCCCTAGGCTGAGATTTGGGAAATCTTACTATACCACTTCCTGTTAAGATAGTGTCTAAGAAAATACCATTAATATGGGGATGAAACAGAAATAAAACCAAACCAAACCAAAACAACAACAAAAAAAGAATGCATAATTTAACAGTGGATAATATAATCTCTGTATTACATTTACAGAAGATTTTTTTTTAAATTCTATCAATTACAAATAACTATGAGAGAGCTTTTGCACAGGTCTAAAAGAACATCCAAGAGAGAAGACAGGTATCATTACTCTCACATTACTCTGGGGAAGGAGAGGCACAGGAAAGATGAGGCATTTTCTCTTTGAGCCATGCCAAAAGTGATGGGTTCAGACAACAGCTAATTCCAAATCCCTCTTCCTAACCAATTTACCTCATTCTTTTTCCCAGCCCTCAGTCTCTAGTGCACTCTAAAACCATGGAAGATTTGGGATATGCAAGAAAGGCAGGATAGCACAGAGATTCTTTGTTTTAATTATACCACTATAGCCAAAGAATTCCCAACACCCCCACAGACACACATTAACTGTATTAAGTAATGTACATATATAATAGAAGTAATTATAACAGAATCACACTGTGAAGGGAAATATTCTACATAACAAGATTAAATCTCCTCCTAATTGCCACTTCTCTAATGAAGACAGAGATAATTATCCAAACCTCTTGGCAGAGTGACAATGTATGAACCACTTTGTCAGTGCTGCTGACACTCTGAAGCTGCCCTAATCCTCTGCTCTTCTACCAACTACTCTAGAGTTTCTACCAACTGTTTACAGAGGGGACAGACTGATGCTATTTTAGGAGCATCCCTGATCTTGAGCCAGTGTGGCCAGTCTGGGATCAAAAGCTCCCCCCTTACCTAATTCTTGAACCGCCTAAGTTCAAAAGCGGGGAGGGGCTGACCCAGGTGAGGTGCAACCCTCGGTACCGAGAGCCCTTCACCGGGATGGAACGATGCTCTCACCAAACTCCGAGCTGTGAGCTGCCCCAGGCTCGGGGTGCCGCCCAGGGCTCACACCCGGCTGGGGCAGCGCTGGGCAGCGCAGCAGCGGCACCGCGGGCGGCGCTGCCCGTCCCGCAGCCTGACCGCCGCTCCCCCCGTGCCCGGAGCATTCCCCCCTTACCTTCCTGCTGCGAGGCACGGCCACCCCCCGGCCCGAGCAGCGCCAGCAGCGCCCAGAGCAGCGGCAGCGCCGGGGGCACCATGGCAGCGGCTCGTCCCGCAGCGCGGGAGCCGCCGGCGAGCGGGAGCGGTGCCGCGGAGGCAGCGGGGGCTGGGGCTGCCGGAGCTGTGCCACGCACCAGACCCGCCCGGCGGAGGAAGCGGGAGGCGCTGGCTCCTCCTCCCGGGCAGCCCCGGCCCCCGCTGGAGGGGCAGGAGGCGCTGGGAGCGCGCTGGGAGCGGGGAACACCCCGATCGGGAGCCGGGGGTTCGATCCCGGAGCTGCGGCGGGTCCGGCGGGGCTTGGAGGGGCAGTGGATGCGCCGAGGGGAAACTGGCACTGAGCAAAGGCCGGGTACGGGGAGAGGAGTCACTCCCTGGGCAGCCTCAGCTGCTGGTGGGCTGCAGCTTGCTGAAACTCAGTTATATATAAAAAGCAAACCAGAAACGGATTATAATGTTATATACTCTATTAGAATGTTATATACTCTATTATAATGTTATATACAGCTCTAGAAACTGGAAGCCTTATTAAATACCTACTTAATACCTTATTCCTACCAGTCACCTCCTATATTTCCTTGGTGAACACAAAACTTACACAAAATTTGTTTCCTGTACTGTTTTTTTTTTCTGTTATATACACATTTTAACGTCTTACATTAATCCCTGTGGCCTTGTGCTGGGTTTTCTTGCTGTAGCCCTGATCACTTATCCAGGCATCTTTTTCTGTTTCGTTCTGCCCTTGAGAGCAAGCAAACTAATTCTGTCTTAGAAAGTTACACTTCTTAAAATTAACATTGCTTTTCAGTCACTTCTAACTGCAATGAATGTAAGGTTTAGATGTAGGGAACCCTTTTGAGCCTGCAGGAGATCAGATGAGGAGCTACCACTGACACAGATCCTATGTGAGGCCTGTCAGGAAACCATCTCTTTAAATTAACAGAAATCACAGATATAATAAAGCTCAGGTTAAAAAAAAAAACCAAAAACAAAACAACAAAACAAAAACAAAAAAACAAAACAACCAAAACCACAAGAAGGCAGGAAGAGAAAAAAAATTAAGCACATTAGAAGGGTAACACTGTAGCTAACTGATATTCTCCATAACAGCATCATCCCAAAGAATTCTCATTACTGTTTGTTCACTGAGAATATTCTTGAGTGTTCAAAGCACTTTTCCTTCCATTCCTTCTCCCCAGAGCAGGAATTCCATCATGATTAACAGGCAAACAGAACAGTCCTCATGCTCAAGCAATGAGCAGTCCAGGCAACAACCCAAGGAAATACTAAAAATGGTGATTTTAGGAAACTTCCTTTTGCAAAGCTGCCGGTTTCCCTAAATTAAAAAAAAAAAAAAAAAAAAAAAAAAAAAAAAAAGAACATAGTTTCACTTTAGATTTCTTCAGTACTTTGCAGGCGTGGACAAATCCTGTGATAAATCTGTAGCAGCTTCAACAGACAGCCTCAGCAAAGATGTTCAGTCCTTCACCTTCAGACCTCAGACTGAGAGTTGCAACTCAACATGGATTTTTAAAATTGCAAGTTTCTCATTTTAATGAAGTTAAATCTCTCCAGTCTAAAATGAAAGCGGTTTTGCACACTCGAGACCATGAATGCCTCATTGTTTATGCCACTGCACCCAGGCTGTCTCTGTTGGCCAGCTTTGTACTCTGCAGCTCTGCCAAGCCAGCCCGCACATTTCCCCTCTTTGTGTGTTTGCACTGCTCTGTGCTCTGCCTGTGTTTTTAAACAGAGCCAGCTGCCGATGCAGATGTTCCAGTGAGTACGTGCAACTCGTGCTCCAGGCGGGGCAGCAACTCCCTAAAAACGGGAAGAGTCAGAGCTCTGCTCCGACAGCAGAGAAACCTCCAACCCCGTCGAAACCTGCACGGAATGGGGTCTCACCCACTGTTTTGGGATCCCAGTGCCCATCCCCATCAAACTGCTCATTTGCCGGAATAAATTAAAAACGTGTGTCCTTTATTTCTCTTCATTGGGCCGGTTCGTTGCCTCAACATGGTCGAGAATTTCACATTTCACTTTAACTCAGTGTTTCTGCCTGACTCTCTTGGAAGTGTGTTTCTCGTTGTCTTTCGAGCACTGCTCTGGATACAAAACTTTCCGGGACACGTGAGGAAGTTTGTTCCTCTATTTACGACCCAGTGGGACACAGTTTTATAAAGAACTTCCTTTCCCGCATAGTCTCTGCTGTGATAAACTGCCACGGGAATTACGGGAAATCCCCTCCAGGCCTTTCCGATCGGTGCAGCCACCCGGGCAGGAGACCCGCGGGTACAGCAGCGGGAGCGGGGCAGCTGGGGCGCTGGAAACCGGGGAGCCAAGAGGGGTCCCGGTAACGGGAGGGGCCCGGAGCCGGCGCAGCCCTGAGCAAAGGGGGGTTGGAAGGCTGTGAGGTGGAAGCCGGAGAGGTTGGAAGCCGGAGGGGGTGGAAGCCGGGGGGTCCCGGCGGTTCCGGGGGGTCCCGGCGGTTCCGGGGGGTCCGAACGGGCGCGGGCCGCGTCTCCCGGCCCAGCCCCCCCTGAGGGGCGGAGAGCGCGGCTGTCGCAAAGTGCTGCAAAGCGCCGCCAATCGCGGCGGAGCTGCCGCAGGGCGCGGCGGCGATGGCGGCTTAGGGCCGGTGCGGGGCGGCGGGGCCGGGACCGGGAAGGGCCGGGCCGGGGCTCCCCCGCCGCCGCCCATGTGGCTGCAGCAGCGGCTGAAGGGGCTGCCGGGGCTGCTGTCCAGCAGCTGGGCGCGGCGCCTGCTGCTGCTGCTGGTGCTGTTGCTCGTCGCCTACTGGTACCTGGGCGCGGCGCGGGTGCGCGGCCTGGGGCGCGGGGCCGAGCCGCGGGGCCCCGCCGCCCAGTGCGTTCAGGCGGCCGCGGGCGCCTGGCGGGCGCAGACCCAGCGCGGCGATGCGCTGCCGCTGCCTGAGGAGGCGGCCGGGGCCGCGGGGCTGGCGGTGGCGGGCAACGGGTTCCTGCTGCTGGACGTGTCCGCCGGGCGGCTCTGGGTGCGGCCCGCGGGGCCCGGCGCGGGCCCGGCGCTCGCCACCGAGTACCCGGCGCTGCTGCGGCTGAGGGCGCTGGGCGGGCGCGCCGAGGCGCGGGCGGCGCTGGCGGCGCTGCGGGACGGGGCCGTGCGGAGGGTGCGCTGCGTGCAGACGGGGCCCGGCGCCGGCGACTGCGTGACCGTGCGGGAGGAGGTGGTGGCTCACCGCAGCCGGCCGCACCTCTACCTGCAGCGCATCCGCATCGCCAACCCCACCGAGCGCCTGGCCGCCTTCGAGGCCTCGGCCCCCGCCGCCTCCGCAATGGGCGGGCGCTTCGCCAGCAGCCTGGAGAAGGTGGAGGAGCGGCAGTTCTTGCTCTCCTCCGGCCGCCTGCCGCTGGCCGGCAGCCCCAAGATGGTGCTGGTGGTGGTGGCTGCCAAGAAACTCGTGAGCCGGGTGCAGGTCGCGCCCAAGTCGCACTTCGATGAGACTGTGCTCTCCGTGGTGTACACCTCGGAGCCCATCGAGGTCTCCAGGCTGGAGGAGACCTTCAGCAAGCTGAGGGAGGCAGCGAAGAAAGAGATGCTGGAGGTGATGCAGATGGGGGTGGAAGATCTTTTCCAGGAGCACCAGCAGACCTGGTCTGACTTGTTCATTTCGGGTAAGGAAAGGGATGCCCAACTTCCATGGGGTTGCTTTAGAGGGTGGCTGGAAGCTCAGTGTCCTGGTTGCTGTAAGCTCTCCACAGGGCTCTGATCTTCCTGATGGGTTGTGGGATGGTAAAATAGTGTTCCTTCACTTTGTGGAGTACACCTGACTATGTACAGGAAGTGACAGAAGAAGATTTATAGTAATTATTCTGTGTGTGCTGATTTTCATGGCTTCAGGAACTTCACTGATTTGCCCTGCATGTCACTTGAAAATAAAGATGACCTTGAGTGATAACATAAAAGGTTCTGCATGGAAGTTAAGGGCCATTCTACAAAGATGCTTTTTCTTAAGCTTTTAATGTCTTACCTAAAAGAATAGCTGATGAAATAATGTAGAACGTGCTATTTTATAAAAAGATTATGTTCTTTTTGTCAGATCATTCTTGCAGAGTTACAACGACAGGCCTGTAATATTAAATTAGCTTTGTCTTTATTGGGAGCTTGGTTTTCAAACTCCCAAACAGCAGAGAGGGTATTTTCTTAGACTAACACAAGGGAACGTTTCACTTTGGTGTTTTATGAACAGAGGATAAGGAACACCTGCATACTGAACATCAATGTGCATGTTTGATCTTCTTTTCCCCCTAGTTAATTTCTGACTATTGGTTGTTTCCTTTTGCTACAGGCATTGAAATGAGAAAGATCACAGATGCACATACCCCATCCAGTGAGACTGTCAACATGACCCTCTACTACGTGCTGTCAACCATGCCAGCCCCCCTGCTGGACCCCCTCATTGGTGGTGAGGACAGGGAGAAGATTGAAGCCAGCCTGAACTATGCTGACCACTGCTTCAGTGGCCACGCCACCATGCACGCCCAGAACCTGTGGCCACCAAAGCTGACCAGTGTCAGCCAGATCCTGCAGCTCTCAGACCTGTGGAAGCTGACTCTCCAGAAACGGGGCTGCAAGGGTCTAGTGACAGCTGGGGTCCATGGACTCATGCAGGGAATGGTGCTTAGTTTTGGGGGTCTGCAGTTCACAGAAAACCATCTTCAGTTTCAGGCTGATCCTGATGTACTTCATAACAGCTATTCCTTACGTGGGATCCATTACAATAAGGACTTGATCAATTTAGCTGTTCTCCTGGATGCTGAAGGAAAGCCCTTCTTGCATGTGTCTGTGAAGTTCCAGGACAAGCCTGTCAGGCTGTATGCCTGTGAGGCAGGCTGCATGAACGAGCCCGTGGAGCTGACCTCAGAGGCACGAGGTCACACCTTCCCTGTCATGGTGACTCAACCCATCACACCACTGCTTTATATATCAACAGATCTGGTCCACTTGCAGGACCTAAGACACACACTCCACCTAAAAGCTATTCTAGCTCATGAGGAACACATGGCCAAGCAATACCCAGGCTTACCCTTCCTGTTCTGGTTCAGTGTGGCCTCCTTAATTACTTTGTTTCACTTGTTTCTGTTCAAACTCATCTACAACGAATATTGTGGGCCAGGAGCCAAGCCTCTCTTCAGGAGTAAGGTATAAGGCTGCTGCTTTTGGCTGCTGTCCTTTGAGTGTTGTCAGCCTGATGTATCAGCTGTGCATGGGCAGGCTCTGTCTTGGAGTGTGATGATTTTCAGTCTCTCTTGAAACAAGCAATCTGTGACCTCTTCTTGCAAGGAGGAGGATTAGGGCAGGGATTGGAACAGTAGGGCTCACAATTGTTAGAAAAGATAAACTCATAGTCTGTCCTTAGACATTTGTGAGGCTGCAGGTGGAGGCAGATAGAGCTTTCTGTCCTTTTTCCACACATCAGTGTAGGACATTGCTTGTTTCTAGGCCAGCAGTTGCTGTTGTAATGAAATCCTGCTTCTTGTTATTCAGTACCAGAAAGCATGTGAGAGAGCTGCTGTACTTGTCTGTAGTGCTGTGTACTGTGGAGACCTGCACACCTGCCTGCCTGCTCTGCACATGTGACATGTCACACAGGAGCACCCAAAGGCAGGCTGGTGTTCTCAGGTGAAGGTGCTGACTTGCTGGGGCTTGTGGTACATGTTCCTGTTATAGACACTGTGCAGTCCTCCATCAAACCACACTTGCCATCATCATTTTGGCAAGATGCTGAATTGGTATTTCTCCCAGTCAGACAAAATACAAAGCTGTGTTAGAAAAGTACTGAGTGCTTTTTACTGTGAGTTGAAAGTTCTGGCTCCAAGCTCTTATGCATCTTACCTGGGTGTAAAGAATTTCAAGTTGGTTTGAGTTGCCTTGGAAAACTTATTTGCTGTAAAATCTTAGCACAGAATAGACAGTAGGTGGTGAGTTCTGCTCTTAGTACTGGGAGTTTCTGACTGTGTAGTGATATGAAGGGGGTTTGCAAGACCAGACTGGATTTGCTGTGTGAGCTAGTTGTGCTGTTCAGTCTTCCCTCCTGAGGGCTGAACAGAATTAAATGTAGGTTTTGTTTAAAAAAAAAAAAAAAAAAAAGATGATAGTTAAACAGAGGTGTCAGAAGAAAAGTTCTAGCTATAGATGATACTGCTATTCTAAATTATAAAATCAAATTCAATTTTGGATAGCTAAGGCTGAACAGAAGATATTGAACTAAACTTGACAGCTGGTATGTAAGGGGTTTTTAAAGTGAGTTGGAAATTTTCCTGTCACCTCACTGATTTTGTCGTTTTGAGCCCTGGAGATCAAGCCTGATCCCAAGCAGGTCTGAATACCTGTGATCCAATAAAAGATTGAGTGGGAGGTGCTTGTAGCCAGACAAACTAACCTAGGAAGAGGTAGGATAGAAATGTATATCAGATAACTGCAATTACAAGCCTCTGATCATGATGAGAAGCTGAGTGCAAAGGAAGGAGGGGCTCAGGAGGTGATGTCAGTCAGTTATTGTGTAACAGCTGTGCCCTGACATGCGCCTGGATGTGTCCTTGGAATTATGTCACCATGTCCTTTCACTGTTGTCTATCCAGTTGCCTTTGTCATCTCCAAAATTTGCCTTCTGCCTTTTACCAAGTGACTTGTTAACCATTGCTGCAGGAGACTGTCCCCGACTGTGCCTGCTGAAGTGCCCAGAGGCTTCAGAGCCACAGCCCAGGGCTGCCCTGCCACCTCCTCCTCCAGGGCACTGCAGCTCTGCTGCCTTCTCTTAGTTGGACCTACTTCAAATGAAGGTGATGCAGAACTTGATTCCAGAAGCAGGGAAGAAGTGGAAGCCAGCTGAAGCTCAGAATCTGTAGCAGTAAGCAAGATAGATGGTCTTGAAATAGCACCCTGTTCCATTAATTGAATGGGAACATCCCCACATCCAAGTGAGCTTAGTCCTGCTTTCAGCCTCCATTTGCACAGACACCTGGCAATTTTGCAGCTGAGAACAAGGACCATTTGAAAGCAACAATCCTTTTGTGCCTTGCTATTACAGGAATCTGAGACTTGGAAGGTGTGGTGATTCCATAGTTAATCCCAGAAGCTTGTAACAGATGTTTCCTTTCCCTGTAAGGTATTCAGTTCCCTAGGAGTAATCCATTTGGTGAAAATACTTGAAGATATACTAAGTCCTTTGATATTTTGATCTGCTTTTTTTTTTTTTTTTTTTTTTTTTTAATTCTACAGAAAAATAAAGGATGATGATTCTCTTCTGAGATTTAACTAGAATAGTGTAACTTCCTTTCTGGTATACAGGTTTTAATTTATTGCTTGGGGGGAGGGGGAGTATGCTAATTTTTCCTCCACTTCAGTAATAGTCAATTGAACTAGATATCTAAGTTCTTGTAACAGGCTCTTCAGCCTTTATGACTGCAAAATCAATTTAATGAAATTGTTTTCTGGATGTACACTTGGAAATGCTGATCTACAGGTTTCCTATTCTAAGCCTATTGAGACTTTGTGCATTGATTTGTTTTGGCTATGGGGGAAGACATCCCACTTTCTAGTGACTTACAGGTTGTTTGGTTTTAAAATACCAAAGCTGTTGTTTCTAAATAAATACCTTTCAGTCTAATCTGATTGCTGAAGTGCTGTTGGTTTTTTGTTGGTTTTGTCTCTGTTCTCTCCTGCCTTTGCTCCCCACCCAGTTTAGATAAGCAGAGCCTTGTGTTACATCTGTGGCCAGTATTGACTGCAAATACAGTGTGAAAAACAATATATAAATGGATATAAGCTGGATATAAAACAATTTGGAAGGCACAACAAGTGGCAAAAACACACAGGGTAAAGCTCATCTCCATTTCCTTGCTCAGTATAACCTTGTTCTATCCTGAGGAATGAAGGCCAAACTTTACTTTGATGAACACAGAAAGGATCCCAGGGAGCCACCAAGCAGCAGATTTATCAGCCATCCAGCAAGTAAGGAATTTGGCACAGTTGGTGGTCCCCAGAAAAACTGGGTCAGGATTTAACTTCAAATTTTCAAAGGGGTTACTGTCTGGTTTCAGATGAAAAACATCCCTCAGGAAAGCAGATTTCAGTGTCTGTAACTTTCTGCAGACAATTCCTTTACCAATTAGTGTAGCAGAGTCACTGCCCTTCAGGGAATAAAGACAAGGCAGCAACAGAATCCACTGTAAGTTGTACACAGGTACATTGTGTGTTGAAGGAGATATTTACTGTTATATTTTAACAGAACATACCAGGAGCTCCTTCTGTTTCTCACCAAAGTTCCATGAGCTTCTGAAACATCTGGCATGAAGATGATAAGAGATCATTTGCCACCATGGTATCAGCTGGAGGCTGAGCCATTTGATGTTCCCTGGCAGAATTGCCAGCAGCATGACACCCATGGAGTCCAAGGAAAGCTGTTTAGGCCTGGAAAAGATGGATAAGATACCATCACATAAAGCATGAATAGAACAAAAAACAAAACAGCTTTGAGAGTGTTTTACATTAAATATATTAGATTCCTATGGGCATTTCTTCCATAATAAAATAACTGTTTCAGAATTCTTCCATGAAGCAGGCAGAAAGGAAACAGGGTTTCTCTATTTACAGTATTGAAGAGAGCAGAAGGTTGTATTTGTGAAATGCAGAAATGCTTAAAGAGCTAAACAAAATTCCATATTTACAAGCACACAACAAACAAAATTAAAATAGTAACTGACCATCTGAAATTTATACTTTTTTTTTTTTTGCTTGGAATTCAGTGAAAATGATAGTGACATGGAAGTTAAACTGAGCAGCACAACATATTTAGCTTGTAAATTCAGATACTGAGAAAAGTGCCAACAAATTAATGGGGAAAAAAAATTCGAATCTCAGTTCTGTGCTGTTAATCCTGTTTTCTGCTTTTGTTAGATAATAAATACAAGATGCCAGAACAGGGCTTGGTTGATCCAATTTGCAATTCAAAATGCAGCTTTCTGAAGTGCCATTGTCTGGGTAGGAAGAGAAGCAAACAAAACAGCAAAGCATTCTATATTTCTGCTTTGCACATGTGTGCTCCAGGCATCTTTCCTCCAAAACAGTACCTACTGCTGAATGCAAGCTCTGGAAATCTGGGATTTTGCTGCTGGTTAATCCTGACATTAAACATTAGATTTATTTCAGCTTTTTTGGACCCCTTGGCTGGTGTCTGTGTACAACACAGCTCTGGTTGCAAAACTGGCATTGTGATACTTGTTTCCATTCTAGTAAGTTTGTTCCCTACAGGTCCTGGCTTAGGGGATGGAGATACTTGTTTTTCAAACAACCAGCAACAGTTTTTCAATGGTTGGTGGATGGAGAGATGTTAGAGGATGGAAAATTCCTGTAGTAGAAGATTAAAAGTAAAAAAGAGAAAGGGGTAAGCATTGATGTCTAGTCACTGATCTGAAATGTCAGTAGTGAATTAGGACACTTCCTTTTGTGCAGCATCTCCAGAGGGGTGTAAATGCCTGCTCTGCCTGCTTGTCCTGGGAGTGAGAGTGCTTTTCTCTTTTCCACACCAAGCTCACAGCGTGTTTAACACAGCTCAGCACTGCTCTGGGTGTGCACAGGCTCATTTGCAGTGCTGCAGGAGCCCTGTGCTCTTCCAGGGCTGTGCTGCTGATCTAACCAAGGGCAGTAGAAAGGAATGGAGTCTGACTCACCACAACATGCCAGGATTTCTGCTTCATCATGGACAGCTGCTTCTCTGCATGGCTTGGAGGCTGCTCCACTTCAAAGTGCTTGCAGTCTGGTTCACTGAACAAGTCTGGCATGCAACTTGGCCTGGGAAAGAAGATACAGGTTTTCAGACAGTACAATGCAGTAGATTCAGTTACACACAAACAAAACAAAAGCAGAGCCCAGACCAAAATAAAATCCCAAACAGTCATATAATTGTACAATAACTAAGATGGGAAGGGAACCTCTAAAGACCAACTAATCCAACTCCACTGACACATCTGAATCTATCACTGTCCGAATTTATCAGACACTGCTGACACACCACCAAGTGTTAGAATAATTAATTTAACATTTTCCTTCTGTGAACACCTTTGTGGTGAACTTTCAAGGCAATGGAAATGCCAACAGCTGCTACAAATAATAAGTAACTAATGTGGAATTTTTTTTTATCCCAGTTGTTTATATAGCCTGGATCCAAGGTCCACATAAATGGGGATTTTTTAGCAACTTATGTATATAAAGAATTATCCCACAGTGACACAAGTTTTCCATTGGTATTGCAATAGCTCTGCATTTTAAGTCACATGTCCCAGAGATAAAGGGCACCATATAAAATGGTGTGGAGTTGAGCCTGCAGCACCCAGGAACTGGCACCATGCTTGCAATCCTCTTTGCTGTGTTGACTCTGGCACCTGCAGGTACGTGTCCAACTTCTGCTTTATTTTTAAAAGGAAAAATTAATTAAAATCTAAAACCAACTTTCCTTTTTTTTTTTTTAGACAAATAGAACATTCTGTGTGAAAGAAAAAAATACAGCATAGGATGATCATTACAAGAGTCTCTTGAAAGAGTAACTGGGTGCTGTGCCATTTCATATCTTACAGATATTTTTTAAAACCTACTTTCAAAACACACATCCTATTTGTATGTCTTCTAGCATTTGGCTGCGGGGTTCCTGCCTACCCCCCTCTTGTGTCCAGAGTTGTTGGAGGTGAAAATGCAAGACCATTCAGCTGGCCCTGGCAGGTTGGTGCTTTCCCTGGAACACCTGGGGCTGTGCTGTCTCTGCACAGCACAACTGAACAAAACCTCCTCTTAAACTCCATTTGATGCATCTTGCCTTGTCTTAGGTTTTGACCCTTCTGTTCTGATCAATCCTAAAGTTTCCAGTCTTTATAAGAGAGCTCTGGATGTGGCTGCATTTTGCTGATAATGCAGGCTCTCATTTAAAGCCAAGTAGACTTGGGCTATTTAAGCAAGATATATTTTAAAAATCAAGCTTTGGATGATAGGGAAAGTGGGAAAGCCTTTCTGTGGCCAGGAGTTGAAAACTTCACCAACCATCAACAAGTTGTATTCTGGGTGCAGGAGCAAAGAATAGGATGAAAGATGAGTAAGCAAAAGGCTGAGCCTTTCTTGGTTCCTTGATCCCAGGCCTCCCTTCAGTACAATTCCAATGGCCGGTGGCGTCACACCTGTGGGGGAACCCTCATTGCCACCAACTGGGTAATGACAGCTGCCCACTGCATCAGGTAAGCAGTGCAGAGAAATCTGACCCAGCAAGCAGCACGTGAGCAGAAAGATGAATTAAAACTCTATCAGTGCCAGCTCTCCCTTCCTCAGTTGAAAGCTCTGAGTTTCACATCATATCTCCTGATTAAAAGTCAGGGGAATTGTATTGCTTCATTTTCTTAATGTAAGAGGGGAAAAAAACCCAGTTATCTGAACTATATACTCTTCATTTTCCATGAACAAACTACAAACATCCTTCTGTTTTCAAGCTGCTATTAAAATTCAGCTGTGTTGCTCTTTTCTGTAATAAATCCACAAATTAACTAATCAATCCACTCCCTGAAAAAATAATCACAATTATTTTGAATATACCATCATTTTCAGTAAACTCTTCATATTATGTGGCAGTGTAACAAAGAAATTACCAGGTACAGCAATGTTTCCACAAATACAATCCCATTTTGCTCTGGTAGCATATGGTTATTGTGACATTAAGTTGTAGCAAATGTCGTAATATGAAGCATGAAGGATTGGCTGCATGTTATTATAATATATCCTACATATTACATCTATCACACTGGTGTTTATTATTGAAGATATAGCTGTCAAAAAAAAGTCCAAATTGTTACTGCATTGAAGAATATGAGCTGAATCCTGCAAAGATTGGAGGCACCTTGAGTTTGTTAATGAAACCTTGAGCAGGAGTTGAGAGGACAGCTTAGGGATTCATTGATTATGAAGTCTAGAACACAATCTTTGCCCTTAGCAAATCACTGGCTCAGCTCCAAACCATGCCTGTGATGAGAGATTACAGTTGAGGATGTTCTTATAGAATCTCTCAGGAGGCAAAGATGCAGATAACTCATAACACAACTCAGTGTTCATCCTTTCCTTGCCCAGTTCTTCTCGGACATATCGAGTGTTTCTTGGAAAATACAACCTAGCAGCTGAGGAAGCAGGATCAATTGCAGTTTCTCCAGAAAAGATCATTGTTAATGAGAACTGGGATCCACAGGATGTGGCAAATGGGTAAGCTGGCAGCAGGTATTTTTTCAGTTTTTAGGTGGAGGGTAAAAACCAAACTGAATGAATCCAACCCAACTGGATTTATGTCAATTACATTCATGTTACTGTGTCCAGTTTGAACCTTCCCCCTCAAGAGAATACAAAGCAATTAACAATATTAATTTCTTATTGATTAGTAGTGTTTCCAGAAGCCATTTTGCACATCCATGCTTGGGTTGGAAGCTGTTACATGCAATGATATCTCTTGTACAATGAAAGGGAATAAAGCATTTTATACAACACTCTTTGAAGCCCTCCCACCAGCAGCACAGGCACAGAATTATTGACCATTAACACCCATGGGGCTGATGGACCTCTTTGTCCTGCTGCAGGCTAAGAGGAGTAACAAAGCAATCCCCTCAGTTCCAGCCCTTGGAGTGAGTCCTAACATATGCTTGGTTTTGGTGAACAAAATCTATAAAAGACAACTTTCTGCCTTGAGGAAAACAGGCAGTTCTGCAGGGAGTAGCCTTCCAGTCCATGGATTTCCCCATTGTTTAGGGTGCAGGAATCTTTGCTGCTTGTGCATTGGCCTTTGCTCCCTTCTGAATAGCCCAAGTGCTGTGTGACTGCTGAGTATTCAGGCCTTAATCCATCTTGCAAAGCTTTTTACCTTCCCTTTCTCTGCCCCTGTGTCACAGGTACGACATTGCTCTGATCAAACTGTCTGAGCACGTCACCCTGAGTGACCAGATCCAGCTGGCCTGCCTGCCCCCTGCCCAGAGCATCCTGTCCTCCAACACTGCCTGCTATGTCACTGGCTGGGGAAGGCTGCAGAGTGAGTACTTGGCTATTTGCAAAACCATGGAATTAAAAAACAAAAACTTTCAGAAGTGCCTTTTCCTCTGAGATTGATGGCAAAGACTATTGATGGTGCTCAGGATCCCCTCAAAACTCAGTGTAGGGAGGTAGTTTATTATATTTGGCCCTACTTCACTCACACATTATGATTTTTCCTTTTCAAGTTTATTTTCTTTTTAACAGAGCTGGTAATGTACCTGGGGGGCCTTTATTGAGCTTTTAGGGGCTATTGTAATGTAAATGTGAATAGTGTGCAGACAAGTGCATTTGCTAATCCCAACACACCTGCTGAATGTCTGAACACACATAGGGGAGTAGATGTGAAGTGAAGAAAGTCTCAGAGAGTTGAGCAGAGGTGTCAGCTTGGCTCAAGGAACAATTCCTTGAGAGATAAGTAAATTGCAAACTCCTGGAAAAAGACTAGACATTTATTTCTCTACAATGAGACATTTTTTTAATGGAATGCAAATTTTTAGTAAGTTAAGGTGAATATAAAAGAATGGAACTAAGGGACATTCACACCTATAACAGCTTCTCCTTTAATGTAGCCCCTATGGAGTGTTTTACCTGGAGTGATGGTACCCAGATCCCAAGAGAAATTTAGCAGAGCAGTTTTATGATTCCTCCAGTGCCAGCTGGAACCATGACTCTGAGTTTCTGCTCTCTCTTAGCAAATGGACCCCTTCCTGATGACCTTCAGCAAGGCCTTCTGCTGGTGGTGGACTATGCAACCTGCTCTGAACCTTCCTGGTGGGGAAGTATTGTGAAAACCACCATGGTTTGTGCTGGTGGGGATGGAATCATCTCCAGCTGTAATGTGAGTCCACTCTCAGGGCTTGGGTTTAGACAAGCAAGCTTGATGGGAAGGTCTCCTGGTTTGGAGGACAGGTGTCTGCCAATAAAGGCAGAAGCTCCTCTTTGAAATGGAGAATGTAAACTTCCTCCCTCCAAATTATTATAATTTCGAAATTAAGGAGCTCTCAAGCAAAGATATGGGAATTAGGAATAACAGTTCTTTACTAGGAAAATTAAAATAGAAATGCAGTATTACAAAGAACAGTCTCCAAACACTGCCAGAGTCAGAATCCAAGCTGACACCCTCAGTCAGTCAGGGTGGTGGCAGCAGTCCCATTCAATGGTGGCTGCATCCTCCTGCAGTGGCAGATGTGGTTCAGCTGGAGCAGTGCTCCTGGAGAAGGTGCAGTTTCCTCGGAAGGTGCAGGGATGATGTGGAAAGGTCTGGCTTTCCTCTGGAATCCAGTGGAAAGAAGGTGCCTTGGTGTCCAAAATCTCAGTTTTTATCTGGGTAGGAAAGGCTTGGCTCCTGCCCTGGCTGGAGCATCTCCCAGTGGGATGATGGAATTTTATCAGTCATGCACTGGGACTCAGTGGCCATGAACAGGAGATATCTCCTGGAGGGAGGATGGGCTGTGGAAAGACAAAGATGATTGCCCAGCTGGTTTAAAGATGGCCCATTAGCAGATAATATATGCCAGGAGATCAGGGTCACTGCCCCACCCAGTTGCAGCAGATGGGGACAGAATTCACATTGCTGGCCACATCCTGTATGGCAACCCAAAACAGAAAGAAAGGTTAAAAACCCCACGGAAGAGCTGCTCTCACTGTGGCTGTGTTCCCTTTCCTCCCAGGGGGACTCTGGGGGCCCACTGAACTGCCAAGGGGCTGATGGCAGGTGGGAAGTGCATGGAGTCGTCAGCTTTGGCTCTTCCCTTGGCTGCAACTACTACCACAAACCCTCTGTGTTCACTCGAGTCTCTGCCTACAACAGCTGGATCCAGCAGGTGAGGCCCTGGGAGGTGCTGAAAGTACCCTCCTCTGAAACAGATTTTTAAAAAATTCCAATTTTTCCCACTTATTTAAATAAGTTTCATTAATAGGAATGTGTTCTCCCTTTATTCTAGAGCTTTATTATAGTCATAATGATTTGCTGTGTATTTCAGAGGTGATCACTCAAATTTGCATTCATCAATACACTGAAGTGATCACTCAAATTTGCATTTATCTATACACTGAAGTGATCACTCAAATTTGCATGCATCAATACACTGATTGTTGCAATTAAAAGGTAGCACATGCAGCTCAAGTCTGGAATGTCAAATACCTTTTAATTTAATATAAACTTTGAGAAGCGAAAGATCTTATTTCAGTTATTTAAATCCTGTGACTTGGACACAACAGACACTGTTCACAAATTCCTGCATCTCATCATCTGGTTTTTCATTTGTTTTACGTTTTTGTAGGTTATGGCAAACAACTAATCTAATGAGAACTGGATAAGAGGTGTCAAGAAGGAAAGCAGTTTGAATAAAGTCATAATCATGACACCTTTGATCACAAAGAACTGGGAAATTATGCTTTTAACAACACAGATATTAAACAAAAAAACAGTGAAATAAACATTATTTTTTGCAAGATGAAAACAAAATGTGTGTCTGTCACTTCTTCCTGACTGTTGGCAAGCCCCAGAGCCTGTATTTGGGGATAATGCTGGATATTCTTCTAACCTGGAGAAGGTGCTGTGCAGAGGGAGGGCAGTGGGAAGGGTCAGAGCATCACCAAACACCTCGGGGGGCTCGGGAGGAGGGTCCAGAGAGGCACTGCAGGGCTGCAGGCAGTGCCAGGACCCTGGGGCTGCTCAGAGCCAGCAATGCCCAGAGGGGAGGCAGCAGAGGAGCCGGCAGGTCCTGGCAGGTGAGTGGGGCAGCGCTGCAAAATGCTTTTACTGACAGGTTTAAACACCTGAGATCCCTGCGCCAGAAGGGGAAAATAAGATCCAGCTCTGGGGACAAACCTGTTTCCTCCATGGCTTGTTTTGAAGTAATTCAAGTGAAAACTCAGAGCAGTCACTGCCAGCTGCCACGCTGGCACCAACGGGGATTTTTGGAAAAGCAAAGCAGAAATCACCACTTTTAGTTTGGCACCCCATTAAATACCCTCTTTATATTTCTTTCATTGTAATAGAAGATAATCAAAGTGGATCAGTATAAAATCAAGGTGGATTTTATTATGTTTTTCTTCTCCCTGGCATGTATGAGATGTTTTTAAAAGTAAAAGCAATGATTATAAATGGAGGGCAAGGGATGCAAAGGTAAGCAGTAAACAGGGTCAGGAAAAGGCTGGAAGTTCGTTGTGAGAACAGAAATGCTCAGAGATGTATTTTCTAGGCTTGCTTCTTTTAGTTTGATATTTTGCAGATGTTAACCTTTGGACTTTGAAACCTTTGAAAGCAAATATATTATTAAATAGAAATAGTATTAAAATAATGAGAGAAAGCATGGCTGTTTATAATCTTTGGGGACAGTATTTTTATCACTTTTGTTCTACTTTACAACCATTGACCACCATTCTGCCCAGCAATAATTTGTTTTGCTTAATATCATCCCCTGCTGAGAAAGAATAGGCTTTATTGGGTTTTATTTGCCTGACTGAAAGTGTGATTTTCTATATCTGAAAGAACAGGGGGTCTGGGAGGGCTTTTTTCAATCAGCTTTACTCTGCAGAACTTTGTTCTTTACCAGTGGAAATGAGGATTACCCAGTTATTAAGGAGTCATCAGCTCCAACATAACATCCTGAGTTTTTTTTAATGAGTATTGTTAGTGTAGGATTGTAAATTATGGAATAATAGTTTTGAAAATTGAAATCATTAGAGGTCACTGTGCTGTATGGGGTGTGGATGTCCATGATGTGCAGCATGAAAGAGAGACAGAAAGGTAATAATGGAGCTCAAGGAATAAAAATTTGGATGTGTGAATGTTTCAGTAAAAACTGAAACAAAACAGAAATGTGGTTCATTTTTCTTCTGAAATATATAGGCAATATTGTAAAACACATCTGAACTCATTTTAACATATCAACAGAAATTGCTCATCACGTGGAAATGCCTATTAAGAACAAATTTTCAGTTTGATTTTAAAAAACCAACAGTTTCAGTTTGTGATCACTGGAATCACTGAGGGAATAAGTAACCTGTCTTTTCATGGCCTTCCTTAGGATTTGGAGAGAAATATCACAGAGAACAAAACCTACAGCAAATTATTTTATTAGCTTTTTTTTTTTTCTCACAGAAAAACTGTATCGTTCATCTGTTTTTGCAGATCAGAGTGTGTCAAGGAAGCAGTTTCTTAATTACAGCTTTTTTAAAAAAATTAATGCCAGGTGGAACAAAATATAAAATATATCTTTAAAAACATCCAGATAATGCATACTCCTTTTGCTTTGTTTCAGAATGCATGGGAATTGTTAAAAATCTCTGCTAGATTCAGTTGTGGTTTTAGGAGCTGGAAGAATCACTCCCAGGATCAGACAATACCACTGCTGTTTTCTAAATTATTTTCTTTTTTTAGGTGTTTTCCCTCTTCCAATGCTGGTGGTAGAAAAACAGTTCAAAGGATTTTGATGGCATGCCTGGTCTCCCTCTGCAGTCTCCTTGGGGCCATTTCTTTTGATTTGAGCAACACCTTGGGAATATGGAAAAACACAGCCAAAGCCCTTCAGGAACTCTCCTCCTGTGAAAACCTTTGGGCTGCTCACCTCATCTCTCTCCTGCAGGAAGAAAGGCACAGCTGGCTGTTCCCAGACACAAGGAATAGATCATTCCCTTCTCAGCTCTTGGGGAATTTAAACTCCATCTGTATGGCAAGTGAAGCAGAGCTGTACTGTGAGGATTGCCGGTGCAAGGAGGAGAAAATCTCCATTTGTAGGTTTTACATAAGTGACTTGAGACACAAAATGAATATCTCAGGGGCTGCTGAAGCCAGGCAGGTGCTGTCCAGAGCCATCTCTGAGCTGCTTGAGCATTTCTGGAGTCCCCATGAGGAGCTCAAAGCCATGAGGCACAATCCTGACTGGGCAGACACAGTAGCTTTTAAACTTATCCTCCAGATCAGAGAAGCTGTGCTCAAAGCCCAGCCAGGACCTAGGAGCCTTCAAACCACATTGCACCAACATTTTGCCACTCTGAGCTATGCTCTCTTCTCCTCAGACACTGCACATAAGTGCTGGACAGATAATGTCAATCTGTCACTTCATTTCACCCATTCAGAAGGAATCCTTACCCCATTCCTGGGCTTGGGTGACTCTGTGTCCCTGGAAGCCACAGTGAGGGGACTGAATTTTACACAGAGCTGCCTGCTGCAAGAGGGGCAGGAAAAGCTGCACAGAAAATCCAAGGAAATCCTGTCTGCAATAAGCCTGAAGATCAGTCTGTTGGTGGTTGCCTGTCTCATTTACCCCATTGTGCTGATGTCCTTCAAGCAAATGACAGATTGGATACACAATTATGCCAGGAACCTCAAGGAAAAGACAGAGGACTTGAAAAGGGAGAGGCGCCTAGCTGAGGACCTCTTGCACCAGATGTTGCCAAAGTCTGTGGCCAAGCAGCTGAGGAAATGCCAAAAAGTTGAGGCAGAAAACTATGATCAGGTTAGCAAATGGAAAGGGTATTACCACCAAGGGGAAAGAAAGGATTCACCTAAAATAGCACCTACCTTGTTGTGGTTTTGAGGATCCTGGGTTTGCACCCAGAATTGAGTGGGGATGGGAGTCCAGATATTCCTGATGGGTTTTGGAAAGAGCTGTGCAATATGCTGTGGAGCACCTAGGCTGATGGGGAGGGAAGAGCTGAGATTTTCAAATGTAAAGCTTCAGATGTCAAACATCTTAAAGACAAATTGTCTTTAAGAGCCTACCCACAGCAGCCAGCCAGCACCACTCATGAGCTCATAGGAGCAAGAAATGAGTCTCCCCCTTGTAAAATGTGAAGAATAAAAGAATTGCTGCTGTCAGTGTTGAATTTGGCAGCTGTGCTGCATAGCCCTCAGCCCAAATCCTCATGCTACAGTAATTGCAATTCTATTCTCTCTTTTTCCCTGGACACCCCCTTACTTTCAGCTGTGAAACACAGTACTAAATGATTGCATTTAATCTCTAGGTGTCATTATCAAACAACAACCTGTAATTGCACAACCAATTATAATCCACAGTAGTCATGACATCAAAAGTGCTGAACCAAGGCAGTGAAAAGGTGGCCCTTCCAGAATAATTGGTATTAGCAAGGACAATTTGAGTTTAAACACTGGCACAATTTAGACAGCACAGAGAAGAGAAATTTTTTGCCAACAGCTGCAACACACATTTCTCTTCCTCAATTCTAGTCTCTCTTTTATAAGCTTGATGATTTTTCCTGTTAATTATTTGATCATGACAAACATCATTTGAAGAGAAAAAAAACCCAGTTAATATTTCCTAATTCAACAAGAGTAGAGACAGTTGAGATTTTATTTCACAGTTTTTTGGGGTACCTAGCTTTATCTCTATCACAGTTTAAACCTCTTTTAAAGGAAAATGAGAACCTACTTCTACAAGAAGTCTCTTGATCACTGCTCACAATATTCAAAGCATTCTCCCATTAGCATGAGATATTCACAGAAGTGCAGGTGATAAATTTTGGAGGTAAGAATGATTATCTTTCAAAGTAGTAGAAAAAATTCAGAGCCAGAGCTTGTTAATTTAGGGTTGTACCTATGAGTTGTGCATGGCTGGTTTCTTTGTGCAGCCTATGCCTTGGGCTTTGTGTTTGGGATTTCACAAATCCCCAAATCCTTCCCCTCTGTCTCTTGGAGACCTTGGCTCCATGCTCTCCTCCTCCCTGTGGCAGGTGACAATTTTCTTCTCTGACATTGTGGGGTTCACAAGTATTGCTGCCTCCTGTACTCCCCTGCAAGTGGTTGAGATGCTCAACAATCTCTATGTCTGCTTTGACACCAGGATTGAGTCTTATGATGTCTACAAGGTGAGTGCAACTCCACAGGAAAGAAACCTGCTGAAATCTTTCATACTCTATTTTCTGGTGAATATCAAATAGCCCAGGCCAGGAGGCCAAAATCTATACAATACAAGACCCACCATCCTTCTTGGGTTACACCACATTTTGGCAAGTGCTGGACAGCTAAAATAGATGTTATTCTGATTTTCTTTCCAAAGGAAAGCTCAGCTCCTGCCACTTAGTGACACGTGCCCCTTCCTACCAGGTGGAAACCATTGGGGATGCCTACATGGTAGTGAGTGGCCTGCCAGAGAGGAATGGCACCAAACACGCCCACGAGATTGCCAAAATGTCCCTGGACCTGGTGGCAGCAGTGCGGCAGGTGGTGATCCCTCACATGCCAAGGGGCAGGCTGGAGCTGCGGGCTGGAGCACACACAGGTACACACAGGGACACACAGGGAGTGACAGGGACACAGGGACACACAGGGACACACAGGGACACACAGTAACACAGGGGAACATAGAGGGACACACAGGGACAGACAGTGACATAGAGGAACACACAGGGACATAGAGGAACACACAGGGACATAGAGGGACACACAGGGATTGACAGAGACACAGTAACACAGGGGACATAGAGGGACACACAGGGACACAGAGGGACAGACAGGGACATAGGGGGACACACAGGGACATATGCTGAGCTAAAGGCAGGAGAAAAACAGGATAGGGAACAGTCCAGTTCTGTGAGGAGAAAGGAATTCTGCATTTCCACACCTCAGGATAAATATTTCCCCTGGTTCCAGCAGGGTGGGTGAAATGACTTTTGCCTGTATGAGTGTGTAAAGCTCTGGGAAGCAATTAAGCATCGGTTATGTCACCACCAATTAGGTACAGCTAATCAATTTGTGACTTCTCTCACTGAGTAAATTCTGTACAGCCAGGCCCTAGAGGCACAGAATACTCCCAATTTCCATGTCTCCCTGTGGACACAGTGTGATTGGCATTTGATACTGCCCTGCACTTATTTCTCACTGGTTCTTACCACCTGCTTCTCTTTGGAGTCTCTTGCCTTGTGTTTCCTCAGGAGCCTGTGTAGCTGGAGTTGTGGGGTACAAAATGCCCCGTTACTGCCTCTTTGGGGACACAGTGAACACGGCTTCCCGCATGGAATCCACCAGCCTGGGTGAGTGCCTGGGCAGAGCCACTGCCAGCCAGAGCCACACCTGCCCCCTGCACCTCTGCAGGGCAAGCAAAACCCCAAACCCCCCACATCAGCACAGCCAAGTGAGAAACAGGATCTCTAGAGGAAAAGGAGCATTCTCTGGGATGTCCTGGTTTTGGAGGACAGGTGTCTGCCAATAAAGGCAGGAGCTTCTCTTTGAAATGGAGAATGTAAACCCTCTCTCGAAATTATTATAATTTTGAAATTAAGGGGCTCTCAGGCAAAGATATGAGAATTAGGAATAACAGTTCTTTACTAGGAAAATTAAAATAGAAATGCAGTATTACAAAGAACAGTCCCCAAACACTGCCAGAGTCAGAATCCAAGCTGACACCCGTCAGTCAGTCAGGGTGGTGGCAGCAGTCCCATTCAATGGTGGCTGCATCCTCCTGCAGTGGCAGATGTGGTTCAGCTGGAGCAGTGCTCCTGGAGAAGGTGCAGTTTTCCTCTGAAGGTCCAGGGATGATGTGGAAAGGTCTGGCTTTCCTCTGGAATCCAGTGGAAAGAAGGTACCTTGGTGTCCAAAATCTCAGTTTTTATCTGGGTAGGAAAGGCTTGGCTCCTGCCCTGGCTAGAGCATCTCCTAGTGGGATGATGGAATTTTATCAGTCATGCACTGGGACTCAATGGCCATGAACAGGAGATATCTCCTGGAGGGAGGATGGGCTGTGGAAAGATAAAGATGATTGCCCAGCTGGTTTAAAGATGGCCCATTAGCAGATAATGTGTGTCAGGAGATCAGGGTCACTGCCCCACCCAGTTTTTAACAATGGCCCATTAACAGGAGATATCTCCCACAGTGATAAGAATCGCTGCCCCACCCAGTTTTAAACAATGGCCCATTAACAGGTGATACCTCCTGGATGAAGGGTGGGTCATGGGAAAGATAAAGATGATTGCCCAGCTGGTTTAAAGATGGCCCATTAACAGATAATATGTGCCAGGAGATCAGGGTCACTACCACACCTGGCTGTAGCAGATGGGGACAGAATTCACATTGCTGGCCACATCAACCCAACACAGGGACCATCCCAGGGCAGAGAACTAATTATCATCTGTCTAAGGAGGAAACACATCTTATCATCCCCACTGTCCCTGCACATGCACCAGTGGCCAAATAATTAAAGGAAATTCTTGTGGATCTGCATGGGCATGTAGAATTACATCCCTGAATGGCAAAAGAGGAGGTGGAAACCCTGGTCTGATAAGTGCAGAAGGGCTGGTGTGTGTTCTCTGGGATTCAGGGAATCATTAATTTCTAGGAATCATTAATTCCTGCTCTGCTCTGGATCCTAGCACAGAAGATCCACATCAGTTCTGCTATGTATGAAGCCCTTCTCACAGATGATGCATATGAAATTGAACTGAGGGGGGAAATTGAAGTCAAGGTAGGTTTTTCTACAACTTTACAATAAGGGGATTTAATGGGTTAGGGAGGAGATGGTAGATTTGGGATAGGGAGGCCATGGCAGATTTGGCCATTGCTCCTCTGTGAATAACAAGTCAACTTTTAACCATGTCCCCAAGGTTCTTTTGCTAATTCAGTTGGAAGTGGCTACACATTAGTCCTCAAAGTTGACCAAAAAGTGTTCTGTGTGCTTTGAAGCATGGCTGCTGTGTCTGCACCTGCATGGAACCACTTGAGTATGGCCCAAAGTGTAAGGATTCTGTCAGACACATGGGTTTAAGGTTGGTTTTAAATCCTTAGAGCACTGCCAGTGGCCAGCAAGTCACTGACCTATAAACAGAAAAGATTATTAGCAGCCAAACTGCACATATATTGTAATTCTTTCCCTGATCAGCAGCCACTTAAGAGAGAAGGAGAGACAACAAACGCAGGACAGAGAGTAGCTGTCATCATAGTGATCCTTGCTCTGCTTCATATCCCATGAAAACAGATCGTTCCTCCTCTCTTCTTTTCTTATCCAGGGCAAAGGGAAAATGAAAACCTACTGGCTTCTTGGAAACAAGAACTACAGTGTTCAAAATGACAGCTTGGTGTGCCACTGGAATCCAGCAATCTCCAAGAAAAAAAAGATGGAGAGCAGCCAGGGATCTGTCCCACAAGTAAGGAGGTGAACACCTGGGGAGCCTTCCTAGATAACAAAGCAGATTCATTACAGATTCATGAGGGAATTGCATCCTTGCCCTGGAAGTAGAGGGCTCTGCTGTGTGCAAACAGCTGCAGTGTGTGTTTCTCCCTGTCAACAGGCTGCAGTGGGAGCAGCTCCAGCTGCACAGAGCCCTGCCTTGTCCTGGGATGAGCTGAGCCCAGACACTCAGAGGAGTCCCAGACAAGACTGGAGCCCTGAGGCTGCCACCCATGGAGTGAGCCAAAAGCAGAGGAATGGCTCTCAGCACAGCCTCCAGGAGAACCTCCCTTCTCTGGGCTCACCTGCTTTGGGGGAAGGTGACAGAGGAGCCAATTTAGAGCACAGCTCACATGGTACTAAAACATCATGGGAAAATGAGCTTCTTCCAGG
This sequence comes from Erithacus rubecula, assembly GCF_903797595.1. Taxonomy (NCBI): domain Eukaryota; kingdom Metazoa; phylum Chordata; class Aves; order Passeriformes; family Muscicapidae; genus Erithacus; species Erithacus rubecula. The sequence goes on along the minus strand of NC_136676.1, from coordinate 2,926,623 downwards.
TTTTGTAGATGAGATGTGACAGTATAAGAAGTGACCCAGGCACACACATCTCCTTTAAATAACTTTTTCTTTTTGCTCCTAGCCACAGCTGGTATTTTTAGCTAGAATATTAAAGTGGGAACCTGAAACACCGGTAGAAATTTGGGAAGGTGTCTCAAAACAAGGAGAAGCTACAAAAGTGCAGGTGGGGTTCCATTGAGAACATGGCTGGTAGGTAAGAGATGTACAGCAGCATGATTTTCACTTCACTAAAGCCATCCCAGATTTATGCCTGCAGGGGACACAGAATGCAAACAAAATCCAGAATAGTGAGGTTGCTTTGAGACCCTGACACATTGCAGCAAACTGCTTATTTCAAACTGGCCTTTACACCTCCCCAGGGAACCATAGCTTGAAAAATGTGTGACTTTAAATAGTGGGAGAGGGAGTAGCAAAATCCTGATGGAGAAGGTAATAACTCCTTTGGATTATTGTTTTGGAGATATAAATAAAGTGAGGACAAGACTGAATTGCTTCTAGTAAGTTTCTGTAGCACTTTTTCTTTCCAGCCACTCTCCCCTACAGTGGAATCTCCTCTCCATACATGTATTTTTTCCATTATCAGTCTCCTGGGGCCTTGGTGCTGAGGCAAAGAGAAGGACAAGCTAATTCTTCCATTAAACAAAAATTTTCTTTTCTTTCCTTGTTGGCGGAAGAGTCTCTGCAGTGATGAGCAGTAAATTCCTCTTCTACTCTGGCTCAGAGAAATCAAAGCAAACTGAATTACTTCCTCATGTTGGCAATTAGTAACTCTGTGCAGAGTTCAATTCATTTGCAAGAGAGCTGCACATCTAATTAACCCCATCCTGCCTGCTGCCTTCCTTCAGCAATTCCAGGAAGAGGGAACAGCAGCACAAGTGTGGGAATGGGGTTTTCCTGTCTCTTTTCTCTGCTCACAGGTTCATGTAGAGCATAAGAGAGATTTAACATATTAAAGTTCTTTCTTTAAAAAGGAGGCAAGGCAGTGCTTAATGGTTGCAAAAGCAACATAAATGAAGGTGTGAATTTAAGAGGAAGTCAAGCTTGAAAAGCTGCAATTGGTCTTGGTTTTTAATAATCTCTTTTTTCCTTAGATAAAGTAGCTCTATGAGAATTTCAAAGGAAGTTGGTTGTAGTATGTCTTTGTCATTAAACTGGCTATTGCAAGAGCAACTGAAAATGTTGATATAAGTTGAGTCCTTGCAGTCAAAGCCAAGAGCTGTTTCTTTAAGTCAGTTCAGAGAAAATCACTGCAGGAATGTCTGGGGCTCCAAGCTGAGCCTGAGGTAGAATCTCTGAAGGTCAGTGAAGGACTGTTTGGTTTTGTACATAAGCAAATAAAATTGGAGGCTGAAGTCCTCATTATAAATGTAAGACATGTTTCTACATGAGAAAGATAACTCATAAAACTTGGTGTTTTTTATGAATCAAGATCAGGTGTTGTTCTAAAAATATGTTCACCAGTTCAAGCAAGATATATTTCAGGTGAATTCAGTGGTTCCATTCATGCAGGATTTTGCATCAATGGCCACAATGGTCAGTCCAGGCTTACAATTTCATAGAATAACCTAAAAAGGTACTTTGATAATCTCAAGCATAACTTTCCCTCCCACCTCCCCAGATCTCAGAATCTGTCTACATGGAATATTTACGTGGGTGCAAATACAATTTAATTTCTGTTTAAAGGTATCTGCAAGCATGTGACTCAGAATTTTCCATAAAGGTAGATTGGAAGTTACTCCAATACTTCCACACCAAAGAAAACAAAAGTAAATCACATCAGGGCATGCTGCATCCTGGGAAACCACTTCCAAAACAAACAAACAAATTCCTCTTTTTAGAATCCAGGGGGATGGTGGCATGCTGTGTTTTTAAGATGCCTGATGATGATATTACTGGAAATGTATGGAACCTGCACAGGTGTGCTCACATGTACTCAAACATATGTACTCAAACATACATAAACCTAGGTTGATGTCCAATATTGACACTTAAAGGCTGGAATCTTTTCATCTGGTCCCTGCCAGCACTCAGCAAGTGGGATCAAATGGGGGGGGGAAACAAAAAAAAAAAAAACCAAAACAAAACAAAAAAAAAAAAAAACAAAAAAAAAAACAACCCCAAAAAAACCCCAAAAACAAACCAAACAGGAAAAGCAGAGCCAGAAATAAATATGTTTAAAGAGCCATGACTTTCAGCTCAGTGAAGGAAAATGTCTCAGGTGCACATATCCCTTCAGAACCAGGCATGAAAGGAGCCCATGGGGACAGGGACAGCTGGGCACTGCAGGCTGCTCAGAGACACAGCAGCCCCAAGCTGCCTCTAATTGTTATGAAAATCCTGGGTCAAGATCAGAAGCAAATTATTTGCATGGAAAATCGAGCCTGTTCTGATCTTCATCTCTTCAGAGGCTTCAGTGTGGATTTTTAAATTAGCAAAAATATGTGGGCTTGATAGATAGCAATTAGCGTTTGTTAACAAAACACACTTTGGTTCAACTCTGAGCAGTCCCTTTCCCTCCCTCAGGGAAGAAAGAAGTGATGGGTTCCTTGCTATGCATGTGGCTGATGCTTTGATATGGTGGCTTTGTTCCCAAATATTTTTGTGTTGTTTATGCCTAACATACAGCAAGGCTTGGACTGGATGAAGGTTAAGGCTGTACAGGTTGCCTGGCTTAACTCTGAGACTGACTTTGGTACCATAAAACATTTTCTGGACTGAAGACCTTGCTCTGGATCAGGCTAACTCAAAGTCTCAAGTTTATTATGGGGGATTTCAACGTAGCCAAAGGCACAGAGATATTCTTTCAACTAGAGAAATCCTGCAGGGATAGAAGTGTCCAGTTCCAAGTCTGACATACAAAGAGAGTTTCTCCAGGGTAAAGGTTACACTTCATTTCCATAAAGATCAGACAGGATATTCTAGTCACCCTGCATCAGTCATGCTGCTGAGACACAGCAGATGCAAAGCCTGGGGAATGAACTGTCCGGCTCCTCTCGCCAGATGTGCGAGCGGCACAGCTGGATCCGCGCGAGGAACCCGCACTTCCCACCGCGGCCGCCAGGTGGCGATAAGGGAACGGGGAAGGGAAATGGGAAAGGGAGAGGGAAATGGGAAATGGAAAGGGAAATGGGAAATGGGAAAGGGAGAGGGAAATGGGAAATGGAAAGGGAAATGGGAAATGGGAAAGGGAGAGGGAAATGGGAAATGGAAAGGGAAATGGGAAATGGGAAAGGGAGAGGGAAATGGAAAAGGGAAAGGGAAATGGGAAATGGGAAATGGGAAAGGGAGAGGGAAATGGGAAATGGGAAAGGGAAATGTGAAAGGGAAATGGAGAGGGAAAGGGGAAAGGGAGAGGGAAATGGGAAATGGAAAAGGGAAATGTGAAAGGGAAATGGAGAGGGGAAAGGGAATGGGAGAGGGAAAGGGGAAAGGGTAAGGGAGAGGGAGATGGAGAGGGAGAGGCAGAGGGGAAAGGGAAATGGAGAGGGAAAGGGAGAGGGGAAAGGGAGAGGGGAAAGGGAAATGGAGAGGGAGAGGGGAAAGGAGAGGGAAAGGGAGAGGGAAATGGGAAAGGGAAATGGGAAAGGGGAAAGGGAAAGGGAAATGGAGAGGGAAAGGGGAAAGGGGAAAGGAGAGGGAAAGGGAGAGGGAAATGGGAAAGGGAAATGGGAAAGGGAAAGGGAAATGGGAAAGGGAGAGGGAGAGGGAAAGGGAAAGGGGAAAGGGAGAGGGAAATGAAAAGGGGAAAGGGAGAGGGAAAGGGAAATGGGAAAGGGAGTGGGAAATGGGAAAGGGGAAAAGGAAATGGAGAGGGAAAGGGAAAGGGGAGAGGGAGAGAGAAAGGGGAAAGGGAGAGGGAAAGGGAGAGGGGAAAGGGAGAGGGGAAAGGGAAATGGAGAGGGAGAGGGGAAAGGAGAGGGAAAGGGAGAGGGAAATGGGAAAGGGAAATGGGAAAGGGGAAAGGGAAAGGGAAATGGAGAGGGAAAGGGGAAAGGGGAAAGGAGAGGGAAAGGGAGAGGGAAATGGGAAAGGGAAATGGGAAAGGGAAAGGGAAATGGGAAAGGGAGAGGGAGAGGGAAAGGGAAAGGGGAAAGGGAGAGGGAAATGAAAAGGGGAAAGGGAGAGGGAAAGGGAAATGGGAAAGGGAGTGGGAAATGGGAAAGGGGAAAAGGAAATGGAGAGGGAAAGGGAAAGGGGAGAGGGAGAGAGAAAGGGGAAAGGGAGAGGGAAAGGAAGAGGGAAAGGGAGAGGGAGCGAGAAAGGAAAAGGAAATAGAGAGGGAGAGGGAGAGGGAGGGGGAGAGGGAGAGGGGAAAGGGAACAGCCCCAGGAGAGCCAGTCACATACAGAAATGGAAAGGGAAAGGGAGAGGGAAAGGGAAAACTGAAAGAGCCTCGGGAGAGCCAGGACTGGAGGAATACAGATCCAGGGACAGGGAAAGAGGAATACACAGCCACAGCCATGGAAAGGAGAAGGGAACATCACTGAGCCCTCCCAGCATTTTCCTCTCCAGGTGAAGGACAGAGAAGCTAAAAGGCCCAAACAAGTCTTTATGGGCAAGGCATAAATGGGAGTGTGCCCTTGAAACCAGAGAGCAGGGGAAAGAGAGGAAGGTGCAGATGATGAAACAGAAAACAGCACATGCATGATCTGGGGTATTTGTCAGCTTCTAGCTGGTCCCTGTTCCCAAACCCACTAGTGAGTTACCCAGCCTGCAGGCTCTGCACTGCTTCTCAGGCTGCTAAGGAGTTAATAAATCAATAAAAATGTGTCAAAATGAGAGGAGGATGGGAAGCTGGAAACAAAACTAGCTCATTGAAATCTATCAGTTTGACAAAGTTGTTGCCAGTGACATTTCAAAGATCCTGTGTGATCCTGCTAGAGAAGAGAGCAAATGCTCTGCCAGCCTGTGAAGAGTTGGGATAATTCAGGTGCTCACTCAGAGTTGGTAAATCCCATCCCCCAAGTCCCTTCTGCCCTCACCTCTGTGCTGGTGTTTGTTCTGCCACGTTTGTTCTCATCCATTGGTGCCCAGCTGGGACCAGGGGTTTGACCCTCAGAATTTTCCCCATTAGTAGCACCAACCACTTTTCATTCACCTTGTCTGAGCCAAACATTTCAGTCCTCAGCTGCCATGGCTATCACCTCCCACCCTGCAGGGCGTGGGCACTCAGTGATCCTGGTAAAGCCCTGGGATCAGCCCAGGGCTGCTGCTCTTTGCTTGAAGTTCTGCTCAGAAAAAGCCCCATGGACAAGTCAGGCTGGGATCCAGTGATATCCCCAAGGACTTTTTGCCTTTTTCTATTTATTCTTTCAGACCCAGTGCACTGGAGGCTGCAGGGAGTCCATCTCCTGATCCTCTGGCCTGCAGGCACAAGGAGCTGCTTAATTACCAGATCTAAAGGAATATGAGAGATGTCACTCCCAAGAGGCAACAAAGACAGCAGCTGCCTGAAAAAACATTTTCCTTTCTTGTTTAGAGAGTTCTCTAAGATGTGGCTTTTTACACTCTGTAATTAAAAACAGCAGTTCAGGCTTGCATTGATCATTGGTACATAGTCACATATTCATCACCATGGAAAATGCAAAAGGAGGAGCACAAGGCCCCAGTGATTTTGTGGAGTTTGTGCCCCTTGCCCTCTTCTCACACTAATTCCAATTTCTCCTGTGTTTTTAACTTATTTTCAAAGCAGGTCACTGCTGCATGTGTCCTTCAAGAACAGCACAGCCAGAGAGGAGCTGACATCACTGTGGGATCACAACTAGTTTATTGACTCCTAGACCCAGGGTTAGACCCTAAAAAAGAAAGGATTGTGATTAAAGCAACATTTCTAGGCACACACAGAAGACACTAAACCCATTTATTGCACTTTTCAATGTCACATCTGGCTGCAGCCAGACCAGAAAACAACAAGTTCTTCCTATTGCAACGTCCTTGAGATCCAGAACAGCTTGTTCAGGCTGGATCAGATCCATGCAGCTCCATGATGTGCATCACCTGAGTGTGCCTGTGTGGAACATTCCTATCCTCACAGCTCACTGTGGCTCTAACAGTGACAGCAGCTTCTGGCACAGCCCCTGCTCCTTCCTGGGGCTCACAGCCACAGGCTCTGGGCTTACAGATGAGGGATTTTGTTTTTAAACTCTCAAGTAGATGCATAAGGCAGGAGAGAGTGACAATTTATTTCAGGAAGGTGTTTGTGGCAGGCAGGTTAAAATTAGACTGTTTGCTCCTAAAAAGACTTTGTAGAGACAAGGGCTTGGCAAGAGGCTCTCCAGTCAGGAATGTGCCACAGGAAGCTCCCAGATGGCATTTGGCAGTGATGTCACCTGGCTGCTGCGTGGAAGGGTCCTGAGAAGCTCAGGGATGGAGCCCTGGAACTTGTTCAAGGCACTCAGCATCTGTGGGCAGTGAGAGCAGGGCAGGGTGAGAGGCAGAGGTGTGGACAGGACCCCCCAGCCTCACCCCAGATAAGGGAATCAGAGCCAGGAGCCAGAGCTGCTATTCCTGCACTATTGCTGAGAGCCTCTTCAGGCAGTATCAGCCTCCTCTTCCTTCTGCTGCTCCAGGAATTCCTGCCCCCTGAGCTCTCTGCAGCACTTGTGCTTCACAGCCTCAGGCTGGTGGGATAATTAGGGGACAAATTGGTGGGCACAGGGCCTAGAAAAGCTCAGACTGGGATGGTTCCTTTCCTCAGTGGGGTACTTGGAGCTCCAGCTGGAGCCCAGAGCTGCACAGGCAGAGATCTGTCCTGAGGTTTAAAGCTCAGTGGTTATAGTGACCAGGGATGGCTCTGGAGAGCCACATGGTGTCACAGTGGGGAAGGATGAAGGTTTTAAATGCAGACTCTCTCTTTTCAGGTCATGAGGCAATTACTGAGTACCTGCAAAAGCTCTCATTCATTCTTGCCTTTGTGACTGTAAAAATCTGTAAAAATGCACAGACAAGAACCTCCCTTTGTGCCACAGGGGTGCATCACACACACATTTCTGCAGAGGAAGAATACAAACAGTTCTTTAGACTGCAGGCCAGATCATCAAATGAATGCACATTTCCACTTCTCAAAACAATATTTAAATCCTTAGCACTCAAATGTAATTGTGTGCCTCCCATACAATAACAGAATGAAAGACCTAAAGCAGTGAAGTTCTAGTTTGAGTCATCCTGCTCTCAATACTTGATACAAGATGAAAGATGAACAGAGTGAAATGTGCTCTAGCAATTTAGAGGACAGAATTCCTACAAAACCAACAGCTAGAGAACATGAGACCTGTCTGGGAGTCAGGTCTGCTGGAACTTTAATGAAGTTTTCCTGTGCCATGGGCAAAATGAGTCCAAATGCTGCAGCCCATTATCCCAAAGGTTCATCTTGGCTCTGACTTCAGTGATCAATCCATGGAACCTTGGACTGAAAAAAGCCTTTTTCAGCTTTGTAACACACTGTGTAAACTTTACAGATAATTTAGCTTATAAACCTCCCTGAATCCCTTTTAAAAAATTGGTTTTATAAACTGACTAATCTTCTGGTTTCCATCCGTTAAAAATAGTTGAAATTATTCAGTTTATGAACCAATATTAATAAAGATTTATCTTTGCAAAACACCATTACATTTTCTAGAAAATACAGTTTGCTGTATTCTCCTTCCCTTCTACCCCCAAAAAAGCCATAGCCATTAATATATGTGTCTTTTCTCACTGGTGCTTTTGATATTTCTGCAGGGGAATTACTGTTCTAGCTATGTTTGAAAGTTGGGACTCAGAATTCATTTTAAGCCCCCTGAAGTTAAATAAAGGTCAGATTTGGAGCAGTCCAGCTATCCAGGCCCATATTCCCTTTACTCCTCCCTGTGTGAGAGCAGCTCTGCTTTATTATATTATCTGGAGGATTTGCACCCTGATTCACCTTTGCCTCTCCCAAACCATGTCTCTGCACTAAAATATCATTATGTGCTAAAGTGTGAAAGATCTCCTTGTCCTGTTAGACTTGTCAGGTGCATCTGACCTATCTAGGCTGAAGAATGTTCATTCTTCCCAGGGCCAATATTTTAGTCCTTCTTGGTCATTTCCTGTTCTGCTCTGAGATATGATGTCATGGCTCACTATGGTTTTCACACTTCAGCACCACGCAGAAAATGTGCTGTTATCCTCAGGGAGGTGACAGGGTAAAACAAATCCTCTTGGTCAAACAACACAGCAGCTATGTGAAGAATTTCCAGTGGGAAAGGGATGCTAAAAACATTTTCTGCCTCTGAGGTTCTGTGGCCTCGATGTGTGCAACCCATACAGAAGTGTTGGTTTTAATTAAACAAAGATTTAAAGCATAGGCAACTGTTTATAAAGCAGGTTTTTTCAAATATGGGGTTTGAGTGCAGAGATGAAGGCCCTTTGGAGGGTTCTCCCTTGTTTCAGAAAGCACTGAAGCACTATTTTCTATAAAAAGCAGATTATATGGCTGTGTTCTTACTCCACCTTTCCATTACTGCTTATTCTTGCACAGCTTTCCTATCCAGCTTTAAAAGCAGAGCAGACAGAGCCAGAATTTTCCCCAAACATAGAAGTCCTTTGAAAGTGTGGGAATGACACAGCTTGCCATGACAAAGGAGCTCTTCTGAGAGCTGCAGCTGGCACCATGTGAGAAGGTGGAAGCCTTTGAACCTGCCCTCATCCTGAAGGACAGGTTTAAACTCTGGCTTTTGCAGTGATTAAACTATTTTGATTACAGGAATGATCCTTTGTCCATAGGCACAGCTGCAAAGGTTTCCTTTTCTAGTGGCTTTTCTGGTGGTTTCAGTTGCTTAACATGAGTGTCTTTTGTCCCCATAAATTCATTTAATGAATTACTGTAATTCCAGAAAACTCTGCCAGTCTATAGACACTAAACAAATTAACTTTTACAGAGCGAGACTGTAAGTAACTTGGGAGAAATCATTGCTTTCCTCAGCATCCACATGAAGATTTGACTGCCTGCCTGTGATTTCTGGTGTTTCAGAGGTTGAATTTGGTGTTTGCCCCCCATGGGGAAGCAGCCATGGCTCTGCACATCCCACAGCTCACACCTGGCATGCACTGCTCCACCCATTCCTCCTTTACCCACATAGTGCACCTCAAGGGAAAGGGATTCAGTCCAAACTCGTGGGTGACAATGCTTGGTGACAAATCTCTTCCACCCCACAGAATCCCCCAAAGCAGCTCAATGTCAGCACAAGGGCACAGGGAGCTGTGCAGCCCCTGGGATCCCCCAGGCTGAGGTTTTGCAGCAGTGGAATGGCAGTGGCAGGAGCACAGGCTGCCTGGTGTGCCAGGGGAGGTGTGAGTGCTGTGACACTGGGCTTTATCTCAGCATGAGCACAGCCTCCAGCCCTGCAGCCTGAGCCCCTTATCACAGCTCCAGGAGTGTGGGTGTTTGAAAGGCTGCTCCCCAATCACGCTGTGCTGAGAAGCAACAGCTAAAAAAATATCCTGCTGCTCTGGCCCACAGCCCTGCCACCCCCCACCACTAAAGGCTTCAGCTATTTCCAGAAGCTTGGCAATCACTGTGAGTATTTTCTGGGAAAACAAAGAAGGGTTGTCAAATCAAGAACAGTGGGTGATAAGAGCCACCACAGCCACACTGAGCTCCTGACAGAGAGTTTGCTAAGCTCTGGATGGAGCTGCATCCTTCACTGCAGCCCACCCACCCAAGGCAAGAAGAGCCCTCTGATCACATGCAGGCTGATGTACATCCCCTGCACAATTCCAGGATGGCCATCCTGGCACAACCAACTGCTTGCAGTGCTTGACATGAAGGATTTGCCTTCTAGTCACAATAAGCAAGAGTAGTTACATGCAAGTGTGCAGTGTACCTGAGCTGATGAGAAGCATTGATGAAAAGGACCATAAATGTTGGCAGGAAGAAGAATACATGCATGAATCTCAAACAAAAATCAGGGTAGTTTAATGTTCTCAAAACACCTACACCACTCTGTAGTCAGGCACAGTCCAGAAATTGGAGATATGTCAACATTAATGGGCAGCTGGGATCCTGCTCTGGGATTCCAAAATTGAGGTTGTGTACAGTGCCACTGTCACAGGCTGAACAAAATCTGCTGAGGGTTTTGTGGAGGACAGGCTTTATGTAATGACCACATTTTTAGTTAGTTAGGTTATTTTTAGGTTCATCACCAGTCTATTAGGGGAGGGAGGGAGAAGGGAAATAAACAACCACTGCAACTTCTAGGACAGGTGCCATTTCATTCCTGTAGCTGTTTGGCCATTTCTAGAAATGGCTTCACCTTCTGCATGCTCCACACTGACAAATGGCATGCAGCAATAAATAGCACAATGGGAGAGTGTGACCTCTTGCCCCTTGATTTGGCTGCTTGGCAAGAAAACCTCCTTCAATGGGCACTGGTGACACTGTTCCCAGCTATGCCAGGATGAGCTGAGCTGCAAAGAAAAACCTGGCAAGTGTTATCCCAGACAAAATGCTCAATAAATACCCTCCCTGCACACATCTCTTCTTACAGGAACTTACATTCTGCAAAATATAAGAGTCAGATCAACATATCTAGTGTTGAACTGAGCTCATCCATCCATGTGGGACTCAAACTTTTAAATATCAGCAGAACCAGTCATGTAGCACACACATACCAAGGGCCTTCCCAAGACACAACCACTCACACACTTCCAGGGCTAAACCCCAAAAAAGAGACACTCAGAGCCCTGTTGTAGTGCATGCACCATGTTTGTGACTATGAAGTAACCATTTTATCAAAACCTCTCAGTGTCTGCTCGACTTTCCCTGTTTTTAGATGTTGCTCTTGAGCTCTTCTGCTCTCACCAGGAGAGGTCACCACACACCTCAGTAACCAAATGAAAATCCCAGATGGGATCTCACAGGAGGGACCTTCTGGTTGGGCTGGGGAAATGTCCCAGCTCAAAACAGCTGGGGATGTGTCATGTCCATGCTGCCCACAAAGTTCTTTTTCTCTCTCCTGTCAGAAATTAGGAAGTACAGACTAACACCAAAACTTTCCTGTGTGCAGCTGCTCCCATTTCCAGTCCAGCCTTTCTACAGGAAGGCAAAAAAATGTGGACAAGTTGGATCTCAAACACCAAAGGTGTCTCATAAAACACAGAGAATGAAAAACTTGGAGTGGGAGCAGTTTAATGCAAAGTCAGCCTATGAATTTCTGAGACTCAACTTAAAGATCATGAAGAAGAAAGAATGGTTGCCACAGGATTAGAAATATCTACATGGCATAGAACCACAGCTAATCAATGTTTTGGCTGGAGTCTGAATATCTATTTCTCTATCTAGACATTCCCACCTTTCCAAAACAAGTGGGAATGTCTGCATAGACAAACAAATGCTGTTCATTTTTTAGTCAAAAAAGGAATTCCAGGTGAGGATTTGTGGAACATGAATATTCTTTAGGTCTCTGCCTCTCACCAGGGTCTAGTGCCTGGATTGCTCTGGATTCCTCACTTGTTTCCTCTTTATTTGAGGATCTGTCTCTCCATCATTGCAACTTTCCCACTGGACTTCATTAGCATCAGAGGAATGTGATAAATGTGCCTAACAAACTAAAATTAAAATTTTGAGATCAAAACACAATGCCCCAGAAACACCTAAAACCTGCTACTAAATGCCAGCCTGCTGCCCTCCCTGTCCTCAGGTGGCCTTGGAATTAGACAAAGACTCTTTTTTTAAAAAAAATCTGGTAAACTGACTGAGTTGTTTTCTGTATGTTTTCAATGTGAAAGAAAATAAGGGGAGGGGGGGAGGAAAAATGGTCTAAAGTTTTATTCCAACTTTTCTTTCCTTATAGCTTCTAGTAATAAAGTTTATCTTTGTATCATTTAAAGTTGAGCCTCTTTTGCCTTCCTCCTAATCCTACCTCACAGAAAAATTTTGGTATAGCCCCAGAGGAACAGTTTTCCCTAATCCTGCTCTTTAATCAGATTTCTTATGATACAGGAGAAATACCTCAGGAAGCTGGGAAACAATTTGTTATTGGAGATAAGCAACACATCAACCTGCTGCCTTCTTGATACTTCCTTCCACCCTATATGGAGGATTTGCCATACAAAGGAACACTTCAAAAAGGGACACAAAGCCATTTCCTACCCCCAAAATATTTTCTTCTTCCCTCAGGGGTTCCTGCCTTCTTACAGGCTGACATTTGTGCTGAAGTCTCCACCTTGGCTGCACCACCTCAGTGATAAATCTCTGAATATTCAGACACTGAGTTTGATGCTTGTCTGAGCCCTGAGAAGATCTGTGATGTAAAGCAGAGATATTTGCTGGATGATTTTCTATTTCTAACTATCTGTCACTGCACAAAATGTGATGTGAGCCCAGCTGTGGGTTACCTGAACTGCCCTGGCTGTCTGGGCTATGCAGCACTCTGGAATACAATCACATGGAATGTTGTTGTTTGGGGAGGTGGAACATCCTTTTGTTGTGCTCATGGACAGCACCCAGCTGCATTAGGATGAGAGGCAATGACACAAATGGCAGCAGGAAAAATTCCAAGCAGATATTAGTAAATCATTGTTTCTTGGAGGTTTTCAAGATTCCACTTGACAAGGCATTGAGAAATCTCATCTTAGCTGGCTCTGCTTCAGCACAAGATTGCACCACAGACCTCTGGAAGTGCTGTCCAGCCTTAATTATTCTTTCACCAGCACAGTCATAGGTGAGTGTTGTATTTCACTAATGTCCAGATTATCACTGCAGATGAGGACTGTGTATGAACAGCTTCAGAGATCCTGAGGTCCAGAAGATTTATTATCCACATTATGCAGCCAATCAAAGCAACAAAACAACCCTGGGCTTGTGCAGAGGACAAAAGATGAACCTGAAACTGCCCTGACCTTTCCTTACTCTGTTGTTACACTGAGAAATACTCACCTCCAACCTCTAGGATGATGATTTCATTTACTAATGACATTCATATCAAATATGGTTTTCACCAACATCAGCAACAAAAAAAACCCCAACAATATAACAACATCACAAAGGGATGTTTTCAAGCTGTCTGCTTACAGCATTCATTTCTAGAGACACTTAAAATTATGCCTCAAACTGATCTGCACATGAAAAAAACACTGAAAACATTAAACCTGCTGGCACATCGCAGAATTGTTTTTTCAAGCTTCCAGGACCAACAAGTTGATACTGAAAACTGGTTTGCAAGCTTTCAGTAATTCAAATATCAGATGAAAAATGCCAGATGGTCCTTAATTTCCATTTCCTCCCTGTAGATCCAGCTTGATGGCCTTTAACTGTGTGCATCACATGTGTGCAAAAATGCCATGAAAGGGCAAGAAGCATTACTGCATTTCAATTTTTCAGTGAAGCCAAATTTCAAGCCTGTTCTTCCTTTCAGACTGATTGCAGATTTAATATATATTGTGTGCAATAGACTGAGAGAGATCACATAAATGAACAATTTTAAGCTGGATCCAGGGAAAGCAGAATTTATTCCTCAACTTAAGCCTTGTAGGAACTGTCTGTGCTCATCAACCTTGTTTTGGCCACACTCATTGCCATTCAATAACCACTGCAACCTGTCATAATTGCAATAATTGGTTTTTCCCCTCTTCTCTAAATCACATTATTTCATATCTTAAGTAAATAACATAATACTAATAAGTTATATTTTTATGTTATGATATCATTATTATGTAATGACAGTTCTTACACAGTATTAATAAATTTTCTCAGCCCACCCCTCTGGTATGGTGCCTCAGAGTGACAAAGGAGCCAGGTGAATGTGTCATGGGTGCCATTCACTCCCTTTCTCACTTTATAGTTCTCTCACAATTATTTTTCTCGGGATGAAAAAGAAAAGTTTAGCAGTCAGCCCAAGGAGCACTGAGCTGTGCTCACTCCTGTACATCAGGGGCACCAGGACAGCAGAATGATGCTGCATTGCCTAAGTGGAAAATGCTCCTTTAATTCAACACCAGAAAAAAGAACTATTTCTTCCCTCCTCCTCCTCTTCCTCCTCCTCCTGGGTGGATGAAACCAGATCAAAACCTCAAACCAATCCTTGCACTAGCAGGAACTCAAAAGGTAGATCTGGGAGGGGTTGGAGGAAGATATAAATGCTGATAGCTGGAGACACAGGGCAGCACTGAACTGGAGAGACTTAAGGGAAGAGGAACCAGACACACCAAACATGAATCTGAAACTTCTTTTTTGCCCTGGATTGCTTCTGCTGCTCATTGTCAGTCAAAACCAGGCAGGGGCCAGATCCATTTCCAGCTTACAGGTAAGTGACTGGCTGCTCAATAGAGCTGAAAGAAGCTGATGCTTCTTTAGGAATTAGACACATCTGTTTCTTCCAATCCCATCTTAAAGAGACATCAGGACAGCAGGAATGCTGAGACAGGCAGAGTTATTAAACAGAGGAAAATAAAGCCATTGATCACTGGATTTAAATTTTTAATCACATCAGGCAATTGAAAGGAAAATGTTTGGGGAATTTTTTCCCTGTGAGTTCAGTTAGGGGATTGTACATTTAGGGTCATCCTTGACTGAGTGAACCAATAAGCTTTTGGAGTAAAAGAAATTATTCTGGAAGGACTGTGATCTAAAGCCCTGGAGCAGTCACTTGCATGTCCCTCCTGGTTTTAGCTGAAAAGGAATTAATGGGTTGTACCTGCAGGATCTCCTGCTCACCTCAGTTGTGCAGCAATGCAGCCTCTGATTGTGACTACACAGGTACAGAATATAGGAAAAAGAGAAAATGTGTATGTGTACCTATGTGTATATTTTTGTGCAGAAATTCCAATTCATTAAGAAAAAACATCTCAGTTACTGCACTAGTGAGTCACATGAAATAATCTCCCAGTGTGCAAAGAAATGTATAACATATTCCTTCAGAATCAATTTCAGCATGTCTCCTGCCATTGCATTAATTTTCTTAGATATCAACTATTTTCCTCTTGTTCCTTATTCACACTTTATCAGGCCTTTTTCAAATTTTTTCATCATTTTATCCCATATGCTCAGTTCCAGGAAAGACTTAGCTGGCAGTCTGGCAGCTCAGAAACAAACTTAGCACTGAGTGTGGCTTATATGGAAATAATGAGAGTTCCCAAACCTCTCCTTCTCCTCTCTTCTCTTTTTCCAGAGCCTGTTCAAATTGCTAGATGAGGACCTGGAGCATCCCCTGGTCTCAGAAGAGAAGGACCATGAGCAAGATGAGCTGATCCCAGCAGGTGCCTTTGACCAGCAAGGCACTGAGCTGCAGTGGAGCCCAAACCCCAGGGAGCAGCCTGAGAGCATTTCCCTGGGGGATGGAGTGATCCAGAGATTCTTCAGGGACCTGCTGAGTTTGTCCCGTAGATACCAAGGCAGAAACAAAAAGGGTCTCCCCAGGAGCTGTTTTGGTGTCAGACTAGACAGAATTGGGTCACTCAGTGGACTTGGATGCTGACCCTGCTATGGTAAGAGAAAGCCAGAGGCTGCTGGTCTGAGTATTCATGTGTAACTTGCAGGAATTTGCAAAAGAGCAGAGTTAATTCAGCCTCAAGGAGATGGTGCCTTAGAGTAAGTTTCACCCTCCTATCACAAACACAGTTTATTATTTTACCTTCCTCAGATTTGGCTGTCCTCAGACATAGACTTGAAACTTGTGAATGTCTCACCTCTGCTGTACCTGCTTTCCCTCCTTCCTCTGGGTCAGCTGTAAGCATTTCTTCTTGTCTTAGAAAATCAGGTTTGTCACCAGCTCCCCAGGGATACTTGTTTCAGTCCAAACAAACACTAAGCATAACAATGCAGCTAAATCTGCCACTAGAACAGTAAGAAGACAGTTAATTTCCATGTGTGAAATTCTGTACACTTCTCTTTCTATTACTTATTCATCTTCTTTATTGACAGGATTGACTTTGGGTTTTCAAAGCACCCCTTGCCTACTACATGATGTGCTGAGCAAAGGCAGCAACCTCTCTCCTGATATACTTGGCCAACAGAACACACCTTGTAGTGCCTGTTTGTATCAGAGTAGTTATTTGTGCACATCTATCTGAAAATTAATTACAGAAAACTACATTTGTACTGTTTGTTCACTGAATGTGTTAATAAACAAGTCTCATTATGTCACAGGTAGTAAAGAGTTTTCCATAATGTAATGAATTTGCTTCAAGGTTTGCTGTGTGATTTGTTCATATTTTGTTCCTGAAATAGAGCCCTGGTTTGCAGTTAGATGCTGGAATTCAGGGGTATTTCAGAGAGCTGCTCTCTGGTAAACAGGTCACAAAGCCCCAAGTCTCTGACCCATAATTTGAACACAGGGCAGCTCTCTGAACAGACATCACTAGAAAGCACTGACTCTGCATTTAGATCTGCCACTGAACAAGGAAAACAAATTTTTTTTAGTAATATATCTCATCCTACTAAAAAAAATAAAAAAAGAAACAAAACACTTCCAACCAAACAAAAAAACCAACCCCCTAACAATACTATCTTTCTTTGAAGAAAATTCAAAGGCACCCTACTCTTCCATAGGTAGATCCAGGTATTTCAAAGCACTGAGAAGAAAATTGAAAAACATATCCTCAAGGCTTCTTTGTTTAACATTTTTGGTTAGGCCTTGTGTTGTTTGCTAGTTAATCTGTTTAAGTTAACTTTATTAACAAAGCAGCAGCAACTGTGAAAATGCACTGGACAGATATTTGTTGCCATATAGATAGACATCCCTGAGTACAAGCTCTCCAATGATGGAGTAGTCCATAATGAAACATACTGAAGTTTATTTGCAGAAAAATTACAGAGGTCAGAGTAGGTTGAAGTCTGAGCTGTGAGCACTTGTGAACAGAATCCTACAGAAGATGAATAAGAAACAGATAAGAGTTGCAATTACAGTGGTCAAGCTGGTAATGTGCCATCCCATCACCTGGCATTTTGTGGGAACATCTTAAAAAGGCACTTTTCTCAAAGCAAGAACAATTTATTTCACATAAAAGGCTCTATAATTAGATCCCCAGGACTGAAGCCAGGTGTGTTTGTACTGTAGGCAATTTGCTGAGTTCTATTAGCATTTCATCAAAGCTAAGCTTTGAAGTGAGGATGCCAGTCAGATGAGGGAAGCTCATCTCTTGCTGTGCCATTTCAACCTTTGCTAAGAAGCAGTGCATGAATTTACAGAGCAGGGCAACAGGAGCTGCTGAGGAGAAAAGCCTCCAATAAAAGTACTCCTACATGGGAAGAAATATTCAGATATCTTTCTCAAATATGTGTGCTTTTGGTGTACCTGATTTTAAGTGATGTTAGGCAGCAGTCCAGATCTGGTCTCATCCAAGATTCACTCCTGGCTAGCTTATTAACAGAGGGCCAGTTGTATTTATTGCCCTTGATCAACACACAGATCCTGCTCAGTCTCACTGCTTTACCCCTTTCCACTCCTGTCTTCAGTACACACAAAATTGAGGATAATGCACATCTTCACCCAGATCTGCTTTCATTCTCCATCAGTAATATCCCTTTCACCTGACATAATCTTCCTTCAACCACGTACTGTGCTTTCAAAACACAGATTTATTTTCTCTGCCATGTTCTTTGCTATGTTGTTTTAGACAAACCCACTTGCCAGTTGTTAAAACAGCTGGATGCAAAAATCACTGTCCCACACCCTTTGATATTGTTGGTTTGCCTCCATTCTAAGCAAATGAAGAGGGCAGAAGGCAGAGGCTTAGTGAAAATGCTTTAAGAGAAGAATGAAAGGATCCTGTCTGCTGTTCTGCCTCTTACAGAGGCAAGAGTTACAAGGGTAAGGAAGGGTTTGCTGACAGTGCCAGAGAACCATCATTAGTGGAACTTGCAAAGAAGGAAAATATCCTAAACCCCAATCTATTCACATAGCACAGAAATTTGTGTACTGAGAAGTAAAAGCTGTTGTCCCAAGAGCTGCTGCAGACTGATGAACACTTTCAATTCCTCTCACTTGTGTCCTGCCCAGAGAAATGATGCATCCCTCAGTCTCCTGGAGGGGAAATCAGCCCAGCTCTCAGCTCCTGTGTGTCTGAGCCAGAGCAAACAGGCTGAAAGTGCAAGGTTCTCTCACTGCATCAACTCATTCTTAAAAGTGACACAGAGTGGAGGGAGAGGAAATCACTGGAAAAACGGGAACAGCCAGTGAGTATGACTGAGGGCAGATTTCTCCCTCTGGAGCAGCTGCTGCACTCAGAAGACCCCCAAGTCCTGAAGGGTGACCTGTGGAGACAGCTGCCACCAATTCCCTTATGGAAGCCAGAGGGTGCAATGCAGCACTTCGGCTCCTGCAGGGATGTGACAGGAGGCACTGAGCTTGGGAAAAAGGAGAGACATCCATGGGAAAGGGATATAGGGATGGGGATGGGGATGGGGATAGAGATAGGGATGGGATGGGGATGGGGATGAGGATGGGGATGGGGATGGGGATAGGGACAGGGACGGGGACGGGGACAGGGATAGGATGCAGATCCCGGCTCTCTGCTGCTGCTGGTTTTCCCAGCGCAGTGCGGAGCTGCAGGGAGCGGGGCCGGGGCTCCCAGCGCCGCCACCCGCACCCGTCCTGCCGGGGAGAAGCGCATCAGCCGCGCTCTCTGCCGCTCCTCTGTCCCCTCCAGGAGCTCCTGCGGTCGCTGCTCCGGGAGGAGGAAGGGGAAGCGGCCCGACGGACGAGCCGGTGGCCGGGGCTGAGGAGAGAGCGGGAGCTCCGGGAGGAGGAGATTGCGGAGCTGGCTCATTCCTCCCCAGCCAGGGGAGGGACAGAGCCGGCGGATGAGCCTCCTGCCCCCCAGAACGAGACACTGTGCTGCTGTTTGGGCTGGAGAGGAGCGGGGCAGCCCCGGGAGCCGCCGCTGTCTCCGCTGAAAGCCTCGAGCGGCATCCCCGCCGCTGCCCGCGCTGCTTCCGCTGCTTTGTGCAGCAGGTGGAGAAGCTGAAAGCGGGACCGGCTCCCGAGAGCTTCCTGACTCTCCAGCCGCGCCACCAGGCTGCCCTGGGACCCGCACGGCAGCGGGTACGGGGCAATAAACTTTGTGCCAAGCCTACACTGCTTTTTTTGAGTGGTTTTAGCCAATGGTCAGAAGGTATAGAAATCCCCTCCAGAGCTCTCCTCTCCCTCTGCTCTGAGGGCTCCACCCCGATCCTGGCCAGAGCATTCCCCCGTTCCGGAGCGCCTTTTGCTGGAGGCTGGCAGCAGCAGGAAGGATGGAGGGTGCATCCTTCCAGGACTGTACCAGTGACCCTCCAGTGCACTAGAGTGGCACTGCCAGCTCTGGCACCGCGGCAGTGAGCCAGCAGAGTGCCTTTCCCCACTGCTGCACTGCTGCTACCCGAGAATCCTCCCCGGAGGTGGGCGCTGCTCGAGGGGTTAACGCCAGGTAATGTCCTACACACAGCCCTGTGCCATGGTGTCAGCGCCAGGCCTGGCACGGCTCACCGGCACAGGGGACTCCTAAGGACAGAGGCGCTCCGTGCCTTAAAACACACCTGGCAGCAGCTGCAGGACAAGGGCCGGGAGGGCTTCAGCACCCGGGACAGACGCCAATGGCCCCGCGCACCGAGCACCGGCCCCGCCTGCCCGGGACACCTGCAGCCTGCCCGGGCTACCTGCAGCCTGCCCGGGCTACCTGCAGCCTACCCGGGGCTACCCCCGCCTGCCCGGGCTACCTGCAGCTTGCCCGGGGCTACCTGCAGCCTGCCCGGGGCTACCCCCGCCTGCCCGGGCTACCTGCAGCCTGTCCGGGCTACCTGCAGCCTGCACTGAGCCTGGAGGCTCCTGCAAGGCAAACGGCAGCCACAACACATAGATAATATATTACCATCACCGGGAAACAATCCGTGTTTAGGATGGAAAAAATTTCTCCTCTTGGAAAAAAGTGAGCACCATTTAGTTGCAGGATGGCCACTCTGGACATTTTTACATTTCACTTTTGATTCTTGTCTGATGGCTTCATCTATTCGTTTTCTTCTCAATCTAAGTAACGTGCAGGGAAAGAGAGGCTGAGTGGGGTGTGGCATAATATTGTCAAAGGTTTTGTCAAAGGTTTTGTCAAGGGTTTTGGATTTCTTTCATCTCAACTGGGAGATGAAAGGAGAGCATCTTTCTCAGAACAGGAAGCTCTGTACAAACAGCTCACACTCCAGCACAGAATGGCAGGAGGAGAATGGGCACCTCTGTAAGGATGAGCAGCAGGTCAGGGCAGCACTCAGGGCAGATCTATCCATCAGCAGATGGAACCCACCTGGAGCCAGCCCCCAGTACAGCCCTTAGCCTTACAGGGCTGAAAAATAAGGACATAAAATCATCGTGCTGGGGAAGGGGCAATGCCAGCTCAGCTGAGCTCAGTCCATCCTCCTCATCACAGGATCCACACACAGGCTGCCAGCACACCCTTGGTGCTCTGCCTCTCTGATGGGAGCAACCAGAGCTGCTCTAAAGGAGCCTCATGTCACCACCCCTCCCATCCCATACCCTGGGTACAGGGGAGGTGTGCCAGGTTCCCAACCCTAAAACCAGTCACAGGAAGCTTTATAGGAGAATCTGCTGCCCTGTTAAGGCAAACATTTTACCAGGGAAATGCCCAGTTGAGCATGGGCAATCTTAGACTGGAATGTAAATCTTGACTCTCCACTGCTGAGCTCTAAACCTAAAGCTCATATTAATTTACCAGGGTGATAACACTGAGATGAACAAGTGACTTTTACAGCTTTAACAATGATGAGCTGAGTTCTGACACGTTACACTCCATTTGCTTTGGCAGAACTGTGATAATTGAGAGCAGAATTTGGCTGTGAAAATACAACTGCCACTGTAACAGGCAGTTATTTTACCCCATCTCTACACTTTACTACATTGTATATGGAATAGAGCACAAAAGCTTCCTGCCTTAGAAAAGTATTATTGAGGCTGAAGTCATGCTTCTGCATCTTATTTATCTGCCATGGAACACAAAAGATGAAAAGGAATGAACCAGTAAAGCAAGGACTATCTCAGGGGCTGACTTAGTGACCAAAATCCTGGAAAATTAGACTGTTTCACAGGTATAAGTCCCTCAAAGAAAAATATTTCATGTCTGAGATTAATATTGTGTCACTCAATTTCTTGCTGCTGGGTTTGTGCCTCAGGGGCTGCTGTACAGAAAAAAAAATAAAAACAGACACAAAGGAAAACTCAGAACAAGCTACAAAATGTTTTTGTACATAGAGAGCACTAGAGAATACTTAGTTCGTGGGAGGGTATGAAATGAAGCAAACAAGAAATACAACAACAACAGATTCTAATTTTCACAAATTGGACACTCAAAAATCAATGAATAATTCGAGTTTGTCTTCTCCTGCTTTTGCAGTTTACAAAACAAAGTAACACCTTGGCACAAACATACACACACCAGGAGCAGCACAAAGAGAATACTTGTAACTAATTAATAAATTATACAGACACTGCAGTATAGTGTTAATTTTTAAAAGAAGCTATCAGGATCTTAGTTCTTTTTTAAAAGCACAAAATAGGAAAGTGTTGGAGAACACAGTAATACAAAAACTAGTATTGCCTCCATGCTCTGAAAAAATAAAGCACTGAGGAAAAAGAGAGAGAGCTCTTATAATAAAGAGCTTTGTCAGAACATAGAGTTGGGCTGACTTTGGGCTACATTAGGAAAAAATAGCATGACTTCACAACCTTGAGAACGTCCTTTCTAGTATAATTTTGGTAGCTGATCATGTGAAGAGTACATGGACATGTTTGTACATAAACACCACATTAAGACATTTAAGACATGGGGGAAAAATTATCATTCTATTATTATTATTTTGAAAGTGTACTCAGGAGATTTTTTTCAAAATCTATGTTCATATGAAGAGTCAACAAAGTATTACTAGACTGACATTCAACTTACTCATACATTTGTTGTTTCAATTTAAAATAACAAGAAACATTAGGAAAATGCAAAAAAATGCCATTGCTTCATGATTTAGAACTCTTTGGGATTTCTGTTATACTATATGGACAAAGTGGAAGAGAAATTTGAAGCATTTCTGTACTTTTGTAATTGTTCATTTAAGAATAAGTAGTTTCTAGCTAATTTTAAGCACCTAAAGAAACAAGTAAATATTTTTTTCTTTAATATATTAAATTAAAAATTTTGTTTTAAATCATCACAAAACATACATACACACAAATCCATCCATTCTTTCTTTGGAACAGATTCTTCTACCTTTCTGAATAACACCAAAATCTCTCTAATTAAGTTCTCATCGAACAAGTTTCTTTCTTGTATGACGGTAAAAGGAGATTATCACTGAATCTGGCTGCCTGTTCTTTAAATTTTATTGATGCAGGGGCAAGCCTTACCATCAATGCTTAAGGAAATCCCACAATTTAAAGGTTTGGCTGTCAGTAAACATTAGTTTTTCAGTGGTACGGACGCCGGTGTCGTGGAGGGCTCTCCCCAGTCAGCCTGCACTGAATCGAGGTGCTGCCCTTGTTGGTAACACACAAACACAAAGTCTCTGCAGTGATATCACCTCTAGAGCAACAGGAAAAGAGAAGTGGCCCAAATCTGGGGTTTTCAGCACACTCTGTGGTATGTGGTGGCCGCACATATTCCATATATAGGAGGAAAGTGTGCACAATGCTTGTCCTGCAAGTCCATTTATCTTCATTCTTGACTCTTCACCAAAAACTCATCTGAAAGCCTGTTGTTTCCCCTGCAAAAGGCAATTTCCTTATAGAAATCTTCTAACTGAGCAAAGTTGAGAGCAGTTTTGGGATTGTTTCCCATCTCTGTAAATCTGACCATAGGGGTCTCTTGAAAGAGAATTGCTAAGAATTTCCAACTGGACTGTGTAATCACAGCGCCTGGTATCAAGAGGAGGGGGAGTGACATGAAATCACTGACTTGTGACATACATTCCTCAGCAACAGCAGCTGCTGCCTAATGACAGCTAATAAAGGGAATCTTCCCTTGACAGAGCTGCATGCCTACAGTGGGACTGGAATGTGCCCAAGATAAACCCACTGATAACCTAGGGAGCAGGGATCACCCAAAGAGTATAAAAGACAAGCTTCAGAAGAGAGACAACAGGACAAGGAAGAGAGAGACTTGAAGGGACATCTCAGAAGAAACAGCTTGAACTTCCCTATTGCCAACGCAGTCAGCGCCATGGACACTAAAAGCTCATTTTTCTATGGCTTCCTCTTGCTGCTGCTCATCCAGCTCCAGTCCAGCAGAGCCAACCCAATCTACAGCCTCAGCCCTGCCAAGGAACTGGCCAGCATGGAGGTGAGGACTCTCATTTTGCAAGGTTAAACTTTTGGGGTGCTCAGCAGGGTGTGAGGTGGTGCTTTGTCTCCCTTTTGCATGAGTGGACTGCAGTAACCACAGCAGCCATCACATGCCAGGGGACAAAGGCTCAGCTCTCCAAAGGGGTTCAGAGAAGCTCTGAAGGGCAATATCCTCCCATGCTGGGATCATCTGAGCTCCTGGGCAGTAGTGGGAACCAAAATCATGATGTTGCAGGATGTCTGCTTTGGTGTTTCTGTTTTTATTTAAAAGATACATCCTACTGGGAACAAAGTTCCAGGGAAGTAAAAAATGATCAGCAAAAGAACAAATAGAAAACTTCGATGTTGGGTCCTGTTTATCCTTCTGTCTATATTATTAGACATATATTATATGTCTAATAATATAGATATATATGTCTAACAATTATAATATATGTCTGTATTATATCCCTGCTCCATAGGGCAGCCATATGGCTCTAGCTTTGTGAATTTGAGAGATCTGACTGTGTATGCGTGAGAGATGAGGTGGTGGAGTACCCAAAGACAAACTTTTTGAAATATTACTAGGGGAATAACAAAATCATTTAGTATGGCTCATGCAGAAAAGCTTACAGAGCTATAAAATCACCAGCTAAGAATTTTAACAAATAATAGACAAAATCAATTCTTAAAGCACAAAGCAAGCTTGAGACTAATGGGATCTAAAAGCTCAAGCCTTTCCTTGAGCTGGCACCAGTGACCAACTTCTCAAAGCTGTTCTCTGGCCCTAAGAACAAACTCCCTGAGCTGATAAGGACAATTGAACCTAAAGCTGCCTCTAGGCTGTTTCCAGCATCGAGGAAGAGTGGCTTCCAAATGCAGACAGTCAGGCAAGCCATAAGGCTCATTCCTCTCTGTTCATATTCTAGAGATGGGCAATTAGATTCCTCTAATTGGTTGAGCTGCCCTTGAGGAGGTTATCTGACCCCAGACATACAAAGTTTTACAAATTTCAAAGAATGGAAGCAATCACACATCAGGCATGGATCCACCATAGAGGAATTTTCAGTTATTTTAAGGAGTAGCAATCCTGTAATCCCTGAGGCAGAGATTAGTGAAAACACTAAGAGCTTCTCCAAGTGAGAAATAACCAGGGGTGACAAAGCAGCAGCTTCTGAGAATGTGGGAGTGGGCTGTGTGGTTAGAGGTTCTCCCAGCCTGTGTACCACCAGGGCTGAGTTCCACCTCCCTGTGCAACCCACATCTTGCAATTTCTTCTCTGCCAAAATGTCATCTAAACTTGCCAGTAAGATACACACCATGGTAAGCAGCTTCATCCAGCCCACAAGGTGAAGCTGTATCTTCCCATAGATGGAATTGCTGTGAACAGGGAGATAATGCAGAGAACAGCACCCAGTGACCACCAGTAAAGCTGGGATCCAACCTGTCCGTCTCTAGAGTGGGCTATGGGACCATTGATAAATGCAGAACAGAATGACTGGAAGAGTTAGCAAATGACCACAGAACAATGAGTTTCATTAATTGAATCCTTCTCTTACAGGCTCTGCTGGAGAGACTGGAGGACAAGTTTGCAATGATGGAAGCCCTGGAGTCCAATTCTGACCTGCAACAACCCAAAATCCAGGAGGAGATCCCATCAGAACTCGATGATGACAGTGACAACCAGAAGGCTGAAGCCAGGCTTGCACCCAACCCCCCTCTGTCCTACAGGGAGCCCTTCCTCAAGAGACTGAGGGGGCTGCAGATGCCCAGGATGATGAGAGATTCTGGCTGTTTTGGGAGGAGGATCGATCGGATCGGCTCCCTCAGCGGGATGGGATGCAATGGTGAGTCCTGTTAAACCATTCACTGAGCAGCACAGACCTGGCCCTGCCATGGGACAGGGAAGGAGCAGCTTCTCTTTAAGTCTTTCAAAAGACACAGTTTGAGAATGCAATTAATTTGAGCCTAGTATTGGTTTTTCAAAAGCACTGCTGACAATGGTGACACGTACCAAGACAAAACCAGATTTAGTGACATTTATTTCATGTTTGGTTTGCAGGTTCCCGGAGAAATTAGGATGAACCTCCCTATCTCCTGCTCTGAAGAATGCTTTACAGAATCCCTTCCTCCCAAGATGAAAGCCAGATGCTTTCTAAGCTTCTCAACAGAAAGTTCTTCCTATTTTTATTTATTTATTTATTTATTTATTTTATGTTTTTTTAAAGACCATTTCTTATGCTAGCACTGACAGACCATCTTTTAATAAAACTAACACATTAGACATCTGTGCTGAACCTCTCTCCTGTCTGTTGCATTAAATTTTCTTGTATTTGCCTAAAGTCAAAATCTTAAGTTTTATTAATATTCAGGTATCCACAAGCCTGCATCTTACTTACATGAGACAGAAAACACGAACTTGGTAAAAATGAAAATGAGTTTTTGACTCGAGGCTTTTCCTCTGCAGTAAGAAATGCTAACAGGTTAGCAGAGGAAAAAAAACCAACAACTTGTGTAACATTGAAAGACCATGATGAATCCTCCTATAGACAGGGTTTCAGTAATAAGAGAGTCCTTCTGCTGGTTTAGATTATTCACTCATGAGAACTGCCACAAATGCCTCATGTAAGCAAAAGTTACATGAAAAGAAATAAATAAAATCATAACACTCCACAAGTTTCAAGATAACCAGAGGGAGGAAAGGGAATTCACTGTATAAGCTTTCTCACAGTGACCAATAAAGGTTACGAGCATCAACAGAAAGATACATCATTAACTGTGTCTTGTCTCACTGTGCACGTGGCTGAGATGCTGATTCCCAGAATTTCTTGGAGGATCCTCAAAGGGTTTGAATATTATCATGATATTCCTCGTGAGAGGGTAGGTGGGATCACTCAACTGCAGCTTGTATGGAACATTTTTGACTTTCTCCCAAAGCTGTTCTAACATGGCTAATGGGAACACTGGAAGCCTGATTAAGGTTTAGTCAACCTTAGTTGCTATTTGACCTGAAACATATTCTAGCACCCCACCAAAGAAGGTAATATTGCCAAAATCACATTCAGTCAGCATCCCAAGCAACAAAGAGCCTGGATCCTCATGTGAGCCCCAGCAATGGCAGCAAGCCCAGCTCAACACAACTGTCCTGTGACTGCATGTACTGCTAGGAACTGTGTTATTTTGAGCACCTCATGAGTCTCATTCCCAGAATCTCAGTGCATTCCCAGTCTCATTCCCATGCACCTGAGTACCCTGAGAAGCTTGTTCAGGGCTTAAGGAGGTAGCACCAGGACAGACTGAGCTGGAACAGCCCAATTCTGACTTTGTTTATGCAAATGCACAATGGGACAGAAATACCACCTGGTGAGGATAAGGTACTGGAAGGCAGGTGCTCCAGAGCTGCTGACAGCAGCTCTCAGGGACCACAGCTCCAGGGAAAGGGTAAATTCAAGTGCACACTCCTCCTGCACAGGGCCAGTCACAGCTAAGGCTGCTGCAACACTCTAATAGGGCTCATGTCACATATCACACTTCTGACAAGCCACCCTCCCAGTCACTCCCTGCCCTGCTGACATGGCCTCCAAGAGGGATCTGTGTGACCTCTCCACACTGGGCCTTGTGATTCTTTCCCAGGGAAGAAGGGCAGAAGTCCAATCTGAAGGAATAATTTTGCTACAACCCAACAGGAAATCACAGACAGTGGTCTCAAATCCTCTCCTTCCAGCAGCACCAGCTACAGATAAAATACTTTGTGGAATAGTGTCCACACAGGTTTCCCTGACAGAAGAATAAATTCCCAGGTTAAGATTCCCAGCAGCATCCATGGGACATCCCTGCAGTGAAAGTTACAGTGACTTTGCATTTACTCAATTTCACATATCAAGGGGGTGTGAAGTCACCCTTTGGGGAGCCCTTGTGGGGACAATGGGGCTTTGTCTTCCAAAAAGGCTTTCCAAACACACACACTGCAGCACGATAGGAACATGCAGGTGGATCCCTCCCCATCAGCAATGGGCAACAGGCTGACTTCCCCTGTGCTAGTGAAAATAAAAACAATTCATGTATTCTAACAATTTTACCCAGTCAAGCACAACTTGCACAGACACTCTAAATTGTCCCTCCCTGTCAGCCCCTCAAGGCACAAAACACTGATTAGTTCAGTGGAATGTGCTAAATATGGCAAGAAGAGGCAATGCTGCCTGACCTAAAGTCAGGTGGGTCCAGTATTAGCAGCAAGCCAGTTCCTGGTGGAACAAGTCTGTATTGGCTGGCAGACAGTATGTTAATCAACCCTTCAGTCTGGGAGAACCTAATTGAGGGTAAGCAATCGAGGAAAAAGGCATCTCTGGCTGGATTTTTACTGCTCCTCCCATACACACACAGAGCTGTAAAGCACCCTCAGGAGTACTTTACACCCTCTTGCAGCCAGGTCAGAGTAGTGCTGCACTCAGGAGTAAGCACTGGGAAAAGCTGAATGGGAGAATCTCGACACTGATCAGCTCTACAGGCAAAGAACATCACCCCAAGGATGAAAAAAGGCTACCACTGTTGCTGTGAGAGCTGGATCAGAGAGAGCAGGGAACAGTCTTGGGAACAGCCATCATGTCAATGAAGAAATATCCCAGTGGGACCAGAGAAGGACCAGGCTAACACCCTCCACACAGATAAAATGACATTTGCCACCTCCTGCCCTGCCAGACTTCATTCTAACTTCCTAACAGCATTTGGCAATACCCATGATTGGCTGTGCTTCATTCAGCAGCTTGCTTTCCTTAGGACTCTGAAACACAGTGATTCCATTAATGTGCTCCATGCACTCTGTAAGGCATGAGCCTTGTTTGGAACAGGGGGATGCCTGGAATGAGGTGTATTTGCAAATCAGATTTGATGGCTTCTTAGCCCCTCAGACACTGCACTATTCCTATCCAGCTTCCCATTCAATGAAATGCCTCCACTGAAATCCAAGTTGGCAGGCAAGAATGCTGAGAGGAGCTGTCAGCACTGCTTGGTTTCTCTAGGAAATTGTATGTGAAGTGCAGGGCACACACCCTGCACTGCTGCAGGCAGGTGTGGAGCTGTTCACAGCCCAGTCTGCCTGCATCCAGCTTGCTTGATTTAATTCCCCTGAATCTTGGCCCCCAAAGGCCTTTGCTGATTGACATCTGCTTGCTAAGTGTGTCCCACACTTTTATGTGAGAAGGAAAGATTTGTAAGACTTTCCCCCTCTATTACCATCTTCTGACTGCTCTCTTGGAAAACCAGCACAATCCTGTACATAAAAAGCAGAGTGGGGAGGAGGTGAAGTTTATGAAAACAGAAGATAGTGGGAAGGCAGCTAGAGTAAAGCCTGCTATGCTGGGAATTGGGAGGACAGAAAATAAAGATAAAACTGGTGGGTTAATTCAGCCATCCCAGAGAGATATTCACTAGTATAGGCATCAAAGAGCTGCTGGGGGAGTCAATAAAGGTCTCAGGGTTGTCATGTCTTATCTGTTAGTCATGAGTTTTCTACTGGAAGTGGTATATATGGGCTCCAGTCTCTGTTCCAAAAGGCTTAAAGATCAGTAAGATGTGTGTTAAATTATATATATATAGCTTAACACACATCTTACTGATCCTTTAAGCATACAAACCCATGCAGCAATTGAAACAGCCTGGAGAAAAGGACATCCTACTCACTTTTAAACTGTGATCTCAAAGCCCAAACCTCACCTGACTGACTCCCTTCCCTTCCCAGACAGCAGTGCTCACTGATGTCTCACCCCAGCTCCCAGTAAGCCTTTGCAGACACTGCATTTGAACAGTGGATGCAGAGGAGACTGAATGCATCCCACTGCCACTGAAAAGCCCTTCAGCACCCTGGACAAGAAGAACAGCTTCAGTCTCTCCTCTCACCCCTTCAACAGCCAAAGCTCTGGGCAGCCATCCTCTGTTCCCTCCAGTGCATGCTTCAGGATCCACAACTGGCAATGCACACACACTGAAGAGGCAGCTTGTATCCTGCTAGCAAAGCAAGTATAAAAAAAAAAATAATAATTTCACTGAACACCACTTATTTTTTGCTGCCAGAGCCCCAGTGTGTCACTACAGGGCAGTGACATATGGTTAGATTCTAGGAGTCTATAAACCTAAGAGTTTATAAACCTCTCCTACTCCCTCCTAACTTTCTGCACTTAAAACTAAGGGCAGCACAGCTGAAGCAGAGTTCCCCCAGTCCTTTCTTCTCCTTCCCACCTCTGCTGGGGGATCCTTCCTATTCCTTGCTCAGTTAGGACCTCTGTGGCACTTCTTTAGCTCCTCAAATCAATTTTCTGCCATTCCCTCCCAAGAGATGGTTTTATCTATCTCAGGCTTTTCCTGGCATTACACACCCAACAAGGAAAAGCCCAAGGGAAGGAGCCAGACAAGTTGCTGGCTAATTCTGTGCTAGAGTGCCTCAGAGAGATACTACACAGCCCCTTGATGCATAGAAACATGGAAGGGCAGTGAGCTTTTTGGGTCAGATATTTCTGAAGTGCTCAAAGACTCTATTTATATTTTTGACCTGTAAGCATGTGATAAAAGCTCAAAAATTGTCACAAATTCTTTTCTGTAAGGCAGACAACAGGACAAAGTAGAAAAGATAGCCACAAACTAAATAAACATTAAAGATGAAATTAAGATCTTTTACACCCTGAAGAAGTCAACTGTAAAAAAAGAGGTGCCACACTGTAGTCTAAACTCATTCACTAACTTACTGGGAGGAAGGTGAGTTCTCAGGTAAGAAAAATAGCAGAATTTAGCTCCTTTTAAAATATGGCAATTCCCTCCTTTGAAACAGTTATTGTGAGAATGTGGAACTACAGTGGTCACAACCAATCCTCTCTGCCTAGCCTAAGAGCATATTCTGTACAAACTGTTAGACCCAGACAACTCAAATAGCAACTACACAACTACCTCAAATCATGCTCTTGGATGTTGCCATGTTCTACTAGTTTTATTATCATAAAGGACAAAAATAAAACAATACTAGAAACATCAAAAGGCTTTGAAAGTGCTGCAGGAGACACACAAACATTTTACTCTCAGACATGTTACAGCTACATGAATACTTCCCAAGTGCCATAGTTCAAATAAAAATATACTCATACAAATTTAAAAAAAAATACAATTTATATACACACACCATGGAATTAGCTTACATCATTTCATAACAAAAAACAGTGCAAAAAGAAAACAAAAAAAACAAATGGAAAGGTAAGTTGCTACTAGTGGAATTGTTCACAGTAATTAATAATTCAAAACTGCATAATTAACACTGCACAGGAAACCACAAGGCAAGGGAGAAGGCCCCAGACTAACCTCCCAACCTTGCCACCAGAACCAACACAGTTCTGGGTTATTTTTCCCTTAGTGTTGCTCTGTTAAAATGTTACAGGCACCGGTGTTAGAGTTAAGTTTCTGCTAAAACACCTACCAACCAGAGCCAGCAGAAGCAGTAAGTGTGTTGTAAGAAAGGAATGAAGTAACCAAAGTGTGAGAACAAGACTGAGTCAACACCAGCCCCTTGGCATCAGTCCTCATCAGAAGGGAAATGCTGCATCTCCAAATGTCAGCTGAACTTATAATTCCTTTTATGCAGGTTACAGAACAGTAACTGCATGCTGAGATTGCCCTTTAAAGCAGCTGACAGGCTCCCCCACCATGCTCACTTCTTTAGTGAAAGAATGAAAGGGTGTGTTTTCTAGCTGAAACATTTGAATAAGATGCCCAGGCAGAGCAGACAGTGCTGCCAGCAGGTTGAAGGCAAAGTGCTTCTCATAGGGAAGCATCCTGTGCCCAGAAAAACCTTGACAAGATTCTCCAGCCTGACTTGTCTGGATTGCCCAACTCTAGCCTCAGCAGCAAAGACAAAGACATCCTGCAGCAAAATACCCTGCTGTTTGTGTACAGAAATAAATCAGGACCAGCTCAAGGCAAACAACCTAAGGAGCCTTAATTCATGTGCAGGAGGAGAAGGAACCTGCCCCTCCACACACACTCATGAATAAGAGGAAAAACATTTGTCATGGGGAGACACAGGACATTCTTGACAGGTGTTCTAACAGTACAGGATTGCCAATTCCACATGAGTGATCTGAAATCCCACAAAAACAGGATTTCTGTGATTCTTAACTACCCAGGAGCACAGATCCTTTAAATGAAAGGCAGCCTAGCATAAGCATATTTCAAGCCTAGAGTCCAGCTTCAGTGAGTGCAAATGGGCACTGGAAGTTTCCTGGGAGAGCTCAGTGGAAGACCAGAGGTCAGGGAACACAGGCATTTTGGACAACACCTGCAGAGACTATCCAGACAGAACAAACATCCTTATTCTACTTACAGGGAAGGAACTGGCAAATCAAGAGCAGTAGCTGATGCCAACTTCTATGCTCTAAGGAAATACAGAAAATCAACAAAGTCTGCCTTTCTTCTGCCCCAGTTCCCACCTAGCCAGCTCCTTATGGCAGACAACAGGTTAACTGGAGGGCTCAGAGACTGTGTAGCTTTTCTGGAATCCATTCCCCATGTAACTTGGCTAGGAGAATGCTCTGTGCTTTATCAAGCCAATCAGCTCTGCAGTCCCTGAGGCACAGCACTGGCTTCCCACTGAGGGTTATCTGCACAGAGAACTCAGGAGGGCAGTGCCTGCTGGAACAATACAGGTGCTGGCCAGGATGGTACCTGCTAAAGCACTGAACTGGCTGCAACTGGCTCCTAAGTGCTGATTTTGCCCTCACAGATTGCTGCAGTTGCAAACATTATCCCAAGTGTTTTTAGAGCACAGACAGCCCCACATACCACCTGCAGGAGATCCTGCCTTAGTCAGCAGTACTAAGTATCCCTCCTTATGGCAGCCTGAAACTACAGCAGCTCCTCTCATGACACATAATTTAACCAAGCTCAGAGACCATCAGTTCTATTTGCCTCCAGAAAGCAACACTTCTCCATGCTCTGAGGATGTGGAGCTCCCTGGCCTCTGACTCCACCTGGAAACGTGCCCCAGGCTCTCATTGTTTGAGCAGTGCAAGGACAAAGTGCCTACAATTGCAAAAAATGCAAGAATGTCAAAGTGGAGTGCCACCAAGTATCTTTGAAGAGTCTCTTACAGGGAAATAAATAGCAACAGCTAACAGGAAAGAGAGATCTCCCTTCCTTGAGATGCTGTGCAAATGTATTAAATATTTATAAACCCAAACAGTATCTGAAATGTAACCATTTTGAACTCCAAATCTGCTGAGCTGCTCCCAAAAGTCATCTGCTGTCAAAAACATTACAGCAGAAACACTTCCCCATGAAAGGAGAGAAATGAAGAACAAATTAAGCCAGAGTGAAAAAACATGGCCAAAGGGGAACACTTGCAAAGACAGGTATATTCTCAAAATGCTGGATTTTTAAATACTGGTTTTGCAAGAAACCACCCTCCAGAGCAGCTATTTGATACCTGCAAACTTCAGTATCTCCTCTCAGCAACTCCCTTCTCACACAAATAAGGCAACAGTTGCAGGATCAAGGGAGGAAGAGGAAAAGGGAATCATACAGGAGGAAGGGAAAGATGCTGCAGTTCTTTGCCCAGGACACAATGGAGAGAAATGGTTCTTTTTTCCAGTTCTTTGGAAAATCCCAAAACAAAATGGCAGAACACAGAGTGTCAGGACAACATCTGATGGAAGGAGATAATGGGGACAGGGGAAGAAAACACCTGGATCAAGAGTTGCCAAACCAAGTGCCTGAGGCTATTCAACAGCTCTGGGCTCAGGCAGCTCCTCTAATTCTCTGGCTAGCAAGATGTTTTCCAGTTCCCCAGGCTTGATATGCATGTGAGAAGCCAAAGGGCAGGAGCTGGGCCTTGTGTGGCCCCAGCAGAACAGGAGCATGTGTGCAGGCTTGGAGGAGGGAGGAAGCCACACTGACAGGGCAGGGCCATCAGATGGTCTGATAGTGCTGCCTCAGTCTTGCCTGCAGGAATTCATGGGTCAGGTTGTGCCGAGTGATTATCCCAACAACCTTAAAGGGGAAGAGAAGAGAAAGAAAAGACACAAGTCATTTTCAGAGGTGTGCCACTATGAGACATCCATAATAAAGTGGTTGTTCTGTTCAACACCCCAAAAACAGGTAACCTGAAAGCAGCTCTTGATCAATGCTGAGTTAGAGTGGATTCAAGTTGAAATTCACAGAAACAATGTGCCTCCCTCTGCCAACACTTACTCTGCAGGCAAGAATGCTGATTTAACTACACCAAACAAACAGCTTAACCATTGCTGTGATGTCTGGCACCAGCAGGACCCCCTGCCTAGGAAGGGAAATCCTTTCCAAGTCAGATGGTATAAGGATGTAAAATCCTTAAAATGTGGGAAGTAAAAACTTCAACTGGAAATAACAAAGCTGTCTTTCAGGACTTTATTCAAGACATTTCTGGTATTCCACATGGCATGACTTCAGAAAGCTCCTATGAGATAAATTCAAGGAAGCTCTAAAGGCCAAAACAGAGAAATTGTCTAGACTAGCTAAGATGTTACAGCACATTGGCAGGTGACAAAACCACACATTTCAGCTGGTGAAACATCTCACTGATTTTACACACAGAAACAGTTTAGAACTAGGCTGCTCTCTAGTACTTCAAGAGCATCTTGTACTAAAATGGAACAAGCCAACATCTCTTGTTTGCAACTCACAGGCCCTGCAGAGTCTAACTATGGGGAACCATGAGGCAGCAGAAGCAGTGCTGCCTCACACAGACCAGGTCAGGTTTAAGGGAAAGTTTCTCACTGTGGTTATAGGAGGTTGCTGACATCTACTGACTGTTCCTAAGCACTGTAGACAGCAAAGAGACAAGGCCACTGAGTCAAGCACAGACCATTTAAACACTGCTTTGCTTTGCTGCTCCTGTGAGTAGGAATAGAATACAACTCCCTTCCTACAGGAAAACATCTTGCCTCAGTATATTGGAAATTTTGCTCTTGGCTTTGAATAAAGCTGTGAAAGGAGAGGCAAATTAGTGGCCTCTGATGAACTCAAGGCTCTTAACAGATACAAAAATAAAGAGCTTCTAAAGGCTGCACACCTGAGATGGGAGAGAAGCATGTCCTGCTCTTTGCAGGTAAGGGGGAAGCAGGCTAGGACATTAAAGATGACAACAAAGTCACAGAAATCAAGCCTTCAGGACTCTAAAAAAACCCCACATTCTGATCTCTTTACAGCATTTCTGTTTAATGTTAAAAGAGATTTTAATTGTCCCAAAGATGGGAAATGTTGTACAAACACTGTGGCTTCTTTGCTCAGCTAAGACAAGACAAGGACTCACCTCTCCAACTGCATTCACAACAGGTAAATGCCTGAGTCCCATTGTCCTGAACAGGTTGAAGACTTGTGACACATGAGTATTTGGAGAGACAGTAAAGGGTGATGGGTTCATATATGGGGTGACATCCTAAGAATGAAAAATAATCATGTTATTTACTAGAGGCATTTTCATTCTGGGAATCACTAACAAGCAGTTCCTACAAGTCCTCCATTGCACTGATGCCCAGACAGAGTATTTAACTGGGGTCATCTTCTATTTCTGTGCAAATATGAGTACAGTTTGGTTTGTTGAGAAATTAAACTGGACAGGCAACACATTATTCTAGAAGTAAAGCACCAATGGACACTGTTGCCTCATAGCAGGGGGTTTCTACATGCAGAGAAGGCTGAGTGCTTGAGGAGCATGAGATGTTGGCCACTGCACCAAAGAATGTATTAAACATGTTCTCAACGTTTTCTAAAGGCTTTGGACAGCTGTAACTATGTATCAGGAGACACTGCCACACTGAAACATGTATCTTACCACTATCATCCGAGGGTTGAGCAATGTCAGGTCCAGATCATGGATGTCTGGGTAGCGGGGATAATCCTCTGACATCTCTGCATGGGACAGGCGGGGCTGACTCGCACTCTGCAATGAAAGAAATCCCACTGAACCCAAGTGCCACCATTCCAGACAACACAGGGGCTGCAAGAAGCACAGCTAGCCATGCCCCTTAACTGCCCCCCCAGATCTCCTTCTGCTCCCACACCCACACATCCACCTTCTGCAGAGGTGCTGTTACCCAAACCTATGCAGGCCTTTAGCTGACAGAGAATGGACCTGCTCCTCAACCTCAGACAAATCTGTACTCAACACTGGAGGGCAGCAGGAAACCAGCCCTGTGGGAGCTGGGCTTCAGATACTCTCACTGGTCTCAGTGACACAGCTGACAATGTTCTACCAAGACCTCCACACACAGTACATACTGCTGGGTGCTCTATTTGCATTTAATATCTGCCCTCTGTTCTCCAGTTCTGCATATCTTTATGTCATATATCATATATTCTCCTTATCTTTATGCAACAAATGAATCTGTTGGATTATTTTTTAAACAGTGGCTGTCTTTTTCCTGGGGATATTTTCAATTCCTTTACTCTAAGAGTTGCAAGGGAGAATTCACATTACCTGTCTGCAACTTTTAGAACACACAAACATCCGTTAAAGTGTAAAAACAGATGTAATCTTTTTGGCAGCCCATGAATATTGTTGCCAAGCTCCTGAAGAGAGGACTCACCGACTGGCTCTCAGAGTAGCAAACCCCACGGTCAAGAAGGGTGACCAGCTGTGAGCGCAGGATCAAGCCATGGAAGGTCAAGGGTCTGAAACGCTCCTCCATGGTCCACTCCTCACTGGGAGACTGGTCAGGGTACAGGTTGGGGTAAGGAGTGTATCTGTAATGAATTTAACACCACATGTTAAAGCTTCACGTACTCCAACTCCCAAAAGAGCAGCTAGTTCAGTTCTCAGTTCTTTGCAACCTCCTCCTGAACATTACAGGGACTCTTGCTAGGGACAAGCAAGTCTTCACTCCACAAAGAAAAAAATAGGAGAGGGGTCAAGAGCCATTATATGGTCAGAGCAGCAGAACGGGACATTTCCTAACTCAACTTCAAACCACTTGCTATTAAAGCAATTTTCAGTGCCAAATTACTCAGGTTCTTATAAAAGCTGAAGCATCTGGAAAAATGTCAGGGTAGAACGCCATTCATGAAAGTCATGATCACTGACTTAGAAAATTATTCACTAGGCTGGGCTTCTGCTTGGAAGTAAGAGCAACACAAGCCTGGTGACTCAGGCCAGTTACCAGAAAGGTGATACCAGTATCACAGCACCAGGTCATTGGCAAAGATAAATGAGCTTTCTAGAGCTCTCACATTTTTGCAGACAAGACGACATTGATTTCTATAGAGATCTTCCCAGGTACTCCATCCTCTCCAGGAAGTATGTCTATATAGGTGTTTGAAGGAAATGTGAGAAGTTGGACATAATCAACCCACTTCCCTGGGACTTGGTCACAGGTGTGAGCCACAGCATTGGCTCCTCAGACCTGACAAGCCACTTCTAAAATATGGATACAGCACTATTTCTGCTCACATATGCAGTGACGGAGACTATATGAAACATTCTTTACATCACATCTCAACACATGGAAAAAACCTGTTTCCATACATTTGTGCCTACCAGGAGCTCACCTTCTCTCCAGCATCTGCTGCAGCAGATCCTCCTTTTCAGGAGGCTCCTCTGTTGCTATGTGCTCATCACACATGTTACGCAGCTCACTTGAAGGGTAGGACTTCATGGACTGGCTGCGCTTGCGCTGCTCTCCAGCTCGGGTGAGAATGCTGGATTTCTGGATACAACAAACCATTTTCAGATACTCACTAAACAAATCAACAGTTATTCAAGAGTGACTGTGAAATACTAAATGATAGCTCTGTGCTACCACATAACACGTTCATTAGCAACTGCTGCTTCAGGACTTAAGAATAGCCAATAGGACTGTGCAATTGAGTAACAAATCCAAAAGTTTCCATGTCTATATTAAACAGATTACTTTGTCTCTTAACTTTAGCCTCTAGGAATGCAACCCACTATTTTGTCTGTACCACTACCCAGAGAATGGAATGAAATGGAGATCTCAAAAATTTTGTGTTGCAGTAGGTGCTTATCTCTGACCTGAATTCTGCCCAAAAGCCTAAATAACTAAAGCAAGGCCATTCTGTATGCAAAACAAAGCTCTCTCCCCTTCGACCACACAAGGAACTCTTTACCTTGAATTTGATGTTGTTGCTTATCAGCTGATTTCCCTTCATGAACTCCCTCTCATTGCCCCGATTCTCTGTCACCACAGGGAAGGCATGATGGACAGTCGTGCGCAGGATGCTGACAAGGGACTGGATCCGGGTGTGCGGGTACACGTACGTCAGGTTGGGTTCCATGATGTCACTGGCTCGTAGTCTGAAGAAACAGAAATCCAAAATTGATGCATGCATCACATCAGTGAAAGAAGCCTAGTGATGAACAAACATGGAAACAAAACAGTCTCTAACAAGATCCTGGAGTCTGCTGCAGCTAAGCTCTGCTAGCTCCTTTTGCCTGTGTGCTTACCTTCACTGTGGTACCAGTGAAACAGTGATGGCATACCTGATGTTTTAATTTACTTTTTAATAACAAAACATTGTAACAATGATGCACTAGAGGAAAGGTAGAATGTTCTAACTTATAATAAAGTTTCTATACACTACTGGGAAGAGACAACAGGTGGAAAGAAGATGACATTCCACAAGAAGCAAAGTCCAATGGAATGTTTTCATAAAGTTCTTGCTGAACCTCCCAAATCCACCCAGCAAATTTCCATCCATCCACCCCCTCAGAAAGGGCTTCAGCATCTCTTTCTAGCTGCAGGCCTGGTGCACAACTTCTTTCATAGCCCTCACAGTTGCTCCTCAGAGCAACTAGGTTTGTTGAAGATGAAGCATCATCCCCCTGCATTAAAACATTTCTGAGCAAGAATCCCCACCACAAATAACCCACAATCTGGTCAAGAGGTGCAGCCTTACTTATCCATTTCCACCCCAGTTTCCCACTCCAGAAGAGGCACTCCTCTCAAGTTCACGTGGATGTCATAGATGCCTTTGTTGAAAAAGTCTCCTGTCCACTTGGCTACCTGCATAGCAAACACAAGATCTACTGAGTAGTTGTTCCAAGTATGAGACACCTTGGCTTATGAAAGCCCTGAAAGTAACAAAGATTCAGGGGCCAGCACAAGTTCAAGCAGGCTGCAGAAAGCCAGAGCTAAGGCCCTGCACTCACCATGAGGGTGATCATTATGGGGAGCCCATAGGTGATCTCGTTGGTGGACTCGATGAGGATGACGGTCAGGCTGATGGTCATGCGGACCACTCCTCCCAGGAACGCTGCTGCCCCGATCAGTGCAAAGGTTCCTGAGTAGATGTGATCGAGGCCGATGTAACTAGAGCAAAGCACAGAGCCCTCAGGTTAGAAAAGGCTGCCTGAGGGCTCAGGGTGCACCTGCAGCACATCCCTCACACACACACGTGATGCACCTTTTGAGGAGGTTGGCGACCAGGCGTCCGAAGGCAGCCCCACAAAGCAGTGATGGTACAAACAGACCACTGGGCACAGAGATCCCATATGTCCAGCAGGAGAGTAAGAAATAGAGAAGGAAGAACAGGGATAGGGTGACTGGGCTGAAAGTACCTGCAACACAAGAAGAATCATGACTAAAGAAGCACAGGTCTGTCCAAGATAGAGTCATGCACCATCCACCCCTCAGCTCACAGCAGGCTCATCTCACAACAGCTGCTGAGCCTCCCAGTCCAAACACACATGAAGACAATGAGTAAGTGAAAGAGAG
Source organism: Erithacus rubecula (assembly GCF_903797595.1). Lineage (NCBI taxonomy): Eukaryota > Metazoa > Chordata > Aves > Passeriformes > Muscicapidae > Erithacus > Erithacus rubecula. Next base: position 2,887,616 of record NC_136676.1, on the reverse strand, counting down.
GAAAAGCAGGCCTTTCTTCCCATTAAGGAGACATTCACCAGTTGTACTAGCAGTCCTTCAGAGCCATAAAGGCCTGAAGATGCTCCTAGCCTTGTGGTGCTATTCCAGCTAAGAAGCTCTGAAGTTTAAGTGTGGGATGAGGCAGTCTCCTAACTACTCACCCTCCTGGTGGAAGAGCTGCAGGATAGCTGACTCCTGAGGGTTGAAGAAAAGCGTGGCCATGTCATTATATGTTTCATTTGGGCAAAAAAAGGTTTTGATGCTTGAATTTACATCCTCTGATACATCCTAATGCAGGACACAAGAGAAACAAAAGTTAGAATTTATTGTCTCCTACATTAGCCTTTGGGCAGAATGGGAATAACATTTCTGTTACTGTTAGCCATGCTTTGGAAAGTTCAGATCAAACACCAATAGCAGAGATGGGGCCTACAACATCAATGGGCTCCTTGACTCGGAGCCTGAGTTGTTTTGTACGAAAGTACAATGTAGCTTTTATTATTACCCTAAGCTCCTGTAACCCTCCTCAGACTCTCACTGCAGTTTTGCCAGTAAAAAAGCTCATTACATGCCTATGCTGCTCTGCAGGGTGAACAATATGCCAGGGAATATAATCACATAGGAATCCCTCACCTGCAGGCTCAGGGTGTCATTGCCACTGTGCCTGCTGGAAGACATCTGCCGGCATTCCCCCAGAACCATGGAGGCCACAAAGACCACCACAGTGGTGGTCAATGACACAAGCAAGCTCTCCAGGACTCTGAAAGACACAACAGAAACCAAACACTGAAGCCACACTCAGCACTGTAACCTAGTCCCAGCTCTGCAAATGACTTTGATAAGCTGCAAAAAGCAGCAGTCACCATAGCTTAGCATCAGAACAAAGGACGCTGCAAATCAAGTTGAATTACGACTTGGCTCCCAGGGACTGCCTTAGCTGCCCTTTTTAACTGCTTGCCCCAAAAATAAGCTATTTTTGCCCAGAGAACACACAGCAGTCACACATGAAAAGCCCCAGGGTTCAATGAGGCTGTTCACATGGAAAGAATGTTCTGCACATCCTTACAGGGTAAAAGGGTAGACAGGACTGGGAAGGGTGATGCACAGTCTCTCAATCTCTTTTCTAGCTGCTGAAATACACTTTTTTTTAAACCTGGGCTTTGTGTTTCGGAGCTGTCTAGAGCAAACAAATAGCTACTTTCAGAATAACACAGAAGTTCCCTCTCTAAATAGTACAGATATTGTGGATTTACTTAACCAACATTATTTTAAAAAGTGAGATCAGCTATTCCTTCCACATCAGCTTGGACAAGGATACAAAAAAATATCCTGCATGGAGACAAAGCTCTGGTTTGTTCAACCTTTATGATAAAGAGCTCCCTCCACTGCCCTTTTAAGAAGGATTGCAACTCTCTCTGTGCCATCGAAGTTACCAAAAATTACAGGGACTGTAACATTTGGTTTCTGGTGTTCACTTCTAAGTCCTATAGAGGCTTCATTTTGTGATTTTTAAAATAACCAGTCTAGGACTTCCTCCAATCCTACTCACAGGATTCTTCTAGACTGATGCTTTTGATTTGGGAGCAAACTCAAAACAAACAAACTCAAGAGAGCACATACCTGACCAGCTTTGGCTTGGGATGCACATTGCGCATGCGGTACTTGGCAAGTCTCTTGTTCAGGCAGTTAAAGGTGGCTCCAAGAAGGCCTCCTACAATCCCCATCAGAATGAAGAAGCCCAAGTCCACAGCTGTCCAGAGGTGGCATTTCTTATCAGACTCAGAGCACTGTACAGAAAAGTATAAAAAAAAAAGCATTATAGCAGTTGCTGCAATTTCCTACCAACACTTCTATTTCCATAGCTAGAGATTTTGAGTAGCTAAGATCAAAGGGGAACAATTCTGTCTGAGGGTATCAATGTATTGCAGCTAACTATCAAGTGCCTTCCACTGAAATATAAGCATGTGTCAAAAGAAACCTCCAAACTAACAGACAGAAGCACAGAACTAACAAGAGACTGGAGAGGGGAGAAATAACAATAAATCTTACCTTAAACTCCCCAAAGTTCAGCAGCCCAGGGAGCTGGAAAGACCCCCAGCTTCCAAACTGAATCCCAGAGCGGAAAAAATTTAGAGTGAAGGTGGCAGCCATGGAACAGAAAAGCTGTGGAAGTAGAGGGAAAAAAAAAAGGGTGAAGCAAAGGTTCCCAAAATTAAGATTGGCACAGTCAGTTCTTCCTTGAAACTCATGCCTGAGGAAAGGAACTGACTATGGAAGGGATCAAACTGCAGAGAGCCCATGCAGAAAAGCCCTCTCTCCCAGGTACACTAAATCTGCTGCCTAGAGCTGTTCCACACTCCAGATAATATCAGGCTCATCTCTGCCCTTGATCTGTAGTAGTTCTGGAACACTGACAGAGCAGGCAACTTCCCTCCTGCCAAGAGAGCTCAGGAAGAGACAGGACAATTTGAATGCCCTCATGGACAAACCCTAAGGGGAGCCCTCTTCTCAAGGAAGAGTCACAAAGTCAGAACCATCACTCACCACTTTCCATGTAAGTCCCTGGTTCCAGAAGGAGGAACCTTCTTCCAAACTAAAAAGAGTGCCTCCAATTGGGGCTCCAAAGGCAGCTGCAACCCCTGCAGCTGCTCCAGCAGATACAAAATCCCTTTTATCCCTGAAATGAAGAGAAAAATAACCTCAGTTTAGCAAATTAGAGCTCTGGAGATCTTAGGTCCTGCAAAGTAAGAGATCATCCCCATTTATGGATACATCCCAGGGATTCAGCAATGAGAGCTGGGAGCAGAGCTGGCCATGGCAGACACTGCCATTTGCTCATTAAATTGCAGCATTGTGCTCTTTCTGTAGAGCACAAATACAGAGCAGAATTCTGGTACTACACAACAGCTCAGTGTGTGAGGAACCACCACAAACCATGGACTCCAGCATCACTTGAAAGACTTACAGAGACAAAAGGGCAAGAATTTGTTCACATTGAGGAGACCTAGCCTTTTCTTAAGTATATCCTAATCATAAGGGGTGAGTAACTGAGCTTTCAACCATCCACATTAAAGGTTTGAAATGGGTAGAGATCTTCTGAGCAGCACAAGAGAGCATCCATGAACATGAAGAACAGAGCAGCTTGGAAAGTGACATCTTGTTGTTGTCTTGCTGCAGAAAGAAACTGCAGGACACCAGAAAGAAACTGATAAAACCACTGACTGGTTCACCCCAGCCCTCTACCCTCCTCCCAGGGAAGGCTGCTCACTCATCCTCCTCTCCCCTCCTCCACATCCTGGGTACAGTACCTGTCACTGCGGAAATAGGGAAAGTTAAACTGGATCTTCCTCAAAGAGATGCTCTGGAACTATAAACAAAGTAAAGATTTAGAAACACAGGAGATGGAAACTTATTCTTACAAAACAATGGCTTGACCACAGTGACTCAGGCCAGCAACTAACCTGTGGCAAGCCAGCACCCACGACAGCACCACTGTGAATCATTGGACCCTCCTTCCCGACAAAAAGACCTGGAAAAGCAGGGCTCATGAGGGAACACACTTTCCCCACCATCACCCCCCTTGCTGACAAAGCCAGAACAAATCAGCTCAGCACTCCCATGCCATGGCACAGCTCTCTGTGCTGAGCCTGCAGCTCCTCACAGGGAGGTGCTCACCTCCTACTGCCTCAACAACCCCAAATGTTTGTGAAGACTTGCACAGATTCCACAGATTCTGCACTCCAAGTGGGTGAAATAATTGAAAAACAACTGTTACAAGGACTCTGAACTCTCTGGGTTATTCTGCCCTGCTGCCTTCAGGCTGCTCCTGACAATGTGTCCTGGAACATTCTCAGGTCTCTCTCTTGGATTCTGTCACAAAGAGTCACATCTGACTAACCCACTCAAAAAAATCACCTGTTTCCCTGATAGTCCTGATACTTTTGTTTATTCTCTACTCTATAATGCACTCAGGGCTCATGACTCTGCTTCAAATCACTAAAATTATTTTATTGGAAAGCAGGGCCTTCTGTGCCCTATGTAATCAGAGAAAGCATTGTTTCCCCTTCACTGACTCCCTCCCCAACAAGATGAACACAGCAGAGCCCTCCTTACCTCCTGCCACACTGAAGAGCACTCCAGTAGCTTTGCACACCACTGTCCGCAGACGCACAACCCCTGGAACCTTCACTCCATTGAGGTAGCACTTAATTTCAGGAATTCCTGAGCCAGCTGCTACAGGCTGTGGGAAAGAAACACTGATGCTGTGGTGCACTGATTTCATACCTGATCAACATCATCTCATCAGGGAGCAAGGGACCAAGAGACCCTGCTTAGCTAAATCAAATAGCACTGTGAAGCTAGTTTGATATTTTGGGGCACAAAGTGTTTCTACCGAGGATATTTCATATCAAGGACCTGTGTGAGAAGAAAGGAAGGTTGTGTAAGGAGCAGCAATAAATTGAAGTCTTACTTGTATCAGGACCAGAAGACTGGCAAGAAAAACAAAGGTCAGGTTGAACCCCAGCAGCTCCAACAAGGACAGTGCAAGGCAGCCTTTCTCAGTGCATTCCTCCACCGCTGCAGGGATGGTCAAGGAAAACATCATTCCCCACACCAACACACAATCCCTTGGTAATGTCTGGGCCACCCAGGCATCAAGAGCCAAACCTGTGCTTCCTAATCCAGCCAGAGCAGCTAACAAAACCTGTCAGAAAGCCAGGCTTCCTTTGCAAAGCTCAACACTGAATTAGGATGAAGGGAAACCACTAATTCTTCCTGCTTATGTACCTGACACTGGAAACATTTCTTGCTTTCAAGGGCTGAATTACATAAGCAAGTCAAAAACTTGCTTAATCATGAACAAAACGCTCAGTGGCAGAATTGTGAGAGTCAGCTGTTCTGAGCAAAACATGGGAACAGAAAGGAAAAGGTCACTTGAGTCTAGCAAGGCCCAAGGTAAAAGATACAGCTTTGTACCACCTGAAACTTGAGCTGGGTAAAGAGCCGCACGAAGAAATCCACAAAGAGACCCACCTGGGAAAAAGAAGACATAAAGAAGCATAATTCAGAGTAAAGCAGCTTTGGAAACTCAGATTTCTTCCTTCTCTCACTGGGACAGATCTATCCTAGAATTATTCCTGAAGAGATGCAATTCTGCACCTGATTAGCACCCATTAAAATACTATTCTGGCAGTATTTTTAACACCCTCAACATACTTAAGGGTACAGAAGAAAAATGGTATTTAATTGAGGCATACACTCAGCTGAGCTCATTTTCACAGTTCAGCCATAAACTGCTACCCTTTTTTATTAAGTTGTTTGCTTTGGACAAATTTTCCTGCCAGACTACTTTATAAAGAAAACCCAGCATGTTCTGAAAGAAAAACAAAAGGCTTCTTGAAAAACATTCTATAACAACCTGCTATAATTCCCAAAAGACAACTCCACTTACTAAGCTCTCATCACCATGAAAGAGAATGCTTCCTCTACTTTATTCCTTAGCCATTACTTCTGCTTAGTCTCCTGAATTTTCCTAATTCCCCAAACAGCATGATCCTTACCAGTCCTGTACAGACTCCAATAGCAAAAACCAGCACCCACTTCACTGCTTCATATCTCTGGGCTTTCTGTTTGGAAAGAGGATTGAAAAAAAAAAAAAAAAGTAAAATAAAAGCAACACAGAAACAGGGATTTTCTGGAAGGTGGGTTTAGGCTCCACAGCTCAGCAGCCAGATGGATAAATCAACAGAAGATAGTGACAACAGCAAACTGAAAATAGTAAACTGAAAGACTCAACATCTTGCACACTTTAAACCTGAGGATCACAAGAGATGCTGGGAGCTATAATCTCCACAACATAACAACTAAAACATAGAGAAATACATAGAATTTCTATAATAAAGAAGAAAAAAAACATAAAATGTCCCGCAGAGGAGCATATTTAGAATAACAGAATTATCTGGTTTGAAAGGGACGCATCTCATTCCACCCCCCTTTCCATGGACAGGATGCCTTTTCCTTCCAGGCTGGTCAAAGCCACATCCAAAAAGACTTTGAACACTTCCAATCCACAGTTTCTCTGGATGATTTCCACAGTTTTAGGTCATGAAAGAACAAGGTCCTACCTTGTTGTCCATGCTCTCCAAAATTTCCAAGTATGGGTCATTGATACAGCGATCATAATCCAAGCTCTGAAATGCCAAAAGGTCAATTTAGGAGAATCAACTGCAACAGGTTGTGAAAAAAAAAATTACATCCAGAAGACCTTTTTAATGACTACAGAAGTTATTACTACCCCCACAGCAGATTTTGTAGGAGAAAATACTCCTGGAAACAATTTAAGTATTTTGATCAGTCACACCCTGAAAATCACAAAGGGAAGGAACAGAACAATTTCCCTGCTCAAGCTGAGAGAGACAGTGAAACAAACAGAAGCACAACTGATTTATACATCTTTCTATAGAGAAGTCACATTTTACAGTTTTAGACTTTTTTAAGTGTCTCCACTTTAACAGTGCAGGAGATAACACTGGATCTTTATATTCACCCTCTCACTACAACAGGAACACTAGCTAGAACTCCAGATGAACAGCATCAATTATTCAGTTTATCACAGCAGGAGTTAACAGCAATAGTTTCACAGTCACACTCACAAAACTTCACTAGCTCTAGCCACATCTTCACCTTTTCAAGCCAAGCAGTAACTGGGTTGGTGACACCCATACTGACAGCAACTGCTCTAAATACTTCAGGGCCACCATACAGTGATGCAAAAAGCAAACACCTCCTGTAAGTAGCAGAATGTGATACATGGGAAGATCTGCTGTGAGGCAGCATGACAACAAAGACAGCAGAAAGGAAACTGTGACCAAATAACTACAGATGCTTTCTATAGTCACCAGAAAGCAAGGCCTTCAGAGCCTGTAAATCTCAAATTGAAGAAATGGGAAAATGCACCAGACTCTGAAAAAGAATTTTTCTCAACAGCAGTCTGACTTGAGAGCAGACATTCAACCTGCCCACAGGGCTTTATCCCAGAAACATCCAAAGATGAGGAACAGTTCTTTGCAAGCAAAGCAACTCTTGGTATTTCTACTAATGCCAATGCAACCTAATGATCTATATTGAGCATCTGCCCTGTTACAAACTCTAACAGATCAAAACCAGCCTACAGGTCCCATCACATTAATATCAGAAGTTGCTATAAGTTATTTCCCCACCTCATAGTCTTTGCGTGGAAGGATCTCATCCTCCTCTTCATGAGTTTCTCCAAGGATCGTCTGCAAAACAAGTGCAGGAGAGGAAAATCATGACAGAATGAATGCATCTACAGCTGTTCATGAACACTGGCAGCAAAGCCAAAATTACAAAAGTGCTATATCATTGTTGCTTGTAAATTGAGTGTTTGGATTACCAGACCACCACTTAAATTGCAGTAATGCCAAAGTTTCTTACTTTAGAGCCAGAAAACACATCACTTCTATATAGGAGATCTCGACAGCAAAGTCCTAACGCACATCCCGTTTCCCTCACAGCAACAGGTTACAGGGGAGCGTAGGACAATTCTGAAGAGAGCACTCTGCAGTGCTGGAGTCAGAGACAGCCCCTGCCAGCATCACTCCCCTCACAGTGCGAGGGGCAGCGGCTTCATGGGCCGGGACACGAGGCCCAGACAAAGAACGCGGGCCGGGACAGGGACAGCACGGGCGGCGAAGCAGCAGGCCCGGCAGCGAAACGGGCGGGAACGGGCATCGGATCGAGAGCGGGAGGAGCAGCACCCCGAGGCGCGGACAGCGGGCCGAGAGGCGCTGGGCCCAACACCGCAGCCCCGCTCCCCGCCCGCCCTCAGGCGCTCCCCGAGCCGAGCGGGGCCGGGCGGAGACGCGGGGTGAGGGGCTCCGCCAGCACGCGTGGATCCGGAGGGACGGGGGATCAGGGGCGGCTGTGGGAGCGCGGGGCGATGGCCGTACCAGCTCCTCGGGTGTGCGGCTCTCCCGCTCGCCGCAGCAGCAGCAGCACAGCCGGGCCCCGCACCCGCACCGCGCCATCTTCCGCCGCCGCCGCGCCCCGCCCGCCCCGCGTCACTCCGCGCGCCGGCCCCGCGCCCCACGGCATGGCCGCGCCCCGCCGCCCCGCCGGGCCGAGCCTGCTCACGGCCGCGCTGCCATAACCGGCCCGGCCGCGCCCCGCCGCCCCGCCGGGCCGAGCCTGCTCACGGCCGCGCTGCCATAACCGGCCTGGCTGCGGCCCCGACCCTGTCCGGCAGCGCTCCCGCCTCGCCCGCAGCCCCGCCTCGCTCGCCATGTCCACTGAGGGCAGCCGCGGGGCCCCACATGACCCGCCCGGCCGCGGCCGCCCTTAAAGTGCGGCGGGCGGGCGGGCGGCCCGGGCAGCGCCCGGCACCGGCCGCAGGTGAGCGGGGCCCGGGGACGGGGGTCCTATCGCGGCCCCAGCGCTGGGCATTCCCCGCGGCGGCTCCGGCTGCTGCGGGCCGTGCTCCCGTCGGGGTCAGCTGAGGAGAAGGGGCGATCGGGCTGCGGTGACCGCCTGGCCCGACCCTCCCGCGGCGCTCGGGACACAGGTGCTGCCGCTGCCCCTCGGCTGTCCCGTTCCGGCGGTGGCTGCAGCCGCTGCCCGGGTTGCCCGCCCGCTGTCAGCCCGATGGCCCCGGAGCAGCAGGCCCGTGCAGCGTGTGCACCCGTGGGAAGCTGCGCCTGCTGCAGCCGAGTTTATCTTTACGGTAAAACTGAGCTTAGGGCGATGCAGACTGCACGCTCTGTTGGTGTCCGCTCAGGGCTGGAAGGAGCATCATGAAAACACAGCAGGTACATCCATGCTGAGCATCAGCAGTGTGGTGAGCAATAGATCTTTGAGCTCTGCGATGTGACAAAGACAGGAGCAGGAGTGTTGACAGGTGTTAAAAATTGTCTTTGCTGCTGTTCTTGTTGTTTAGGCATATCTTTTTTTTTTCTCTTTGCAATAACTAGAAGTATCTGCCAGCAAATCTGTGATGCATATCGTGGTAAGGAAATTGTTTCAAATGCTGCCTGTGGACAAAAATCTAAGTGAGCTCATGTCTTCATTTGATACTGCTAGTAAGATAAGGACCTTTCCTCAACAGCAATTCTCATAGAGACATGAAGATATGAACCCTTTTTCCGTGTGATGGGTGTTAAATCTCAAATTCCAAAACAAAGCTCCTTTGATTTGCCTGCAGTGCTGTGCCAGGCTTGCTAGGAATGAGATTTTGGGAGTTGACAGCACGTGATTGTGAGCTGCTAGCTTGATCACCAATGCGTGCTTGGGGATAATACTCCCAGATTAGTGCATGTGGATATCAAACAAAGTCCTCTGAGCTTGGTCAAGGTTGTGACTGTGCACCCAGTTGGGTTTGCTTCACTTGTCAGTAAGTCTGTGCTGCTGATTTTTACCACAGCTGCTATGTTGGTACACAAAGGATCTAAGGTTCCCCTTGGAACAGAAGGCTGGTGCTTTTTCTCACATCTCCTGCCAGCTGGAGAGTTTCCTCAGGTGGTAAAAGTAGACTTTCTCCCAAAGGGTTTTGTTTGATTGGCAACTCAAGTGTAAACAGTAGATGAGTTCAAAGTCTTCTTGGCTAAACTAAACTCACAGAGTTTATCATAAGGACTGAGTGCACTGGCTCACACAACTGCTTCCTCCAAAACAGACTCCAAAGTTATGTAATGCTTGGACAACATGCTGCTTCCCAGTGACAATTTTAAATTTTGGCAGGTACTAAAGGAAATACCACAAATCCAAATTTTGTGGTAGCTCCTCCTTAACTGTCTGTAATCCCTACCTCATTTTAAAGGCCCAGGATGGAACATTTTACAGAGCTAAGTGGAGGTGGGTATCCTAAACCTACTTGTGCCACTGACTTGCAGTGCTGTTTTGCTTTCTGTGAAGCCAAGCAGGCACAGCTGATCTTGTTGCAAGGCAGTGAGATGAGGATAGTCCCTGCTGGTGTTGTTTCCAAGCAGCCACAACTGTTGACAAAGGGAACAGTGTATCTGGCAAAGAGTTGAGTGTGTGCAATAGGAGTGGCACAGGGAGCAGTTGTCTGTGGAGATGGTGTGTCTTGTGGAGAAGGCTAATGTTTGGAAATGCAGGTGTGATGCCAGCAAAGAAAACAAAGGACAGTTTGTGGGGATGGCCTGGTCAGAGGTCATTCTGTACTTTGTTTCTGATATAGCAATAGTTTGTGTATTCTTGAGTACCTGCCCCATTAGCACTGATTTTCCTACCTATACTGTAAAGCAGTGCTGCTTTTTGGGAACAAGCAGGATGGAAACTCTGAAGATGGATACAGTCCAAGAAGCAGCTAGAATAGACAAAAAAAAAATATGCTGGCATGCCCAGCCCAAGGCCACGAGATAACAGAGGCCATCACCTAATTCACATGGGCATCTTGGCTTGCTGAGTTTAGTCAGGACAAAAGTGATGTTGACCTGACTCTTCTGAAAACCAAATTTGACCCAGCAGCACAGAAGAGCTGCATCGAAGTGGCCTGAAGCCAAGTGCTGTGTTATTTCTCTTAGCACTATCTACATATGCTTTTTATTGGGTTTTCACCAAATCTTCCAGTACAGTTTACAGTGAAAACTGGCAAAAAGGCTCCTTGATGGTGATGGATGCTGGGTCTTGGCACAGGCTTCTTTAATCATCTGCTGCCCACCCCAGCAGTACGTGCTCTGTGCATGTACTGACCACACTCCTCCTGCTCCCCTCTCCAGAGCTGTCACCATGGTTAATGAGACCCAGCACACCTGCAGTGCCAGCTCCAGCTCCAGGTCTGATGGAGGCAGCAGCAGTGGCAGCGAGAGCTCCAAGGACAACTCGCGCTGCTCCACTCCCGTCCTTGACTCGGACCGGCACGAGCGGCTGCGCGAGAAGATGCGGCGCCGGCAGGACGCTGGGGACAGGTGGTTCTCCCTGGAGTTCTTCCCTCCACGCACAGCCAATGCTGCTGTCAACCTCATCTCCAGGTGAGCGCTGCAGGGTGGGAGAGGGGACAAGGGATGTGTCTGTGGTGGAGGGCAGGGAAGTAGCTAACGAGGCAGGCTCTGCCCCATGCTCTGTCTCCCCTTCCAGGTGACGAAGCAGGTAATGGGGCTGTGCTTTCCTGCTGAGGAGGGTAATGGACACCAAGTAACTTGTCTTCCTTGGAGGCCCTGAAGAGTTAAGTGTCACGGTGGGATTACTGAGGGGCCAGGTTGTTTCCCCTCTCCCATGCCCTGGGAAGATGGAGTAACCCCAATGTCATGTTCTGGTCTGAAGCACAATGCTGGGGCAGAAACAGACCTAGTAAAAGCAGAAAATATCGCTTGATGGACAGTGTGCCAAAATCTCTGAAACAGATTCCCATTTCCTTTCAACATTCATCCAGCCACTATGGTTTGTGTTGTCAATATTAATTTCAGCTTCTGACATAGGTGTCCACATAAAAGCTGATAGGTCTCAGCAGAGCTAGGAGTTATTCTGGAGCCCCAGGACTCACCATTGCCTTAGCTGGAGGAGAAGAGGGTATTTCATAATTCTTTTTGTAATTGCTGTATGCCAATGCCATGTATTAAGCAGAAGGGTCTGCTTCACCTTGGATCAGGGGAGAGATAAGTTAGGGAAGCCCTCATTGCCTCTACAGTTCAAGCTGGCAACAGGGGGCTGCAGCACAGTCTCCCATCTCAAAAGGAATGGGACTTGCATTGCTGTCTGTCAGAAGCTGCATCAGTCTATTAGAGCATGCAGGGAGAAAGTTTGTTGTACAGAGAATACCTCAGTCACCTCTTCTAAGAAATTATAAGCTCTTCCCCATGGAGCCTTCAAGGATGGCTTTCATTATTTACATTGGCCACTCAATAAACTCTTAGTGCAATGCTTTTGTGGTCTATCCTGTTACTGTCATGGAAGCTCTCTCTGCCTTCTGCTGGAATTCCAGCAGTGAGGAAGATACTTGAGGCACAGGGAGGGGGTTTGGCTACCTGGTGTAGGCTAACACAGCTCTAAACCCCACAGGTTTGACCGCATGGGAGCAGGTGGTCCCCTCTTCATTGATGTGACATGGCACCCTGCAGGGGACCCAGGATCTGACAAGGAAACCTCTTCCATGATTATTGCCAACACTGCAGTGAACTACTGTGGCCTGGAGACCATCCTGCACATGACATGCTGCAACCAGACCAAGGATGACATCACAGGGCATCTGCAGAAGGCCAAGAGGCTCGGGTTGAAGAACATCATGGCACTGCGTGGAGGTGAATCCTTCTGTTCTGTGATGTTTAGTACAGAGGCTGTGCTGCTGTCATGTCCAATTCCAGAGTAAAAACAGAAAAGATTTAGGGGCTCCTTTTGCAGGAATTAAATGCTGAGGCTGTGTTTCACCTGAGCCTTTTGTTAGTAGCCCCTTCAGCTCAAGGGCAGACAAAACCAGTCCATAGGTAAAACTGCAGATTTGGGAGTTCATCTCTGTCTTTCTTTTGATACCAGGAGATTTTTACAGAACTAACAGATCTCAGCAAACAGTTGGAGTGAACTGTGGATTTGTTCTCTTTTCAGATCCTTCTGGTGAGGAATGGGAGGAAGAAGTAGATGGTTTCAACTATGCTGTTGATCTGGTTAAGCATATTCGCAGTGAATTTGATGATTACTTCGACATCTGTGTGGCAGGTAAATAAATGCTCTCTGTTGCAGAGAGTGTGGTGGGGTCTGAGACAGGGAAATCAGCTCAGCAGTGTCTCCTTGGACCTGGGCTGTGACAGTACAAAGATTGGATACTTCCTCATTTCTGCTGTTTTCCTGACCACATTTTTCTTGGTTTTTTTCCCTTGTCCCCAAAGGCTACCCCAAGGGTCATCCTGAAGCAGAGAGCTATGAGGCAGACCTGAGGCACCTGAAGGAGAAAGTCTTTGCTGGAGCAGACTTCATCATTACACAGCTTTTCTTCCGACCAGAAACCTTTCTCAAGTTTATGAAGGATTGTCAAGCTATTGGCATTACCTGCCCCATTATTCCTGGCATCTTCCCTATACAGGTGAAATCCAGTAATTTGGATTTGGGGAGGGAATAAGGATCTAGAATGTCAGGTGTTTGTGGGTCAGGGCCTGAGAGAGGTCTGTAAATATCCTCCACAAAATTTCAGGGAAGAGAGACTGCTGAATATAATAAATCCGTAGGTGGTTTGCCAAATTAAACTCCTAGACAGCTAATAACAAGCTGAAAAGGTTTCTTGTTCCCATATGGCAAAAAAAGGATATAAAGAACAATGGCCTGCGAGTCCTGAGGTCGCTGTCAGCATGCTGGGCTCAGGCAAGGACATGGGGAGAAATTACCTAAAGTGATATGACCTGGACTGTGTTACTATCCTAGAGATGGGGCCTGGGAGTAGATTCTAAATCTCCTGCCACAAAATTGAGATCAAGTGCCTTTGTTACTGGGATGGCAAGAAAGGGCTTTGGAAAAATGACCATCTGCATCCTCCTCCAGGGTTACCACTCCCTGCGCCAGCTGGTGAAGCTCTCCAAGCTGGAAGTTCCTCAGGAAATCAAAGATGTGATTGAGCCCATCAAGGACAATGACGCAGCTATCCGGAACTATGGGGTGGAGCTGGCAGTGTCCATGTGCCGGGAGCTGCTGGACAGTGGGATGGTGCACGGGCTGCACTTCTACACCCTCAACAGGGAGGTGGCCACCACCGAGGTCCTGAAGCGCCTGGGCTTGTGGAGAGAGGACCCAAGGTAAGCAGAATATGTTGGCTTCTGTTAGTTCCACTTTTCCATCCATCCATCCATCCATCCCATCTACTGAAGGTAAAAATGGGTCAATATCTTTACTCTCCTTTTTTGTTTTTTGTTTTTTTCTTTTATCACCTTTTGTGCGTTCAGTAGCTCGCCCTTCCTGCAGATCTCTAACAAAAGCTGGGAGGAATAGAAGGGATGGCCAAAAGAGGAATTTGTTTTACTCAATTAGATTTAGAGTAGGCATTCTGGGACTTGAAAAACACAGAGCTTAGAGCTGTCACTTGGAAGAAGCATGTTTTTGATGCCCATCACAACCCCTTGCAGGTTAGGGGTATGCTCCCATTGTGGATTTCTATGGTTCTCTGCAGCTGAGAAAGGGAATGTGGACTTCTGAGTCCAGAGGCTTCAGCACAGACAAGAAGAAACAAAGGAAAATTGACATATCTGTTTTTTATTTTTCCTTGAAGTAATTTCCTGTAGTGCTTTGCCCTTACCTTTTCCAATTTCAGGTGTCAGTCCTGTACCTTGACATTAAATACACCCTATTGAGCATCCTGTGAGAGAACTGAGCAGGAAATATTTTCCATAAAGGAAGAATAGAGTTTCCTGTCCTATTTCTTGACAAACAGAACTCTTCTCAGCCTGTTACTTCTCCCCAGGGGCAAATTGCACCATGGGAAAGGTTTCCAGCCTTTAGTGGAAAGTCAGCAGAGGCCCTGTGTTAACATCTGCTCACCCCCTGCAGGAGGCCTCTGCCCTGGGCAGTCAGTGCCCACCCCAAGAGAAGAGTGGAAGATGTCCGGCCAATCTTCTGGGCCTCCAGGCCAAAGAGCTACATCTACCGCACTCAGGAGTGGGATGACTTCCCCAACGGCCGATGGTGAGCTGTCACTGCAGTCAGGCAGAGCTCTGCTAGGAAAGCCTGGTGTCCTGGGCACACCTGAGGTGCCTTTGGAACAATGTGGTTGTTTGGATTTGAGCGAGGTGAAGCGAATGGCACAGAGATGTTGGGACTTTTGGTGGGGTTTTGTGTACTTCTCTTGCTGGTTGGCTGTCTTCCTGCATCACTAAATCAACTCATCTTCCTTGCTGACTTCAGCTCTGTGTCATCTCCCCTTACAGGGGTAACTCCTCCTCTCCAGCTTTTGGGGAGCTGAAGGACTATTACCTCTTCTATCTGAAGAGCAAGTCTCCCCGGGAGGAGCTTCTGAAGATGTGGGGAGAAGAACTGACCAGTGAGGAAAGTGTCTTTGAGGTGTTCACATGTTACATCACTGGAGAACCCAACAAGAATGGGTACAAGGTGAGTCAGAGCCCATGGTGTGGCACAAGCAATAGTGCACATTTCCTCTGGCTCCTGCTATCATGTTTTTCTAAAGAAGAATTGGCAATCCTCTATCCAAAAGGATTTGCTGGCACACTGGTTGAAGGGGGTCCAGCAGCCAGAGATAAGGCTCAACATAAAAGGAAAGGTGCTACAGTATGACAGGACCAGTACTGATTGACTTCATCAGTTATTCTTACAGTTGAGCATATCCTAACCCTTGAACCAAACCTGGGAATTCTCTCCTGAAGCAGGTGTGTTTGAGACTATTAGGGCACTGCCTAGTTCCTTCAACACCCAGACAGTAATCAAAGCTTTGTTACATCCATTGTGAGCTATCCTTTCTCCTCATGGTAGGTTACATGCATGCCTTGGAATGATGACCCTCTTGCTACTGAAACCAACCTTCTGAAGGATGAGCTGGAGAGGGTTAACAGACGAGGAATCCTGACCATCAACTCCCAGCCAAACATCAATGGCAAGCCATCCACAGATCCCATTGTAGGCTGGGGGCCCAGTGGAGGCTATGTTTTCCAAAAGGTACTGTATTACCCTGGGCTAGGCAGTAAAGAGTTTGATCTAGTTTAGTCTCTGTGAGGCTGGAAGGTCTCAGGCTTACATCTACATAATCCTTCTGCCTTTGCCTTATCTTAATGTGTTCTTGGTGAGATGAGGCAAAGCTCCTTTGGTGTCTTGAGGCATAATGCCATCTCTATGGCTGACTTCACAGCTGTGCTCCTCCCACCTCAGAACATCTACTGAACATCTGTAGAGTTTCATGGTTTTATTCTCAGCAAGTAATTATTGGTAACTCCTTCTAGAGCAGGGCTGTGACATTTTATATATACACACGTGCCTGCCCCCTGCAGCTGATTCAGTGATGCACAAAGCACTGAGATTTTTCACAAAAGGGGAATCAATTAGGTAGTATCTCTACCACCCAGCATCTCATGATGATAAAGGGGTTTTAAAAAATTTCCTCTGTCCTTCTGTATGGCAGAGTTTTCTGCAGTTGCCCCCAGGCCATGCACTGTGCTATGCTGTTTAGACAACTGTCACCTTCCTTCCCTGGCCTGCAGACACATGCCTGCCATGCCTGTCTCCCCCTGTCAGGCATTTCAGGCCCTAGAGCCTTGCCTAATGGCTGTGATAGGAATATCCCATCAAGGTGAATGCCAGGCAAGCAGCTCATACTGGAAAACAAAGCATCCTTGTTCAAAAGGGTTCCAAACCAGTAAAGCCAGAGATCAGCAGATGGCAAATGCAGTTGTGTTTTCAAAGGAAAAAATTCCCCTGAGGTGAGGGAAATCCATCATCTCACAAAATAGCCAGGAAATGGGGGGAGGGGAAGCAGTTGTTGGGAGCAGCCAAGCACAGAATTTGGCTGTATAAGCACATGGGGAGAATTGTGAACAAAAGATGAGGACAGGGAGTGGTGCTTGGGAGAGCCCATCTTTGACCCCTAAGCTGTGCTCTCACCAGGCTGGGCTGCCTTGGCAAGACACTGCTGTAAAATAAAGATTAAGCTCAGGCTTCTTCCAAGCATTCTGGCAGACTGCTTCCTGTGCAGCAGTTGTGTAACACTTGAGTTCATTCCCACTTATCTGCTTGTGTGGATGCAAAACAGGAAGCATGTAGCTTTCTTGAGTGCACTGTTCCTGGGCTGTTCCCTCTGCTCTCCCCAGTTTTTTTTTTTTCCCTAGCTCACTTACTAATTTACTCTGTCCTTTGCTCTAGCCTCTGTAGTAAGTTTTTCTGGGGATGAACACACAAGGCAGCCCAGAGCAGCCCAACAGATTTTGTTGTATTTGTCCAGTTCTGCCATGATTTAAGGCTCTGATTCTCTTCCCCCTTCTCCATCCCTCCCTGCAGGCATACCTGGAGTTCTTCACCTCCAGTGAAATTGTCACAGCACTGCTCAAAGTGCTGAAGAAGTATGAGTTACGAGTGAACTACCACATTGTCAATGTCAAGGTAAGGCCATCATTCACTTTCACCACCTTGGGAGAGAAACAAATACCAAATAGTCAGACATGAGGGCTGATGAAGGGAAGGGAAAGTAAAGCAAGGCAGCTGTGGTGTGTAGCAGCTGTCTGGTCCCTTAACAAGGAGAGGGTAAATACACTTTTTCCAACTCAGTCTCTCCTCCAGCAGCTGCTTCAGAAAGGTTTTCCTTCCTTTGGCAGGGCCAGAATATCACCAATGCTCCAGATCTGCAGCCCAATGCTGTCACCTGGGGTATCTTCCCTGGAAGGGAGATTATCCAGCCCACTGTAGTGGATCCTGTAAGCTTCCTCTCTTGGAAGGTGAGTTCTCCCTTCTGTTGGATACATTGCTGTGGAAGTTCTGAGTGTCTGGTTTAGTTTTAGTCTCTGACCCTCCTCACAGTTGAGGTCTGTTGCTATATTGGCTTGCAGAGATACAGGTCTTATTCCTCCTGCTCCATCAACTCCAGCAAGAGCTGTTCTCAGACACAAAGCACCCAGTAATGGGGATTGAGAGCCACTGCTGGCCCTGTACCTAGCCTGGAGTGCTGGACAGTGGCTGCTCTCCTCCCTTGCACACACAGGGGCAGCATTGAGCCATCCATTGCACTGCAGATGTGTCTCCTTTCAGCTCTGGGCACTTCCCGTTGGCTGACTGGAAAGCACAATGCTCCTTGCTCAACTCTTGCCCCTTTTACTGAGAAGAAACAAGCCACAGTCTGGCCAGTCGTGTCTAACACTGGGTATCCTAAATTAATTAAGATGAAGATGTTTCACAGCTGCCAATTGTTTTTGTTCCCGTGGCAGGACGAGGCCTTTGCACTGTGGATTGAACAATGGGCCAAGCTCTATGAGGAGGAGTCGCCCTCTCGTATGATCATCCAGTACATCCATGACAACTATTACTTGGTCAACCTGGTGGACAATGACTTCCCACTAGAAAACTGCCTCTGGCAGGTTGTGGAGGATACTTTTGAGCTGTTGAACTCTCCAACTCAGCAGTGAAAATTCTTCTAATCTCTTACTTCCTCCTCCCTTCCACTGACTTCAGGGAAAGCAGCAGTTCCTGTGCTGACAATGAACACACTCCTAAGCCATGATCAGGGTGGTGCTCTAATGTACCCACACTGTGCTCTTCTATCCCCAACACAAAGGCTCCCTGAGCCATTCTCACTGAACAATAGCCAGAACTACCTGCACCTCTGAGCTGAGGTTCCAGACTAAGCCCAAAGGCTGGGGTCTGCAGGATGAAGAGCTGCTAATCATGGTTATGCTAAGTAACAGGAGAACGGCAGATTCTGGTAACTTTCCCATACCAGAAATGCTGGCAGGAGGACAGAAATACTCCTGTCAGCTGTACCTATGCAAGGGGATTATAGCAGCAGTTACCAACCCGGAAAAGAAGGTCAAATTGTTTTTATATTGCACTCCTAAAATGTATTTCTTCACAGTTGATCATCAGGCACTTTTGCACTCACTCCAGAGGAAGGTTCAAATTTTCTTCCTGACTTTTCTCCTTGTATTGTATTTCCTGTTTTCTTTTTAATAGGACTATAGGAATTTCCATTCTGGATAAGACTAAGTAGGAATCACACTATTTCCTAGATTACATATAATAAAATACATACATACAAATGTCTCTTGTACTAGGCTGTGCTCTAGCAGAGACTCATGTTGTTTGCTAATTAATCACCTGGAACAAGGGAAAACTTTAAGAAAATCAATTGTTGCTGGGGCAGTTCTGCCTTCTCTTTCAGTGCATGTCCTGGGTGTGGCCCAAACTCCATGGTAGAGCAGAGAGAGCTTAAATCCTAGAATTTACCAGAAGTAACCAGCTACACTATTTCACTCAATTCTGCAAGGCCACAATATTATTTTCTAGTACCTGTAGGGAAAGATAAGTTTAGATCAGGAAAGATAACCTATCTTTCCTGCCCTAGTGACTCCTAACAGCCTTAGGCCCCATGGCATTGCAATAAGGGGCTGGGGAAGCTGCTGAGGCTGCTTTGTGTATTTAACAATCCTGCAAAGCTGCCACAGGCTAGGAAAATGACCTTGGATCACTTCCCAGTGGGATTTCAAGATCCCCACCATGCTGTGAGCATCTCTTTCAAACAAGCAAGGAAGAAAAGCCTTTTCCAGATTCTTCAGACCCTCTTGTTACAGCTGTCTGAGACCAGGCTGGTATATCCAGGGTAATTACAAGGCATCAATCATAGAGGCAAGTAATGGGAAGGCTGGGGATCAGACACGCCTGTCTCAGCTCAACAAAGCTTTTGGTGCTCAGCTGTTCCCAGCAGGTTTCTTCATACCTTGCCCATTCAGCACAGAAATGAACCAGCAGGAAGCAGTCAGGAGGTTGGCCACCCACTGAAAGGCTTAATGAAGAGCTGATGGACCTAGACAGGGGGAGGAGGTGGGAGCCATGTGGAAATCTGCCACCCCCACCCCCCTGGGGTAAAAGGCAGATCTAAAAATAAAGACCTATGTTTGATCCTATCCAATCCATACTTTGGAATCAATGGGATCCAGCACCCACAAACTCCTGCTCGTCTCTTAAGACTATTTGCATACTTCCCCCCTTGACACCAAGCTCCTGTGCAGGGGAAAAACACTGAGTAAAAAGGAAAGCCTGTAAGGGGTTTTTTTTGACCTTTAATCAGAACTCCAGCAAAAGCAGGGTCCAGAGAAGAGAATGCAACCTCAGAACTGTAACTTCTCCATTTGTGCTGCTAAGGGGGTAGGATACAAGTTCTGTAAAGAGGACCTTTCACTTGGTGCATCTCTTCCTGGTTGTTTGGCTGTCATCCTTCTGGCCAGCAGCACTGCTTTTATTGTAAGAGCAGAGTGTGCTCTTTGTTGATGGCACAGGACCAGCTCTTTGTTGTGACAGGCTCCACATCCTCCCCGTGTCCTGAAATGAGCAGCAGCTGCAGGCAGGCCCCCTCCATTCAGCAGGATCCTTTGTCCTTGTGCCGGAATGCTGTGAGCTGCCACCACCTCCCAAAGGCCTGAAAGGGACAAGTGGACAAATCAAACACTCAGGTTACTCTTGAGGGGCTGCAGCCATTCTCACAGAACCCATAAACACAGCTTTCCTTCTAGCAATGGCTCTGCCAGCTGCATCACCCTTCACTCAAAACCCTTCCCTGTCCCTCCTGGAGCCAATATGAGGCATTCAGAGTACAAATCAATGTGAGAGAAGAGAGACCCTCTGCCCTCTTAATTTCAGTACCTGCTCCTGTGTCCTTTAAGGAGGACCTAATCTTACATGAATCTTTGGGAGGCAGGCAGAGGAGCAAACTGGATATGAGTTCTAAGGTTTTGCCTGCTTGCTCCAATTCATAGTGATTTGCTTGCCCCTGGGTGCAAGTCAGCACAGTCCTCCTGCACCAAAGTGGAGCCTGTTTCTTCCCTGAGTGAGGCCTCAAGAGGCAGGGGATTAGGGGATTAACATCACTAATAACAGCAGTGAAGGGGGCACATGTCAGGGAAATTGACTCCTGACACAAAGCTTTAAAAAACACCCATAGATGAACCCATGTAAATCTGGAAGCTTTTTTTTCCTTTTTCCTGGCAAGTCCCATTCCTTGATGTATTTAACTTCTCCCTAAGCAAATGCATTGTGCAGAGAGAGAGATACAGAGAACACCAGTTGTGTCTTTGGGGTGCTTTTTGTACCACTGAGGTCCACTGAATTGAAGAAGGCATAAATGTTTACCTGAGACAGGAGGCTCCTGGCTTCCTCCTTTAAAAGATTCTGCACCACACAGCTTTGCAAATATCTTTGTCTCCACACCCTCCAGGCCTTTTCTATCAGCCGCTGCTGGTCCTGCCAGGAAAAGAGGCAGCACACAGATTAACTGGGCTCTGGCAGGCAAATCACCTTACTTCCCTCCAGTCCCACTTTGTTCCAGTTGCTTTCCTGAGTCCCTCTTGAAAGACCTTGCATTGGTAACAAACAGAGCAGACTAATAACAGAGCTCCAGCACAGTGTGGCTAAATCCCAGTGCCCTAGGAAAGGACAATGCCCCATTGTGCTCCAGCACAGCTCCTCAGTGACTATGAATATGCTCACACTGTACAGGCATCATCTTGTTATCTGGGCAGGCCAAAGCACATCTCACACAGCTAATAACCAGGAACCAGGCAGAACATGAGTATGAGCAGAAGAGGAAGACAAATGACAGCTCTTGGTAAGCTGTGGACACCAGTGGGATGTATCAGGAACACAGGTAAGGACAAAGACTCTCATTAATTTCTGTGAACTTTTTCCAGTCTACAGACAATCTAGACTAATCCTGTTTCAGCTTCCCATCTGTAAGAGCAAAGGACACTAAATCTGTGGGTATGCAAGTCAAGCTGTCATTTCAAAAAGAACAATGGAAAAACTAGTCACACAATAAACCAGGATTTCTGGTGCATACTGGTACTTGTTAAACCCCCAGGTCTCATCTCCCAGGATGTGAAGCTACAGGCAGAGCAGGCTTGCCCAGTAACACCCATCACTGCCAGCCCAGTGGCACTGGACACTCACCAACACCTGAGCCAGTTTCACCACCCTGCTGGCTTCCCTCCACTGCTGCCATCCCCTTGCCAGACTGAGCAGTTTCCTGTGGTGCTGGCACCGGCGCAGAACCACTGTGTGATGCCACCACCTCAGATATTTCCTCCTGCAGGAAAAAGATGCAAATAAGCTTTACCAGCCATACAAGGGAGCCCTTCCCTGGTATCAGCAAGAGGAAGCTCAGAGCCCTCCTCTCCCCTTACCCAAGCCACTTCTTAGCCCACTCCTCCAAGTCCACCTCTGCTGTGTTCTCCTGGATCCCTGCATGTGCACGAGGGGGTCCTACTACACCAGGCCTCTCCAGCAGCCTTTCAGCCCTGTTTTGGCTCCTGTAGATCACCAGCCAGTGCTGAATGGCACTGGGGAAAAGTCCAGTTGGTAATGAATCTTCTTCTCTGCCTCTTCTTCTTTCTAAGAAACAAAAGAACACAGGAGCTAACCTTGGAGCTAGAGAGAGAGACATCAGAACTGCCAGGAGCCCTTAGTCCTTCAACTCCTGAACACAGAAGAAATCCACTGAGTTTGACTGCCATGAGCTCCTGCTCCCCAGAGGAATCCCAGTAATTAATCTGGTAAACACTAATTCCTCACACCCTTCCCCCATCACTCACACTCCCCACATGGGTCTGTGAAAGGAAGAGAGGAGGGAGAATCTTACTCATGGACCAAGAGAGAGACATCTTCCTGCTTTTCCTGGCACCTATGAGGGTGCTGCGCTGCCGTAAGCACTGGGAAAAGGCAGCTGCTCTGGTCCAGTAGTTGCAGGCCTGCAAACAGAAATAACAGAGCTGCAGCCAAGAGTAAGCACAATGCACACAAGCACTCACACAAACCAGTCTTGGAGAGACAGGCTCACAGCTCTGCAGGTAGCTTAATGTGTTAGACCCCAGGCTGGAAACTGCACAGATGAGATCCCAGCAGGACTGACTCAGCCCTTCCAAATCAATCGACCTCTTTGTAGTTTGCTAGCTGTGAGTCTTTTGAAAAAAGCTGCAACTCTGACAGCTCACTCTGCTCTGCAGGAACAGTGATTATCCCATCTTATCTTTGAGCAGAAAGGAAGGAGTGCTCTCATCTCTCTGGTCAAAATGTCCCCTTTCCTTATTGCTGTGCTCCATATGGTTGTTGCAATCAGTGCCAGATTATGGTGATGAAGTTGTGTGCACAGTCTGTGAAGAATCTCACAGCAGGGACTAAGCAGTCACCACAAATCAAACCAGGTTTTTATACAAGCCTTGTCACACTATCTCAGTGCCTCATGACTCACTGAGTTATTATTAACTGTCTCATAGGGACCTTTATCTTCTCTTACTTGTTTGACAGTAGCTGCAGACCCCAGGCGCAGGGCTTGCTGTCCTCTTGCAGCCACTCGCCAGCGGTGACAGGCTTTACCTGGAGAGGGCTCCTGACACTTGTGCTTTCTCCCTCCTGGCACTTGTTCAGCTCTCAGGAGTTTGTCCCTCCACTTAGTAAAGCTCACAGCCAGCAGACGGTGCTCTCTGACACTTTTAAAACAAGAGAGGGCTTCCTGCTGCCTCAGTGTGCATGCAGTGACCTGGGCCCAAGTGACAAGGCACCTGAAAAACAGTTACAAGCACAGAAAAGAAGCAGGTGCCTAAAGTAACAATTTCATGTCAGACCATATTTCACCTTCTCACCTGCCCTGCAGTGTCCCACACAAATGGCCAAAGCAAGCCAAAGAGCATCCAACAAGAAAAAAGCCTGGTCCTATTATTCCTTCTGCAATCAAGATTTATGCATTGACCTCCATGCCATGTATTTTTCCAGTGCCTCATCTTTGGAAGGTGCAAGGTCAGACTCTTCAACTATCTTTCTGCTGAAAACCTGCTCTCATTTTACTTCAGGTTCCCAGCACTGTTAGCTCTCACTTACTCAAAGCACAAGAGACTCTCCTTCCCTCTGGCCATTTTAGCATTTACTCCTCTTCAAAGGCCTCTGCAAACTGAATCCAATCTTATACTGTGCTTTTCCTTTGCCCACAAAACAAATGTTTTTCCTAGGCTGCCTTGCACATACTGGATCCCCCCCACCAAAAAGAAAATAATTAATTAGTCAGTCTTCAATCTATCTCTTTGCTACCAGCTGACCAGAAAGATAGTGCTTGATGAAGGCTTTTTCATTTTTTCTTTATGGGATGACAGTAAAACTGCTAAAACCCCCTTCAGCATGGAACCCAGCAGATTCCCAAAGTCTGCTTGCAGCATTTATGACAGCTACTTGTTGGCAAGATTCAGATTTTCTTTCTTGGCTGTCACAATCTAAGGCCCTGTGTATGTGGGATGTACAACTAGAATCTTTATGAAGACAATTTTATACCAAAAAATATACAACTTCAGGAGTTACTATTACCAGCACTGTAAATCTGCACCCACAATAATCTCTCTGTATCTTGCAGGCTGATGCACAGGAGGCCAGGCTCCCTCTGCAACCAGAGAATCCAATCTGCTTTTAAATCCTGGTTTATCATTTTGGCTCCTTGCTCCATTTGGACCTTCATTATGCAAATCACCCCACTGCACCACAGGGCAGGGGTGTAAATATCCTGTGCCTGGCAGGCTTCCTGGAAGATCAAGGGAAGCTATTGCAGGTTATCCTAGCATGAAAAATGCCCCCCTCAGAAGAGACAGAGCTCAGCCTGTACCATATCCAGGTGAGAAATCAGAAGCACTCTCTCATCAAAGGAGGCTCAGAAGGAAGATTAATGGTGGAGACATACTCTACAGGAAGGAGTAACATTAAAGGCTTCTCCCAAATACAATTCCCATGAGGGAGCTACACAGATGGATTTGCAGAGGCAAGTGCAATTGAGTGGGGTAAGTGCAGAGTCTAAACATCACAGCCACCAAAGTTTCAGTGGGTTTTTAGTTGCTTTTTCCTCTGCAGATCTTTGTGTCCTCTCAATCTGAACCTGCAATTCAAAAGAAAACCTGCTAGGGCCAAACCTGCACTTCTCATGCCTTAAGACTCAAAGACAGACTACAGCTTCACCTATATTGTAATAACACCAAGATGAGTTGAGTGTCATGGTTCTCCCTTCATAAGCTTTATACTGCTTTGCTGCAGGAACAAATTGAACTCAATTTTTTCACATTAAATTAAAATCAACACACTGTGTCCAGAATCCTAAAAGATTCAGATTTGTAAACATCAGATCTCTGTAACATCTCTGCCCACTATTCCTTTCAGCAAATACTGAAATGCAAATGAGGCTTTCAGTTTTTAAACTACACAATTTTTTTTTTTTATATCTCCCTCAATTAGTGCACAAATACCACCCTGCATAGCTAAGCCTGAATATAAGTTCTGTGAGGAAAAATGAGGTGGGGTGTGAGGCTTTAGG
Organism: Erithacus rubecula; assembly: GCF_903797595.1. Taxonomy (NCBI): domain Eukaryota; kingdom Metazoa; phylum Chordata; class Aves; order Passeriformes; family Muscicapidae; genus Erithacus; species Erithacus rubecula. The sequence continues at coordinate 2,862,625 of NC_136676.1, read as the reverse complement.
TAAGAGACCCCTTAATATAGACACATCCTCAGACAAGTGCTCCTACAGAAGCTCCATTTATACAGGAGCTATCCATACTTTCAAACCCAAGCTCTGCTCTTAATACAGTGGATACTACTACAAAAATTGCTTTTCATGCAGAGCTTCCCTTGGAAATGCTTTGAGAGCAAGAAACAAACCTGTGCAGGAGAAAACGTTCCCAGAATAAAACAGCATATTTCTGCTTCCTTGTTTGGCAATACCATGTCTGCAGGACCAGCCTTTTCTTCTCCTGGCAGCTGTGCCAAGCCCATTGCTGCTGCAGATCTCTCAGAGCACGCTTCCCTGGGAGAGAGAGACACCTTCCTGAGCTCAGCCCAATGACTGTTTCTCCATTGCAGAGTCCAGACAAGAACAAAGAATACATCAGCTCCAAACACCAAATGGGACCAAACTTGCTAAGATTTCCTGTCCTCTCTTTAGGAGCTAAAGAGACTTTTCAATTCATTTTGTAGTTTTTTTGTCTGCAAGGCAGTCAGACCTTCTTTCAAATCTTCCCTGTAAGAAATCACAGATTACTTCCACTCTTATCTGCAAGGCATTTTTCCATTAAAAATTGGGAGTTTTTCTTCCCTGGCACAGCATAAGCACTTAGAGCATATGGAATTCCTTGAGGGAACAGGATTGCTAAACCCCCCCCAAAAGATACACCCTGTTCCCATTGAAGCAAAACCTGACTGCTTGGTCTGAGGAAACATGTTCAAACTTGGAATCTGCATGAACTCCATTTTACTCTCCAGCTGCTAAAATACAGTGCTTGAACACTCTTTTGGTAGTGCAGGTAGAAGTGCAAAAGGAGCATTTTCCCTAATATAAAGCAGTACAAAACAGCAGGGCACATGTCCTGCTGATAGCCAGAAGGATGCAGTGACACCTGACTCCTGGACTAGTGTGTCCCTTTCCAGAGGAGCAGTGCACAGAATTACAGCCAAAAGTGTGACTTTCTCCATCCCAACCATTCCCAGAGCTTCTCTCTTCTATAGGAACAAGGGATGCAGTGGGATGGGGTAACTCACTTTGCCAGCAGGAATGCCAATGCCACAGAGCATCAGCAGTCATCTGGTGAACATGACACCTGAATCTTCTTTCAACTTCCACTTTCTGGGCCAGTCTCCTTTTCCACAGGCTGAAAGCCATCTGGCAACAATGAACTCCATGTTTCAGGGCTGCTGCTGCTGCTTTTTGGTTCTTATTTTCCATGACCCAGTGGTGCCAGCTGAGAAAGGCTCTGAGAAGGACAAAGGTTGCTGCACTGACTGTAGGAACAACTCACAGATACAGACCTTTGTGATGGAAAATTTAACAACAAACATACACAGGAGGGAGTTTTGGAAACACATCTGTGTCCAAAACAGATCTGTCTAATCTGTCAACATCCTTTCCCCATTAAATGTCAGGGGAAATGATGAACAGGACAAGCTGTTGGGAGGAAAGTCTTCTGTCCTGGCTGTGCCAAGCCTGTTGTGCTCTTCAGCTTTGGAATCAGTAGAGAGCAAGGCCAGTTCAGTGGATAGGAAGTTACCAGGACTTGTTATCAGCAGAGCTAGGCTTGCTCTAATTTATGAGCCATCCCATCAAACCAGAAATTATTGTGTTCTTGCATAGTAATTTTGAAGCTGGAAAAACCTCAAAATAATGTGCTGCAAAACTCTCACTGAAAGAAAAAAATAGCTAGAGGAAGATTTTTTTCCTTTTTTTTTTTTTTTTTTTTTTTTTTTTTTTAAATAAAGCAAGTGTAAAGCTTTCAAAACAGAGAGCTTTAGGAAACTTCTGGAGAGCACAATCCCTACCGAGAGAGCTGAATGTGCCTGCAGTGCTGCTGGGCCTTCACATGATGCTGAGTTTGAGCTGACCAGACAATGAAGCACCTCTGCAGGCAGTATTTCTCTGCTTGCTGCCAGCAACTCTTCATCTCCTTCCCAGAACTGCAGCCCTGTGATCCAGAAAGGCAAAAAAGGGCCTTGAACTGCTGTTACATCAGTTACTCCACACAGCTCAGCCTCCTCTCCTTGCCACTGTGATTTCTGTCATTGCCCAGCTCTGTTGCTAACCCACACACCCCACATCAACACCCAGACACAAAGGTCTAACACATCCCTTTTGAATCCTTGACACCTGCCCTACTTCCACTAAGCTGACAAATGATAGGGAAGAGTTACCCCAAGAAAAGCCTCAATCTCCCAAATCTTGAGAGAGAACAAAAAAGACAAAATAGCAGTGAGACCTTCCATATGTTGATATAAAAACCCAAAGGCTCTTTGCTAAATTTGAATATGTATCAAACACTTGTATATTCACATTTGACACAAGACTTTCTAGCCTCACCTCTTCCCATGCAGAGTAACAGGTGAGAGGCTGGGAATTATTATCTGGACTCTGCAGCACCAAAGTCTGGAATGGATTTCCCACAGACCAATTTCTTCTGCAAGACAAAAGTGTTGGGTGAGGAGGGACAATAGGAAGAAAATAAAGTCCCCTGGAAGGATGGTGTGACATGACATGAGGAACTATCCAGAAGGAAGGAATTCAGCCAGTCCACGCAAGGGGTCACTCTGACCAGCATCCCAAAAAAACCAGTCTCTAACTCACCCAGATTCAGGGAAGGAGGTCTGCAAGCACAGCTCCCCACCCAGCTCAGCTGGCAGCTCTGTGCACTGGTGGAGTTGCAGGAAAGAACTGTGACATGACACATGTGTGACATCCTCAGCAGGCAGAAGGGAGGAGAAGCCATGCTGGCTGCTGTCACTAAGACTGCATTCCTGCAGGTATGAAGGGAGGAACATGCTGTCAGGTGAGTGTCCTCACAATGCAAGAACTCAGCTAACAGCTCTGATTATGCCATTTACTCCTTTTTTATCAAGGATTCAGGCAAATTCAGAATGCATCCAAAGGAACTGCAGGCTAGCCACGACACTTCTGGAGAGTAAACATGTAAGTGATGGGAAAGTTATTCCTATACTAATAATTTCCATACAGAATCCAGAAATACATGTATTTCTATACTGAGGAAAGGGGAAATGGGCATATGCACTGTCTCAGTGAGGAAGTTCATTATATCTCATCCCTTCCACCTTGCAGCCACAAATAGAAGCAAGTGTACAAGAGAACCTCACTGGTTCAGCACCTTCCCACATCTCTAAATGATGAGCCAGAAAAGGCCCAGGGAGCATTGACTTTACACCTTCAGATTTCATTTCAGCTTCAGGACCCCACAGCACTATATTTGAAGCACAACTTGCTGATGACAATATCATGTTGAAGCAGAAAGTTTCCCCTGAAAAACCCCAGCAATTTAATACCTCAGAGCAGTCCAGGTGTACCAAGACCTTCTCACCTTTTCCAATGAGCTTTGAGAGGTCAGAGTAGCTGGTGCACTGCTGTCAAAGCCAGATGATGTTGAGAGGTCCTCAGAGGACAGTGTGGCAAGAGGCTCCTCATAGACAGCTCTATGCAAGTGCTTACAACTTTGCTCAATTGTCTTCAGCATGAGATACTTCTGGTGCCATGATTTTAGAATTTTTCTGAGTTTACACTGCTTCAAAGTCTGAGAGAAAGAACTGAGACAGAAAATAATGAGACAGAAAGTTACAGAAGAACACCAGAAGGGGTGACTAGCACAGACATGATGGACAATAGATAGGGTGAAAGGAATTCTTGCAAAAGGTTCAGAAATTCAAGTGGACACTACTAATGGGGGCAGGGTTCCAGGGACTTGCTTTTCTGCACTCACTCAGCTCTGTGATGCTCACACAGCCTTGTTTTCCACAGCAGATATACTCTCTGCAGCTTCAGTTTTTGGCAGAAGTCATCAAAAGAGCAGTCTGTTTTCTCCAGAAACTGTCTCTCTCCAGCCCATGATGTCTGACCTTCATGCCTCTTGGTCACAGTCTTGTCAGCTACTGAGCTTATAACTGCTCCTTAACCAGTTACATAAAGGAACAAGAGATTGTTTGTCTCATGGCCTTACAACTCAGTCCAGCCCAACCCTCAAATTACTTTTTTTTAGCAAGGTTTATGAGTTTATGTTAGGTTTATGAAGCAGAACAACAAACCTCCCTGTAGCTTCACTGACATACCCAGAACCAGTGCTCTGCCCACTCTGGTTTGTTCATATCCTGCATCATCTGAGCCCCTCTGTTTTCAGGCTGTTTCCAGTGTATCCAAGAGAAGGAAGAAGGAGCATAAGCACCTCTGAAGGTCAGATTCTGCACAGACCCCAACTGCTCACCACAATGCCGCCTCCATCGTAGCAGGAAGAGGTTCACCACTGACTGCTTATCACCTCCTCTGACCTGCAGCACCTCAACCCACTGCTGGAAGTGCTTCCTCAGTGATACTGCTCTGAGATGGGCCAGGTTGCACCTGTCAAGTGCCTTCTGCTCAAAAGTCTCCTTCCATGTACTAAAGCACCTGATAATACCAAAGGAAAATGTTAAAATACATTTATATTTAAACTTATGAGTCTTTCTTAGACTGGGTTTAGCTCAGGAAAGACAGACAGAAGCTGTCCCCTGTGCTTCTATTTGTTTATTTCAGTAAAAAGCCACTGTCATGCTTAGAGCACAGCAGTACAGTGGCTGCTCTTGGCTTTGGTCTTTCAGGACATCAAAAGTCAGGACAAAAAAGTTTTGGCAGTGGACAGGAGTCAAGTCATAACATCTCTGACCACAGCAGTTCCTTTTCATGTTTCTACGCCTACTTTCATCTTTATTAACTCCTAAAACAAAAGGATAGATGGCTTTAATATGGAACAACTATTACTGTCTGGGTTGGCTCTGTTATTCCTTGGACTTTCACAGCAAACAGATTTTCCACATGAAAACCAGATCTCATCAACTCACCGGGAGACCAAGTTTCTTTGGATTTGAGTTGTCAGCGTTAGAATCTTTTTCATTTCCAAGCTTTGGGAATGCCACATGCAGAAAATGTTTCGTAGCTTCTTCTTTTCCAGCAGAGCACATGCTTCCAAAAGCCTGGCTTCCTCTTTGCTCAGCAGCTCCTTCTGCAGGCGCCACAGTCTGAAAGCTGCTGTGTCAAAGGGCCACAAGAGATTGACAGGAAGAGAAAAAACAGAAGAGCTTCAAACAACTTAGTGTCACACAGCAAACATTTCCTGGCTTAACTCCAAACTGCCAAAGGAAGGACACTTAAGGAAGGCAGCTCACAGTGCTAGAGCAACATATGGTGCAGCTGAATTCATACAAGGAATTAGGCAAAACTTGTATGACATGGTGAGTGGCCATCCTTCACCATCACAGATACTGACCCAGCTACTTATAGGATCACATTCTGAAAGAGCTCAATGCAACAACTAGACTCAAAGCACAAAAACTGGTGAAGCAGTGAGCACCTCCAAGCTGCTCCCAGGCTATGGAATGATGCTTACCAGCCAGCTGTCTCATGTCTCTGATTGCTTCAGCTCTCCAGCAGAACTTGTCTCCTCTCTGCCTGTGACGAAGCTGTGTCCACAGCTCTCCCTCCATTCTGAAAGAGCCCCAAGCACACCTTAACATCCAGCTGGCCAAAGAGGCACTCACAGAACAGAACTCATGGCTTTCCTCTCTCTTTTTGTTTCAACTTGTTCTTCTGCCTTCCGAATTAGAAGCCTCAATGAAAGGATTTTCTTTTGAGACCTCCACTGTCAAACTACTGCTAGAGATGACAGTATTGCCTCACTCCACACACAGTAGAGACACTAGTACTGTTAGAGACCAGTATTGTCTCACTCTAACCTCATTTACATCTGTATGAAAAATGCAGGTGATAGCTGAGAAAAAGAATTCATACAGGAGCATTTCTGTTAGACACTTAAATCAGACTGCAAACTCTGGTGCTCTGAAATAGGATTGTTTAGTTCTTAACACTGAACTACTAATTCTTGCAGTGTTTATCTACAGCAATACATCCAAGGCCATGTAAACAAGTCTGCCATCATTTGAGAAAAAAATTTCCCTGTGTTTGTAAACTTCCCTTTGTCCCAGACAACAGAAAGAGAGTGCTTTCTGCTTACCTACAAGCCTGCTCCACTTCCTTTGAGTATCCTGTTGCAAGCTTATGCTGAGCTGAGGTTGTCATAGTTGCTAATCTTCCTATTCCAAATATCCCTGCTGATGAACTTTGAGTATAGGAGTAAGGCTCAGGCTGCAGAGCTTCCTTCTTGCTCTGTTTTGCCACAGCTTCCTTCCACTGAAGAAGAAATCACATTATTAGAACAATCAGCAGGCAGAGTATTGTACCAGGGTCTACATAATGGAATTTCACACAGGATACCTCTTCCTCCCTATCCAAATAGGATTTGTGCCTTCTCTGACTGCACAGCAGAAAGGTCATGGCACCACTGTCCCTAGCCAGTGCTCACCCTCTGGAAGCTGGCAGCTAGCAGAGTTGAAGCATGTCTCTGCTGGGCCACCTCCAGTTGTGTCCTCCTTTGGTGCAAAGTCCACTGGAGAGCACCAAAGCCCTTCTGAAGCAGCTGGTGTCTGTAGAGCTGCCTGGCTGCTCTCTTCCAAAGGATATGTCTCCTCCAGGCTTGGAAACACCTTGTTAGGATTTGTTTGTTGCACAAGTTACAGAAACTTAAAAACAAAAAACAGAGGTGAGTTCCTGTTAACAGAAAGGAATGTTAAACCAGCCAGGAGGTGGCAATCAGAGTTCAGCCATCAAGCTGTAAAGAGGTTATTTCAAATCATTCTCTCTAAAGAATGGAAAACATTCAATCTCACACCAAATTAAGAAGTCACTGTTGCTAAACTGGTAGCTACCTCATTCACATCTTATCCACAACATTGAATTCTACCTCATGGATAAGTCTAGCTCTTGATCTTCTCTAACTGTGCAGTGAGCACACTGGAGTTTGCTGCATTGAAGAGCAGCACTGATGGTACCAGCACTTCTTCATTGCTAGCAACAACCAAGGCTGAATTTAGAAGATTGCATTGAAAAGATACAGAAATTATTTTTCAGATCATGTTCCATTTTAAATGACAACCCTTTGAAAAGAAGTGGATGCAGCCCCTCAGCCAACCACAGCAAATTAATGTAGGCTAAACCCAAATGTTCCTAGGGACATGGCTCCTCAGCCACTTTACAGAGGTGTTCTTCTGTTAACTACCAGCACACTCATACTTAAATGCAGTCTTCTTACCTTTGCTTATTCACCTTCAATGGCCAGAAGCTGTGCTCTGAGATCTGCAAACAGACAAGAGACAGTAATGCACAATAATTCACACTGCTCCACTCTGTTGAAGAATTTGTCTTTGTGGCACTCATCATTTTGGATGGAGACCAGAGCAGGACTGTCTTGTGGGATGCCTTCGACACTGCTCCCACACTATTGCTCTGTGAATATTCTTACAAACTTAGACATGGAAAGGAACAAAAAGCCTGAAATCTCAGGGCCCTGCAACAATGAGCAGAGTAAAAACCAGTTTAATGCTTTCCCTTGACATGCAGAGCAGAGAATATAAACAGGTGTTTACATTCCCAAAACAACCAAGTTGACAAGCTGGTCTTTAGAAAGAAGCATGGGAGATGGAAAGATGCATACATTGGGGTGAAGAACAACTGTAAGAGATGAGATTCTGGCCATTCAGTGACAAGAAAAAAATGTAGGACAAGCATCCCCATCACTTGTACCTCAAGTCTGCACCTCTAGCAAGTGGCAGAAACAAGCACAAGTAATCCTGTGATCAGAGATGCTTCACAGTGAGCACACCCTCACCTCTCTGGGCACAGTTTTCTGTGTCTGGCTCCCTTCTTCACAGCACCGTGGTTCATTGGTATTCCTTCCTACAGAACATTCTTCAGACTGCTTGAGATTGCCATCAACTTCCAAATTCCTCTGGCTGCTTTGATAGGAGTATTTGTATTTGATAGGAGTATTGTTTCTCCTTCCATCTCTGCTCATGTTCATACAATCTACATCAGAATGCTCATTAAAGCCTTCTTCAGCCAGTGTACCCAAAGGATTGGACTGGCTGCTGTCCAGTGCAGCCATTCTCCTGGCTGCTTGTGACCTGGAATCACACAGCTCTTCTGATTCCCTGCTACACTTAACATGAGAGTTGTTGACTTGTACAGATTTAACACTGAGCTGATGGCCTGGTCTAAACTCTTTATCTCCAGGGTGAGAGGCAATGCTCACACACACTTCTGTAGGAGTCCCACACATGGCTACACCAACATTCATCTGAGGCCCTGCCAAATCTGTCTCCAGTAACACCTGCAGACCCTCTGGATCCAGACTGGCTGAAAGGTCTTTCTTCCAAGATTTAACACATGGAGATGCCCCATGAGATGTTTGTTCTGCTTTAACAACCTTTCTAGGATAATTACTTTTTCTGTGTGCATAAAGACTATCAGTTTCCAGAGATGGCCTTACCAGGGACTGGCTTTTGGAGAAAAGGGAGCAATTGAAGGAAGAATCTACTTCTGTATCCACTAGCCTGCCAGAACCCACTCCAGAAGCAAGGGTTTGTGGTTGGATGCCACCTGAAATTTTGGTTCTCCATGTGTTTGAGCCAATGTATCCATATCTGTGAGAGACAGAGAGAGGCTCAGCAGGACTGAAGTCCCTTGTCACTGCACTAAGGCTCCAGTCTTTAGCAAATGGGACACCCCATTTCAATCTTGCCTGAGCAGCATTGGATTTAACTGCAGCTAGCTGCTCTCCCATGGTCAGGATACTGGGACCTAAATCATCAGGAGAAAAGCATGAATGGCCAATGACTGGAGAAGACTTGGGCTCCAGAGGGAGGGAACCCCTTATCCCCATCAAAGCACTCTCTTGCTTAAGCCTCTGGACTGAACAGTGCAAGCTACCAGAAATCTGTGAGGATTGCAAAAGAGGTTGAAAAGAATCCAAATTTGATGGATCAAGATTTCCCAGGGTCAGGGCTGAACTGTGACAAGTGTTCACACTTTCACTTGAGCTTCTTAAAGGACCCACCACTAATTCATGCCTAAGAGGGGAATCTGCAGCATGAGATGGCAAATGTGCATTGACTAGTAAAGGGTTCACAGGATCCATATGAGAAGCAGCAGAAGGCTGATGCTGTTGGTTTTCCACTATTGGTTTGACAGTCACAGTTCTTGTTCCTTCTTTCTGAATAGTGATGGTGAGCTGTGGATATGGAGCAGCTACCAGCTGCTTTTGCTTCCTGATGGTGTTGAGGAAAGTCAATACTGTCACTCCTTCTCCCTTCTAAAACACAAATCTCAAGGTGTAAGTGCCTCTGGGGGAGATTCCCAGCAGGGAGCACTGACAAAGCAAGACAGGGATTCTGTGAACCACACACTTAGAGCTGTGCTGCTGCAGCCTAGAGCACAGATTATTCTGCTGCAGCAAGCAGGAACTGGAGAATGGCTGAGAAGGGCAGGAGAGATTAGTCTGTCTCAGACTGGGATCTCCTCCCATCTGACAGAGGTGTGGTACACAGCTAGCCCTGTGCTGCTGTCTCTGGGCTTACACCAAGTGCTGCAGCCTCAGGCCAGGGATGAGAAATGTCTACTTGACTTCTAGTGCCCAAATACAGACTGAAATTCTGTTCTTCTGAATGTTTCTTTGCTCTGAAGAAAAAGAAGAAGAAATATAAGCAAGGGACCCCGCATATTTCTATCTCATCTTGCCTAGTTTGTCAAAGCCCTTGGGTACTTTCCTTGTGAATTTTTCATCTCTCATTCACCAGCCTCAGTCCTGAAAGTGTTATGGACACTACTCTCTTCCTGTTTTTCAGCAGACAATCATATCTAGCACAGCAGAAATGACTGAAAAGGACAGATTCAGTTCTCAACTAAAAACCTGGAAAACAAAGACTTCCAGCATTATACCCCTGCTGCCTCAGAATTTGTTGCTAGCAAGGCTGAATTATGCCAAATTCAAGGCTACACAGACTTTTTTCTTCTTGTCTTCACTAAAGGTTGAAACCATGTTTGCATATCCATAAAAGCCACACTGTCCCCTAATCTGGAAGATTTGCAGCACAGCTGGGAGACCTACTTTGCAGTCTAGCCACTAAGTCTGATGGTTACTCATGTAAGACTCATGCTGAGAATGGATTCTTAAGTTGCTACTAACAGGTAAGTACAATTTAAGAGGACTGTGCTTTCATTCCCTCAGATTTTAAAAGCAAGTTGTCAATCACTGTCATTCTAACCACCATTATTTTCCACCTCTCTTTTAAAAAATGAAAATGGTATTGTATAGACACACACCTCTATCATCTTAAAACCCCCCAGTCAATCTGAGAAGAGACAGCAATGAAATCAATGCCCATTGTCTTTTTCAAACACATTTTAATCCCAGAAAGCCTCCTGTCAAATTGCACTGTTTCTAAGCTGTGTTTATCTCATTCTCTTCTAAGAGAGCATTTGAGGCTTAGTTGTCCCTGTTTGTAACAGCTCATTTTTCCCCTCTCACATGCAAACTCCTTCAGTAATCACCACAATCTGGGGAGCAAACACAGTTCCTAAAGCAGCAGGAGACAGTCAGGCTGTGCTGCAATTATCCCTGGGAACTGCTGCTACTGCCTTTCATATATCACCAAGGGTGCCATGGAACGGAAAGATCCCATTATTTTTTCCAGACAAGTTGAAGTTGGCAACTGCAGAGTGAACAGACAAAGCACAGCTGCCTTCCTTAGGGTGTCTATCACTGCATTAAGTATAACCACAAAATGCAGAGGACTGGTGCTCCATGGAAACACTCCTTGCATCCCAGAAATACCCAATGGACAAGCAATGTATCACAAAAGGATGTTACAATTTAAATCGCAAAAGGACATTAACCCACCATGGTTTTCAGTGTTGTTTTGCTCCGTGAACACCCAAAACCTGGCTCTGGACTATCTTATGCTCAAGAGTCTGGACATTATCTATTTTCTTGATAACTTGTGATATTTTTAGCTCTCCATTTCAGTTCTTTCTGCTAGGTACCAGGTTCTCAACATATCACCATGGTTATTTTAGTTCTGGAAGGAATAGCATCCTTTCAAAATCATGTTTGTCTGCCTTCTGAAATTGCTACTCAGGAATTTAACAGAAGAACTTTTAAGCAGAAGGGTTAATCTCACTCACAAGAAGATTTTATGAAGATCTTTTTAATAACTTTTTCTGAGGCCAAAAGAGATACTCAAAGCAAATTGCAAATTTTATGGATTGCAAAATCCACGACCGATGCATTTTATATTTGTTTTTATTACTCCAACTAAAGCATTTAACACATAATTACTATACACACACTTTGCAGCAACACACAAATGCATTAAAACCTGAAATAAATTCAATTAAGCAAATAAAAAATTTAGATTATCAAGTGATTTCTGTTGTTATAAGCAAAAGGAAATAAATAGCACAGTTCATGAAAAGTAAATCGAGCTCTTTCAAGCAAATGCCATTTCAGCAATATGGCAATAACACACAGTGCTTATTTCCTGATCCCTGAAGACCAAGGCTGATCCATTTCATATTCCAAGTAGGGGACAGTGATTATCACTCTGAGATCACACTGCAGCTGCCTTAGAAAGCAGGTTTTTCCCAAACACTGCTCAGCATTACAATCCAGACAAACCATGGCAGGCAGGCACAGGTGTCCTCCCTCCCCAGCACTGCCATCGAGCACCCGCTGGTGTCCAGGGTGCAGCAGGGAGCGAGCAGCTCCTCACCCAGGGCCAGGCTCTGCTCAGCACCCCCGACTGCTGCACACACCCACTGTGAGAGGCTGCACACACCTACTGTGAGAGGCAGCACTGGGCTGCACTCACCCACTGTGAGAGACACCTCTGGGCTGTACTTACCCACTGTGAGAGGCACCTCTGGGCTGTACTCACCCACTGTGAGAGGCTGCACTGGGCTGCACACACCCACTGTGAGAGGCACCACTGGGCTGTACTTACCCACTGTGAGAGGCAGCACTGGGCTGTACTCACCCACTGTGAGAGGCTGCACACACCCACTGTGAGAGGCACCTCTGGGCTGCACTCACCCACTGTGAGAGGCACCTCTGGGCTGTACTTACCCACTGTGAGAGGCTGCACTGGGCCCCATTCACCCACTGTGAGAGGCTGCACTCAGCTTCACTCACCCACTGCGGGAGGCAGCACTGAGCCCCAGTTACCCACTGCGAGAGGCAGCATTCAGCTTCACTCACCCACTGTGAGAGGCAGCACTGGGCTGCACTCACCCACTCCGAGAGACACCACTAAGCCCCATTCACCCACTGCGGGAGGCAGCACTTACCCACTGCGGGAGGCACCGCTGGGCCCCACTTACCCACTCCCGGGTACCGCTGGGCCCCGGGCGCTGCCCACACGCCTCAGAGCCGCCGCTTCCTCCGCGGCCGCAGCCGCCCTCGGCCCCCTCAGGCCCGCGGCCGCTCCAGCTGCGGCTCCATAAGCGGCTTATCCCCGCGATTAGCTCGGTCACCGCGGCTACAGATGGCCGGGGAAAGCCGCTCTGGGCTATGGCTAATTAAAGCCGGGGCTCGGCCGGGGAGAGGAGGGCTTATCCCGGGTGGGAGCCGTGCCTGTCCTGGGCAGTGCCTCAGGACAAGGGGCCATGTCTTCCTCTTCCTCCCTGAACCTGCCAGGACTGAGGGACCTGCCCGCTCACCACCAAAACCCCAGGCACAGCAGCACTTGAGGATTTTAAGAAGCAGAACAAAACCTAAAAACAAAAGCTGAATGGAGCATCGCAGGTGTTTGGTGAGGAGACCCCACGAGAGCCCCACGGTGAAGCCAGCGAGGCCCTCCATGCTCTGGGGAATCCCCTCATGCCCTCCTGAACTATATAAACTCTCTTCCTCCTCAGCCAGGAGAGGGGTTTGTTTTTAGCATCACCTCTGATTTACTGCCCAAAATAGGTATCCTTGAGGCACGGTAAGATGAGTGTTACTCGTGCCTTGCTCTGCTTCCTGGAGCTCCCAAAGGTACCAGATTTTCTACAGAAAAACACATGGCAGGTCAGCTAAGTGGGTATTTCCAATTTATAACATCTGGGAAGGCCTCCCTAGATACAACTGACTGTGCCAACACCCAAACCCCACAGCATTAAAAACAGTGATTTTTCTGTCTGTGGTCCATGGGTCTAGGTAAAAAGAACCCTGAGCATTTAAATGTCTTGTTCAGGGATCTGTGCTGTCACTGTACAGTTCTAAAGAGCTGAGAAAACCCATTCACATAAAGGCTCTGGAACTCCACAAGCCCCAGCAACTTCTATCTACTCTTTCCTTCTTTGCCATCTAATCACAAGAAAAGACCAATTCGTATTCTTGTGCCCTATTATACATAAAGCCTGTAAAAAGAAAGCACAACATTTCTGTGGCATTCACCATGTGCTTGGTTCAGGTACACCAAAAGATCACTGTAGTGCTTGTGCAGCAGAGTAGAGGAAGCATCTGTTTTATGTTCAAAGGGATCAAAGTTGGGAGAAAAGGGCTTGATTTTAAAAATACAAATGGCATGCTTCTGGAGGTTAGAGCAAAGTCAACAGGGGTCTTAGCTACTGAAGAATCAACACAGCAGCAGGTCTTGTCAAGACAAATGCAGTTGTAAAATATCAATATAGACTTTGAAAATGAACTTGCTTCAGGAAAATACCTATCTTCCTAGCACTAGAATTCTGCCTAAGCTAACATGCTCGTTTTCTTCTGTAAATGAATCCTGATAAAATCTGTTTGTTTGTTTGATTCTGGGGTTTTGTTTGGTCTGTTTTCTTTTTTTAGAATCTTACCTGAAAGCCACAGCAGGATGAATTTATCGTGCATAACAACACACCCAATGGAACATCTACAGTGTAAATAAGTCCATCTTTCCTCAATCCCCATTTTACTGGCCCATATTCCCACCCACACAACTATAAGTAGTATCTTTGACTTCTCACAGTAAAGCTTAGGCTAAAAGCCATCAGAGCCCTGTAGACCTTCCCTCATAATGACCCTCCCAGAATGGCTGGCTGCAGTCCCAAACCCTCAGGAAAAGCTACATTTTCAAATGAGACAAAAGTGACCAGTGTAACTTTTTCTAACACAGAAAAACTGTGTTCATTTTATAGTTTTCTTAGAAAAATGTAATATTTCAAGTTCTATTAAGACAAGCAGATGAAGGCAAAAGGATATTTCAAGGCACAAAGGATCTATAATCTACATTCAAGAGTCATTTGAAGTATCCTGAAGGATATTCAACTTGTGTAAAAGCATAAGTTAATAAAACCCAATACCAGATACTGGGAACACAAGCAGTTAAATAATACCATCAAAAACAGCTCTTAGGAACTCCTAAATGTTTCCTGGAAATATATCTGCATAAAATCAGGCTACACTGTATTGTTTTAGGGCAGTCCATAAGCATTTTTTTAGACTGCTTGTCCAGAAGTACTTTGAGTGGTTCTTTTATAACAAAGAAGAAACACAATGAAACACTAAAAGTCTGCAGAAGGTGCATCCAGTCACATGTACAGAGATTTAGGGGGAGGGAGGAAAGGAGAGTACTGGGATTACAGTGAGTCACAGTGCTTAACATGACACCTCCAAGATCTTCTGGACTTGGTGCAGAGCCCATCTGCCTAACCTTCAGGCAGGCAGAAGAATGACCAGCTCTTCTCCTGTTTGCCCAGTAGCAGGTGCTGCTGCATGGCAGGCTGAGGGCAGTGTCTGTGCAGGGTGCTCAGTAGGGTGCCTGGGCTGCCTTGCTCTGGGCAGGCCACTGCGGAGGCGCCTCTGGCTGATCGATGCGCTCGTAGGCGCTGCGCTCCTGGCCCACGCCGGCCACACCTGAGGGGAGATGGGACACAACAGGCTTGGGACAAAGGCAAAAGCACCAGAGCTGAATGCTCTAGAGGAAACCAACAGCTCAGGGGCACACGTTTTACCAGCTCCCAGCACCTGTGGTCTGTGATCCTCACTGAACAGGCAGGAGGGAAGAACAGTCATCCTTCCAACATGCCTGTTCTTTCTTTGAGAACCACTTTCTTAGCCACATGGCTGTGTGGAAAGCAAGACCCACAATACCCCATGGCAGCACAACAGGTTCCTGTGACAGTGTATTTCAGTAAGATAAAGTGTATGAGAACTCATGGAAAAATGACCAGACAGGCAGAAGTTGCAGGAACTGTGGCTGCCTGACATAGATTTAAAGGCATGAACCACTCTTCCCAACAATGCAGCTATGCCTTAAGAGTGGCACCAAATTTGAATCTAACAGTGCTCCTAACTGCACTATTAACAACTTGTCTGTGCAAAATCATGTTACTATCCAGGGGATGAGCAGGGAAAGAGGAGGCAGAGAATGTGCATGGACAGCTCTTCATCTATGGGCCAGGCATTTGTCATGGGGAATCACAGATAGTCACCAGACTATGAGGGATTTGTTCTAAGCAGCAAGGATGTTCCCAAGCAACAAAGAGGGACTTTGTATAGAAAGAAAACAAGACAGAAAAGTTGAGGAAAATTTAAACACTGCTGTGTTCAAATGAAAATGCCAGAGAGCAGGAAAATGAGAGGAAATTTGTCAAGCACATTCAGCACAAAACAAGATACAGTACTGAAAATCTTGTAAGAAAGACAGTTCAGGAGAGGATATGAAGCTACAGTGTCTGAATTCCCACCTGTGCCTGAGAGGAGGCTCTTGGTTTGGGATAGTGTAGTTGAAAAGAAGTGCTGCCAAATTCCAAGCAAAGGGATAAACTCCTCAGTGATATCTATACTTCCTATGGGATACACATGTTGAATCCCAATGACAAGCACAGTGAGCAGCTAATAAAAACTGACACAAAAAAGGTGCAGCATGTGACTCACATGCCTCCTGACCCAGGTAAGATCTACTCATCTGGATTTTCACAAGCAGCTGGCAGAGATAACATCCACACTCCATTAGCAGAGAGGTGCAAATAGCACACAGTGCCCTAAGGCAATTAGGCTTCCTTCCTTCCTTTCATGGCTTCTCCTCCTCTGCAGCTTTCCACCTCTTCTCAAAGGAGTGTGATCTTTGCTACCACCAAAGCAGAATAAGAGAGGATTCCAGACACTGTAATGCAAATACACCATCTTTTGTCCTGCACAGCCCTCTTAGGATGACAAACAGAACCGTGACAGGCTGTAGGTTTTGCCAGCTTGAATTCAAACAACAATCCCTGGCAAACAATAAATCCCTGGCATCGGCCCAGGCGTGAGTTAGTACCAGGAATGCTTGGCAAAGCTGACCAAGACCCAGAACATCTAGCCCCAGCCCATCCTCTCTGGCAAATCTTCCACATTATCAATATCAAATACAATCAGGGGAAAAATAAAATGTCTCCAAACTACCTCCCATCAGGTAAATATTAGTCCCATTTTCCATGTAAGGAACAAAGTCCAAAGCAATCAAGGTAAATTGGGCATGTGAGGCCCAAAGAAAGCAGTTAGAAGTCCAGCTTTATTTCCCTCTTGTTCATAATCCAACCAGAGGAAATACTGCCACTACTTTCCCCCAGAAGAAAGGGTTGACAAAAAAAAGGACACACAAAAGTTTCCAAAAAACACACACAAATGCAGGAGGAGGAAGAGAGGAAAAGCCCTCAACACCACTGTGGGCAAAATGGCTGTCAAAAACTTCAGGTCAGCAAAGAAAGAGAGGAAGAATATAAATTTAAGGCCAAAGACACAGCAGAAGGACAGAATGGGAGAACAAACATGAGCAAGCAGAGCAAGCACCCTGTCTGCCTGGAAAGGAGGGCAGAATCCAGTTGCACAGAGCTGAGGCTGAATTCAGGGTCTGAAGTGCAGTCAGTCCTGAGGAGGGGGCTCACACTGACATGGAAGCAGAAAAATCATCCTACCTATGTTAAAGGTGCACTCTCCTCCACGCTCCCGGTACATTCGATACACCAAATAGCAGGAGACAGGTTTGAGCAGGAGGCTGAAGATGGCCATGCCAATGCTGAACCGCTGGGCATCACTGAGGAACTCATGGGCAGGGTAGAAGATAGAGATGTGAATGATGTCTGTGAGCACTGTGAGCAGCAGGCCAGTCAAGAACTGGAAACAAGGACAGAGAATGGGACATGAAGAGAACAAGGGTTTAACCACTGACAGTAACAGTCAGCCTCTGTTTCCTGTGAGATCTATGTTGCACAATCCTCCTTCACCCCAGTATCACACAGCACTCTTGGTACTGCCCCAGGCAGACAGATACTCCTGGATGAATGACCTTGTATTTCGTGCCTTTTCCTGTCTGATATCTTCTCATAATATATTCTAGGATTGTTTATTTTTGTTTACCAATCTATTCAATGTTCAGAAAAGGGTTTTACAAAGCCCCTCCAACTCAAGCATATTAAACACTTGGAGTCCTCATCTAGCACAACAGCAGGTAAAAAAAGGAAGAATCAAGTATGTCTCATCTCTGAAAAGGAAAATAATTGAGAATGAATGCTTTTCACTCTGGTTTAAAGAGCTCATAAATTTATATGCTCTCTCAAAAAAAAAGCCCCAAACCCACCCAAATAGGGAACTGCTGTATTGGGAACAGCTGAAAATCATCACTGGTTCAAAGACTGCCCTCCACCCTCCTCCTGAGCAGCCTGGGAGAGACCAATACTCTTGCACTCACCATTGTTATGGCATCAAGGGAATCTCGCTGCACAATGGCCCAGATTCCCATTGCAAGGACACTGAAATTTCCCCAGGCATAGGAGACTGGCAACATGTAACTCATGCATCCCCTGTCAAAAGTGACAAAAAAAATCCAGCTCACATTCACAATAAGCCTGCAACAGTTTGGTTTCATCCCTGTTCCCACACAAACACCTCACTCTTAGATTTAGGATCTTCTTGCACACAGGCACAAACAGAGAGTGCTGATTGCCAAGGAACATCCCATAGTTTGAAGGAATACCCTCTTCTCCCCCAGGCCAGACACTAATAACTTACCACACTGTGAGCAGCCAATGTACCAGAATGATAGCCTGTGGAAAAAAACAAAACAGGAAGACAGGTCAGCATGTTGGGAGAACTCTGGCAGGATCAACATGAAACAGCACCATCTCGTCCCCAAGGGATGGGTGGAAGAGTGGCCTGGACACATGAACCACTACAGAAAGATGGTGAGGCAATTGAGACAGTGAAGACAAAGCCATTTTTCTCCACATCTGTTGCTGAGTATGTCCTGTGGTGCTACACTGTAGTCATTCATTCTTCTTGTCATCCCTGTCAACAGCTGATTCCTGGACCATTTAGCCTTTTCTAAATAGGTTATTAATTTTGGAACTCCAGAAAAGTTTGCACAGAAAGCCAGGCAATCTGATTCATGTTGTGCTAGCACAGTTTATACATGACCAATCTGGCATCCCATCATCAAAAAGCCCATGGACAGCCATGCCTGCAGCTCCCAGAATTTTACTCCAGTCCTCAGCCAATCCTTCTTTTACCTCCTTCTAGTCTGTTCAGAGCAGTGGTCCAACCTCACTGCAGTATTAACAGACCTGAAGGCTTCTTCCAGGACTCTGTGAACTCTGATCCTGCCAGAACACACAGCTCTTTTCACTCCCAGTGAAGCCATCAGGTCCAAATGCCAACAGTGCCCTGAGCAGTAATAGGATAATATTGTCACAAATTCTGCACTTTGCAAGTGTTCTTAATGATCCTGGTCCTTGTGCTTAATGGGACAAATTCAAGAAGAAAGGATCTTACTGTAACAACTGATAGAAGGATTCTCTTTACCACCACTTGCCATTTTTGTAACCAAGGAAACATACCCTCCATGTTTATTCAGAGAGCAAATGGGAACAACAATATTTCACTTCAGGCTTTTCTACATCTATAGCCTGCTGGTCACTCCAACAAAGGGACATCACTCATATTTGCTCTCTCAATATTTGTGAAAACAAGAATATGGAAGACAGGCTCTATTAACAGCCTCACTAAAGAAAGGCTGAAGCCTGGACACATCAGAGGATCCATGGGATAAAGGCACGGTTGAATTTTTTCCTAGCTGTGAGAAAGGCTTCAAATTGGCATTTCTGCTGGCCTTGGTATTAAAAAAACCAAACCCACATTACCAAAACTCCTCTGAAGCACACTCCCCCCCAAAGGAAAAAAAAAAAAGAAAATTGGGAAATGAGTACATACCAAAAGCCTAAGTTATCCGTGGACACAGGAAAGCTGTATGCAGATAGGAGCATTAAGACACAAAAAAGAAATGAAGATCTACTGACACCCTGCTAGATTCCTTGATTTAAAACATCTCTCCATGCTCTAACTTAAAACACAACTAGTTGCTGGAGAAGAGAGTGAAGCTGTGCCATAAGTGAAGCACAATCAGCAGAGCACAGGGGTGGCCCAGCTGCTGTGGCTCACAGTGCTCCCCAGGACACCACAGTGCAAATGACTTACTCCTGCTCCTCCTCAACTGCAGCACATCACAGCTGCTGAGCACTCACTAGGCTTTGCTCTAACTTAGACAGATTTTTATTAATCTTTTTGGTTCTTCATGAAAGCTTACAAAATGCTTCACCACCTCTCATGCTTCCTCCTCTCACAGGCACAATGGAAAAACTGCTAATCAGTAAAATGCTGGATAAGAATGGAGGCATGCAAATAGCATTTACTCAAGAGACTCTCACAACACCAGGAAAAATATTAATTAGGTAGTATTTAATTGCATGTTACATACCTGCAAGACCCCTCAAGGTTCACAAGTTCAAATAATTAGGCAGGGTAGGTTTTTTTTAAAGATGTCTAGATCAATACTGCAGTTACTAAATTATGAAGTATTGGTAGTCATCAGCAGAAAGTCAGGTAAACTAGGGCTGATACTATGAGAGACTGCTGAAATAAAACCAAGATATTCCCTTTTTAGTTATTAGCCCAATTTACCTGACAGTTCTTCCGTGCACTAAGGAATTGGCTGGTGGGGTTGGTATGCTTTAGCATAGAAAATAGTGTTAATGAACAGCCACAGTTACTGTGTGAGATTAGTTAATTTGCAGGCAGTCTCCTGATAAAACAGCAGAAGAATTAAATTTTTTTCCATCTGTCCAAGGACTTAAATCTGTAGCTAAGACAAACACACATTTCTTCTTTTGAGAAAACAACTCCTAAGACTTGAACCAGTGGTGAGTGCAGAAAATAAGAAAGGTGGGTCCTTTGTCCCCATCTCTTCTGGGAAAAAAGGATGGCCATGCAATTAAATGTATCCCACTGGAAACTGGGCAGAGCTAAGGAGAATTCATACATCCTTTGCAAATCCCAGCATGTGCTGGAACTAATTGCCAAGCATAAAAAGAGCCTAGGTCTGCCAGGGTCTCATTAGATGGGAAACTCTTTAGAACAGGAACTCCTTTAAACATGCATCAGCACAGAACTTAGCATAAGGCTGAATTTTGACCAAGTTAAAAATGGAACAGTTCCAAATTAAAACTGTTTTCTTGTTGTATCTAAATTTTACTTTATTTTATTTTATTTTATTTTTTTTTTTTATTTTAGAGTGAGCTCACCTACTTTATAGTGACATTCACCTGAGAACACACAAAACCAAAAATATGAATCTGAGTGGCCACCTGTGAGGATGCACCTCATTATTATAACAGAGTGATAATAATGAGAGTGCTTAAGCAGTGGGACAGGCTATCCAATGGGGCTGTCATGGCTCTGTTCTTATTTTAAACTCAGCTGATTTTTGAGTTGAGCTATTTGATCTAACTTTGCAGTTTTGCTTTGAGCAGGAGGTTTAATCACATGGCATTACAGACATCTCTATTATTCCTTGATTCTGTGACTTAGCATTAAAAAATGCCTAAGTACAAAATGTCTGTTTCCAGGCACGTGGACTGTAGGGCATTGTCCAGGCTGGATCAAAGTCAAACTTTGTATTTTGAGGCTCTGCATGATTATTTCAATAATCAGAGGTGCCAAGCTGTCATGGCAGAAGTATGGCTGTGCAGCTTGCCCCGTGATTTGCTGAGCATGGCTGTTAGAACTGAGCCAGTAGATCCTGTTCAATGAGCATGTTCCTCACCCACTCCAGGACAAACCCTGCTCCATTTATTTTATAGCTCTGCAAGTAGCTTAAAGAGAGACCCTGAGGCTAAGATACTGCTAGGTTCTGGCACAAACACAGCTCAGCCATGCAGATTTCTTGGAACTACTTCTATCACGAGGCTCATCTTTATAATCTCACAGAACAAGTAAGCAGATCATGCCAATAAATAGTAGCAGTGTGTTATTTCCAGGCCCTCCTGAGTAAGAATCTTCCCCACCTTTGTGGTATATTCCAGGGAATCAGGCCCTAACTCAGGAACAGTATGAAGTGTAGGTACTACTATTAAATCCCCATTCCTGTCTTTGCAGCTCAAAGCAGAAGCAGCAGATTTGGTAACAAGGAATTTCTTAATGCTGAAAACAGTTTGCCCAGGACAAAATGACTCTTAACTTGTAAGAGATGGGGGAATGGTTGTGTGAAACGAGAGAAGAAAGGCAACACTTCAGTTTTGTTGTCTTTGAGATTCATTCATTTAACAGTCAGTGTTTTTCAGCTCTCCTATCTCCATTTCCCATGGTAGAACATGGATTTCGTGTTGGCAAACTTTTTAATTAAATGTCCTTAGTTTTCACTGTTGTTTTAGCATGGGAAAAAAAAAAATCAAGCCAAGCTAAAAAACAAAGCAGAAGGCAAGATCTTTTAATCTTCCTAGTGCCCTGGCAATCACAGAATAGTCCAAACTTGTCAGAGCAAAGTATCAGCTGGTTTCCAGAGTGTAATATAATCCACATGACGGGCCTTGAAAAATCCATTTGCCTACTTGCCTCTAACAAGGGAGGTTGCTTTTCTTGGTGAACTAGTAAGAGGGGTATTCCTCATTATATGAACATCAATCCTTTAACACAGCCACATGAAAGCTGTCCTGTACAAAGCTGAATTAATAAAGGTAGCTGAGATAATACTATTCTCTCATCCAACCCATAGGCAGAGCCTGGTCCAAGGCCACTGCTCACGTCAGCTTAACGAATCACCATTAAAAAAAAAACCCTGGTGTGATCCATGATGCTCTCACTCTCTGGGCACAAAGAAAGCACCTGAACCATGCTATATTAAATAAAATCACAAAGTAGAGAAGCTGGGAAAGGACGCACACACCTAGAAATCTCAGGGCTCTGAAAAAGTGAAAGACAAAAAAAATTGAAGAAAATGTAACATGTCTGGCAGCACAGAAGACATCAGAATCAAACATCAACATCAAAAGCAACGTGTGATTTTAACATCCACTGGCTTGTCAGCAAGGAAGTGCTTCTTCCAAAAGTGAAAAATGTAACGTTACTGGTTAAGTTTGTTATATCTCCTTTCTCTGGTTATCAGATATTCACTGAAATTTCCCAAGTACACTCAAGTGGAGCCTGCCCTCCCCGCAGAGAAGCAATTGCACTTATCTGTCAGATGATAACCCCCAAGGAAGCAGGCTTATTTTTCTAAGATACTTTGCTTGAAAAGCAAAAACTTTTTCTCCTCAGAATCTTGTGCAGTGTTTATCTTGGCTTAGCTCTGGTCAGCTGAGCTGGAACCAGCATGGACACGAGTTAATAGCCAGCTCTTGTCTCTGCTCAGTCCTTGGCCACTTTAGCAATACCCCTGAAGTAAGAACAAACTTTGGAGTCATCACCTGGTGGGTTTAACCAAGAATCACGGAATACACTGAGCTGGAAGGGACCCATCAGGATCACCAACTCCTGGCCCTGAACAAAACACCCCAAGAATTCCAGCCTGTGCTTGTCCAAATGCTCCTTGAACTCAGACAGGCTTGGTGCTGTGACCCTGTTCAGTGCCTCATCACCCTCTGGGAAAACGTTTTCCTGATATCCAACCTAGACCTCCCCCGACTCGGACTCACGGCGTTCAGAACTTCTGCAGCCTTTGCCCATGTGATAAGGAAAGTAGGAACTTCAGTGTTTCCTCCTCAGAGCGCTCCGCAGCTCCGAGCAGGGCCTCAGCCAGGAGCGGGACCAGGCACAGGGCTGGAGACCGTGCCAGAGGAGAGCAGGGCTACAGCGAGGGCCGGTCCGAGCCCCCGCGCCTCGGCTCGGCTCGGCCCGGCCCGGCTCGGCTCGGCTCGGCTCGGCTCGGCTCGGCTCGGCCCGGCTCGGCTCGGCCCGGCTCGGCTCGGCCCGGCCCGGCTCGGCTCGGCTCGCCTCGGCTCGGCTCGGCCCGGCTCGGCTCGGCCCGGCCCGGCTCGGCTCGGCCCGGCTCGGCCCGGCTCGGCCCGGCTCGCCTCGGCTCGGCTCGGCCCGGCCCGGCTCGGCCCGGCCCGGCTCGGCACGGCCCGGCCCGGCTCGGCACGGCCCGGCCCGGCCCGGCCCGGCACGGCCCGGCCCGGCCCGGCTCGGCACGGCCCGGCCCGGCCCGGCACGGCACGGCCCGGCCCGGCCCGGCTCGGCACGGCCCGGCCCGGCCCGGCTCGGCACGGCCCGGCCCGGCCCGGCTCGGCTCGGCCCGGCCCGGCTCGGCCCGGCTCGGCTCGGCTCGGCTCGGCCCGGCCCGGCCCGGCCCGGCTCGGCCCGGCCCGCCCCCCTCCGCAGCCCTCAGCCGCCCTCCCGCTCCCCCGTGGGCAGCACAAGCCCCTACCTTGAGGTTGACGGCCGGCAGCTCCATCGCGGCAGCCCCGGGACGGCCGTGGGGCCGCTCACGTGCGGCGGGGCCGGGCCCGGGGACTGCGAAGGGCGGGGGGACCGGGACACCGCCCCCGGCCCCGGCCCCGGCCCCGCCCTGCTGTTCCTTGCTCGGCCCCGCCCGGCCCTGCCCGCTGCCCTGCTGTTCCCCTCTCGACCCTGCTGTTCCCCGGTTAGCTCTGCCCGGCCCTGCTCGGCCCCACTCGGTCCTGCCCGGCCCCACTCGGCCCTGCTCGGTTCCACTCGGTCCTGCCCGGCCCCGCTCGACCCTGCTCGGTTCCACTCGGTCCTGCCCGGCCCCACTCGGCCCTGTTCGGTTCCACTCGGCTCCCCTCGGCCTCACTCGGCCCTGCTCGGTTCCACTCGGCTCCCCTCGGTTCCACTCGGCCCTGCTCGGTTCCACTCGGCCCTGTTCGGCCCTGTTCGGCCCCGCTCGGCCCGGCGGCTCTGAGGGTGCCGGGCTCCGCTGTGGGGCCCCTGTTAGAGTTCGCGGACCGGGATCGGGTCAGACGTGTCCCAGCGATGGAGGCAGTGCCGGTGCTCTGCCCGCCTGATGTGAACAGCACGGCTTCTGATCTCATTAATGCCTCCAAGGCGGGTGCCACGAGGATGGTGCCAGACTCTCCTCAGTGGTGCCCAGTCACAGACAATGGGCATAAACTAAAACACCAGAAGTTCCAGCTCAACATGAGAGACAACCTCTTTACGCTGAGGGTGGCAGAGCACTGGGACAGGCTGCCCAAAAGGCAGCAAAAGTGATTGCAAACCCAACTGGACACGTTCCTGTGCCAGCTGCTGCAGGTGAGGGGACGGCAGGGAGTTGGACTGGATGGTCTCCAGAGGCCCCTTCCAGCCCTAACAATTCTGTGATTTTGTTTCCAAAGCCACCGCTAAGTTAAAAATATGCACAGATCAGTTTCTTGGCTGCAAACACCCAGCCAAAATGTGCACAGATCAGTTTGCTGGCTCCAAAAACCCAGCCAAACTCTCCCTGCTGCTTGCACATGCAATGTAGTGAGACAAGGTTGGACATTATACTTTGTAATCAGTGTCTGGGAAAGCTAATGTGTGCGAAGGACTTAGCAGCTTTCTGCAGGAAGAGTTTTTGTGCATATATCAGTGGTGTGACCAAAGAGTGAGGAGTGACAGAAGATAGACACCAATAAAAAGGTTATTTTAAGGTGCTAACTGTGCTCAGCTATGTCATTCAACACCTAAGTCAAAGTCAGTCTTAGGGGCTGAGCCAGGTACTAGGATGGCTGGCAGGTACTTCTTTGCTTCCTTTGGCCCTGGATTTTTCCCTAGAACTAGATGACTGAACCCTTTGCCTAAAAACCTGGTACAAATAACAGGTTATTAATTTATTATTCCGAAAGAAAGCTGGTTTCATTTTAGAGCTAGAGGAGTTGGTAAGTGACCAATTCAACACCACACAATTCAGCTATAAGTTACCATTTCCCATCCAGTTCATAGCAGCAGCCTTCTCCCCAAGTCTGGCAAATGAAATAACAGAACCCAGAGGTCAGGATGACATTTCTCAAACCCTGCCATCCTTGCCTAATGTGTGCTGTCTGCAGTGTAAGACTGCAATGTCATACCAGGTCAGTTCCTTTCTTGTCATTATTCCTTATTACAGCAAAGATGGAGCCTGTAAGACATTAGCTGGGTCAGAGGTTCATTGCTGAAGTTGGATGTGGAAATGCATGAGTCATTCTTCAGTTTCATTTCCAGTTCAAGCAGTGAGAATTGTGCAATGCTGAACCTACCATCAGACATTCTCAAACAAGACACAAATGTCATTCCATCCAGCCTGTCCTTGACCGTGTCCTGCTATTGACTGCTGGTATGCAGCACACTTCAAGATTTCCCAAGGCAAAGCATGAAATGCCAAAATGAAATTACCTAGAAAATGCTAGGAAGCATCAGGATAAAACTGACTGGCTGCATAACTCAGAAAAACAGCAAGAAAACCAAAAAGGCTGTGAAAGTTCCCTCAGGAATTTCTGAATGTTTCAGTTTCAAATGAAAGATTGAAATATAACTAATCTATTGCCACATGACACGTGAGCTGTGATTTCACTTCCATTATTGTGTCTTAGAGGAAAGTCCTGCCTCTGTCTACAGAGGTAGTAGTACCAAAAAAGGTCAGTACTAGTGGTTCCAGTAATGTCAAGGCATGACTTGATTTTGACATAAATGACAAAAATAAGTGACACTTGGGATGGGAAGCTGGGGAGACTGAATAGCCATATTGCTGGCACAGTGCTGTGTGTGAAGTGCACTAGGATGCTCTTCTGCCAAGACAGGTATCTGTCAAAGGAGAGCTGTTTGCTATGAAGACAAATTCCACAGTCCCAGTTGAAAGATAAGCTCTGTTTGGATGCAGCAGCACGTGGGTGTCTTTGCTCCCTTCAGCATTCTCATTATCATTTATGCAGCGTGAGCCGTAATTTCAATTGATGTGTCTGCTGTTTAATGCAGAGGATTTCCCCTTGTACAATAAAATTATTTCATTTTGTTCATCAATGTATCATGCAGTTAATTCATCCCTGCTTATTGTATCCTGGGCTTGCATATCATGGGCTCCAGGGACTTAGAAATGTCTTAATGATCTCATAGATATGAAAACAATGAGAGCCATGACCGACATTATGCATTTGTATGTCTCTCACACCTATGTGATCTGGGGGGAGCTTGTTTTTTATTTCTTCTTTGTGCTGCTTGTACCTTGTAAATTGCCTGTCTGTGTAACCCACTGTCTCTCTTCCCTTCCCTAGGTTTGATAAAGCAACACAGCACAGCGAGGAAGAAAAGCAGCAAGTTAAATAAGACCTGCAGGGAGAAGCAGGTGACCCAGGAGACTGGATACAGAGATTTTTGTGTCTAGAAGACTGTTTCAGGTGAGTTCAGCTCACTGTAACCAATACCCAGCAATTAGCTGCTTTATGCAATATCTATTATTTTAAAAAATCTATTGGTTTGCCTTGTGCAGACTGAGTAAAAGACTAATACACAGCTAGATCCCCTCCTGATAGCATAAAAGTGGGGCTAATAAGGCAGAAATGCTTTTCTTTACATTTTCAGGATATTGTACCCTTGGTGCCCTTGGTAAGGTGATAGCAATTCTGTAGGGAAGGGAATGAGTTAATACTATTGCTCCTTCTGTCCTTATCTGGCCCATGGAGGTGGAGACAAGCCCACCCTTCATAGTTCTGCCCTTCTTCTCCTCTCTAGGGGTTTATTCTGAGGATAACTAAAAGCTGCAGCTGACACCAGTATCTGAGTTTTGCCCCTGGCTATGGAGTTGAGAGCAATGAAGGCACCAGCTCAGCACACATACATATATATTAGACACAGAGCCTTTCTGAATAAGTAGTGAGGAGGGGCATATAGAAGTTGCCTGGCTCTACAAATTCCCTTTTAAATCCCAGTGGGAAATCAGCAAACAGAATCATTATCTGGATTGGAAGGAAAATTGAAGGCATTTTGTAATGCTGGTGGAAAGCCTCCTCCTGCAATTGCACTGCAAAACAGACTATGGCAAGGTGATTTGGGGAGTGGAGAGGTCACATTAATGTGGTGTTTTGACAAATGCACTTGGAAGTCCTTCCCTACCTCAGCAGCAACAAGCTGCTCCTCTGATTTTCTAAAATCTAACTGAAGCTTTGAGATATCATTAAGAGACCACTCTTCAAGATTCACTGACACTCCAGAAAATGAACTGACACACCAGAAGTGGTTTTATGGAGTACATATGCTCACTCAGAATATTCCAAGAAAACAACAGCCCTCGGGTTTTTTTCTGATAAAAAAATATGAAAGCAATGCTTTTTCCAGGCTTCATGTAGCAGAGAATGACTGGCATGGATGTGAACAATTTGGTATAGCATGGGTTTCAAATTGAAGCACTTTCACACACTGTGAATTTACAACAGGGCAATTACTGGGGGAGGGAGGGGAGAGAGAGGGTTTCAATAAAACACCTCCAAGTGAAAATGAATGCAGACTATTAGAGACCTGAGACAGAATGATTCCCAAGTGTTTTAATTTGTGCTTCCACTCCTTGCCTCTCCAGCAGTCATAATTTTGGCAACTACCAGCAACATCCCCAAGATTCAACAGCATTTGCAGAGCAGGCAGCTGCTGAAATGATTATGTCAAATCAGCATGCTGTTCTTTCTTTTCCATGTTTAATGATTCTCACCCTTGGAGAAGCTGTTTAAAGTGATGCATAGGCCTTGCATTCTTAGAGGATACTAAGAGCAGTAGCTGTAGAACAGGACTTTAGGTGGGACTTTGTTACTCACCTTTCTTGCATGCATACTCTGTGATTAGCTTTAGAAATTATTGCACAGAGCTCTGCTATGGCTGCTTTGGGCCTGGTCCAAAGTCCTTTCAAGACAATAGACAATCTTGCAAGAGTTCTGACTTAAATTCTCTGGGGGCAGCAGAGAAGCTGAGCTTGTGTGAATTCTTAATTTGAGTTTCTTAAACAATTAGTTGAGAAGAACATATAAATCAAGTCTTGCTTGACATTTGTATCTCTCTCTTGCTCAGACCTAATGCCTCCAAAGGCAAAACTGTCACTGATGTGACTAGGAGATACAGGGAAGGAAGGGGAAAGCTGCTAAAAGTAACCCATGATGGTGATGCTCTGCAGCTGCTGCCATGCCTTTGAGACAGCACAGAGTAGCACTAAAAAGCTTTGCTGTGCTCACAAATGGGTTGGACTTGTACAAATGTTGCCCTGGGGTTTTATATTGCAGGCTGCCCTTGCATTCCACACTTTTGCAGGTTATTTACTCAACAGCTTTCCTTTGCAATTGTGAAGTCAGTAGTTGAGCTGGCTCATTTATAATTCAGGCTGATTCTTGTCACACTGCTGTGGCTGTGCAGCATGTTCCTGTATCACTGCTCAC
This sequence comes from Erithacus rubecula, assembly GCF_903797595.1. Lineage (NCBI taxonomy): Eukaryota > Metazoa > Chordata > Aves > Passeriformes > Muscicapidae > Erithacus > Erithacus rubecula. The sequence goes on along the minus strand of NC_136676.1, from coordinate 2,834,041 downwards.
CCTTCCTGCTCCACTCCAGCAGCAGTGACACTTGGTCACAGGCTCTCTTTCTGAAACTCCAATGTAAGCAATCAATCCAGTAATCCCTGACTTGACTGATAATAGTTAGCTGAATTTTCACTGACCTTAACTAATCCCACCAATTAAAAATAATCTGTTTTTTATATTCAGAGTTAATAGCAGACTGAAGGCTGAAAAAGCAAGAACTTAAGGACTAAGTCTCCTTTTAGAGTCTAAAAGCTCTGACAAAATTCAGACTTGCTTGTATTTCACATGATTTGCAACCCAGTCTTGCCTCAAACACTGTCCATGATCCTACAAGGATCCCATTTGTAGTGTAAGATGTAAGGAATACCTGCATCACCGAGGATAAAGACCCCTGCAAAATTTCCTGCTCGCTTTCATTTGCACTGAGTTGCAGATCTTGGCTCCTACACTAAAAAGCAGTGTGACATCAAACCTGGTTCTGATAGTGCCTGTGCATGTGGTTCTCATCAGTGTCACACAGGCCAGAGGCTGAGAGCTCTGCAATTGAATGTGATCAATTAGGAGCCTTTTTTCCCTTTATGCTTCCACTGACAATGGCACTGGCAGCACCACCCACTATTCTGCATCTGGGCTGAAGGAGGGGCTGCATTGTTCTCCCTGGGTTAACAAATTGAATCCTTGGCATCGAGCTGAAGGCAAACCACCTTTCTTTACTTCTGTCTTTTGTGCCAAGACTGTTGTGCTGTAAACAGAAATCTAAACAGCTACATCCAACCCCGTGGAAGGTTTTGCTTAAGTGCTCCCATACAAATTCCTCCTTTAGCAGGTGTGCACAGGTCAGAAGTGACATTGTATTCACAGCATCTCTCTGTGGCCATGAGTGGGCACTCAGAGATGTAAAGCTCATAGTCTTTGAGTGAATACACAATGCAAAGTGGCACCACAGCATAAACAGGACTGGAAATTGGAAGTCTGAATAACTAAATGGAACACAAGGGGCTTAGGGAAGCTGTGCAAAGAGGAATCTGCCCACAGCACCACGATTAATGTTTCTATTCCCAAAGAAAGTGCTATACATTTCCAGGCTCTTGGATATAAAAGACTTCATAGCTGCCTCCCCACAGAAGTCAGGGTATAGGGGTGCTAGCAGTAGTAAAGAATGTCTTCACCAGGTACCACTACTCCTGATTAATACAGGTAGCCTTTGTTGCTTCAATGTATCACTGTAATTAAGTATTAATATAAAGAAGCTTAGAGCATCTGGCTGGCTGCACTAGGCAGAAACAGTTATCTCCAATTTGAGTGAGAATACAGGCAACCTCGGGCAGAGGTTTTCTACCAGTGGCACAACTATTCTGTGTCATTACAAGTAATCAGTGTTACCTGCTGACCAACTTCCTTATAGGCTTTTCTGGCTCCTCCAAATCCTTGGGTGCAGTCAAAAAAGCAGAGGAGTGGCACAAAGGGTATCCATCATATCTTTATTTACATATCACGGAAACACACATGCACATGTCACAGGTTTTACTACAATGGAACAGCCTGTCCCTATCTCCTGTTACCAAAACCTTTATTTCAGGCTCACTAGGAAAACTATCACTTCCCCAGAAAGCTTCTAAAAATAATCATTAAAAATAACAGACCTGGCAGGATAGCTAAATGAGTGAGAGCTACAGGCTGGGATGTTTTGATACATCCTTACAGAAACCATGTGGTTCTCTGAAAGCAAGAAAGGAAGGAAGGAAGGAGTGGGATTTGATGGTGCCAAAGATGACAGGTAGGAAGTGGTAGTGTGTAACAGCTAGGGAATGTGTCTAGAGCAGTAAAAAAGGGAGAGAGCAAGAGGTCTGCCAGAGGGTCCTCTCTCACCTAGGCAAGCAGCTTCCTGCTGATCCATTTCCCATCTTTGATTCCACCTGGATACTACAAATTTCCTCTCCTCTAGGAACTTCCAGTCCTTAAGGAGGATCTCTCTACCTTTATTCTCAAGTAATAATTAAGGGATAAAGTTTAAGCTCATATCCCCTTTGACCTGAAGGATCTTCCACATCTTAGCTCTCTTGAGAGGAGAGGATGAAACTGTAGAGCCTTTTCCTGCCAGCACCATCAGAATGGGAGTCATGATACTGCTTACTAACTAGGAGAGAGGGACTCAATTCAGTGGCAGGAATGTGCAGAGGGAAGGGACAGGGAGTGTAGTCCTGCTATGGAAAAGGCTGATGCCACTGTATTGATAATGAACATGAGTTCCAGTCTAGCTGGGACCTGGCACATTCAGAGCCTGCAGCTTCCATCATTTGCTCAACATTTTCCTCTAATTCCCATTGCTAGGTACAAAGAGTGTGTGTAGGCAGGAGTCCCCCCTCCTAAACACTGATGAAAGATCCCTGCTGTCCGTTGGCAGACTCCGGCTCCACGCAGCGCCCTTTCCTGCGCGTCACCCTGCGGTTCCGGTGGAACTTGGCATAGCAGCGTAGCCCTGTGCAGAAAACATGGAAAAGTGAGGAGGGACCAGGGCTCACTACAGCAGCAACACCAAATCTCTCTGCCTCAGATACTGCTGCGCTGGGGACAGTTCCAGTGCTGTGTCAAGCAGGGTGGCAGAGAAATGCCTCACACAGACAAGGCATATTGCTGTCTGGGCACTGGAATCCTGCTTGGCTCACTGTTCTGGTTTGGGATTAATTGTTCAGGCAGGTTTCACTGACTTCTTGAAATACCAATGGATTATTCTAATTGTTTCCAGTGATTTTATGGAAGCTCTGCTTGGTCTCTCCCTATTACTTCCCATTACTGTCTAAGTAATCTCTCCATTGAGAAATTACTATAGTCTTAATGTGCAGCAGCAATGGCTAGGGACCTCCTCTTGCTATTTATTTCCCTGAAGCTTCAAGAGAGAAGAGGAGAAACTTTGAAGTGCTTACTGGGAGGTCCAATCCAAAGCCCACTGCTCATCTCCTTTAATTGTTCTGTTTTAGATGCTCAATGTGCAGGGCCTGAAAGAAGCTAGCTAATATAGCATAGATGAGTATGAAGTGGGGAAAAGGCATTTTGTTTGTGAAAACCATGAGTACATTTTCTCCCAAGGCAGTGGAAGGTAATGGGAGCCTCTGGTCATGGTACCTACTTGGTTTCTGGCCCCAAGAGGTTGATCTTATGGTGCTTGTCTGACTTTGTTACACCAGAATGCATAGCTAGTTGGACCAGACAGGGTACAGCCTATGGATAAATAATTCTCATGAAAACCCTGCTTTTCAGTAGTGCAGGATCTTGTCATTGGGGTTGGTAGGAGCTGATTTCATCATTCTAGAAACAGCAGCTCTTTTAACTTCCAGAGCAGGCAGCAGAAGTTTTACAGCATTTGTAATATGACAGCTCAAAACTGTCCTTGGTTGTACACTGGAGATCCAGAGGATTTCACAGAACAGACTTTGGAATTATGTCCCTGGGCTACATTGAGACCAGCTACCTTAAAAAGTTGGATTTGTGCCCCTCATGACCAATCTCCCCAGGGCAATCTGGCCTCCTACAGGGGGAGCATGCAAGATCAGAGCTCTGCTCTTATCTAAGCTTCTTGTCTATCTTACCTGGGTCTTCCATCTCTGGGGATCTTTCTTATGCTACACAGGGTGCACACTTGCTATCAACTTATTACCAGCTTAAAGATAAAGCAGGGCCTAAGGCAGCCTCATTAGGGATTGCAGAAACACATTTCTAGGCTAAACTATCAGAAGGTCATCTCTGATTAGGACCTTGCAGTGTTACATAACACACCCAAGGTGAAGGCTATCATTTAACACTGCAGCTCCAGGAAAGCCTGGTAAAAAGTAGGTGAGCAGCCTGGTCAAATCACTGGGTACCTAATGCAGGCCACAAAACTTGGCAAACAGAGTTTTGTTCTGGCAGGCAAGACTCAGTGCCTGGAGCTGATCCTGAACATGTTTAGACTAGAAGAGTGCCTTTTAACACCTTAATAATCAGGGCTGCTGTGGACTCTTCAGAAATAGTTTTAAGAAACAAAAGCCTGAGTCCTTCCCACATCTACTAAATTGCTACAAGCTCAGTTGGAATTAACTTAGAAAAGTCATGTTAGGCACAAGGTCATACAAAACAGTGTTTTCATAGTCTGTGATACTTGAAAGTGCCACTGAAATGTTAATACATTGTGGTTTATTCTGTTAGGTTGGTAGACATCAGGATCTTTGTTTTCAAGAGAGAAAACAAGATATCCTAGAAGACTCAATAGTCACACTATGAATCAGTGGCATTCCTTTTCACAGATCTTTGCCTGTTTAATTTAAAACTTAAAATTTGCCCCGCAATTTTAAATCAATAATAATTTGGAGGGAAGGGGATAATATTTTCCACTCCAAGGGAGGTTTCCACCTTCCTTGGCAGACACCTGTCTTTTAAACCAAATCAGGGAGCAAAGAGCTGGACTCACCTTCAGTGCACATGCAGTCATCATAACACTTGTTGTTAAGGCCTCGGTTGTGTGGTTTGCAGAGGTGTTCACGCAAGTCACAGCAAGAGCCTGCAACACATGGAGCAGCACAGCTCAGGCATCCCCTTAGCTGCACTGACACCCATGGCAGCTCCATTGTACAGACATCATCTGGTCCCACAACATGCCTAGAGAGCCTCTGCCCTTCCCTTGCATAGCACTTCCTATCAGTAGTAGAAATCAGGATGCATGTCTTAAAACCTGGGCTAGATTTCAAACATCTTATGTTTGGAGAAATGACTCTGCCAAGCTGATCCTGACCTGGGAGGCAGTCAAGGTGGTGATCACATGGCTCTCCTTCAGCTGTCATGGTTTCATTTCCACTGTTGGGGCTCTTACTGCGGCGTTTTTCTATGGAAAAAAAAGGAAAAATAAAAAAAAAAAGCTGATAGAAAATGTCACGCTAATGTTTTCATTTTGAAAAATATATTGTTCCAGGGTAAAAACAGCCTAAAATGTCAAGTGTTTGAACTCTAAGCCTTCAGAGTCTAACCTCCTCCCTATTTCTCATTTATAATTTTTCCTCTGCTCTCCAAACATGCATTCAAAATAAGAAACATTCTGAAACTGAGCACAAAACTCAATTGGAATTATGCAGCTTCTCTCTTTTCCCACCACTATGATCTCATGTCCTTCAGCACACCTATGAATACTAGCTGCAGACAAGCCTTACAGGATGATTTTTGGGAAAGAGGTTTAGCACCTTTCTTTTTAGCAGCTGGCCACATTTCTGGTTTGAGATCCTCATAATCAGTCCAGTCAAAGAGTGCCATATCCAAGGTGGGCATCACATCCCCATCTTGCCTGAGACGGGCCTGCAAACCATAAAAAAAACAGACAGACAACAGATGACATTTCTGTAGAGACATTTAAGTACTTGCAAATTTTCATGGTGCTTTTATATATTAAAAAGGCTTTGTGATTCCCCCTCCTCTCCTGTCTTATTCACTGGGGATTCCTGGCATCTCATTTTCAAAAGCAAAGAGCTTTCCCTTGTTGAGGCTGAAGCCAAGAGGGAAGTTTCCATTGCATCTGTGTGAGAACAAAAGGTGAGCAATGAGCATTGGGACATCCTGCCTCTTCAGCCAAGGGCTCTCTGGTCCTTGAAACTCAGTGAAGTTGGACAGCTGAGGGAGAGGAAAAGCTTGGAGGTAGAGAACAGTTCCCATCTGTCTCTTTACCTGTGACCGTGGTGAAGTGGCTGGAAGAACAGGAGGCTCTTCTGTGGAAACTGCTGTGTCCAATGCAGAAATGAGCAGCATGGTGGGAACCAGACTTGTAGCTACCTCTGCCTGAAGACTTTGAAACTGTTCTTCAAAGCCTTTGGGTTTCTTGTACAGGGAGCTTGGCCCAGCATCAGGAGTCTTCCCTGCAGAGGGCAACAGGTACAGTGGCATTACCTTTCTCATCCCTTTTCTCCATGTGACAGATCTGAATCAAAGGAACTCATGTTTCATCCAGTCACCGACCACTGTTCCATGGCCCTGGGCCAGTGTTTAGACCACTGAAAAACAGTAATGAGCTATTACACTGATAAATCAGGTCCAGAGTATATGCAGCTTGATTTTTGCAGGCTTAAGACATACATAATCACACCTTCCTGAAGATATGTCTGTCTCTTGCATAAGAAGCAAAACATATCTTTTTCTGGTCTCAAGAGCACAAAATGCACCTGTTTAACCATTTTTAAACCAATGGGTTAAGCTGTTGCAAATACCTGTGAATACATTCTTATTTGATTTTAGTAGTGAGTTATTTCAATTTAGCTCAAGTCAGGACTTACCTAACTTGAAATTATCTTCACAGATATATCCCTCTTCTTCATAAGTATTTATTTAAATATAGACCGTAAGTTAACCTCAAGAAATAAGCCGTTTGCAGTCTGCAAATATTGCTTCAAACCAGCTTTGTTGCATACTCTTCTATATTGCTAACACAAGCTGTTTAGTCGGTCCCCTGAAAAAACAATAGAGCTCTTCTTACTGAGGCAGGGAGGAGTGATAGATGGAACTCAAGGACGTGACACTCAGCGTGTCACATAGTGTAGATTGACACAAATTGCCTCACTTTAACAGAGCTCAAGGTTTGCCACACTGAGCTCATACCACAGAGACACACACCCACAACTGGACCTGCAAAGGAAAGCAGTCCCTGTCAAAATCAAACAACACTTTAAAGTTATCAGTGCAATTTCACATATGCAAGAACTGTTTTTGTTTTTTTTTTTGGTTGTTCAACATAAACATAGAAGAATAAAAGCTCTGGTAAGAAGAAACTGGTCTTCAAAGGAAAATAAGAGAGTTGTGTTTTTTCTAATTCTCATCATTTTTTAAGTCAGTGGAGAAATTGAGTATAGCTTGGACATATTTATTTCTAAACTAGGCCATTTGAGAAGAAGTAAAAATAAAGCAGGCCACCCAAAACAGCCCTTCAAGTCTTATGGACTTTCAGAACTCCCTCTGTAAGACAAACCAGGTCATTTTCACAAAATTGCAGCCAGCACTAAAATTCTGTGCAGTTCCCCATTTTTCTTGTGCCTCTTTTGTTTGGCAGATTTCTCCCCAGAGCAGGCACACGCTCCACACCCTCCAGACACCCCTGTGGCTGTACCACAGCTGTGTCCTTGCCCTCACACAAGAGATGCTCATTTCCAGCAGCCCCAGGTTCCCCTGGAGCCCAGGTACCTCGGTGGTGTTTGAGCCTGTCCCTGCGGCTGTGCCGACGATGCTCTCGGTTCTGCTTCTTTCCTTTCTCAGAGCCTGGGGACTGGTTTTCCCTCTCAGGATACGACAATTCAAACCCCAGGAACACATCCTTATTCTGTTTCAGGGCTGCTGGCTGTCCCTCTGCCACCAGCTCTTCCACAGCTGAAGCTCCACTGCCCATCTTGAGGGTGTCTTCCCCAGCCAGCTGCCCCCTTGAAGGCATGGCATGGATCCTCTCCTTCTTGGCCAAGCCTTGCCTGTGATGCCGCCCAGTTCTGGGCTGCTGCAGCCACATCTCTTGGTTTTGAAGGTGGTTGTTCTCTGGGGCATTTTTGAGCTTTGTGCCAGGGTTCAGGGAGACTGCAAGACTGATGTCAGAAAGAACCAGCACGCACAGGAAAAGGAAAGAGGAGAAGGTGGAGGAAGTTTCCATAATCATGGGTGCTCTGTCTCACCTGCAATTAAAAAAAAACCAAATAACAAAAAACAAGGCAATCAATATTTAGGAACTGTACAGGCCATCAAGATTCAGTCCTAGGACACTTAGATTAAAACCATTATGGTGTCCTGAGCTGGAAGCAAGTTATTCCCTCTTTACTTATCTGCTCTTCTCCCAGCCCTGATTACAGCAGCTGAGACACATGTGCAGGGCCTGCAGGGCTGAGAGGTCCCAGTTTCATGTGCAAATGAGGCCATCAATCAGTAGGACACTTCCCTTTGATTCCTCACTAGCCCCCCTACCCTGCTATTCACAGCCCACCATCTGAGGGGCTGGCTCCTGCCCACAGCTCCTAAGCCTGGCACAAGACCAGCTGCCCAGCCAGGGCTGTCTGCTGCCAGGTTGGCATCCTGGGCTGGGGGCACTGGCCCCTCCTCACAGCTGGTTTCCTTGCAATGAAGATGTCAAAATGAACAGAACTGGGGCCAGATGGTGGCCTCACAGGACTAGCAACAGCCCTGAACAGCTCAAGACAGAGACTTCCACACGTGTTTGCATACTGCTTCAGGGTGGCTGAAATTGGTGAAAGAAAGAAAAAACACTGGAGATTTCATGCTGATACTTCATGGCATAGCAAGGAAATCAAAAGGCTGTCAGTAGAGCAGGGGATGCTGGTCTAAGGACCAAGGGGCAGAGAGGCAGACTGAGATTTCTTTATCTTGTCCCACTTTTCCTCCTTGATCCTGCACAGGTCACAAGGCAAGGCTGTCACTGGAATGGTAATTTAAGTCCCAAGAACATTGAGACCAAGTTTCCTTGAGTCCACCAGCACAGTAGCTGCAGACTGTTCTCATTCATTCTGCTTCACTCTCATATTTTGAGGGTCTTCTTTAATCCTTGTGTTTGTGTTACAAGACATGGCCTTGGGACATTGCACAAGTCACAGCATTCTCTAATTAAGTTATTCAATGATTCTCCCTTCTCCTTTCCCACAAAATGGGGAAAGAGATTTGCAGCATTTCTAGTGCATCTTTTCCAGACTGTCCCTTTCTCTCTGGGCAGCATGAAAACATGCTTAAAAACAGATTTCCCTGGGATACTGACTGCCAGAAAACCAGGCCTGTGCTTGCATTTGAGAAATACTCAAACTGAGAGTTACAGCCACAGCTTTTCACTCAACCTTGGCTGCACCTGATTTCCATCTGTTCACCAGGAGAACCACTTTGCTGCTTAATCACAAGGGCTCATACTCCCTCATCCAGGTGATGTTCTGCTTGACCAGTGTGCTGATTTGGCACAGCCTGGTTTTTGGTTAGAGGGGACATGGCCACAGAGGTGGCTTCTGTGAGAAGCTGCTAGAAGCTTCCACCATGTCCAACAGAGCCAGTCTCTGATGGCTCTGAACATGGACATGCTGCTGGCCCAACTGGAAAGGCTGGTAATGCCTCTGGATGATATTTAAGAAGAAAATCAAAACAGCACCAGTGCAGTTTTTCCAGGGGTAGTGAGGTGCTGTGGCCATCCCCAGCCAGCTGTGGCAAGCCTTGCCTGCCTGGGCTCTTCCTTTCCCCTATTTTTTCAGACTGAGACACAGATGTGGAGAATTTTAAGTCAGTGAAAACACTGCCATCACAGCAGCCCAGCATCCTGGAGCTGAGAGATGCCTTCATCCTGTTAATTGAAAAAATCCTGCTTGTGCACTCACCAGCCAATCCTGCCTTTCCAAGATTCCTCTCTGTGCTGTTCATAGCCTGGGAATGTGTTTTCAGTTCCATTCTCTGGAAAGAGGCAGGCAGCACAGGGACCTTCTTTTCATGCAGTTTTCAAAAAGCAGGTCTTTCTACTGGCTATTAAAGATAATAAACTGTTCCTTGAGGATGGATTTAGGAGGCACTGGGAAGCTCACTTGCTAAGGCATAATGCTAGAAATACTATTTTATTGGCAACTATCTGGAAAAAAGGAAAACCAGACTGACAGCTAAATCTATTAAAAAAGGCATTTGAAGCTCTTCTTCAAAACTGCTAGAACAAATAGCAACACACAGCTCTGCATGGGGTCATTTGCTTTTTCTCCAAACCATGGGATCTTTGTTTTTTTCCTAGGATTTTCTCTTGAAGAACCAGAGCAAACAAGCTGGATTAAGACATCACTCAGAACAACTGAAAGAGCTAGAAAGAGCATCTTACCTCTTCATCTGTAGGCAAAATACCAAGAAGAGAGAAGAAGTGCAAAGAGAATGCAAGGGTTTTTCCAATCTCACACTCACAGACGTGGCCCTTTGATGGTGAACCTGACAGACACATTCTCATTTTCAGTGGGAGCTGGGAGGCTGCTAAATGCTGCAGGGCAATTAAACAGAAGGTCTGCTTCAAAGCATAGGGGGCATTTATTTAAGCTGCCCAGCTGTCTTGTCAACATGAGCCAGGATGAAAATGTAGGGAGAAGCAGAGATTGCCTCACCTCTGCTGGCAGGTTAATGTGTGTTACAGTCACTGGGAATCTTGCATTAATAATGCAGATAAATACCTGTGCTACTGTCCCCTGTTGTCAGGGGAGATCTGAGCTGTTTGTTAAACCAAACCAGTGCATGGACAAGTTTTGGCTTAATGCAACACTGCTGTGCTAGAGGCAAAGCAGTGCCAGCCTCCTCCTAACCACCTGTTTCCATGTCCTGATCTATCTTTAATTCCAGAAACCTCTTTGTACCTCCTTCATTTTTCTTACCCTATAGAATTCACACTTAGGAAAGACAGCAAGAAAACACAACAGCATCCCTGATTCCCAGTGCTCAGGTTCCTCAATGGCTAAGCACCAAAGTAAACTTCACCCTCTTTTTTAGCAGGATCACAGTCCACAAAAGAACCCCATGCTATCCTGGGCTCATTGATGTAGGTGACAGCAAGGTTCTCACCCTGCTGATGCAGCCTGCAAAGGATGAAATTCTGCCTGAGACACACACCAGACAGAAAGAAGTCTGGCCTTGTAAGGAGTTGCCTTTCCTAAACTGCTATAAACAAACACACATTACAACAAAACCCAGAATTCATCCTTTTCTTAGGGGTCATATATTAGTAAAGGAAATAGATGGAGTATTTGCAAGGTTAAGCTGCCCCTGTAGTTCTTCAAAACACCAGACCTATATCCTTACTGCTCCACCCCTCTTCCTGCACTGCCTTATAGACCCCCAAGATTACCAGAGGTAGCAAATCTGCCTCTCACATGAACACATGTCCAGCAGAGTTGTCCAGAGTACAGACTCAGGGCTGCAGAGTGAATTGCAGTGCTGTTTTCCAGCCACAACTGATCCATTTTGGGTTAGTAGGGAATGGTTACAATCCTGTAACTGGAATTGAAATTGGGGGAGGGTTGCATCTTGGATAACTTTCCCTGTGGGAACTCTTCTCTGGATTCACCAATATAATTGCTATTTCTCTGCTCTGCTTGTAATCCTGCAAGGCAGCCATGCACTGAGCAGGTACACAGAAATTCATGCATGTTTTCCCACAATATATACAGCTGTGTCACCTTGACTCTGAAATAGACTCTGAAACTGTCCCTGGTGTGTTTGTTTTGTATTTGACAAAGCAGGAACATCAGATCATCTACATTCATTCACATATCTCAGTTAAAACATAGTATCTGGCAGTCCTAGCTTTAACTTTTCACATATGTTCTTCATGTCACAGCCAAGAGGAACAAAACCCTTGAACCAAGAGATTGTCAAGATCCTTGATGCATTTAGTATGCTCAAGGGCTGAACCAAGCTGGACCCAAGCATCCCCACGTTGGGCCAGATTTCTTTTTGGCTCTGATAAGCTCAGACTTTGGCAGGCATGTGTAAAGATTTCCTGGGCTCCAGACAATCCCAGTCTGCAGCAATACACAAAGTGTATGGGCATCTTCATGTGTGTTGTGTGTATATGCCTGTGTGGCAGGGATGACAGACAATGAACCCAGCTTTGTGTGCCAGGCTCCCTGTAAATAAGAAGCCATGGGGTGATGGATGGGCTTGAGGAGGCCTGGAGCAGAATGGATGGGGCAGGCTCTATGGTGGCTGACATGCAGAGAGCTGGCTGGAGCCATGAGGATGGCATTGTGCAGATAAATGAGATTTCACTTCCCTGCTGGGTCTCTTTCCATCTGTTTTTCTGTTTCTGGAGGCAAATGCGGGGAAGGTTCATAAACAATCTGCCAAGAGACTTTCCCATTTCTAAAAGCTGAATCCCAGCTTTCTAGGGTCTCCCAAAGCAGGTAGGTAATATCTGCCCTTCTCTTTTCCTCTCCAGAACAAAAGTACTAGCACTTTTATTCTCTCCAACACTTCCTGCATACTTAATTAGTAAAGAATTTTAAATGGTTTTGCTGTTGTCCCAGACATCCTTGGGATGACAGAACAGCAGAATTCCCTGCTCACAGATCTTCAGACCTTTTGTGTTCCTTCTCAGAGCTGCCCTGCTTTTTAGGTTTTCTGTTTCCATCATCACTATTCCTCCCTACCTTGCCTTTCACATTTACTCCCAAGTTTCTTTGTCCCTCATGACTGTGATGCAAGACATTTCCTCTCTGCAGATATTCAGGCTATCTGAACACACCCACCCACCCCCCTCCCTGTGCCCTTTGAAACCATCTGGTTCCTTTACCTGTGCTGTTTTCTCTCACTTTTGCTATCCCCAGACAGCGCTCCAGAGTAGAAAGGGCTAAATGCAGTAATATACCAATTGCACTAGTGGCACAAGAGACAGGACATAAGGATTCAGGCTTGCAAGGCATTAAGTAGTAGTTGTAGTTGCCCCTGTGCCTTCACAAAGCCTCTCCCTGGGGCAATTTGTATCCAGTGATCACTTGAAACTTGATTCACTCAATATTAGTATAGGGCTGAAGCTAGGAATCCCCTCACCCAACAGATCTGGCTGACAGTTTGTGCTCTACCTTCCTATCAGGACAGAAGTCATCTGTTCACACAGCACAACCCAGGGAACTCCCTCTCCTGCAGCCCAGGCTTGTGAGCTGCCCGAGTCCAGCACCAGGAGCTCCAGTCCAGTGTTTTGATTGACACTGGATACCTTCAAGTCACTACATGCCCTTAGGCACAGCTGTGGCACCCTTTCCCCTGAGCCCAGGAGAGCTTCCCAGCACATCTGCCAGGGACAGGTCAGCCCAGCAAGTCACTGCCCTGAAGGGGAAGAAGGGCCCAGGAATGAATATGCAGTACCCTCTGCTCTGCTTCCCTCTGGGACTCCACAGTGTGGCTGATGCAGCCATCACAGGTGACCTGCTATCCAACAGAGTCCACTCTACCCAATAATGGATAAAACAGCAATGAGCCTGAGATCAGCATCCAAGATATAGTTGCTTGCTGTCAGAATGGCAGAGAAGACTTCAGTTTCATGTGCCATGCCAGGTAACAAATGGGACACAATCAATAGGAAAGTCTTTGTTCACCCAGCTGGAAAGTACTCGCCAGTGTTAGAGGGAAGAATGGGGCAGATTTGCCCTGATCTTCACTGGGAGAGAGACATGGATGTGTCCTGACTGGCAGAACAGTTAGGCTGTGCCTTCAATATTCTTCCTTGCATGACATTCTCACTTTAACCATGCATATAGAATTAATGCCTCCTTCTTCAAGGGAGAGGAGATGGGAGTACAAAACCACTTCCATTAAACCCTCCAGCTGACAGAAAACTTCACGTGTGAATTGGATAAGTGTCACTTAAATTCCACATGATTAATCACTAGCTGCAATAAGCCATTAACTGATGCCAAACTGATTTAATTCAGAAATGATATCTCACTTTTATCAACAGAGGAAGAGCAGACAACAAGCCGCGGGTACCCAGGGGCTCCGTGCACGGCTCTGTAAACACAATGACTCGATAAGAAAAGCTTCCGTCACCCCTCGGCATCCCTGGCTCGGAGCCGGGACATACCCCCGGGTGCGGGAGGGACGGTGCCTCTGTCCGAGGCGACTTTGCTTCCAAGAGCGACCCGGGAGTTCGCTCACAGAAGTGACCCCCAGTGGGGCGGTGAGTCCCGAGCCCGCACCGCGCACGGTGCACGGTGCAGGGCACGGAGGCTCCGTGTGGCAGAACCGCCTAGGGTCCGGAGCCCGCTGCCCAGCACGGGTGACAATAGGACCGGCCGAAGGCACCGCGCCCCAGCACCGGCGCTGTCCGAGCGCTGAGCGATGCCGCCCTGACCGCAGCTCCGCGCGCATCCCGGCGGCGGCAGGACCGGGGATCCCCGTCACCCCTTTGTCTCCTCCGGGGCGCACGCAAAGTGGGAAGGGGTTCCCCACTCCTCCCCGGTCCCCGCGGCAGCAGAGGGGAATCAGGCACGGAGCGCCCAGCCCCGGCCCGGCGCGGGGAGCAGCGCTGCCTTACCTGTCCCGGAGGTGCCGGTGAGCGGAGCCCGGCTCGCAGGGCAGAGCTGTGCGAGCGGCGGACGGGAGCAGGTCTGCGGGGGGCAAGGGGTGTTCAAACCCGAGAGGAGAGGAGGGGAGGGGAGGGGAGGAGGAGGAGACAGGGGGAAGGCAGTGGGGGAATGTGGAGAGAAACCGGGGGCGTCGGGAATCCCGGGGGACTGGGGTGCATGGTGCGGGAGGAGGTGGGGCTGGGAGGGGCTCCGGGGCTCCGGGCGAGCGGGGGCACAGGGGCATGGCAGAGCAGAGGGGTGCGGGGTGCCCGGCGCTCAGGAGGAGGTGGGTGAGAGCGCAGGGTGCCGGTGGCAGCAGCGCTCCCCGGCCCGGGCACGGACGGGGCAGACAAAGAGCGGAGACAAAGGCGTGGCAGCCCGGGGAGCGGCTGAGCCGGTGAGCTCCGCTCACCTGCGCGGCGGGGCGGGCTCCGCGCTCCCGCGGGGCTTCCCCGCGTTCCGGTCACGGGGCGGGAGAGCCTCAGGCGGCTCAGCGTGCCCCGCTCCCCGCCCCGAGCCCCGGCCCCGCCGTGCCCGGGCAGCCGTGAGGGTACCGGGACCCCGCTGGGGCAGCGGGACCGGCCCCGCGCCCGCTCCTCCCGCCCGCCGGGGGGCGCTCGCCGGCCCCGCGTGACGTCATCCGCACGCGCCGCCGCCGCTCCCCGCGCGCTGGGCGGACGTGACGGACGGCGGGCCCGGTGAGGGAGCGGAGCACCGAGAGAGGGAACAGCGGGGACACCGAGAGAGGGAACAGCGGGGACACGGGTATGGCGGGGACACCGAGAGAGGGGACAGCGGGGACACGAGTATGGCGGGGACACCGAGAGAGGGGACAGCGGGGACACGGGTATGGCGGGACAGACCGAGAGAGGGGACAGCGGGGACACGGGTATGGCGGGGACACCGAGAGAGGGAACAGCGGGAACACCGAGAGAGGGGACAGCGGGGACACACCGAGAGAGGGGACAGCGGGGACACGGGTATGGCGGGACAGACCGAGAGAAGGGACAGCAGGGCGGGGGGACACGGGTATGGCGGGACAGACCGAGAGAGGGGACAGCAGGGCGGGGGGACACGGGTATGGCGGGACAGACCGGGGCCGTGCTGAGGCGGGGGGACACGGGTATGAGCGTGCAGTGCCTGTTCCTACTTTGTGACTGCAGGGAAGGGTGGATTCCTTGGGTTGCTTGGGCCTCTCTTTAAGGAGGGATGAAGTTTTAAGTGAGGATGTGAACCTAAATCTCTAAAAATACAGATTGTATATGATGCTCTATAGATCTTTTGTACTAATTTGAGAGACACTGTGGCTGGGGTGCTAGAGAGATGCTTAACTATCTTAATTTTATTTAGTGTAGCAGATCACTAATTCCAGGTAGTCCTTGTATACAGTGGTATAACTGTTTCAAAATCTGTGGATGAGAGTAGCTCATTGTTTTGTGCAGGTTGAAAGAATTCTTTGTAAGTCTGAAAAACATGTTTTGTTGCAGATGAAACAGCTTTAAATCAGTGTCTAAAGAGCTGATTGGAGCATCTGTGGTTTGTCAAAAGTCTTTGCAGGACACCTGAGTTACTGGTGGAGCCAGAGGCATTTAAAAACCTTTACAATTCATGAACAGTGCTGCTGTTAGAATTTGCTTGCATGCAGAGTGTGTGGATAAAATAATGAAACAAATTAAAGTTTCTAATAGATAATTATGTACACTGTGGCTTAGATTGTGTAAGGCATGGAGTCTGCTGTGCAGGGAAAGCTGAACTCCAGCATCTCTTGTTTGATTGTTGGCACATGAAACTCAGTTTGTCACAATAATGTGCTGCCCTTTGTAGCTCACAAATTTCAGGCTCCCCAGGGGGGTAATCATGGCCCAAGCCTGTCAGAGTTCAAGGAGCAGCTGAATGATGCTCTAAGTCACATAGTTTAGGTTTAGGTGGTCCTATGAGGAACAGAGTTGAACTCCATGATCCTTATGGGTGCCTTCCAACCTGAGGTATTCCATAATCCTGTGTCACAAAATTGATTTAATTATGCAGCTCTGCAGGGTTTGGGTTCCTTGGGACTGCAGAGAGGAACTGTTGGCAGCTGTTGGCAGTGGCAGCAGATGAGAACCTGTGTGATGGTGTGTCAGTGGAAGATGCAGCTCTGAGCTTGGACAAGCAGTGGTTTGTGGTGGTGTTAGAATAAACTCAAAACCCCAAGAAGTTCTTGTGTTATAGTAGGAGATAGGGCTTAGAAAAGGAAAGTAGTATGAAGCTTTAAAAAAACAGTGCTTCTTATATTACTAAAAAGTATTTGTCTCAACTTTCCTATATCCCAGAAAGGGAGAGAGACTAAAACCCCCAGTAATTAAATTATTAATAATCTCTCATCCTGAGGTGTGAGCACTGTCTTGTGCACTGCTGGTAATCCTTGTGGATGTGCTTCTGGGGAGTGTTCACACCTCTCACAGATCTTCTAGACCCTGACTAGATGAATAATACAGGAGCCAGAGGATAACCATTCCCTTTGTGGTTACTTCCAGGGCCTGGGGAAGATGACCACTCTCACAAGGCAGGACCTTAACTTTGGGCAAGGTAATGTGTTGTACTAAGCTGTAACTGGTGTCCTTGTGAGGCTTCTCCTGGCCACTGAGCTTAGGGGAGTGTTGTTGTAGGGTTGCTCTGTCCCTGAACTTTCTCCAGCTAAGATTGAAATTTATGCAGAAAAACATAACCTGTAAAAAAAGTTCCCCTGAGTCTATAGTATTGCTCTACTTTCATACACCATATTCCAGCATCCCTTACTTCTGTTTTTCAGTTGTTGCAGATGTTCTGTCAGAATTCCTGGAAGTAGCTGTTCACCTCATCTTGTATGTCAGAGAAGTTTACCCTATTGGGATCTTTCAGAAGAGGAAAAAATACAATGTACCTGTCCAGGTAGGAGATTTTGCTGGAAGCTGACAGCCACATGGACAAGCAAAATAGCAAGGATCAGTCAACACTCACCAGAAGAAACTTATACTCTGGAAGTGATTGTTTAATGCACAGACATACAACAACTGTCTTGGTGCAGTGATCTGCCTCAGCTGATTAACCCTTCCCTGAAAGAATTGCTGGTTTGAATGGGCAACTCAGCATTTTTTAGCAGTATTTGAAGCATGACTTGTATGCCTTCTATACACTGGTGCTTCTGTTTAAATCTTCTCCTTTTAGCATTGTCCTGGCTCATATCAAACACAGCTCTGACTCTTCCCTGTGTTTGCTGCAGATGTCCTGCCACCCAGAGCTGAACCAGTACATCCAGGACACGCTGCACTGTGTAAAGCCACTGCTGGAGAAGGTGAGCTCAGACCAGGGACCTGGGCAAAAGTACTGCAAGTGCATTTGAGAGAATGTAAGAGAACATAAATATTCTTATCTCAAGCAACATTTGCTTACAAATTTACCATACACAATATACTAACTGATAAAAGTTCCTAACAAAACTAAAAACATCATAACCTTTCCTGGCAGTTAAGACTGTGCCTTGCTTGTTTCAAGTACCACACAGGACACATGTCTGTACATTTCCATCCTACCATTCTGCTTTACAATCCATCCCAGTTTGAGAATCTGTTGTGGCAGAACAGTTTAAATGCTTTGCTGTGAACCAGCAAGCAAAGGTAGATCAGGACTCCAGGTTTTGTGAGAAAGGGTGTGACCAATGAAACATTCCAGGAGGCTGCTGGCAGGTTTTGTATGCCTTGCTCTTTACAGACAATTTTAATGCACATGTGGAAAATGGAATTAGGTCTGTTTAAAATCATGGTTGTACAAAGCTGCTCTGTTTGGTCAATAGTCTGAATGTATCTTAACTTTATTGGTATCCATCCTAGAGTGATGCAGTGAGATGGTTGTGCATTTCCTCCTTTGTTCCAAAACAGGGTCTAGAGGAGTGCACAATTTAACACACTTCATCTGCCTCAGCCTTAGCCACAAGCTGGCAGCTTAACACCTGGCTTTGCAAAAACATTTTTTCTGATTGCTAAGAATAATCTGAATTCAGGTTTTGGATAAGGGCTTGTGCTGTGAGCCCAAACAACTGAGTGTACTCCACTGCATCAAAGTATGTGAAGCACACTGTGGACAGCAGCCAGCTCATGTTAAGGAAAGGATTTTTCTGTCTTGGCTCCTGCAGAACGATGTGGAGAAAGTTGTGGTTGTAATCCTGGATAAAGAGCACCACCCCGTGGAGAGATTTGTCTTTGAGATCACCCAGCCACCTCTTCTTTCCATTAGGTGAGGTTTCCACTCCTACTTGCCCAGGGCATCCAACACCCAGCCCTGGGAGATATTCTGGGAGCAACTTCAGGCCTTTGCTGCATGCTAGTAACAACTGCTGTCTCCTCCACAGTTCTGAGTCCCTGCTGTCCCACGTGGAGCAGTTACTGCGTGCCTTCATCCTGAAAATCAGCGTGTGTGATGCTGTGCTGGACAACAACCCCCCAGGTAAATGGCCCTTGGATCCAAACAGCCTAATGGCTGGCACTGCTTGGCTTGGCTGATGCTCTGGGAGCTGTCCCCTGAGCTGGAACCTGACACTTCTTGTAGGTTGCACCTTCACAGTTCTGGTTCATACACGGGAGGCTGCCACACGCAACATGGAAAAGATCCAGGTGATAAAGGTGAGTGATATCCTTGGACAGTGCAGAGTTTTGGCATCTCTAAGGTTAAGGCTGAGGGATATTTTAAACATGTAGGTTGGTATCACATGAGGCACATCATGACTGTACTTGAAATGGTTTGTGCAGGTGAGCTGACAGCACATTTGGCACACACAACCACAACTGCAGAACAACTCCAAGCCTTGAAATAGATTTTAACAATATTCACTGCCCACTGCTTGCTCAGACACTTAGAAATACTCAGGTGTGTAGAATGGGTACTTGAATCTAATCAAGCAAATAAGCAGCCCTTACCCACCATCCATTCTGTGGTGGCTGATTTTGTATAAAGAGCAAGAAAGACTAAGATTCAAGTAATGAGTAGATTTAGGGGCAGAAATGCATTTTATGTCACAGGAAACTGTGTGCAGAACACTTTCTGAAGGAAGATTATTTCTCAAGAATCCTTGCATGGATACCAGGAAACATTTTTTTCCTGAGTCAAGTTATTTTAGGTGTCCTAAGGCACAACAATTAAAGCTAGTGAAGTATAAAATTGTTTCAAAATGAAATTCTGTTCTGCACTGCTTCGAAATGGAAACTTGTGGTGTAGTAGACCCACCTTTAGACTTCCAAGATAGGATGGAAACCCATGGCCTAAGGATTCTGGAGTTGCAGTTAAATCTTGGTGTAATGAACTGGGCAGGGTAGCTCAGGACAGCTGAGTGCATCTTTTAAAGAAGTGAGATGTCACCTTTGCAGTAAGTGAAGTGGGTTGACCTCAGAGTTTGATGCTGTAACTGATTATAATTATACTGAGCATCAGAGACAAGTTTTGTTGTTGTGGAAGGTTTGAAATAGCTGTTCCTTCCCTCAACCACTCTGCCTCTCTTTCAACTTAACACAAGTGCTGAGGAGGAGCTCACCTTACAGCACTGCCAGTAACACCTTGTGTTCCTGCCCCCAGGACTTCCCTTGGATCCTTGCTGATGAGCAGGACATGCACATGCACGACCCCCGACTTATTCCCCTGAAAACCATGACATCTGACATCTTAAAGGTGAGCAAAGCATTCTGATCAAGAGGTGCTGAACCTGCTGTAGTTCTGAACTTTGAATGCTCTGACACAAGCTCTTCAGTTTTCTGTGGTATAACAACTTTAAAAAATATTGCTGAGCTTAGTCTTGCAGGTGTCTGTGCCAGTAATCAAAGCAGGGCAAGACTCCTCATAGTAAAATAAGAAACCTGGGGAAGGTATAAGCACTTCCTATTCAGCCTGTTGCAGGCTTTTTTTCCCACTCACCTACCTGTGTACCAACAGGATTGTTGCTTGTTTCTCTCCAGATGCAGCTCTATGTAGAAGAACGAGCTCACAAAGGCACCTGATTTCAAATCTTCTTGCCTTCAAGCTTCGTCTGATCTTCCAGTGGAGTAAGATCTGTCACAAACTGTAACTTGATAACCATCTCTTCAGCTGGCCTTCTGGGTGAATGTAGAGCAGCTGCTGCCTCTTTATTTCAAGTGCTCTTATGTGTAAAGAAGTGACTTGGAATGGGGAGCCAGAGCCTGTTCCCATGCTGACTTGTGTGGGAGAGCACAGGTGTTGATACAGTTCGTCCTTGGGGAGTCAGTGCTTTATTACCAGTCCAGTTCTCACCTGGAAAGGGCAGTTCCATTGCACACAGGCAGTGATAAGACAGCAAGGAGCTGTCACACAATCCATGAGAGCAACATTTGTGCTAAGGGGGAGTGAGGCCTTATGGAGTGTCTGTCCACTGTGACCATCCCAAGTAGTCTTCAATAAATACTAAGTTTTACCCCAGTTGAACTGGGCTGAGTTCTGTCAAAACCAGGCTCCCTTCTTCAGTGAGGAAATATTTTTATTTTCTGTGGAGCTTGCACTGCTTTTCTGGCCCATATGTGGACTCTGTCAATTCCTATGAAAGGCTGTGCAACCTTGGTCTCTCCCCTTTCCCTCGGGGATGGCATTAGCAATGTGGAATTTGTCTGTCCAGCAAGGACACCTGCCAAGTATCCTACTCTAACAGAGAATAGGCAAGGAAAGCACTGTAAATCCTACACCTGTCAGAGGAGATGGAACATGGCCTTAGCATTAGTTCTGGGTATAGAAGGGTGGCAGACACAGGTCATAGTGAGCTGAGCTTGTTTGCCAGAGAATTTGGTACACTAGTCTGTCTAGCACCTCCTGTTTCCTTCAAGTAACAACTGTAGGAACATTATAGATCAAGGCTGGGCACTGCTTTAACATTTTATATTGGGCTACACTGCTCAGTACAAACCAAAGGTGATGGGGGAAAAGCCCAGCACAATCAGAAGGCACTTGTGTTAGGCAGCTGCCTGAAGGGACTCCTTACCTCTTCTTTTTCTACCTGTTTATTCAAACACCAAGGGACTGTTATAGATAGAAAGCAGGTACTATATTGATCATACATATTTAGAGAAAGGGTAAGGAATTGACTACTAGTGACACAGCACTTAGGAACAAGGGGTGACAGTCTCCTGATGCTATGAAGGGTCTGATACAGATCATAAATATGAATTGAATCTTAAAACTGAAACAGGAAAGAAAATATCATATAAAACAATCTGTGGCAGAGTCCTTGTAGATACCATTGGTAATCTGAAATTAAACATTTCAGCCTTATCTTTCTTAAGTTCCATATACAAGAAAGTGTGTTAGCATAAGAATGCATTAACTAGAAAAGACTAGATCTCATATTTAATTGTCCCAGTTTTTCTCTGGAAGGGCAGCAGTAATTGGAGTAGCATCCATGGTAGAAGAGGATGGAAGATGAAGACAGAAACCCTTCCAAAGGGCTGGGCCTGCAGAAGTTCTGCTGTGAACAAGAGCTGCAAGACAAAGCTAGGACACACCCAGAGAGTACAGGCAAATAGTGCATCTGAGGCCACTTGGTTACAGTCCTGAAGTGAAAGCCAACCTTGCACTGTGCTTCATAGAGATGTCTGGGGCCCGATGGTGACGCTGCTGTTGGTGACACGGATCCCGTACCATCCTGCCCAGAACTGCGTGTCCTGGCCCCCGTGCTGAAACCAGATGTGACGAACTCCTTTGGGGTAATTCTGGAAGGTGTGAGAAATCTGGGCAGAAAGGAGAATTCCTCTTAATTTCCCTAAATAAACCAGTGCTCACCTAGAAGCTCAGAAAACGACAGTGTGTGTGTCTTACAGTGAGCTCTTCCTGAGCCCAGACAGCTTTCATTGAAAGTGCACCCTGCCAAATTTTTTGGAGGGTTTTTGGCCTTTCTCATTCAGCCTTCTCCCCAAAACTCCTAAGTTAAACTAACATTAAGTTTGGTTCCTAAGTGTATGTAAAAGTAACATCTAATGCAGAATGTACAGCATATCAAACCAATTAAACACTTGTAACAGTTTAAGTTAAATCTGCAATACTTGGCTATCCATGCAGTAGTTTTAAAACAGTTTATCAAAATCCCCTCTGAAATCTGCTCTTGTTTTTTAATTATTTAGACAGAATCTTACATAAAATCAAGAAACAATTAAAAAACTGCACTAAAATAACACAGAATCCCACAGGATACTCTCTAAAAATGCTGGGCACCTAAAAATTGCACCTGTCTCATTCAGGACACTTCTGGTTCTTCAGCATCATCAATAGCAAGGACTGACACACCTTCTGTATAGAGCAGAGGAGGCTGAAGAGCAGAGAAAGTCACTGGCACTTTTGACCAAGTAACACTTGCAACACACAACTGTCATAGCACTGCTGTAAAGCTCCTGCCTCCAGGGCTGCTGCTCACCTCTGTCCACTTGGCATCACTCCACTGCTCAATGACCACTGGCTCAGGGTGGAATTCCTCCAGGACAATGTAATCTTCGGAGAGCAGCCTCACGGTGAGCTCATAGCGGCAGCCGCAGTCAAACCTGGCAGCGTACCTGCAGGGGCAGGAGCAATCAAGGAGCAGGGCTCTACCTACTGCACTCAGTTCTCTTTATTTTTCAAAAGCAGTCTCCAAGGGGATCCCTGTCTGCAGAGGAAAAGGAATGTCATCCCCATAGCTATAGAGAAGATCTAGAACTTAACAGCTATCCCACCCTTCAGAGGATTGCCAGCTTGTAGTCCACTGAGTAGATTTAGCTTATTCTTTACTCAAGAATTACAACCCCCAAAGAGTAAAGAACTGATTTTAGAGCATGAAAAGCTCCAGCAGCCTAACTTTCCTCTAGACCAATGCCAGAAATTCTAATTTTCAGTGTTTCCACTCACCAGTCCTTGACTGTAATTTCAGGCCGTTTCTCATCCATTAGCTGATTCCAGTAGCCTTCTTTCTTCAGGGTAATGAGTTGAGACTTGAGGCATGGCCTGAAATAGATATAGAAATACTCACAGGTTCATAGAACACATCTTTTCCCCTCTTGCTGTCCTTTCCCTGACAGCTTTAATATCCACCCAGGTTCTGAAGGCCCTCAAAACTGATCTGGCTAAATCCTGCCTTATCCATAGTTTCACCCAAAAAAAAAAAATAATAGCTACCTACAAGATGGATGAAGAGGCTCTCTGAACTTTTGTATTGGTAACAGGAAACCAGTGGCTAGTGCTTGTAAAAGCTGTTGATCCTCTTCTGGTGACAGCTTTTATTACAAGTCATTAGTGTGACACACCTACCACTCCTGGAGGTTTAACCTTGTCATGTAAGTGCAATTAAGTTTGCCAGACCCTTAACATTTCCCTACCACCTCTGGGAGAGGAGAAGCAGGGATCCCATGTGGATTACCCTAACTATAAAAATTACAGAAGTTCCTGGTGGGCAGAGAAATTTAGCACCTGCTGTGACCAATTCTCTCAGCACTACCCATCTCTTTAGATTAACTGGCATAAAGAGTGAATTAAGCTCCTTCCTTTTCCCACAGGTGGTCTAAGGTTCAGTAACCTGCCACAACCCTTCTAACCCTGGTGCCTTTGGAGACAGATGGGAGGAAGCAGGTTTCCCAGTCCCAGATTACTGGAATCCAGTTCTTACCCATATGAAGTGACGAAGTACTTGTGTACTGTGGTGTCTGGCATAAGATTTCCATGAGCTCCAGGCAGATTCTCAATTTTCCACTTATCTCCTTCATTTATATCAAGTGACCAGTGCTGGAAGTTCTCTAGAAACACAGGTGTCCAAGGTTAGGACCTCACTTCAGCTACCAGCAGGATCTTAGCTTTTGTTAAAATTAGCAATAGGAGAATTCTAGGAAGCTACTTGTTTTCAGATCCACTGTCTTTTTCCTACAGCTGTAAGTGACTCCTGTCATTATGCTGCCATTATCTTTAATGTGGTTGTCAGCATCTAGGACAGTAGGTAGCAGATTTCTGACCTCATCAGAAAATCATAACCAGCAATAAAGTAGGATTACTGTAGTCATATTAGTCAAGTCTTTGGTAACAAAAGTCCTCCAGCTGCCCAAATGTTTAATCCCAATACCTGACCATTTCATATGATATTGTACTTGCAGAGTAAATTAATGGTCACTGCATGCTATATGAGGCCTTATGACTCCAGATTTTTCTGTCTAAAATCACAAAGTATTGGTAAATACATACATATATAAATACTACCTACAGAAGTTTTATTGTAGGAGTTGAGCTGTAAATCTGACCTAGCAGAGCTACACCCAGTCCCACAGCACCAG
The DNA here is from genome assembly GCF_903797595.1 of Erithacus rubecula. Classification (NCBI taxonomy): domain Eukaryota; kingdom Metazoa; phylum Chordata; class Aves; order Passeriformes; family Muscicapidae; genus Erithacus; species Erithacus rubecula. Next base: position 2,809,701 of record NC_136676.1, on the reverse strand, counting down.
CAATAGATGAGACATGCAGGAACTGACTCATTCTGACTGCTCTCTTAGTCCTTTCTTATAAATAATGAAACAAACCTTCAGCACAAGGGTTTTTGATTAAGTTTCTCTTCATGTGGCAGAGGATATAGAAGGTCTTCCAGTCAGAGACGCTTCTGTCCAGGCTCTGACGATAGAAGCCGTCGCGCTGGCACTTTCGCTTCCACAGGGTGGTCAGGTCCACCACGTAGCGCCACTGCGAGCACACCAGGCGGCAGGAGCGGAGCAGCTCCCGGGCGGGCAGCAGCGACAGCAGCTCCACCAGCACGTCCTCGGGCAGCTCGCCGATGGTTGTCATGGCAGAGCGCGGGGGGGAATCCCCGCCGACACGGGCCGAGCTGCCGGAAGCAACGGGAGGATCCCTAGTTAGCAACAGAGCCCGGACAGCCCCAGGCCCGCTGCCCGCCCGGCGCGGCGCGGCCCAGCCCAGCCCGGCCCCGGCCCCGGCCCCGGCCCCGGCCCCGGCCCAGCCCAGCCCAGCCCAGCCCGGCCCCAGCCCAGCCCGGCCCGGCCCGGCCGCACCTGGCTCCGCCCATCGGCGCCTCCGGACACGGATGTGCGGGGCCGCGGCCCTTCCGCGGGGCGGGACGAGGCTGTGGGCAGAGCCGGGGCTGGGGCTGAGGCGGGGCCGGGGCGCTGTGGGCTGGGCTGGGCTGGGCTGGGCTGGGCTGGGCTGGGCTGGGCTGGGCTGGGCTGGGCTGGGCTGGGCTGGGCTGGGCTGGGGCTGGGCTGGGCTGGGCTGAGGCGGGGCCGGGGCGCTGTGGGCTGGGCTGGGCTGGGCTGGGCTGGGCTGGGCTGGGCTGAGGCGGGGCTGGGCTGGGCTGGGCTGGGCTGAGGCGGGACCGGGGCGCTGTGGGCAGAGCCGGGCCGAGCTGGGCTGGGCCGGGGCGCTGTGGGCTGGGCTGGGCCGGGCCGCGGCGGGGCCGCACTCCTCTATCGCCAAAGCCCGGGCGGTTCTTCCCAGACACGCGGACCTCGGTGGGGGCAGAAGCGGCTCAGGTAAGAGCGCTCGGTGCCTCCCCCGAGTCCCTGCGGGGGGAGGAGGGACACGCGTGTGCTCCGAGCGCGGTGCGGGATGCGCGCTGCCGGGAATGGGAGCACGGCCGTGCTGCGGAGCTGTTCACAGCTGGGATGCCTGACAGGGGAAAGGTAATGAAAGGTACCTCCGTCCCTCTGCCGAGTGTTAGCCTGGCTAACAGTGCTCCATCGGCAGGCAGCAGGAGAGGCTTCTGAAATTTCTGTACCAGTAAGATTCCTCCCGCCTGCTTTTTAAAAATTACATTATAGCTTTCGGGACTGTGGCTGAGGGTTGAAGTGTGAGGAGAATGGGAAATCGCTAATGCTGTCTCTACAAAAGCCAGGGAATCTTAAATTACGGGTTGCCCTTTCTGGGTGCAGTGCAGATAGAGGACACATCTAAACATCGAGATTTAGGATGCTGTTACAGCAGTCACTCCCAATTCCTTCTGTTCCTTGCCAGGTTTGGCACTACTGTACTCAGTTAAGTTGCATGCCAGGGTGTTTAATCTCTGTTCTTAATGCTCTCCCAGGCATAATAAGTTATTCCTGAGGAGTTCAGCTGCATCTACTGCAGTTTGCTGCAATCTCAGCAGCTTCCAAGCACCAGGACTCAGCTGACATAAAAGCAGTGTCACAGTGCATCCCTCAGGGATGACGTGGGCTCTGCATCTGCACACTCATCTTTCTATAGTCCTGCAGCACCTGGACCTGGAACTCAGGGCAGCACAGAGCTTTGGGAGTTCTGAATTAGCACATGGAGTAGAGCAAACACTTCTGACTTAATTCCTCCAGTTATGAGGCCATAGATAATAGAATATAGAGTATTAGCTGAATTATTTTCAGTTATGCTCAGGCCTTTACTTTATACAGACTTCTGACTAAGGCAAATAAGTGCCAGCACTCTGAGGGAAAGCCTGTCAGATAGAGAATGAACCACTGCAAAGGTGGCTGGCAAGATGCTTAGCACTGATATTTGAGTGCTGCTTTGCAGCATTTGTTATCAGGGATGTTCTTAAAGGCACAACAAACACCCATGTGCCTCCCTCTGCAGAGGAAATCTTTACTAAGAAGCTGATTTTTGCAGCAGCAGAGATTCTGGAAGGACTGATTCCAGACTGGAAAATGAACAAGCTGCCCACAATTGCAGTTGTCAAATACACATATTTTGTGGGCAGATTTAATTCAGGGCTTTTAAAATATAAATATAGGAATCTGCTTCAGGATATTAACTTAATAACAAACAGGAGACCAGGAAGCAAAATCATGCCTTCAGCTAACATATTTCTTATCCCTTTTTTTCTACTGCATCCATGTCTGACATTAGAGGGTGGGAAACTCTCACCACTCCTTTCCACCCTCTCTCAGACAGTTGTACCAGCCTGGCCCAGGGATGGAGTCCCTCCCTGAAGCAGTCCTGATCCGAATCCTGGCCTCCATCCCTGCGGTGGAGCTGCTGCTCGTGTGCCGCCTGGTCTGCTGCCAGTGGAAGGACCTGGTGGATGGAGCTGCACTTTGGATGCTGAAGTGTCAGCAGGAAGGCCTCACCAGAGCAGAGTCAGATGCAGAGAACTGGCAAAACTTCTACTTCCTGAGTAAGAAAAGGAAGAATCTCATCAAGAACCCATGTGGTGAAGGTGAGACATCACAACAAGCCTCAAGGTGTCAGAGGTGGCCAGTCACTGAGAACTGCATATCTCTAGTCTTTGAAAATAGATGTTGCTGTCATGTTGCAAAATTTTCTCCCTGCCCAAGAGTCATGTCACTCAATCTGTGCAGCCAAATTCTTTAATGAACACAAAGGCCTTTGATAATCAGCCTTTGCAAAGGGCTTTACATTATATTAACTTTATATAACGTCTGCAGGGATCTAAATCATGATTGAGACACAAAGATGTCCCTTGCAGAAACCATCTAACACATGGCCCTGGCATTTGTTTCTGTATTGCTTCTTGCCAAGCCGTGAAGGAGAGCTCAGGGGAAAGTCTGCCCTCAGCTCACCAACCCCTTCAGGCTTCTTTCCTTGGAGCAGCTCAGGCCAATCATGTTTTTACCCTCCTCACCACAGCCCTTGTTAGAGACTGGACACACACACCCTGTGCCATTATTCTCAATCTATGAACTTCACTTGCCAGAGCTACAATCTGCTTAGCAATAAGCAGCAGTAACCAAGCCTCACAACCCAAGCAGCAACAATTTCAATCATCATAGACCTAAGCAGTGTCAGCACAGCTTCCTCATTTTGTTTACAGAAATCTTTACTTTCTGCAAGCTCCTCCAACATCCTGGTTTCTCTCTAGAAAACCCCAATGTTCAAGGTCTTACTGCTTCAGGAAATGCCTCTTAGTGCTTTAGAAAACTTAGAAATAAAGCAATCAGCATCTGTCTTTGTGTGCTGTGACGCTGAAAATGCTGACACACTTTAGAATACCTAAATCCTTTCCCTGGTGGATTTTCTTAAACCCACATGTACACAGCCACTTTGCTGGGCAATGTTAAAGTTTGGTGTGATCAGGCTCAGTCAGACTAAAGGTTTTTGCCTGACCTCTAGTTAACAAACATATCCATAGTCTACATACAAAATCAGTGCTGTGTCTCAATACCAAACTTTCACAAACCATAGGAAGGTTCCAGTAGGAGATGGTCAAGTTCCCCACATCCACAGGACTCATCCAAGTCTCTTTTCCATTTGCAGAAGACTTGGAGCACTGGGGAGAGGTAGAGAATGGAGGTGATGGCTGGAAAATTGAAGAGCTCCCAGGGGACTTTGGAAAAGAATTTCCTAGTGAAGAAGTCCATAAATACTTTGTTACATCTTATGAGTAAGGCTGCTCTCTTATTCAGGCAAGGGGCATTTTTGGTTACTCCAGTCCCAGGAAAGACTATGATACCAATTAGCATCTTGTGTTTCAGGTGGTGTCGAAAAGCTCAGGTCATTGACCTCAGGGCTGAGGGCTACTGGGAAGAGCTGATGGATACAACCCAGCCTAAAATCATGGTAAGAGACTGGTAAGTATTAAGGAAGGCTCTGAGGACAGGCAGAGGATTAATAAAGTTAAGAAAGAGCAGGGAAGGCATAGACCTCATATATATTGGGCCTTAAAACCTCAGCTGCCAGGATCCTGGATGTGGGACAGGGCTCACAGGCAGCTCCCACAGGCTTTAAACTGTTGGAGCACATGAGCTCCAAACCTTGGGCTCCTGTGGTGAATGAGGGGAGGTGGTGGGCTGGGCTAAGAACCATTGCAGATTTCCATCTCAAACCAAGGCTGCAGTAATTTGGTGAATGTGGTGGAGCCTTTGCAGAGCTCTTGCAGGTGATGCCAACAGCCTGGCTCTCCCTGCAGGTATGCAGGACGCAGTGATGCTGGCTGCCTCTATGAGCTGTGTGTGAAGCTGCTCTCTGAGAACGAGGATGTGCTGGCTGAGTACAAAAGTGAGACTGTCACCATCCCACAGGATAATGATGCCAGCTGGACTGAGGTGAGTTACAGGAATGGGCTCAGCAGGTGACACTCAACCTACATGAATCAGGAATATTTTTAAGCAGAAGAATTCTCTAAGGGGAGGAGAAAGCTCTGTCATGGAGCCATGATCCTATGATTGAGAAAGGAAAAGGGAGGCTGCTTTACAGGACACTTGGAAGCCTGCTGAGTCACCACTAGCAGGTGTAAGGGGAAGGAGATGCCCAAGTGGGACTGATTAAGTGGCCTCAGAACAATGGGATCATAGCTTCTCCCACTGTAAATGTCCCCACTGTTACCCAGCCTGGTAGGTCTGACTGTGGCCAGTGGGGCTGAAGTCTGTGTACTTAACAATGATAGTTTGTGATGGTTTGGCACTTACTAACAGCTGTTTTGTCTCTTGTCCCAAAGATCTGCCACACCTTTTCCAGCTATGGTCCTGGGGTCCGATTTGTGCGCTTTGAGCACGGTGGGCAGGACACGCTGTTCTGGAAGGGCTGGTATGGTGTCCGTGTCACCAACAGCAGTGTGACAGTGGAGCCATAGCTGTGCTTATCCAGGATCTGCATGCTGGAGCTGACTTCCCTCAGGGCATCCCCGAGCCTTTGGGTGGTTTCTGCATGGTGCTGCCTCTGGCTATAGAGCATATGGCCTGTCTGCATAGGAACACGCGTGCAAGGTGCCAGGAGCCACCACCCAGCCTTCCTCAAGAGGAACTATGCAAAGAATGAGAATGAATTTCTGAATGCATCACAAGACTCAGCCTCACCTCTTGCACTGATGTTCTCCATCATATAGGAGATCACCTAAAAACCCTGCAGATCTCCCCTCTTAAGTCTCTAATCCTCTCATCAGGTATCTCTCCTGCCTGCTTCCCTGACTTGGGCACTCCTTAACTTGAAGGGATACTTTAAGTATATTTTCTGGAAGTCGGAGTGGGAAGAAAAGAATAAAGAAAACCACAGAACCTGTGTCTCAAAACATACCAGGGAAACCCAGAGTCCTGTCCCCAGCTGGTTCCATGATCTGCAGTGAGAACCTTGAGTTCTCCCATTTATAAACAGGTAACATTGTTTACCACAGAGGGGCTCTAGCTTGGCTGTCAATGCTATTAGTTAAATTTTTAGTGATAATTCAAAGCAAGAGAGATTGAATCCTTTTCTCTTACACTGTTCCCAGCATCTGTTTATCAAGGAAAATGCTGGGAAGAGGAACCTGTCTGATGTCCAACTCTGGGGCTTCATTTGTCTCCCTCAGATAGATGGCATCTGAGATTAATTGGTGGGGGAGAGAGAGAGAGATGAAAACAACTTAAGGAAATGAGTTAAGAAAAAATTTGGGATAGGATCCAGGAATAAATGAAAAACTCATTTAACCCTTCCTGGTCTCTGTGTGCTTCATGTAACAAGCATCCTGGTCAGCCACTGTGATTCTGCTAGCAGGAACAGAAAGCTGCTGGCCTTGCTCCACCTCTACTGACTGTGTCTGTAAGAAATACACATCTGCCATTGCTTGCTGACAAGACAGCACTTCAGTCTCCCACTTGTGCCTTGTGCTTCTTGATATCACTCAGGGCTGTGAGCCTCATCCTGAACAGACCCCTTGAGCTTTCCTGAACCAAGACTGTCCCTGCTAGTTATTCCACTCAGAAGAGCATCCCCTAACAGAGCTGGTGTTGTCTAGAGAAATTATTTATATTTTTGTGTCCATATGTCTGTTTTCCCTCCCTGGGCTGCCCTTTAAGTGCTTTCTTACACGTGCAGTGACAGCTACTGCCTGCAGCCAAAGGAAAGAGCTTCCCACCTGGACACTGCATGCTACTTCCTCAGGCTTCCTGCACAGCTGCACCTGGGTGCCACACACCCACCAGAGACCAGGCAAACATAATAAAGTGACACAACTGTGTGTGGGTTTCCTCTTGTGTACTGGGTATTTGTCCCCTATGCTCAAGCATCCATCTTCTGATAGTGTGGAGTGTGTCAGCCAGTTCTCTCCAAAATCAGGAGTCACTGCACTGTGTGTGATACCATGGGTGTCCCTGAAAGAGAACCTGCTCTGTTCCCCTGGACCCATGGGAAGCACTTAATGTGCAATGGTTCTGCAGTGTCACAGCAAGCAGAAGTGCATTTCAAACATGGTGGGAATTCATTCAAGGCACAGAGAAGGTACAGGGAGGTTTCTACAGAGTCCAGCCCTGCTGTACACACTCCAGGTCATTTGTCACTAGCTCTACTGTGAGTCCAACCTTAGTTCTGACCCAGGAGGCACCAGAATCAGTTCAAAATTTGTTTCCCTTCCCTTACCCTTGCACACTGTCATACTCTGCTGCTTTACCCACCCTCAGCCTTTAATGCAGCTGTTGGTTAATATTCAGCTCACTCCCAACTCCCTGCCCCACAGAAGAAATAATCCCTCCATTTGTCCCTAAGAATTAGTATAGTGAGGGGAACAATATTACACACCTCAATGCAATTGTTAAACTGAACCCCTCCTAATTGACCATCTTACAGTCAGGATAAACCTCAGGATTAAGCCTTCAGATATTGTACATATGAAGTAGACCATGGTCCAACTTTGGGTTCATCTAGGCTGAAGCATGGACACACACAGCCTCCCCAGCAGCTCTGTTCCAGTGAACACAGCTGCCTGAAGCCTTTTCTCCTGGCTCTCCCCATGCTCACACTGGCTGTCACAGCAACCTGCAAAGCTTGTCCTGACCTTCCTGCTCCCCTCCAAGAGGTGTTTTCCCAGACACTCAGTGCCTGCAGCCTCAGTACAGAGAACAGCTACCTCTGCTTCACAGAGCTGCTCACAAAAAGCCACTGCTGACCTCAGGGGAGCAATTACTCCTCACATTTAGCCATGTCAGTCCTAGACTCCCACAGCAACTGAGTGTCTGAGTACATGGGGTAAAAAAAGTACTGCTCACATTATAAATACTTTGTTCCAGATGCCTTTTGAATTTTGATCAAACACTAAGTCTGAACACGCTGCATCATCCATGTACAGCCAATTCCAAGGTGATGTCAATTCACCTGTCAGAGACAAACGGAGTGCAGGAAGGTAATGGCTTCTCACACCTTACAGATTTCATGGAAATTGAGGCAATGCAATTTTATAGGATTACAGAAACTAAATATAACTGTGGCAAAAGGCCTTACATATATTAAATCTGCCAGCTGCTGCAGGGCTCTGTCATCCACCACTTCAGTGCAACTTCCTTCTGTTTTCTGCTGTGCCAACACCAGCAAGCAGCTGTGACAATACACAGTAGCTTCTGGGAACACTAGTGACCAATGCAGATGTGCTGTGATACAGAGAGGTCTGCCCAGGTGATTTATATCAGATATTTGCATCCCCCACACTCAGAGTATTTAGAAATCTGAGCATTAAAATACAAAAGTTAAGTCTTGCTGAAACATTCATGATGAAGAAAAAAAAAAAAATACCAAAAAGCCAAAATGACATAAAAGGGTCCCTTCCCAGTCCTGATCATGGCAACAAGAGCTGCAGAAAGGGCTCGTGCTGCTTTGCACATCATGCCCACAAGGCACCCCAGCAGCTGAGCTACACTGAACACAGAAGTGTTCTCCAAACACCCACAGTGGGATGGATGATGAGACTGGAGGGTTTAAGACAAGACCCTTCCACTCTTTGCCAAGACACCACATGAGCACCTCTTAGCCCTCTTGCAGCTGGTTTTATACTCAGAGGCACCAAGAAAAGCCCTAGTACAGCACAACAAGCCTGCCCTGCTCTTACAGGCTGGCACCTGATGTCCTGGGTAGCTGATTGTACTTGGTGTCTGCACTTGTACAAGATATCACTGCAATTTTCTTTTCTACAAAGCCCATCACAGTTAATATTAGATATAAATGCCATTATAGTTATAAGAGGTTTGTTAGTTTGTTTTCTGCTTTGATTTTTTTCCCCTGCTTGGGGTTTTTAGGGTTTTGTTTGTTTTGTTGGTGGTGGTGGTTTTGGTGGGGTTTTTTGTGTTGATTTTGGTTTTTTGGTTGGTTGGTTGGGTTTTGGTTTTGTTTTGGGGGGTTTTGAGGTATTTTTCTTTTTGGTTGGTTGGTTGGCTGGTTGATTTTTTCATATTAACTTCTACAGCAAGTCTCTTGCAGAGGAACAGAACAGAACAATATGGGGTGCTGGCAAGAAGCACTATCATACATCTCCTGTCAAGTCTAATTGAATTTTTCTATATGAAACATCTATTATTACCCACCTGGGGGGTTGTGGACAGATTGAGGAGTTTTCTTCCCCACTAGGCAATTCAAGACTGGAGATGGGACAGTTGGGGGAGAAAATAAAGGTAATCTATCTAACAATTCCCTGTTGCTTACAGCCCAGCTGTTCTAGTCAGTTGTAAAAGGAAGGGTAGTTTAAGAACTTGATTCCTTCTAAATCAGCTTAGAGAGGCTGGGAATGGCACTTCCTGAAAGACAGGATAGCAGAGCATCAACTGCTGCAGCAGAGAAATTCACCTGAAAGCTGCAGCAGAGATTAAGAGATTGACAGATTGTTCTGAATTGGAAGGGACCCTAAATGATCACTGAGTCCAGCTCTTAAGTAAATGGCCCTTACAGGGGTTGAATTTACAACTTTGGTGTTGTGTGTTATTAGCACCACACTCTATAACTAAATGAGATAATCTCAGGGTCAGGTATCAGCAGGGTCACAGGTGGTGGGATGGAAAACCAGGGACTTATCCTTGCCTGTCAAGAGCAGAAACCCTCCCAAGAACTTGAAAGCACTGGACTGGTGAAGAAACACTCCCTGAGGCACACATCTCTCTTTGCAGCCACTCCCACACCTCCTTCACTGCTGTCCCACATCCTTCAGGTGCCTCAGGGGACAAAGTGATGCACATGTCAGCAGCCTTGGCACTGAGCTAACCTGACCTCTGCTTCTCCTTCCATCTAGTTAATTCCTTCTGATGTTCCTCAGAGAGTGACTTCCCTGGCCTCAATCTCCTTACCTAGAAAGGAAATAAAGACATAAAGATGCTTTCTTAATGGGGATACACTTTGGAATTGCAGGAAGAACAGGTACAGTGAGTTCAGTTGGAAAGTCTCACAGCACCTGACAAGCATATGGATAGCTCAGACAGCTGAGCTCCTTACACACAGCCTGTGTGTAGAGCAAAGCTTCACAGATATTATAGATGGGTAATATGATGATTGGCTTTCAATTAAGGGATGAATATTGTGTGTACATTACCAGAAGTTTTGTTGATGTGTGGTTATGTTATTGTAGTTTGGACACCTGTTCTCCCATAGTCCCTTTTCCCCCCCACTCTGTATTGTTGCCACCAGCCTTGGTTGTCGGGGTTGTCAGGGACATGTGGAGAGAGGGGGGGGCTACCTGTGCCCCTTTGTCTTGGTTTGGAAGATAAGTGTCTGCTAAAGGCAGGAGCCTCTCTTGAAATGAAAATGTAAACCCTCTCCCTCCAAATTATTATAATTTGGAAATTAAGGGGCTCTCAGGCAAAGATATGGGAATAGGAATGACAGTTCTTTACTAGGAAAATTAAAATAGAAATGTAGTATTACCAAAACAAACAAACACTGCAGTGACAGATGTGGCTCAGATGGAGCAGTGCTCCTGGAGAAGGTGCAGTTTCCTCTGAAGGTCCAGGGATGATGTGGAAAGGTCTGGCTTTCCTCTGGAATCCAGTGGAAAGAAGGTGCCTTGGTGTCCAAAATCTCAGTTTTTATCTGGGTAGGAAAGGCTTGGCTCCTGCCCTGGCTGGAACATCTCCCAGTGGGATGATGGAATTTTATCAGTCATGCACTGGGACTCAATGGCCCATTAACAGGAGATATCTCCTGAAGGAAGGATGGGCTGTGGACAAGATAAAGAAAACTGCCCCAGCTGGTTTTTTTCAGATGGTGATAGAATAGATACTTTTGGTCGCACCCTGCATTGCAACCCCTTGTGTGGGGCAGTTGGGCAGAGGGCAGGCCTGCTGCTGGGGGGCGTGGCATGACAACACCTGGCCTCCAATCAAATTGCAAGAAAGTAGCCACCACCAATGGACGGCAAAGAAAATTTGACTGACAGATTTTGGGAGGGGCCAGGGTTGGCTGATACAACACCAGGGGTATAAAAGGCAGAGCAGCCATTTTTGTGGATGAGCCTCTGGCAGTCAGCGGTGCTCCCAGTGCCGTTCCCTTTTCCTTGTTCAGTCCTTTGTTGCATTTGTTGAGGTTTAATAAACCTTTAAAATTTTAAATTGAGCAATGGTTTCTCACAACAGACAACCAGAACAGCATATTCATGGTCAAGGCTGGCAGGTGAGGAAGCGATGTCCGAGAGCAGCCAGGCCCAGCTGGGGCTGTGTCACTCTCAGCCTGGTGCCCGGGCGGTGACAGCAGAGGGCACTCGGGCTGCAGCCGGGAGCCGCTCGCTGCCCGGCTCTCCCCACGCCAGGAGATGGAATTGTAATTCACACCCATTGTACTGCTCTGAATGCTGCTGTTTGGGGCTGCTGCTGAGCCCTGCACCTCGTTTCTTCCGGCTGCAGCTTAGGCTCAAATGTGTGTTTTCTTCTCCTCTTGCAGTGCCTGCTGATGTGGTTTGCAGTGCAGCCTCTGCTGCACAGACCATAATGCTTATCCCTGCCATCTGGGACACCTGTCTGGGACACCACCTTCCACATTTTGGGAGGACTGTTGCCTCTTGGGCAGCAGACACAACACACCTCTATAGGATGCAGGCAGCCTTTTAAACTGCAATGAGTAATCAGAGCAATAAAAGCTGCCTGAATATAGACCAAGGCCTTTCAAATTCAAGTGTAAGCACAATTTGCTCAACACTATTCTAGAAGTATCACTCCAATTAGTAACATGCCTTTCCTTGCACAGTATTTTCTAACCTTAATGCAGCCCCCTAGACCCAGAAGAGGCTCACCCAGAGCAGCAGCAGTCTGTCTCCCAGCGCTCCAGGCACTCCCTCTCTGCATGCAGAGCTCTGCAGCCCTCCCCAGCCAGGCAGGAGTCCCAGATACATCACACATGCCCTTGGCTGACCTGCCCTGCAGGCACTTAGAACAACTCATGTGGAGCTGGTATCTGTGCAGACCCATTAACCACAGTGCAATCAGTGCTCCCAGAGAGGCTGCAATAAAGCCGTAAGAGCGCTCGTTGGGCTGATGGATGCTGGGGAAACATCTCACTGCAGCAGGAGCAGGGGCTGGGCACGGACAGGGAGGGGAGGGAGCTTTGCAGAGACAAGCTTCCCACAGAGCATTTCAGATCTACAATGTTCAGAGGCACTGAAATGCAGTGGGATATTTATATCTGAGTTTCCCTGTGCACGAAGCCTCTCTGAAGAGCTGAGGGTAGAGAAAGTATGGTATCAGAGCTCTGCTACTTGCAATCCTTGCAGAAGGTCCTGAAGTCAAGCAGTGCTATTTCTACCTCACTACACATGGTGCAGCTCCTCTTGTGAATATTGACACACAAAGCACTGCAAAATGAAGCAGATAAAATCCTGATCCAGATATGAGTAATGACTTCGCATTTTGTTTGAAAATTAAACCTAATCTTGTGTTGACTGTGCTATACAAGGCGAAATAATGAAACAGATTAAGATGAGATCTTGTTCACTCTTGCTGAACGAAAGCCAATTAATTGTCAGCAGGATTATTGTGAAGTCTTTCTTCTCTCAGACAAATACAATCAGACGGAGTCTGTGTGCTGGTGCAGGAGGCCAGCTTATTGATAACTCTGCCTGGACAGATAAAAACACTGCAAGCACTCAGTTACCCACACAGACACTCCTACCTTGCTTTTCCCCAGTCTCTCTTGCCAATTTGCACACAGGAGAGAGATGCTTTGGAACCAACACACACTTCCAACCATACAACTCAAGCCTGCCTGCTCCAAGTCCCTTTCTTCTGTCTTAGATCCCTTCCCACCTGTACATCTCTCCTGACACAGATTCATCCCGCCTTTTATCAAAGCTTTCTGGCTGGAAAAGCTTTACCCTTGCAAATCCTTTGTTATAGTCCTCCATCACACCAGACAAGATCCCTGTTGCAGTCTTTCTGCTATTTGTCTGGTCCATAGCAGAGCTATCTTCTACCTATCTGCCATGATGACAAGCAAGAGAGTAATTCCTGCCTCTTCTCATCTGTCATTTTTCCAATATAAAACAGAAACCTGTGAAAAGGCAAGGATTGTGGGAAATGTTTCTAATGTCACTGCTCTCCCAGAAAAATGAGGGAAGACTCAGTACAAGGACTGACTATGAGACCTGATGGCAACAGCTAGAAATGAAAAGCATTGAGAGAATTTTTGAACAATTTACTTGGAGAAAATACTCCTTACTTTTACACCAGGTTAAAAAAATAAAAGTAAAATTAAACCCTGCCAAAGCCTGCAGCACCAGCATTGACAGACAAAAATGACTTAACAGAAAAAAAACATGGGCAGGGAAAGCGATTTTCTTTGCCTGCATTGCCAGGGGAATTAAATCTTGTTTTTTTCCCCATCACCACCAAGTGGAATAATCCAATATATTAAAGTTAATGTGCTTTTTGTATTTATTGCTGTGTATTTGACCTAACAGAATTTTATTCCTACATCAAGAATAAAACCATTCCGGAAGGCAAACTGCAAAGCTCTAGATCAATTACTACGTTCTCCAACAGTTGAAAAGTGAGTTATTCCTTGTAAGAGAGAAAAAAAAAAAAAAAGAAGCAGAAAATAATAAAAACAAAAAGTCCTTTTCTCTCTACAGCAAGTTCTGCACTGCAGACCTGGTGAAGTTCAGCAATATTGAGTTTGGTTTCTAGGCAATTTTTAAGAAATCAAGCAGCATTCCCAATTACCCCTGTCAGATGCTCGTGTCCCCAGTCACCCACTATCAGTGGGCTGGGCAGAGCACAGAGCACAGCTCCAGCCCACAGTTCCCACTGTGCCTTCAGGGACCACATCAGATTCAAGGCACTCAGCAGTGGCAGATGCATCATGACCTGTCCAAGGCAACTCTTGCTGATAAGCAAACACCACCATGGGCACAACATCATGAAACACTGCACGCGGGTGTGACAAGGCCAGGTAGAAGGGGATAAAGACAGGGGATAACTCACTGAGCCAAAATCACTGTGATAAATATGAAAGCACTCCTGGTTGTGTCTGTGTTGGGTTGCAATACAGGATGTGGCCAGCAATGTGAATTCTGTCACCATCTGTTGCAGCTGGGTGGGGCAGTGACCTTGATCTCCTGACACATATTATCTGCTAATGGGCCATCTTTAAACCAGCTGGGGCAATCATCTTTATCTTTCCACAGCCCATCCTCCCTCCAGGAGATATCTCCTGTTCATGGGTCATATTTTATAAATTAGGTGGGACAGTGATCCTTATCTCCGTGGAGATATCTCCTGCTAATGGGCCATCTTTAAACCAGCTGGGCAATCATCTTTATCTTTCCCATGACCCACCCTTCACCCAGGAGGTATCACCTGTTAATGGGCCATTGTTACAAACTGGGTGTGGCAGCGATTCTTATCCCTGTGGGAGATATCTCCTGTTAATGGGTCATTGTTAAAAACTGGGTGTGGCAGTGACCCTGATCTCCTGGCACACATTATCTGCTCATGGATCATCTTTAAACCAGCTGGGACAATCATCTTTATCTTCCCACAGCCCATCCTCCCTCCAGGAGATATCTCCTGTTCATGGCCATTGAGTCCCAGTGCATGACTGATAAAATTCCATCATCCCACTGGGAGATGCTCCAGCCAGGGGAGGAGCCAAGCCTTTCCTACCCAGAGAAAAACTGAGATTTGGAACAGCAAGTTACTTTCTTTCCACTGGATCCCAGAGGAAAGCCAGACCTTTCCACATCATCCCAGGACCTTCAGAGGAAACTGCACCTTCTCCAAGAGCACTGCTCCAGCTGAGCCACATCTGCCACTGCAGGAGGATGCAGCCACCATTGAATGGGACTGTGCCACTACCCTGACTGACTGATGGGTGTCAGCTTGGATTCTGACTCTGGCAGGGTTTGGGATTGTTCTTTGTAATACTGTATTTCTATTTTAATTTTCCTAGTAAAGAGCTGTTATTCCTAATTCTCATCTCTTTGCCTGAGAGCCCCTTAATTTGAAAATTATAATAATTTGGAGGGAGGGGGTTTACATTGTTCATTTCAAAGAGAATCTCCTGCCTTTATTGGCAGATACCTGTCCTCCAAACCAGGACAGTCTTGGGCCAAACTTGCAGGATGCCACCCTGTCTGGGAGGGGTCTCTACCAGCACAGACCAGTTGATCCTTCACTGTCGAGGCTCTGACACTTTGCTTGGTGCAGATCAACTGGCACACCTGGATGTGGGGATCCCTAGAGGCAACACGAGCTCCTTGATGTCACTTTGGGGCTATTTGCTGGAATATCTGAGGTAAGACCCTTCGAATCAGCCTTTCACAGAGGGCAGGGAACACTAATCCTTCCTGATGCACTCATGGCATTGCCTACAACAGCTGGGGAAGGGGGTGCTGAAAATGTGGCACAGGATTTCTCTAGATTTTAATGGTAGCATTTATGAGGAAAGCCAGATAAAACAAAGGAAATTGTACTGATTTCTTGCCATTGAGTGCTTCAGCAGAAAGAAATGAGAAGCTGCACTACTTATGGTTTGACACGTTCATTACAGTAAAGGAGATGCCTCTCACAGACTGTCATGAAGGTCAGTGCTTCTTTTCTCAGCAGAGAGCTTGGGATTCAGTATGGATGAAAAAAAGGTGAAGAGAGGAGCTCTGATACAGGCACATAAGTCTAAAAGGCAAGATCATACTTATTAAAAGAAAGAAAAAAAAAAGCAAGGGATGCATTAACCCCTGACCTATATCTAGACAGTGCTTGCTCCAAGAATGTGAGACATGAAACACCTATGAGTTTCTGAATCATTAGCATGTTTTATTGCCTTCTATGAGCCATTATCCTATTTAAGGGATATTTATTAATCCCTATTGAAGGCAGAGACATAAGCTTATTGCCCAGGAAGGCTTTGAGTACAGCTACAGACCTGTGTCCTGAATCACACTCCCTCCCCATTCAAGCCTCTCTCACTGCTTTGTACAGCCTCCAACACAGCACAAGGCCACTTAGAATGGAAGTTTGGTCACAGTAAGCAAGCATTCAGAAAAAAGTATTTCAATTTTTATGACTTCAGTATGATAGAGACAATCCTTCTAAGCAGACAGGACTAGCTCAGTTTTTTATTCTCCCTCATGTCATCATACTAAAAGCAGAGTTTAAGGCACTTTGAATAGAAAGAACTGGATTATTATGCATGCATAAGTTTCTATTACATTTGAATCTGACCTTCAGCTCAACAGCAAACAGTGAATCTCAATAAACTAGTCTTTTGAATAATTTCTTGGGAAGTCTGTTCAAGTGTCTTGTACATGCAGTACTAACACTCACTTGTCTGGGAATTTTAAATTATTGATCAGGACAAGAGCTCTCCCTTCATGCATACTGCACCTGATCCTTTCACTTACTGTGCTTTTTGCCTGCATGCAATGATTGTGCACCTGCAGAGGGAGTGAGAGACATGATTGTTTTCATGAAAGCAGGTTTACTAAGGGTGTCACCTCCCTTGCACCAATCAAATAATTTCTATCTTTGCTACCACAAACTACTCTATATAAGTGTAGTGTTTGTTTAAATAAAGGGCTTTTTGCTTCTCCATTGCATGAAGAAGTTTGTTGCTATATTCTTTTTGCCTCTCCCGTAGCCCAAATGCAACAACTCCCCTCTCTGGGTCTGTTCTTCCTTGCTCATCATCCCAACCCATCCTGGCTGGCTCCCACTGGAAGCTCATCTTCACTGATATGCACAGCAGCACCTGGCTCACCTGCACAGGGAATCACTCTGAGATTGGTCTCAGAGACCACACAGCCCAGTTAAATACTTCATACCATCACAATCTTACCCAGAAAGAGACCTGGAGAAATTATCCTGTGTGTAACTACAACTAGGAAGGATGAACAGAACATTTAGAAAATGGTAAATGTCCCATTAAAAAAAACAACACACAGGGCTTGCAATGCCTGTATTTGTACAGAGTGCTAGAGCTGGGAAAAGAGAGAGAAAAGAGCAAAACTCCAGTGAAAGACAAACTCAGTGCTCCTCCTGGCACATACAGGAATGCAAAAAATCTGATGGTGCTACTTCAATATCCTTGGTACTTTGGGGATTGGTAATCTCAAAAGAGACCCAGTCCCAGGCTGAGCTGCTGGGCTTCTTCCCAGAGTGGTCACCAGGGCTTTTGTGCATCCCACTGCAGCCTTCTCATCCCATGTTCACAACCAGAGAAGGAACCAGTGATGGACATCAAGGACAGCTTCAATACACGAGCAGACACCATCAATCATGAGTCAATTGACTTAGAGTCCACTGAGGCATTGATTTGCCACCTGGAAATCTTTTAAGCACAGCTCTGAAGACTGTTTAATGACAGGGATGTTTCTTTACACCGTTTTTCTTAGGAATTAATTCTAGAAGCTTCATGATAAAGAATAAATAACAAAGGTACATGACAAAGGACTCCTTGAAAGTCCAGGGGGCAAAACTTCTTCTGTTCCTAGAGAGATTCCAGTTTATGTTCCTGAAGAGATCAGTAAATAATGAATATGAAATCTTATCCCCCTGCACTGAGTCAGTGGAGCTCCACTAATAATTCACACTTGCTACAAGGTAAAACAATAAATAAAAATGCTTTCCTGCCTCCTGTACCCTCCTCTGTGCCCCCACCACCCTACCCTCCAGGACTAGCATAGGGTTTTCTCTCTTAGAAGTAAGTAAATAATAAATATTATTAAAAAAAAAGAAAAAAAAAAAAAGAAAAAAAAAAAAGTTGCTCTGCATGGTGTCCCTGCATGGCTCTTGAACATGCCATTTCATGTTCAAGATCTCCAATGCCCACTTACAGACCTTGAAACAACTCTACCACCTGATCTTATCCAAATCAAGCACTGGAGGAAATAAACCCATTTAAGGGCACAATCATGGAATACAGTGAGAGGACTCAGGCAGATGAGTGTCTGCTGACATGTCCTACTGTGTGCCAGACATCTGCTCTCTCCAGCTCAGCTAGCCAGGTCCTTCTAGTGAGATCTCCCACCCTGTGAGAAAGGTCTGAAAACTCCATATGGCTGAGCTGCATTACTCCGTGGTCCATTCTCAACAAATAACAAGTTGCCAAAGATGAAGAAAAGGCTGAGGTACTTAACACCATTTTTGCCTCAGTTTTCAGCAGTAAGACAGGTTGTCCTCAGGACAACTGGCCTCCTGAGCTGGGAGATGGGCACAAAGAGCAGAACAAATCCCCTGTAATCCAGGAAGAAGCACTTGGACACTCACAAGTCTGTGGGACCAGGTGGGATCCATCCTAGGGGATGCGGGAGCTGCTGGATGAGCTCCCCCAGCTGCTCTGCATCATTTCTCATCAGTCCTGGCTCACCAGGGAGGTCCCAGAGCACTGGAGGTGCCAATGTGAGCCCATCCCCAAGAAGGGCTGGAGGAGGATCTGGGGAACTCCAGGCCTGTCAGCCTGACCTCAGTGCCCAGCAAGGTGATGGAACAGATCACCTTGAGAGCCATCACAGGGCACCTGCAGGATGAATGAGGGATCAGAGCCAGGCAACATGGATTTAGGAGGGGCAGGTCCTGCCTGACCAACCTGATCTCCCTTTATGACCAGGCAAGCTGCCTGGTAGATGCAGGGAAAGCTGTGGATGTGTCTGCCTGGACTTCAACAAAGCCTTTCCCTGTCCATGGCATACTCCTGGAAAAGCTGGCAGCCCACAGCTTGGACATGTACATCTGCACTGGGGGAAGATGAGCTGGCTGATGGCCAGGCCCAGAGAGAGGTGGTGAATGGAGCTGCACCCAGTTGATGGCCAGTCACTGATGGTGCCCCCCAGAGATCATTATTGATGATCTGGATGAGGGGATGGAGCTCACAATCAGCAAATCTGCAGATGACACCAAGCTGGGAGCGAGTGTCAATCTGCTGGAGGGTAGAAGGGCTCTGTAATTCTCTCTATCAGAGCTCAGTGGGGAATAGCAGAGCCTTGGAGGAGAAACATAGCACCACCAAGCTGGCTTAAAACAGAGAACCAAGAGACAGGTCCAGACCAGCAAAAGGGGCTTGGATAGACATCAAAGTTGTTCCAGTGAGAAGACTTTTCACTGTAATAGCTCCAAAGTTTCTCATCCCAGCTTTACTGCTGCCCCTGATTCTATGTGGATCTCCTCAAGCTCCTTTTCCCCAGCTTTGCTGGAGCTTGCCCCTTCTCAGGCCCTGGGTCACATCAGCCTTTGTGTGACCAGCTCACATTTGTATTCAGGGAGGTGGGGACAGGTCAGGGGATCAAGGGACAGCCACATGATACAGCCCATCCCACAGTACTGCCCTCCTCCTCCTCCCTGCAGCTGGCTGGGAAATGAGCTGACTATTATCTTGGTATAATGAAGGTTCATTAATTCCTCCAGGCAGATGTTCCCCAGCAATGACAGCCCAAAGGTCAAAGTACTTTTTGAACTGAAATCAAAGCAAGATCATGTGGCTGAGTCTTCTCCAGTTTTAATGGCTGCTCACAGGGAATTTCAGAGTCTCTTGTTTTGTGACAGCTGGAATTATGGGCAGTCCTACTGAAAGGACCTTTTTGTAGTGCAGATAGATGCACTAATCTGTTTTAATGGCTTTTCCAGCAAAGCCTTTGACACATTTTCATTATGGTAATGCTTTAATGCAGAAAACATCCATACAGTTAGGATAAAGTTTTCAAGATCTCCTCTTTATGAAGTCTTCTTTTTATTTCCACACATTTTCAACTCACACAGAAGGACCAGCTTAAAAAAGCTGCTTTGTACAGCCCAAACTGGACCAATTCCATCCTTCAACAACAACAACAAAAAACCCCCACCAAACAAACCCCCTACTTCCTAGTTACTGGATCAGAAGCACAGCTGGTGTATAAACATGCATCATCCTCCTTCATAATCCTGGCCATGTCAGAGAAGAGTGTTTTACAGCCAAGCAGTGCCAGCCCAGGATATTATCCAGTTTCCATAGTGCCTCAGTTTTGAGACAATTCCAGGAGAAAATGCCCTCTAAGGAGAAAGGGCTTCAATAACACCCTTTTCTTCTGCCAATGAGAGAAATGGATGCCAGGAGTTTAAAGTAAAAAAAAAAAAAAAAAAAAAAAAAAAAAAAAAAAAAAAAAAAAAAAAAAAAAAAAAAAAAAAAAAAGGGAAGAAAAATAAACCTTGTGGAAATCCTGCAGCTGAGCCCTGCTCCTCACCACCAGGCACAGAGCAGAGGTCTTGCTGTGGAACAGCCCCATGCTACAAGACATATAATTACATTTCAAGCTCCATTACTCTCTTCCTTCAATTACAAAACAGATCCAGTGAGGAGAAGCAAGTAGCTCCCTGTTCAGAGAGGCTTGGAAGATGCTTTCATCTCACTGCCATAGCATGCTACAAATTATCCTCAGGAATAAGTTATTTTAAATAAACTCAAAGATTCTGAAGTTTCTCTGTAAAGAACCATACATTCCAATCCCAAACTCATCCCAGTGCAGAGGAGATGGATGAGAAGTGTTTTACAGTCCTGCAGCTTGTCCCATGCAGGTGCTCCTATGTCAGACCTCACACCACCAGCTCCCTCTGCCTCAGCTAATGCACAAATAGTCCAACCCATAGCCTCGAGAGCCCCGAGTTAAATTAGCAGAATAATTGTCTTCACTAAAACAATGACAAAAAAAATTCTTTCTGAAGTCTCAGCCAGTCTTAACATTATGTCCTGGCACCATCTGCCTGCCCCAGCTGAACAAAACTCCCCGTGTCAGCAGCAGGGCTGAAATACTGCCAGTCCCAGGGAGGGAGGCCCAGCAGCCCTACAAGCAGGAGGAACAGTGTTGTAGGATGGTGCTCAGCAAGCAGGACTCATGCTCAATGATCCTGCTGCACACAAGGCTGTAAGGGGGCTGTCTCAGAGGGCAGGTTTATTCTTAATGGGAAAAACAAGGAAACCCCCTCCCTCTTCATTTCACACTGATGAGGTGAATGAATTTTGTATTGTCTTGAAATTATATTTCAACAGGAGATGACAGCCAGCAGAGGGGGTCATGGGTTTTCCATCTGCCCTGCTGAGAAGAAAAGGCTCCTCTGAAAGACAGAGCTGGCACAATGTCAGCAACTGCTGCTCCTGGCCCAGGACAAGCTGACAGCACTTCAGCTCCACTGGACCAACAGAGATCTCATCCCTCTGCAGCCAAGGGAGCAGTGACAGTGTGGAGAATAGGGCTGGAATGAGCCTCACAGAGGCAGCCCCAAGCCAGAGGGAAATACTCTCTTCACTGATGAACAGAAGCAAGAAACAGCTCCCTACCCAGATGACATAACAAGGGCAGCACATGTCCTTGTGGGAGAATCTCAGTGCCTCAAAGCCATTTGGCTCTGATGGGAGATGGAGAAGTGTGTTTTCCTGGACACCCCCACACTCTGGAGCCTGCTGTAGTCTCAGGTTTCCACAAACTTCAGTGGCTTGGCAGGAGACCCACCACAGCAGAATAACCACTAACTCTGCAGAACTACCCTGCCTCCATGTCCAAATCAACCCCAGCCTGAACAGCAGCTCTGCCAGAACTGAGATGCAGTTGGAGTGGTCAGAGCCCCCCATATACACTGACCACACACAGGGAATACACTACATACACTAAATTATGTGTCTCACAGTGCTTTTGAAAAATGTGAGCAAGGGAAACAGACAGTTCACTTATCCTTCCATGCCTTACACCTCCCCATTGTGCCTGCAGGCTGCACCCTCTGCAAGTGCTGACCTTTCCTCAGGAGCAAGGGGATTTCTTCCCTCACCTTTGGGGGTGCATGGCAGCATTGCTGTTACTGATTGGGGTCAAAGCCCCAGCCTCCCTCCAGCAGGGCAGAGCATCCCAATCTGCTGTCTCTGTGCAATTTCCTGGCAGAAAACAATTGTCACAGTGGTAATTAATTGCTGCCAAACATTATTAAGTGTGCAGCATGACAATAGGATATAGTTACAGAGAACCATCCTGATGTGTCCCTCTTCCCCATCACTGCTCAGCTCTGTCACAAACAGCAGGGTCAGTGTAGGGCTTTCCCTCCCCACATCAGCTGATCAGAGGGCACTGCAGGAACCAGCTGAACAGGGTACCCCAGGTTAATGGGGAATCTGTCACTTGAAATATCACCAGTGATGTCGCAATGATTAAATTCCAGTCCGAAGTCTCCAGCCCATTTTCCACTGATTAAATCAAGAGTGTTATATTGACAGACTTTCTGTAACCATGCTGAGGCACAGAGAAATCAATTCATTGTTAGACTAGCCAGGCCACAAAGGCAAATCTCAACATCAGATTCCCAATAAAAACTGAGAAATCTGGTGGTTTTCCTGCCATAATTCAATCCTACCCCTCACATCTTACCCCTACCCTCAAAAGTCTGATGGATTTTATGACTGAAGGCACCAGGGAAAGGAGACAGATGGAGTTCAGCTCCATCCCTACCCACTATCCCCATTGTGTCACCACAACACCTGCCAGGGCTCTGCTCTCTGCACCCTCACTCCAGACAGTGTCCACTGGGCCAAAAGACAAAGCCTCTGCCCAAGCTGGGAAGGGCTGGAATATAGCAACTGTACTGTGTATCACTTGATTCTCCTGAGGTTTATTTCTCTCTCTCTCTCTTTGTATTTTTTTTAACTTCAATTAATATAGCATTTTGCCTTATTTCAATTATTAAGCTGTTTTTATCTCAACCCATGGGTTCTACCTTTTCTGATTCTTTCCCTGTCCCACTGGGGGGATCATGCCACAGTGAATGTGGTGCTTAGGTGCCAGCTGGGGTTAAACCCAGCAGCACCCTATGGATAAAGATGGAAAGAGCTGAGACAAAATAAGCCAACCCTATAGCTCAACAACCTAAGCTGAGCAAATATGCATTTTCCTTAGACATCTCACATTTAGTGCCCAGCTGCAGGTAACCAGTGCAGCAATCACCAGATGCTCTGAGTCCCTGCATCTTCTGCCAAGGGCTATGGGGTGTCTAAAGGCTTACTACTGCCATTTCTATGCCACCCTCCATCTCCTCTAAACATGGGATCACTCAAAATGAGCATTTCTGCAGTATGGGGCTGGACTAACTAGCCAGGCATTTCTCATGCTAAATAGGACAGAAAAGCAAAACCTATCAGGAGGGACACATAGCAACAACCCTGTGAGACAGTCTGCAAAAACATGGAAGGAAACAGCTGTACAGCTGTGTGCAGGAACAAACTGTGCACCTGCCACACAGCCTTTTGTTAAATAAAAAAAAAAAAAAAAAAAAAAAAAGAAAGAAAGAAATTACTGTTATCCAACATCCCATTATAGCAAAATCAATTCCTTTGCACCAAACTACCTGTATTTAAATTGATTTATTTTATGCCATTTGCCAGAGAAATGCATCTTCTATTGACAGTAAAGCAAGGCTGTTAGCTCCTTTTTAAAGGAAAGGAAGCTTTTCACAACATGCTACTAGCAGGGAAGATGTTGGATGGGCTCTTATTTTCTACTTAGTACTCTCAGTAATAGGACTGCTTATGGAGCTTCAAAAGGAGCAGAGTTTTTACTGTTAAGAGGTCCACAGAGCTCTATAACATCAGCCAGCTACCCCAACCTTACTTGCACAGGCCACTGAACTGAGCAAAGTCTTCTCCTTGCCTTCCCTGAACTGTGGGAACACTGAGCTCTGGGGGAAATGGGGTGAAAACAAATGCTTGTCTGCAGCACTGCCAGTGACTGAAACCTGCATTCCCTGGCTCCCAGAGCCACAGCAGCCCCTCCATCTGTGCTAGTCATGGTTACACTCACCTTGTGGAGGACAGTGAGGAGCTCAAGCTTCTCCTCATGGTTTCCTCATCCCCTCACTGCTGTCCCAGACACAGGACAAATGAAGAGATGCTGTTTGGCAGGGACAATGCCATGCAAGCTCTGGAGCCAGTCTGAGGGATTGTTATTGCATCTCTGTACCATTAACTGCTTGCTAATGGGTGGAAGGAGCATTTGCAGCAATAACCTCTATTCATCATCTCCTGCTCAGCTGAAGGCAGAGCCAGGAGTGCTCAGCAGCACTCCAGAGTCTTTCTTCTGCCAGCATCCAACCCAAACACCTGCTGATGACCTAACACCCCTCCCCATGCCCCCCAAAGAGCCAAGCTGCAGGGCCTAAAGGAGGCTCAGACCATCACATTTCTCAGCACAGCCACCCTGGTACCAACCCAGAGACTCAAAAATCCTCCCTGGCATCAACAAGGCAGCAGAGAAGGAAGCAGAGACCATAACCTTGAAAGGAGAAGACAGCCCAAAATTTAACTAGGCTCCTCCCCTGAGCCTACCAGGAGCATGGAGGAGACAAGCAGATGATTCATTTACTCCAGCAGGATGTGTACCACGGTTTTTTTGCAATTAAACACTGACATGGAGGAATCAGAGAACCCTATTAAGAAAAATGCTAGGACACAAATTCAGTTAGGGCCAAGTCAAGAGCACTTAAGTATCCAGAAATAAACATGCCTGACATCTGGATTGATAATTATGCTTCCCAAGCCATTGTTCACAAGAGCAGTGCTGAGCACTTGGCCACCCCACTACTCCCTGCACTGGGCAAGTGCAAGCCAGGCCATTCCCCACCCACCAGCTGGGAGCCTTCCTCCTCACTGAAGACACAGAAGGTCAAACCAGACCACAGGAAGAGAGAGGAAACCCACACAACAACATCTTATCAAATCACACATATTTTAGGTGCTTTTTCAATTGCTCAAACCCCAGCCATGTCTAAAAGCAGCCTGCTGCTGCTGATAAAGGGACTGAAAAGTGCTCCTTGCTTGAACCAGCTTAGACCACGACACACCAGGAGGCAGAGAGGATTTTCTCATCACTCACCCACCCCACAGCCAGCACAGATCTGCACAGAGCCCATGGGACCATGGAAACCCCAGCTGGATCAGCCTGGCTGGCAGAGCCACCTGCCCCAAAACATCCATTAGCCACTGCCCTGGCTATCAGCACACCAGCAGAGCTACAGGAATACTGCCTGCTCCACACAGTGAGGCAGATGCAAGAAAGCTTTTCCCAATCTTGTAAACACTGGCTTCCATAACATGCCCTTGAGTATGGGTGGGAAAACACCATGTCCAAGAACATCTCAGAAGAAGAGCCAAACAGGTTGACATAGAAGCAGCAGGCAGTAACTCAGCCCAGCAAACAGGAGCAATGTCACACTGCTGATGTCAGGCTGGGCAAAGCAGAAAATCAATGAGGTGATTTGGATTTGTGTCAGTGACAGGGAAAGACAAACACAGTGGATTTTTACTGTTTTTTTCAGCTATTTGCTCAAAGCAAGCTGAGAAGATGCTCAGTTTATATCCAACCAATAAATGAGCCTGAAGATTGAAGTACCCCTTCATATCCTCCAAATTCCTCCTCCTGCTTTTTCTAGTGCATGCCAGTGTCTTTGGCCTTTTGTGTATTTCCTTAACAAGTCTCCTCTCCAGCTCAGAAGAGCTGCTCTTCTGGATAATAACAGGGTGAATTGCAGGGCCCATAGGTCCCAGCAGCTTACAGAGCAACTGAGAAAAGGCACAAATCACTCAATTTGCAGATGAAGATGTAATCCCAACAGAAAATTGGTTTTCCATAATATTGTGCATTCTGCAAAAGGAAAACATAAGAGGCTGAATGGGCTCAGATTGTACAGAGCAATCATGGTACACCATCAAACAGATAAACACAGCCTGTCTGCAAAGATCTGATCTGTGAGCTGGACAGGATCCCTGGACCTACTAGAGATTGCCACACCTCATCCAGGTGAAGGGACACCACAGGAGCCTGGGACCTGGCTGGCCAGAACAGAGCACTGGTCTGTCTTCTCCAGCACCAACACTAGCCAAAAACAAGAGCAAAGAAGAGAAAACTGCAGCTAGAAATAGCTGATATAAGGACTATTTCTCACTGAGGACCATTTCACCCTAATCTCATTAAAAGAAGATTGGAATTTATACCCCAAATGTTGTTTTCTCTCCAACATTTCTTTTTACAGCCTTTCTCTCAGGACTTCAACCACACACCTACACCCATGCCCACACACCATAAGGGGCACTACACACCTCTGATTTGCTGTAATATATTTCAGGGGCAAGTTGCACAGAATAACTTGTCCTTTGACATTGAAGAGGTGTAGTAGGGAGGAAAAAGTATTTCCTTCTTGCCACAGTTGATTCACCACCAGCAGCTGTGGGATTACAAAGCCTGGCTCCCCTCCCTCCCTGGATATAGGGTCAGGTCCCTTGGTCCTGCAAGCAAACACTTGAGCCATGGACCTGACAATTAACATGCAAGACAGGAGAGAACCAGGGCTCATTTTCAACTTGTCAGGGCCCACAAAATAAATTACAGAATAAAATCCCAGAATGACAGAATAATGAGCAATTCATTTGAAATGTAAAATAAATAGGTAAATCTCTAGTGTGCTGGCAGAATAAATGGGATTCAGCTGACATTTGGTGATTAAATTAAACAGTAATGACCTCATGAATAATGGGCTACAGGATTGAATTTGGAGGGCAGTATTTTCCTAAGTGGGGGCAGAAGGACAAGCATATCCAGTAAGAGCCAAGCTACACTTTTTGCATTATTTTTCAAAGCTCTGCACAAACTCCCCACTTTGGAAAAGCTGCAATGCCTGAGGACACAGACCTCCTCTGCAAAGACCACAGCCCTCTCATCCCAAGGTCTTCAAGTGTGAAGATTCCCAGCTCCAAAGGGGATTCCTCCTCTCTCAGCAGGCATCTGCAGTGTTAGTTCAGGGCATGAATAGGAGCACGAATCCTACTGCTCCCTTTGGAACAGGGAAAAAGTTAAAACCAGCAGTAATTAAAAAATAATTGAGGTGTGCATCCTTCCTAGCAAAGCCACCTCCTGTGCTCAGAGAGACCCACCCTCACCTGTACTGTGCCCCAGCCACCTGGGCACAGCCTGTCCCCTCTCCTGTCAATCCACACCAAATGCAGGGCCAGGTTTCCCAGCTTTCCCCTCCCTCCCCTGCCCTCAGCTGCTGGAATTATGTTGGTATTATTAGAGGATTATGTTATCAGGGCTTCTATGGTAATGTCAGCTGCTGTTTCTTGACCTGCAGTTCTGAGCTTGGTCTTTTACTTATCAGCTACAGACAGAGCTGTCACAGACCCCAGCTGTTATTTTGAGCTAAATTCATTGGTGTGCCAAGATGCCTTCCCCAATCTGCTGCTAGTCACCCTCTTCTCTAAAAGCTCCAGGATCCCCAAGGATACAGGGCTAATCTCTCCTTTCTCAGCCAAAACTTTGGCAGCCTAGGGAAGGACTTGATTCAGTGAGTTCATTTAATTGTTTTCTTTAACTTAGTAATTGACCAAGAAAGATCTGAAAAGTGAAATTTCCTCTTGGTTTAAGTCCAAAAAATCCTGGTTTGTATTAAACAGAACAAAAATAAAAGACTTGTTTTTAAAATATATCTAAGTATTTCAGAAAAACACAAATTCTGAAATTTAAAATATTTATCTTCCTGCCTCACTTCACCCTCCTGTCATCAACTTTGGCTCAAAACTTCATTTTGCAGGTATGCTTGAAAAAGATTTTTTTTCTCATACTCAGATATGTAATATTGAGGGATAGAGATCATCCCAAGATGGGAAAGGAGAATAATTAACTCATCAAGATAACATCCAGTGCACTCAGTTTGGTAAGTATTGCCATAGTTTTGCTTAATCTACATCACAAAACATGATTGGCTTAAGAACAGTCCCCTTTAATAATTCAGAAAAAACTTGCTAGTCTAATAACTTTCCCTCCCTACAAATCAAAGCTAAGCAGAAGTGTTGCCACAGGCCAATAGATTGAGAGCAGGGAAATATATCAAGACCTACGGAGATACAAAACCTAATAATTCTATTAAGGCCAAGATAAAACAATTAAGTACTGGTGAGACATCAAAAGGCTGAGTAGCCTGAAGAAATTGATTTTATAAATGAACCAATTCATCTAAATCTATGTCCCGACAAACTGCATTTAATTCTTGCTACACACCTCAAGCTCAAAACCTTGCCTATCAGAAATCACAAAGTCCCACATACATTCTGCTACAAGCATCACAGATAAGAAGTGTAGATTCTTTATCCCTGGAGGGGCAAGAGCAGCCAAGGAAAAACACCCTCAAAGTCATGGCAAGAAGTGCTCCCTCCCATAAGCCTTTACAGGCACATGTTAATTCCTTGAGTTCCATTGGTTATTACAGTTGATGTCACCCAGTTCAGCCCCTGTTTACCATATATGTACCTTCTCTGGAATGTTCTTCTCTCTCCTGATCCCCATTGGTCCTGGTTTGCTGCAGTGCTCCACCCCTCTTACCCCATTGGTTCCCCTCCTTGGCTGCCCCGCCTCTGCACCATTTTCCCTGTTCCCATTGGCCCTTGACCTCAGATCCGCCTCTTCTTCCACATATTTAATCCTGTGCCCTCACCTTCATCTTGTCTTTGTTACTGGAGCTTGTTGGGTATCCAGTAAACCTTCCCTTGGGTTTCCATGCAAAGATCTGTCCTTTGCCTTCTTTTGTCAGCAATTCACTAAACTCTGGGCTCTGAAAGCACAAGCTGCTCACAGAAGAACCCATTGAAGAACCATGCTTTAGAGAAGTGCTGCTCTCAATTACCCTCACCTTGGATCAGTAAGGAGTGAGTATGGTTGAGGATCCTCAAAAAAATATCTTCCCACATACCCACCTAGTAAGTACACAGCCTGTGGACCTGCCAGGAATAGGAGACCAGCTCTCCCAGCTCAGATCCAGACCACTGCCACTGCTGTTGGCACTCTGGAAGAGGCTGCCTAGCCCATTTCATCCTGCAAGCCAAATCCTGCAGAATAACCAGCAAAGGCAGCTCAGCTCTCAGCACCCTGTGAAGCTATGGGCATTCCTCTCCTGTAACATAAGGACCAGAGCTGTCAGAAGAGAAGTAACTTCCATGAGCAGCAGCAGTCATAAAACAGCTGAAGAGGATTTAACTACACATCTCTTCACAAAGTAAAATCCCTGCAATATACTTGAAAAGCCTGGAACAGCCATACACTGATCCGAGCACAGCTCCCCTGCACTCTGGGTAATGCTACAGCTGTTACCTTGCATGTGTTTCAGAAAAGCTATTCCAAGCTAAATCTCAGTCACAGTGCACTGTAAAATAAAATAATAAAAACACCATATGGTTGAATTCCTGTACACCAGCTTCTGATGCTTCTGCTGAAAGACCAAATTTCTGCTTACTCTGTTCCAATTCACATTTTGGAAGAATAGGACAAGTAATACAAATGAAAAAGGTGACACAGCTCACCCTCTCCTAACCTCTCTCCCCCTCCCCCACTTACCTCTTATTGCTCCTTCTTCAGTATCCACCTCTCTCTCTGACTATCCACATCCTCCTTGCCTGTTTTCCCAGGTCTGTAGTTTTACCTGCACAGCCTTAGAGATTAAGAACCCTGACAGAGAGCACCTCTCCTCGCGATAAGAATAGAATATTTGGGTGGGGCTGTTTGGGTAGGGAGGGTTTGGTAAAGGGATGATTTGGGTGGGAATGGTTTGCGAAAGAAGGTTTGGTAATCGAATGTTTCAGCAGGGAAGTGTGGGAAGGGATGATTTGGGTGGGGATAATTTGGGAAGAGGTGATTTGGGCACATGTGGTTTGGGTGGGGATAGTTTGGGAGAGGAAGATCTGGGAAAGGAAGGTTTGTGAGAAGAAGTTTGGGTGGGTTTCCAGGGCTGTCAGCCGAGTGGGCACTCCATACAAGCCTCCACACACTGAAGGGGAAGGGCACATTGTTTACATGGCAGCCTGGCTCAACCCTTGCATTTAAAATGCTTGTGCTCACTTTTCCCCTTTAAATGAGTAGTGTTACAATAGGATCCCCCTGGTGACAGATAAAGCAGATGATGTGCTTAAAGTCTGATTCCCACTAGGTCCCACTTGGCATGGTAGCTGGCAGATCTTAGAGCAGCTGTACAGCAGCATTCACTGTAGCACTAGACATATGCCAACCTTGGAAGTTACACCAAAACTCCTCACAGCATCCAAGTCCTTTTCTGGAGCTGGACTTGGGCAAAAGACACCATTTTCAGTACAGTTCCCAGAGCTGACTCCATGCACTGGAAGGAAAAACCTCCTTGTCCTTAACATGCTTCACCTCAGCACTACAAAGAAGGGACAAAAGCTTTTTGATTATAAAGAGCATTTGCAAAGCTCAAAGCACAGTTATTATTTGTAATTACAGTGTCCCAGCACAGTGTAAGATCATCCTCTTACGTAGGTCTAACCAGTGAAAGTGTTGTTTTTAGAGACATCTCTTACCTTACCAAACAAGGACCTTTAAAAAAGTGTTACTTGCTGAATTCTCATCTTCCAAAGTCTCCTCACAGCTTCCTGGAGCTAAGCAAAGCCCAAACCAAACTGTGTGTCAAGATCTACCACAAATAACTTTCACAGCTATTATATTGCAGGTTTACATTCTGCACATTCAGCAGAAACTGTGCTTGCTGTAAAGGCTCCAGTTATTAAAATACACATACACTGGCTCTTTAGAGCTCCAACAGCCACAGCCATGACAATTTATATGCACTCATTCTCATCTCTGCTACACCCACACCTTGCTGTTGCTACCCTAAATTTTAGAGAAAAGCTTTCCAGGTTTGTCCTAGTGCAATGAAGATCAGCCCCTGGTTGTGAGGAGAGATGGAACAGATGCAGGTTTTTTATTTATAAAGCCTCCCACTCTGCCTCCTGGCAAATCATATATCCTGCCAAGTCAGTACACACTGAAGCAAAAATTAAAATACAATAAACTATCATAAGAAAAGAGGGCTGAAAACTCATCCATATAACATTTCTACAGATGAAGATGGTTGAGTATAGAAGATCCAATTAGGAGTAGAAGAAGGGCTCAGCAATTGGCCTTTTAAAAAGGCTACATTTGCATTCAGAACATGGTACTGGCAGGATAGGGGAGCAGTGTCTGAGAGTGGGACTGTCACCACAAGAATTGGCAGGTTTTGGCTGACCTAAAAGTGTTAGGATCTAAATGCTGGGACCTAACTAGGGTCATTCCAGCAGTGGAAGCCTGAACAGCTCCCAAGAAAGTGGGAAGGCTGCTTCACCACCCATTTGCCCATGTGCAGTGTGAGGCCACTGATGCTCAGGGCTGTGGGCCAAGTCTCCAAAGCAGATAATTTCTGGCTCTCCCATCAATCTTCAGGACAGGATCAAGATAGATGAAGAGCAGAAACCTTCTCATGGCACTTGCTAATGGTGACAAATGCCACACAGCAATACCTTGGTAAACAAAGCAGAGTCTGCCCAGCATTTCTGTCCCCTGCAGAATGATCTGGATACTTCTGTGCCCTGCCAGTCACATTCACTTTGAGTGTAATCCTTCAAACCAACTGCACCCTTCCCCTTCACAAGGGCAGTGGGTGGCACAGGGGAGCCCTGATCTCAGCCAGGCCAGATGAATCTCCAGAAAAGGTAATAACACTGTAATCACAAGGCATATTACTCTAGCAGCAGGTGAAACCCCACATTATAAAAAACCTCTTGCAGATCACACTTGCCCAGAACCACATCAGGGAAATGCAGGTGCCCTTGAAAAGACTGATCCACCTTACATTGCTCTGGAAGGTTATTCCTCACCCAAGATAAATAGCCCTCTGCTCAGCAGGGCATCAGAGTGTTTACAGATTAATTTTTTTTTCCCCCAAAAGAACATCTACTCCATGAAACAACAATTAGCTGCACTCTGAATTTATGAGTGTAATTTGCAATGCTGTTAAAGCATGGGCAGCCGTGGCTTTCGTGCATTGGTAATTGCAGTGCTGTGAAAGGAGCCTGAATAAGGCACACTGCTGGCTCTTGGGGATTGCTGGATAAATGAGAGGCTGTTGTTCTTGATGGAACCTTGGCAGGGGTACAGGGCACACACTGGTACCATTATCACCTGCAATGATGCAGTGATCACCTCAAAAACGTTTTATTAGATTCCCACCACAGAGAGTGGTGAGAAGAATTATATTGTGAATTTTGGCTATTAGTCAGCTCGGTTGCATCAGCAAGAACCAGATGAGGCAAAGACGACCAAGGAAAGCAGAAAACCAAGCTTTTCAGAAAGGCAATATTAATGAAAAGACTTTACATAACTTAGACGTGAAAGAAAAACATTAGGAGTGGTGTCTCCCCTGTTAAGCTACTTTCCTAAGTAAAAACCATCAGTCTGGTAAAATATTAGCTTATGGGAGAAACTTCTTCAGGGGAAAGACAGGTATTAACAGCTGAGCCTGGGTGGAGTTTTCATATAGCCAAGATCACAGAATCACCAGATCACTGAATCCAACCCATGCTCTAACACCTCAACTAGACCATGGCAGTGAATGCCACATCCAGTCTTTTTTTAAACACATCCAGGGATGGTCAAAGAGATGTAGTTGGTCCTATAAACTGGGTGTTTTTAAGTGAAGCTGGCATGCTTCCAGCTCCTCTTGCCATGTGCCAGACACAGTCGGTGCAAGGATCCCAGACAAGGCACCATCTTGTGTGAACAATCACACAATGGAAAGTCAGTGTCCAAAAAGGATACAGAGGAGTCCTGCAACTTTATTTGAAATAAAGGGAGAGAGTCCACAGGGGCACACACCCACAGGGTTTTCTCTCTGAAAGTTTTGGAGGGTGCAGCCTCCTTTTATCCTAAACTCCCAGCTGCACATTGCCCTCTTCCTTTCCCCATTGGCTGAGGTACTAGGAAGGTAAAGCCTTCCTGTGTCTTTGGATACTACTGGGAGCCAGGGAAAAAGCAGACTGCCTTGCTTTTCTTAGCCTGCTCAAGGACAAGAAATTATAATGATGATTATCCACCTGCAGGGTGTGTGAGAGCCGTGTGAGTGTCTCATGATGTTTGGCACAAAGCATGTTTTCAAAGAGGTGTTGCCTTCTTGGACCAATGAGTCTTTTCTATTTTGTTTTTCATGTACTACCCTATATAAAATGTAGTATTTCTTTAAATAAAGCTCTCTCTCTTTGGCTTCTCCTTTACATGAGGAACTATGTTGCATTATCCTTTTTGCCCCTCTCCCTTAGCCTAAAATGCAACATTCCTGAGCCACCTACCACCTATACCCCCCTTAAACATGTAATTTCAGACCAAAGTTCAGAAAGTCAGGCTTGTGCAGATCCAGTTGTCTGTTCCAGGAATCAAACTCTATGAGTTCTGCAGCTTAATGTATGTAGAGACATTAAAACTCATTTCAAAGACATTAACACCCATACCCTCACCCATGGAATTTTTTTGTAAAGACATTAGCACACATCTTTCCTATCACCAGCCTTCTCCTCTCTTGCCACCCTCCCACCCCTGCTCTGGTTTTCTGTCTTTACCTTCAAGCTACTGCTTGCTTCCACTGTCACCATCAGCCCACTTCCCCTTATGTTTCTCACCCCTCATTCCACCTGTCTTCCCCAACTCATCACAAGATGTGCTGCTATATCTGCTTCCCTGCAAAATATAAACAAAATAAAGTACATTTCCTAGAGATGGGGATTTAAATTCTTATTCCCTTCATTCAAAGCATCATTTTTAAATGGTAGAAGCACATCTGCAGGTTTATGTGCATCTTTCAGGTCTAATTTTCACCAACAACAACTGCAGAGTGTTTCTTAGCCCCAAGGCACAGCAGATATAAGGAGAATACCTAATGAATTAAAAAATATTTGGATAAAATTTATATAAACTCTTATATATGTTAATAAGATGAAAGGATATAATTATGAGCTGAATTGTGTACTGACACAAGTAGCTCTGTGCAATAAATAACAAATTCAGTGTCCTTCAGTTCAAGATAATATGTTGTGGAAAGATGCTTTCCCATAAATCTCTCTCCCTGGGTTCTATTCAACGTCTCTGGAAGCACAGGTGAGGCTAAGGGATGCAATAACTTCTCAATTAGTATACATTTCATCTTTACAATGATCACCCACTATTTAAGGGCACCTTTCCACTTTGTAAAGAGCACTGATAGAGGATAATTATAGCTTTATCTTGAATTATTTGAATCATCAGCTGGCATTTGCAGGGAAGGCACGTCTAAATGAGGTATGTATGGTGCAGGGAGGGAGATACTCTCACCAAGTTTTGAAACTCTGATCTTTACATGCAAAATAAATTTTTAATGGCAAGGAGGAAGTTAATTTTGCAAAGCTTGGAAGCAATAGCTCACGTAAACAGCCAGCCACAGACTGGAGACTGCACTCCACAAGCACTGCCAACAAAATCCATTTCCATGGCCTTTTAAATCACAAGTTATTGTCTATCATGCTCAAAACATAATGCTCCAGGCACTCAGCCTGCCCATGTGTGGCACTGGGGAACAGCACCCAGGCCATTGCTCTGGGTGGTGCTGGTTTGGGCAGTGTTCTCTGTCCTCATGCCTTAGGATGATGTGACACAAAAAGCCCAGATCATCAAATTATCCATGCCATCAGAGGCCTATGGAAATGCTAACCAAGGCAGTGGAGCTGCTCCAATGTGATACCAGTTTGGACCTCCTGGCAGCTGACCACTGACCAAGCTGACCACTGACCAATCACTGTCTTGTGTTGATACCTCAGTCTCTGAGCTGCACCCCCTGTGCCAATATACACAAACCAGTCAGGGGTGGACACTGCTGAAGGCTCCCAGGCTGTTGTCTTTCTCAGCTCTAGCTCGGATTTTTCCCAGGCTGGGGATTTTTCTCAAAGATAAACAAGAGAAGGAAGAATGATCAACCAGTTGTTGATCACAGAGCCATGCATTTGCTGCATGATATTTTACAGAAAGCATGTTTTCAAAGAGGTGTTGCCTTCTTGGACCAATGAGCCTTTTCCATTCTGTATTGCACGATCTATCCTATATAAGTGTGGTGGCTTTTCAATAAATCACCTCTTCTTACTGCTTTAGAAAAAGTTGTGTGTATGTTGCTGTGTTATTCACCATTCCTAATCAGACAGCAACAGTCAGGGTGTCCCTTAAAGTATTCACAGCATTTGCAGGCACAGTGAAATGACAGAAAAAGAAAAACAAAGAGTGAAAAAAGTCACAGAGACTGGAGACTGCCTCCTGGGCTCACAGCAGTGGCAAGAGCACTTCAGCTCCCCCTCAGGTTGGCCTCAGACTCCATGCAAACATCACCCCAGTTTTAATTGATTTGGGGATATATTCCTCTCTTAAAACTATAATAAGAATTCAGATGAGGACTTTTTTACAGTACTATGAACTCCATGCTATTTAACAAGACCAAATCAATATGCTACCTTAATGTTGCACCTGGAGTTAGTGTACCAAAAAAAAAGTTATAATACAAGAAATATGCAAAGACTGCATTCTTTCCCAGAGCTTTTCCTATCCCCACTTTGCTACAGTGATGGAGACAGTCAGCACTTTTTTCACAGATCAATACTGCACTTGAATGTGACCACCACTCCAATTACTGCCTCAATTACAGACACAGGTGCCCTCCTGCCCACCTACCCTTTTGCTGGAAAAACACCTTGCATAAGCTGCCCCTTGAAAAGTACCCATGGGAAATCATTAACCCACTAATTTGAAATCAATTTAAAGTCCATTTGCCTAATGACATCACTGTAAGTTATTGATAAATTCTTAATTTATGAGAATATGACATCAGAATTTTTGTTTTATTAATTGGCTTTTCCAGATGCAAGTTACTTCCAAAGCTTTATAATCCATGTCTCTTGATGAGCAAACATTAAAACCTGCTTAATAAGACAACTTTTATGCCAAGAAAAAGAGTAAAATGAATAAACCGTCTCTTGTGAACACTTCAGTATAAGGGTTTTTGCATTCATCCCAGCAATTAGAGAAGAAGTCTCACAGAGATTGAAAAAAGGTCCTTTGAGTGTCTGTTCACATTCTTGAACAAAATTGGTTCCAACCACATTTGCATTATTCAGAAGCAAATTTCCTCTGAGTACAGAAACCAACATCAGCCCAGGTCACCTCTTCCATCATCCTCATCCCTCCTTGGCAAGGACTCAGCCAGGCACTGACTGAGCTAAGAACTCATCTCTCAGCAAATATTTGAGTGACAGACTCACTGGCCAAAGCATTTGTAGGAAATGATTCAGAGTCTGTGTCCTGGGACCACATTGTGATTTCTTTGCTGATATGGAGATATTAGAGAATAACTTTTCCTACCTACTACTAGTGCAGGAGTGTAGAGACTTCTTCAGATTATTTTCTTGTAGTATCACGTACACAGGTCCACAGAAGTTAAGTATCTCATCCCCTAACTTCTGTTTCAGTCTCTCACTCCTGCTGGATCTGTATTCTTGGTGTCTCATGCCACACCACAGATCCTGAATTTCCCTCCTACCCCAGACAGCTGCTTGGGAATTGCTCACACACCATCCACAGCCACCCACAGAAGTCAAGTCCATATAATTTCTCTACTCCATGGTAACCAGGCAACATGACTGAAATTTTCCAGTATCAGCATTTATCAACAAATATATAAATGCAAAGAAATCAGGGTTTGACTGACCCAAAGAGCAAATGCACCCACGGAACCTGCACCCTGCAATCCCTGGGCACAGATCTGGTGCAGATGAGTTTCTTGGCCCAGTACTCATCTGTACTGAACAGCCAGAAATAAAATCTCCAGATGCATCACAACCTTGGCAAGAATAAAAAAGAAAAATTATTTCAGCTACTGTCTGATGTTCAGCAAATCTTTCAGCACTGGACTTTCCAATTTCAGTGTGATTTTAGGGAAAAGACAGGAGCTAGGTAATGGGAACTCAGCAGAACCAACCTGGAAACAGGGACAGGCACTGCTCAGCAGAGCTTCAAAGCCTCGGTTTCCACCTGGGAAGAAAGACAAAGCCACAAGATTTTTCCCAGGTGAGTCCTGCAGCAACTTGCAGGTCATCAGGCCAGTCTGCTTTCAGTCTGGAGAAAGGCAAGTGAGCCCCAGATCTGACATTACTGCTGGTTCCACCATGGTGCACACACTCAAGGCATGGTTAGCCAGCCCCACTCCCTCTCCTCCTGACCTTTTTAAGACTTGTTCCAAAAATTCCCCCAACCAGCACAGATGCCCTCAGGAGTGCTTGTGTGCACATAAATGAAAACTTCTTTGTGCAGGGTCCAACCACCCCTGCACTGCAGCAGCAACTGGCATGCACAGAAAGCTCGTTCTTTTTTGCCAAGATAGAAAGCTGCAATCTCAAAGTTTCCCTCTTCCCTTAATGCTCTAGTTAAGTTAGTCTTTGAATCTGTCTGAATTACAAACCCATCCTCTCCCAACAAAGGCCCTTCCCAGACAGCTCTCCCCTCCTCTGTGCTAAATACATAGAAAATATAAATATATAGCCAGGAGAATGTGTTAGGGGAAAAGAAGATGGGGATTTTTAAAAGCTTCCCTGTCCTTCATCTTTGTCTTGGCTTTGTTTTTGGCTTCCATAGCTTCCAGCTGAGAGCTCATCCCTGCTCCATTGCCATTCCCTGCCACAGCTTCTGCTGCAGAGTGCAGTGCTGGGATCCCTTTCTGCAGGGATAGCCAAGCCCCTCTGCTGCTCCCCCAGCAGATCCCTGCCATGCACAGACAGGGAAAATGATGAATGCAAGGGTGCTCAAAGAAAAGCTGCCAGATGGATGCTGGCCCTGTTGCCCAATCCTTTAGAGAAACCAATGCAGCTGGAACAATTCTTGCCTGCTATTATGATGGGTTGGAGACAGAGACAACAGGAATTTACTAAGGGTCCTCAACAAACAGCACCCCTTCTATAGAAGGTTTGAATTTACCAGGCTTACACACGTGGCTGGTTGAGGTTTAACACCTCCCAGCTCCCTGGCCAGGGATACATCTGCATTTAGGGCTGAATGGGATTGGCTGAGGGTCCCTGTGCAGGCTTGAATCCAACCTGTGCTTGTTCACCCAGGGACCTGTTTATTGAACTAGGCTAGCCCAGCTGGGTTTCTTATTTATGGCCAAATTATTTGCCCAGCTAGAGATTAGCTGTGCTGTGACAGTCTGCTGATATGCCAATAGTGTAAATGAGCTTTAATTATTTTCCCAACACTGCCTGTGCCACTTGCACACCTGCACCAGCCCTCACTGCTGCCAGCCCCCTCTGCCCAAACAGAGGAGGCACTGGCTGCTTTGGGGCTGTTCTGCATGCCCCACTTGTGCCCTGAATGTATTTATTCTCATGTGAAATCACAGCACCACTTGTTCTGATCACGTCCAAGTTCCCATTTAAAAGAAAACACCCTTAGGGTGGATGAGAGCCAATAAGGAAATCCAGCAGTCCTTGTACTGTCTGCTGCTGAGAACAGGAGGGGAAGATGTGTGGGTGCAGGCACTGCAGAGATCAGTGAGTCACACATCATTAGCCAGCCCACACTGCTGTGTCTGCAGCTCCTTCAGAGCTGGACCAAGAGCCCATCAGTGTCCAGCAGTGCCTGAGCTGTAGGGAACAAACCTGCACAGGGCTGGGCTTTGCTGCTGCAGCTGTACAGGTGCAGAGAGGCTGATCAGACTAACTCACCTCCTTTCCATCAAACACGTTTCCTCCAATTTTGTGCTGGCATTAAACAAGCATTTCATTTGCTCTAGCTTTCTGCTCAGAGAGGCTGTGGTTTACAGTCCTCCACACAAGTCACTTGAAGCACTAGGATGATATGCCTGGCCCTCAGGAGGACCTAAATAATAATTTTCCTCCACAGCCTCCTGTAGTACCTTGTTTCCAGTCTCCCCTTGTCCTGAATTTGAG
The DNA here is from genome assembly GCF_903797595.1 of Erithacus rubecula. NCBI lineage: Eukaryota > Metazoa > Chordata > Aves > Passeriformes > Muscicapidae > Erithacus > Erithacus rubecula. Next base: position 2,771,243 of record NC_136676.1, on the reverse strand, counting down.
TTCTAAGCTCTCACTATAATAGAACCCTGCTTCAGGCTGGATAAAAACAGCACTGTTCAGCCCACACTGTCTTATAATCAGACAACATTACCCAGGACAAGACCTCTACAGTGTCCCCATGGGAGAAGAAGCTTCTGACAAGCAACCTGTCTCTTCCCCAAATTTTCTTTCCCAGCTAATACATCCTTCCTTGAGAGGAGGTAGCATAACCAATCGCCTGATGCAAGGGATGTTGCAGATAAGACACCAGAGAACCTCAATATTGTCTCTTCCCAGGTACAATGCAAGGCCTTGCCAAGCTCCCTGGAAACATCTTTGATTTTATGTTTATTTTTCAGTGTGATCATCAAGCAAGACAGCAAACTGACTCATCACCATCCATCACGACCTTCACTGTTTAGTAATAAGACGTATTGTCCCCTTGCAGCAAAATAACACTGCAGCCACAGCTCCCATTTGTTATGATCTGGCTGACTAGGACAGCTGTTCATGTCAATGCTGTAAACACTCCATTTGGAGCAGAGACAGCATGTTTTAACTGCTAATAAATGGGACAGCAGGCTGCAAGTGCACACGAGGTTAGCAGCTGGTCACCACCAGCCTCCCCCAGCCAGGTTCCTGGAGCAGCTCCCAGCCAGGGCTGCAGCCACTGATGCCCTTCAACACAGCACAGGGAGCATGGCTCTGCCTGCCAAGCCATCCCAGCTCTGTCCCAATGTGCCCCCATGCCAGTTAGCCCTGCTGGGAGCTGCCACAAAGCAGTGACCATCCCAGAGTGTCCCCAAAATCCAGTTGCCACATGAGCAGACAGAGTTTGTTATCAGAGTCAGGCAGTTTAATCAGCTCAGAGTAGCAGTGCTGGAGAAAAAAATTACTTGTCTCCATGCATTGTGAGCAAGCTGAATCTGATTTTCTGTAGATAGCATTATTAGAAATGGCCTCAGCAAAACAGACAGCAGAGAGAAAAAATTCTGGGATGGCACTGGCAGACTTCTCCAGTAGCACACAATGATAACCTGTGAAGGACAAAATTAATGCTTAGCTGGGTGTCTCTGAAAGCTCTCTCTGCTTTCCAGTGCTAAGCCATGCTCTCCTCTCAGGGTTATTACCAGCTGCACAGACTGCTTAACCCTGAGGTTCCAGATCAGCAAATGCCCAGCAAACCTGCACCTCTGGCAGCAGCTGGAAGATGGTAACTGCACACTGATATCTGTCACCACAGGAGATGCCTGAACACACAGTGGGGCAGCTGACAGCATGCTTCCTCTCCCCACATAAACTCCACTGTGGCCAGTGTAAGCCAAGCACCAAGGAAACAGCAGCATTCCCTTATTCCCAGCCAGCAGAAAGAGCCCTGGGCATGGTGAGGGTGCCTGCACAGGTCAGCTGAGCAAGGGCAGAGCAGCCTTAGATGATGCATGAGGCTCTTCTGGCCACATCCATCAGATTTCACTGAGGTCACAGCCTCACACATTAGACACAGGTGTCACTTCCATTTTTACATCAGGAAAAATGAAGCTTAAAGTCATACAGACACAAAGCACTGGCAAGATAGCATGATTTACCATCACTGTCATTCCAGGCATTCATAACAGCCTTTGGTTCCTTTACAGCAGCTCCTTTAAGAGTTACATGAATACAGGGGGCAGGGGGCATTCACACATATGTCTCTGACAAACTAGAACCTTCAGGGAAACTGCAAGAGTTAATTTTTTAAAAAATCAGCCACCAACTTCTGCTGTCACCCTGTGTAATCCCCTGTCCCAAACCCTTCCTCAGTGCAGCAGGTGTTTTCTGAAGAGCTGTGGGAGCCCTGCCATGCCTGCAGCTGTCCTAGCCCATCCCTGTGCCCTCATTCCTATGTTTGGCAGCCCTGGGCACTCACCACTGCCAGGGTCCCACAGTCCTGTGAAGGGCAGCCTGTGCCTCCTCTGTGGCCACAGCTCTCACCCAGCTCTGCCTGTGTTAGGGAGTGCCCATCACACCTGATCTTGGGGCAAGGGACTGAATTTGTCACCAAAACCAACCCATTTCCAGCCTTGGCAAATTCTCAGCAGCAAGGCTGAGCATAAACCATCCCTGCAATCCCCAGCTTCTCATTAAAGGAAATACATTCCTCCTTCCTGTGGATACTGCATTTTTTGTACATGTCAGGCTGTGACCTGTACTTGATAACAGCAGAGATTCCACCAGAAATTTTGGCCTCATCACAGAAAGGAGGGCTGGAGATCCCAGGAGGTTCTTGCTGTGATGCTGTCAGTGCTGTTGTACCTGAGTGCAGTGTCTGCACTTCCAGGAGAGGGGCTCTTCCTCCTGCCCCACACTGTTCTCCTGCACCAGCTCAGTGGGGTCTTGGGAGGTGCAGAACAACCCTTTGGTGCTGCAGCACAGGGCAGAGAGACAAAACCTCCAGCAGGAGTTCATTGTGTGATGTGGGAAACTGTGATGCAGCAGGAGCAGGCAGCTGAACCCCATCCTCACCTTCACACACTGCCAGAAGCAGGAAATGGAGGAGTAAAAAGCTTCCACAAACCATGGCTAAAGCTCTTGCTCGAGCCACTCCTCTTACAGACCTGTGTGGGTTCCTGCACTGCCTTTTCCAGATTTCCAGCTCTCCTGCATGTGCTGAGTTGGCTTCAAGAGGCCAAATCTCAGCAGCAGGAGCAGACAGCCTGTGCATGTTAGGAGCTGCTTCATCTCCCTGCATTCCTCACACAGCACAGGTCCTGTCAGTGCCACTCTGGCTGTCACTGTCCCCATGAACAGTAACTGGTGATGAGTGAGGGATCCAAACGTGCGAATGTCAAAATCTCTTTATTTACAACAGTCTCCAAAAATCAAGGAACACTGAAAATAGTGAGGGTAGGAGACAACTTACAAAAGTGACACGCATACATCAGGAATTGTGCTACATCACTCTGAGAACTGACACTCTAAGGTCTGCACACAGCGTGGTGGAATGGCAGTGTCCCCCTCCCACTCTCCATGGGGTGCTCACCCCTCTTCTCCCCTTGAATTCTGAACCATCCTCCCTCCCATTTGTTCTGCTTCTGGCTCCAAACCTTTCTGCTCATCTGCTTGTTGCTCTGCCTCTGGCCCTGGTCACTGCCCCTCATCTCCCTTCAGCAATTGCCCAAAGGAGGAGCAGAGAAGAAAAAGCCAAAAACCTCTGTCCTCAGGATGGAGACAGGCATTGAAAGATGTCTAGCTCTGGGACTCTGGGTACTAACCCAGGGCACAGTAATTAGCAGAAGTCTTTGAAATATCTGTAAAATGTACAGATGGCTTGCACACTATCTGGGGTGAGCAGTGATTTTGGAAGGAGAAACCAAGACACTGAATTTGTCCTGCCTGGCTGCAATTCAGTCTGCAGCTTCCTTGGTAGACAGTGTGGGAGGATAATATGTGTCATGGGGTTAAACAAAAAGCCTTTTAAAATCTTCCAGAAGGGCAGGCTGCTCTGCTACAGAAATTCAATGCAGGACAAGCTAAAAGACTTAGACATAAATCAACATCCCAGTTTGCTCCAGTGGAGGCAAAGCCAGGCTCACTGGAGACCATTGCCTCCAGATGACTACCAATGGTCCTGTAGCTCTCCAAGTGTCAGCATGTCCTTCTCAGGGATATTTCTCAGGCTGCCTTTGCTCTGGCAAAGTTTCAGATCCAGCAGGAATTGAGATACACAGCCCAGCTCAGCCTTTCAGAATCTGCAGCCTTAGCAATTGCTGAGGTCAGTGGCCAAATCTGATGCCCCCAAATCAGCACCTCAAGAGGCAGCACAGCATAAAGAAACAAACAGAGTGAGGAGTCATGGATCTTTCCTGGACTCAGTAGCTCTACTGAAGGTAAAGAGCAGCCACACCAGCCCTGTGCATGAATCTCAGAGCTTCAGCACCAAGGAGCAGTGTCCTTCTGCTACTGACCTGTGCTGGAAGGGAGAGAACTTCTGGGCAGGACAAGACCCACTCTGTTTTGTAGGAGACTGCATAATTCCAGAATGAGCCTCTCCTGAAACATTAACTTAACTATTCAGAGGTTAAGCCTCAGACCAGGATTTACTAGAAATAAAGGAGTGGGCAGTTGACTGGCACATTCCATTGCCATGTCCTAACTGAAAATTCCTGTATGCTTTTTAGTCTATCAAGATAATTTTGAAATGGAAAATCAGAACATTTTCTTCCAAGTAAGGCTGATCTGATGTGTTCTATTTAGAATTGAAACTGAAAACTTTGTGCAAAGCTGTTTAACTCCCTGGCTTCCTCTGCCTAAGGAAATTCTCAAGACCTCCAGACACTTCCAGTCCAGACTCTGTGAGCACCTCAGGCACAAACACCTACCAGGGAGAAGGCTGAACCTTGCTCAGCAAGACAAGAGGGCCCAGGAGATGGCCTGTGAAACAGAGGAGTCATCAGAGAAAGAAAATGGACAAAGATGTGGGAGGAATTGTTTAGGGTGAACATCTGCTCCTGGAACAGAACCAGATAGGTGAGGCTTTGCTTTTTATTGCTATGAGCATCTGCCTTGGAGCTCCAGTTCCCAGCAGGGCTGTCAGCTCCATCTCCACACTTGCTCAGATAAAGCCATCCCTTCCCTTGCCTCTGTAATTTCATGAGTATTCTGTAATCACAAGGATGACACTGCCTACATGGACATGGGTGTGTACATCTGCCACTCATTTGCTGTCCCCTGATGCCTGGGGAGATCAGGATGTGTTTTGCAGAAGGCTGGGACTCAACTTTGAGTCTCTGTCACTCCACTGCATGTGGGGAAAGCAGGCTGAGCACAGAGCTGTACAGGGTGAAGCAGAGATGGGGCAAATGTCTAGTTAGATCTGAGACAAGTGTCATGACTGTTTAATCAGGATCTCAGATTACAACATTCAGTGAGTCCTTGCAGAATAAAACATCACCTAGAATCCTCTACTGGCTCTTCTGCCATCCTGCTAGATCTGGTGTAAGTTCCTCCTCCTCACCTCAGTTTCCTTCCTGGAGGGGCACAATCTCCTCACCATGCCTTTGTGATTAATTTGCACTTATCTTGGTCTCCCCTCCTCCTTCTGAGTTGTTCCATTGCATTCCCAGTATCACTCTGGGAAATGAAAGCCAAGGTGATGCCCTGATCCTGCTGGTGCCATCCAGTCCTTCTGCACTAAGGAGCTTGGGCTGGCAGGAGAGGAGGAAGGAAAATGACAGCTTGTCCTTTTCCCTACTTTAGGAAACCGAATGGATCCTGTCAGGTACCAAGAAATCTTGTTATTTCTGTCTGCAGATCAGACCCAAGAAACATAAAAGATTTTTCCTCTATTTTAAAATTAATCTTTGCCTCCCCACAGCAGCTGAATGAGTGTTCCCAGCATGGCATGTCCAGAATCACACTGGAGGTGGGGGGTTTATGTGACCTCCATATAGCGAGCACGAACATAGGATAGCAGGGGCTTACACAGGCTTTCAACTTTGCAGGATTCAAAGCACATCTGTGCCTTTTCTTAAAGGCCTTTAAAGGTTTTTTCATACTAACAGAAGGAGGAACTTCCTGTAAGGGTGTCCTCATCACCTTATTCCCTTGTCTGCTGACCTGGAAATATCCACCCAAAAGAGGCTGGAGGTGTTTGCTAAGTTCAAGTCAAGCTCCCAGCCAGAGCATCCTTGGCCACAGCCCTGGGGACACCTTGCTGTCCCTGCAGCACCTGCTCAGCCACACAGGGCTGTGTTTCATGAGCACTCTTGCCTTTTCCTGTCACTGCCACTTAGGAGTGTTCAGGGACCACCAAGGGTTAAACCTGGAGCACAGACAGAGGGAACAGCATGGCTTACAGATCAGGGAGGGGGCTGAACTGTGCACAGCAGGCATCAAAGCAGCACAGCTTAAGGATAGTCAAAAATCCTTTCCAGAACAATTTATTCATGGGCACAGGGCTCATTAGGAAGGGGCTGGTGCAGATTAGAGGTAGGTGCCAAGGAACATTTAACACTTTGCAGAAAGGGTAACTCCATGGGATAGCAAGGAGAAACCAGGCTACTCATGTTCCCCACAAGCCTCACTGCCTGCAGCAGGATTGCTCTGGAAACAATAAGAACTCCTCTCTCCAGCTTGGGGAAACCTTGGGGAACCTACTTGAGAAACAAGAATTTGATCCAGTTTCACAGGGATGACAAAATGTGAAGGTGTAGGACTGGCAGGGATCAGAGCAGGGATGGACTGAGCCAAGTAGAAGCAGCTCAGTCTCTCAGCAGTGCAGGCCCCACAAATTGGCTGGCAGTGGGGTTGGACTTCCTGGAATTTTCATCTTAAAAAGAGGGGTTGATCCAGACAGAGAACACAAAGCCACCAGGACATGGAATCTGCAAAGAAATTGTCAGGCTGCTTCCTGGCCACATTGCTCTATTGGCACACTTGTAAATACTGCTAATGCATCTCCCAGGGGCCCTCCCCTTCTCCCAAGGATCAGATGTGCTGTACATTAATGCACACTTAGCTATTTCAATTTTTAAAATAGGATAGAATCAGTGATGCTTAAAATGTACTTGCTAATGGCACCAGTTTGCAGTTTCATTTTACTTTAATATAAACCATCTGCTCAGAGCAGACAGCAGCTGCAGCTCTGCTGCCCTCAGGTCTCCACACAGGAGGGTGTCTCTGAGCTGCCACTGAGGATTCTGTGCATACCACATGTATGGGCTCTACCAGGGGTTATCTTGTCCTCAAGCTAAGAGCTGACTGCTCTGGCCAAAGAGCTCTGCAGGCACCTCAGGGCTCTTTTCTCTCCACCAGGAAGAGCAGAGGCAGTGACTGGTGAGGTGACCAGGGGGGACTGGGCATTGGAACTGCCCTGACCTCACTACTGAGATGAGGGAGAGGAGGGCAGGCTGCTGAGGGCTCCATCTGCTTCCTGATGGCTGTTCACAGGCACACAAGATCCCAGTACAAGGTGCACTGTCCCTCCAGAAAGAAGGGGAATGTCCTGTGTCCCAACACCCTCCCTGAATCGTGAAAGCAGGTCCACTGCAGCTGGTGCCACCCACAGCTCTAGTTTGGATCCCAAAGTGACACTCACAAGAACTCCTGTGCAGCAAGGTCACTGCTGGTCTGGCTTGGGTACAGGGCCTGGCAAAGGGAGCCAGACAATGCTTTCCCCAGGCCTGTCCAACAGCTCACTGCTGTTCTTGAAGGCTCAAGGAACAAGGCACAGGCTTGGTGTGGGAGTAGGACATCACCTCAAGTCATCGTTGCAGTGCTGACCCCGGGCAAGTGGAGGGGAAGGGGTTTTGAAAGGATCAGATGACCTCCCCAAATTCTCCCATTTTAGCTTTGTGGGTCCAGAAAGTCCTGCTTGTTAAAAATAAATTAAAAGAACAAGAAAAGAAAAAGATAAAGCAGGAAGAAAACTGAGAGAAGGAAACTTCCTCCTCTTCTCTTCATGGGCTGAGGTATTCCCTGGGCAGCCCTCACTGTCCGTCATCCATCCATCACTACCCAAAATAAATACAAGTTTAGAGCAAAACCCATTAGAAAATAAAGTGCATCTGTAGAGTTGAAAAACTTCATGAAAAAAGGGACTTTTTTTTTCCTCTTTTTTTTCTTACCAAAAATATTCTTTAAAAAGAAACGAAAAAAGAAGAAAAGGAGCAAGGGGACAGAGCACGTTGCTCTCAGCTTGGGGTCTACAGAGCTGTCCCGTTGGGGAGGGGGATTTTAAATCCACTCTTGAGCAGGGCAAGGCAGATGCAGAGACCCAGCAGGGCAGCCAGGAGCACCCCCAGCACGGCCTTGAGGCAGGAAGTCCTGCTGCGGGTGAAGGTGCCGGGGCCCATGGTGCTGAGCAGGGCTGTGCTGACAGTCAGCGTGTACAGGATGGACACTCCCGTGTTGAGCGCCACGATCTTGCCAAACTTGGCGAAGGGGGCGATGATGCAGAAGAAGAGCGGGACGGTGGCGATGACGGTGGTGACGGCGCTGGAGACGATGGCCACTCCCACGTGCCGGACGGCCTCCACTGTCCTCCACTGCCTGCACGCTGTGGGGTCCTGGTGGAGGGACAGCACGGTTACTGTGACAGACACGTGTGGCTATGCTGGTGGTTTAGGCTTTGAGAGGGTGGCTTAGCTGCCAGAATCCTGGTCCAGGACAGAGAGGCTGCCTGAGTGCAGCTCTGACAGCTTGTGCACGCTGAGCAAAGAGCCATAGGGTTAAAACCCAGAAGAGGCTGCTGGATTTTGTGCCTCTTTCCACCTGTCCTGGGTTACAATGTAAAGATGTGGCCAAAAGTCTGTATTTGATCACTGTGTGCTGAAACCAGGTGGGGCAGTGATCCTTATCTCTGTCAGAGATATCCTCTGCTAATGGGCCATCTTTAAACCAGCTGTCACAATGTTCTTTATCTTTTCCACTACTCATCCTCCCTCCAGGAGATATCTCCTGTTAGTGGCCATTGAGTCCCAGTGCATAACTGATAAAATTACATCATCCCACTGGAAGATGCTCCACCCCAAGGGAGAAGCCAAGCCTTTCATAACCTAGATAAAAACTGAGATTTGGAACACCAAGGCAGCCCTTACCCACTGGTTTCCAGAGGATGAGAGCTACCAGACCTTTCTACAGGATCACTGCTTCAACAAGACCCCTTCATCTGGACTGCTACCACCACACTAACTGACAGGGTCAGGTTGTATTCTGACTCTGTCAGTGGTTTTTCTTTTGTACTATTGCATGTATTTTATTTTTCTCTTTTTTCCTATTAAATTTTATTTCTGACTTGGAGTCTCTCACTGGTTTTGCTTTCAAACCATTACACCACCACATCAGACTGATTGCTGGGCCTACACCACACAGGCACTGCATGCAGGCATTACAGCTGGCATCAGAGATTCCAGGCTTTTGTGGTCTCCATCTTCCCAATGAGACAGAAGGTGTTAACAAGGCCAGAGGTGAGCAGGTGGGTGGTCCAGCAATATTCAGAGGTTACAAAATTAGTGTAGAGCTGTTCCAGCACAGACTCTTCACTTGGACATGAAAATGGATTGCTTTGGACACAGCTGTGGCCAGCAAGAAAGGGACAACCATGTGGGTTGGAAACCCTCATCTGAGTTTATTGTACTCAGGTACACAAGCTCACAGTCTGGAGCACTCAGCAGGACAATCAGTGAGTACCACACCCCAGGGATGCTCTGGGATGCCAGGACACATCCCCCCATCCTACTTCACACCTGAGTGGCATGGGGGGCACAAGGGGAATGAATGCAAGGCTCTAGGAAGAACAAAGCTCACCTCTGCCTGGTGGAGTGGCAGGTTCTCCCCTGCCAGCAGGTAACCCTCCACCAGGTGCACACAGTAATCAACAGAGGAGCCAACGAGGATGGAGAGGGAAATGGCTTCCACAGCTCCCATTTCCCAGCCAGACCAGTACATGATGGTCACCACAAGGCACACGACCCCTGTGTGAGGAAGGTGTTGTTAGACAAATGGAAAGGACTCTGGGACTGGTGCACAAGTCAATCCCTGAGGAGTTTGTGATCATAGCCCACAGGTCTGTGTGGCACTCAGCCTGAATCTGGTACAAACTGCCCCTGCCACAAACACTCCCCTCACCTTCCCTTAGCACAGGGACCATTCCAGAAGGTGACCAGACCTGCTGGGCCTAGTGGAACACCTAGTTAAAAATCAGGCAAACTGACAGACTGATGCCAACCTAAACTAATTCTTGCTAAATTAATCCAAGCCCAGACAAGGGTCCATGTGTGCACACAAAGGAAGTGAGCCTGTTGTTTTGCTTTAGAGTTACTCAGAGGCTGAACAAGCTGTTTTGAAGGCAAACAGTACTGTTAGTTAGTGAGTCATATGTAGGAGACTAAGTGATTTCAAAGTGTTAGATTTGATTTTTAAACTAAAAAGTTTAGCAACATGCTTAGACCTGAATATTATCAAATCACCAGCCAGGGAGAGGAAACTATTTACAGTTTTGCTTCAAATACTAAAAAACTGCTAAAATACTCAGCTTTTAACACCTCCCACTGCTTGGAAACAGCAGCCATGGTGCAGGTTCTTGGATAGTGCAATTGTTATTCAGAGCTTGTGGGACTTAATCACATTATTATACATAACAGGTAGGGATGGCATTTGTGTAGCTAAAACTCTTATTTAAACAAATAGAAGGGATTGTGTAGATAAAACACACTGGGAGTTAGACACACAAATCTGCTTTCCCAATGACTCTCCTGTGCATTTGTTGGGTTTCTTCTGTTCACTTAGCCAGTCTGCTCTCCAGGACTGGCTCCTGGAAAGCCAAAAGGGTTTACATAGAATATGAGCAATTCAGTTCAAACCACCAGAGGATCAGCAGTGCCACAATCCACCAATTTCAGAAAAAGTGAAAGCCTGACACATTGGAATTGGTGTTTTTACCTAAGATGCTGAGCAGCACTGGCAGCAGGAGGAGGATGTGTGTGGTGAACACTGCCACAGCAGCCACACAGATGACCAGCGAGAGGACAAGACCATACAGAGCACTCTGCACTCCTGGAAGGAAACAGCCAGCTGATATGAGTCCTGGAAGGTGACAGCTGTGGTAAGAAAGGCACCATGTTCCTGCTGGCAACTACAGGCAGGGACTCACACTGGGGAAGACAGGAAAGGGAGGATGAAAGTGGAAAAGAGGTGGCTGGTTTCTTGAATCTTGCATCAGCAGGGCTGAGTCCCTTCCCTGTCTCCTTGGGCTTTGCCTGATTCTGACAATACACATTTGTAGCTGTTTTTAGGGGTGTAACATCTTCTATACACATTGCTTAGGGCAGGAACAGGCTTTAGGAGTTTGCACAGCAGTGGTAAAGGACTGCAGATACAACCCATGCCCACCATATGGATGGAGTGTGCTGTGAAGATGTATCAGAGAGCATGAGTTCCCCAGGGAGAGAAACATGGCAGTCACTTGCCTATAATCTCCATGAAAATCTGCTTCCAGTGCTCACAGGTCTGGAAACCATGTCGGAGAGCAGAGCCCTCTGGGAAGATCTGGAGTTGCTGCTGCAGGAATGTCTCCCATTTCAGATAGTCAGCATATGTCTGGAAGGAGGATTTCCCCTTGTAGGTTGTCTGTAACAAGGTAAACACATCACTCATGTCCTGCTCTTTGGGCAGAGTATGCATGGCAAGAAAAAGGGCAGAACAAGCTCAGGTGGCAGCCCCAGGCAGAACTGGCAGTGGCATTTGAGCAAATCTGCCACCAGCTGTTTGCCTGAGCTAATTGTGGTGCAAGCAGCCACTTCTACCAACTTGTGAGTGCAGGCATCTGTCTGCAACAAACTAAATTATGGCTGCAAATGGAAGTGACCAGTGCAGAAAGAGCAGAGCTAAACCCCCACAAGTCACAAGATGAAACTCTCCAGAATGACAGTGTCACCAGTGATGATGCCATGTGCTCACCGATTCAAATGCCATGGAGATCCACTGCACCTTGCCATCCTTCACCCCCACAGCCCCATGAGAGAGCTGTCCAGGCAGCAGGTTTGGCTCAGGGATATTCTTGCACTCTGGGTGCAACATCTGCAGAAAGGAGGAGATGCTGTAACCTGGAGAGACAGAAAGAGCAAAAGATGGAGGGCAGAAAAGGGAAAGGAAGCACATTGGAGCAAGGGGATGATAAAAACCCCAACCAACAACCCAAAATGAGAACCCCAAGAGAGCTCCAGGACTCATTTGTCCACAGCTGCTTCCCCCTTGCCACTCTGGTTTGCCCAAAGCCCTCAAGGTCTTGACATCACAGCTCTCAGCTGTAGCTTGAAAGGACATCCTCTGTCATCAGCATGGGACAGGACAGTGCCACTGCTGTTTGTCCCCAGCTGTCAGGGAGCAGCACAAAGAGCAAGTGCTGAGGGCTGTCTGCCTGGCCTGGCAGGGATTTGTTCCAGATAGTAAACTGGCTTTTAGCCTGAAGCCAGTGTACATTCCCAGGCTCAGCTCCACAAGCTTGTGACCTCTGAGGTTGGGAGAGATGGTCACTGGTCAGGTATGCAAAGCCACAGAGAGAGTGCAATCTCACTGCAATGAGGTCAGGTGTGAGTTAATTGTTATTCAGGAGCTACTAAGAAGATATTTACTGAATCAAAAGATTGTATCTCTAGCTATGCCCATGACTGGAAAGAACAAATGCAATTGTGTTCTTATCTTTCTGGATTAAATCTCAAAGAATATATATTCTATCCCCAAAAAGCACAACCAGTGACATGTTCTAGAAGGGTCAAGCTGCCTTGGGAAGAAAAGGAGACAGCAAGAAGCAGTCATTCTTTCTGGTTTGCTGTTGAGGACCTCAGCTGAAGCAAGCACAGGTAGGAGTTAGTCTAACCTACCCGAGGGCAGGCACTGAGCCCCTCCAGGCTTCACCAGCTCAGAGTTGCTGGCAATGGCTTTGCAGAGGCGGCACAGGTTGCCAATCTCTTTGAAGAGGTCAAAGCTGTCATCGTAGATAACACTGCCCTTTCACAAGGAGACACAATGACAAGAGCACCACACGTGAGACATACACACAGCAACTGGCACTCCAGCCTCTGCCTGCTCTGCATTTCTCACTGCCCCTTTGGAGCGAACAGGCAAAGGCTGATTCTGAACAGCACCCCCAGTTCACTTCAGGAAGCTGAAGTGCATCAGCCAAACTAAGGATAATTTTTCTAGGGAAAGACTGTCATCTGTCAAGGTATGAGATCTCAGAGATAAGTTGTTTCTAGAAAAATCACATTTAGTCACCTTTCCCTAGAGTAATTGATTTTTAATTTTTGTTAATACTTCACAACAAGATATATAATAGAAAAATATCAGTTCCCTCAGTCTTGAATTTGTAGTGAGATTTTATACTGTGCTTGAGATGGGTTAGTTTCTAAAATCCTCAAGAAAGCCAGGTTTAGACTCAAAATTAGAAGGTTATATATTACACTGAAAAGCCTGAAGTGTTTTTTTCAGTAAGGGACTCCCTGATCTCAAAAACAATTATTTTCAAAATAATCGACATTATTTTCTCAATTCCCTAAAACAGAATTCGCTCCTCACAGTGCTACAACCCAGAGTGCTGGAGCACCCCGGGCTGTTGCTATTTATCAAATAAGAAAGCCTGCCAGCCTGGCAGCCCCAGAGCAGCCAGCCCGTGTGTACCATGTCTCCGATGACGTGGTTGTCGGCGCGCCGGGTGCGGTTGACGCCTCTGATGCCGAACACCACGAACACCATGGCTCCCGTGTCCACCAGCGGCCGCACCGCCGGCTTCCCGCAGCCCGCGTTCACGCAGGGGTTAAAGCCTGACGTGGCTGACAGCTTTGCCCTGGGTGCTGCTGGAAAACACACAGTGAAGGTGGGTTGCGTTACTGTTGTTCACTACGAGAGGCAAATAATAGCGGCGCGCTTCTTGGGTAAGAGGATAAAAGCTCTTTGGTGAAACTTGACCTATATTTATAGAACTGTTTGTGGATCTTAAATGGGACAGCAGTTCGTTGGGCAATAGGAGAGAATGTCCCATGTCACCTACATCATGCAGTGTCCCACTGTTGCTGTAAGAAAAATTATGGAGTGGTGAGAGAACACAGCAACAAGACACTCTCTTGCTTGGTGTAAGAAAGAGCAATTTTTTGAAGGAAGCATTGCCTTGAATAAGGCAATTTGTGCAAAACAAAAGACAAACAGATCATTGGTCAGAGAAGGAGGCACCTTTTCTCCCTGGCTTTCCTGTGGACCTTGCAGGTGTTTATCTCTATTATGATTCTTTCTCTTGTGTTTACAGTAGAGAAAGAGTCTCCAGCCTGGGAAAAATCCTGGCTAGAGCTAAGAAAGTTTCATGACCTGAAAAAGGCCTGGCTAAAATGTGGCTAGGTCTTCAGCAGTGTCCACATCCCACAGTCCACACCTGGTGCTAATCTTATGCTTATTAATTCCTTTCTATTTGCAAGAAAGCTATCCCCCTGGGAAAAATCCTGACCGGAGCTGAGAAAGTGTCACGGCCTAAGAAAAAGACTCAGAACCTGAGAAAAGACCTGGCTGAAATTTGCCTAGGCCTTCAGCAGTGTCCACAACATTTAAAGTCTGGTTCTCTGGGTCTTGGTGTGCTTGGATGGGGCTCAGCTCACCTTTCTCACTGGGAACGTACAGGATGCCTTTGGTGGGTCCGTCTGGGCTCGAGCTGAGCAGACAGCCTGGAGGGGCCACACACACTCGGCCGTGGTAGGGGGGCTTGTGTGACTGGGCAAAATACAGCTTCCTGTGTGGCAAAGAAGGTTTGTTACAGGGGAACAGAGGTAGAGATGATGAAACATGTATTACATGGCACCAGACATTCTCAGGGACAGAAGCAAAGGGAAAGGTGAGCACCTGCAGACCTGTATTCCCAGCCATTGCATATTCTGTGTTGCCCGTTCAGCCCAAGAGTTCGGGTGGGTAAGGGCAAGAACCAGATCAGCAACATCTTTCTGCCACCCAAAGAAGCCCCAGTCACAGTCTCTCAAGCCTTTTGCATGTTAATGATGCTGTGTGCATCATTACTCCTGCAGAGTGACTGCAGAGATGAGACATATATGCAGCAAAGCAAATTCTAGAGCCATGGCTGTCACTGATTGAGGGCAGGACTAGCACTGGCCATTGGGCATCCACATCAGCCTCTCAGTTGTGCTGTTTCTGTATCAGGTCTTTGAGGGATTTGGGAAGGTTACCGTGTTCGCTGCTGCTCCTTGGAGGCCACGTAGAAACTGAAATCGAACTTCCAGCCCTTCTTGGTGTCACAGGACAAGGTGGTCATCATCCACTTCCTGGGGCTCATCTGCTTAAGCAGCCCTACTGTGGACACACAAGCTGTCAGCTTCCTGGTGAAGTTACCGAAAGGCACTCTATACACCTAAGCAATGGATTAATGAAAACAGACACTTAACTCCACGGGGTTGCAGCCTGTTGCACATTAGCATCACACTCTCCCCTCCTCCCTGAGCACTGCCACAGCCACACAGAATGAGCACTGCAGGCACAGCCCCAGCCAGCCCCCAACTGTCCCTCCCAGCGATGGCCAGTGCATGACAGGCCCCTAAATCCCCATTCCCAGTGGCCTTGGCTAAATGGTGGCTGCTCTGCCCAGAGTGAGGGGCATCTGCCCTAGTGACACCCACAGCTTTGCTCCCATCACTGACAGTCACCTCAAAACAGCAACAGGTGAAGTCTTGCTGCACTTCAAGGTGCCAAGCACAATGCCTTCTGTGCTAACTACCCTAGTGCAATGTCACCCAAAGCTACACAGGGCCCCATGGAGAGACAGGAGGAGGCTCTTGTGCTCACCTGCTGGCTGCTGCCCTCTTGCTAGAGGGGCCCATTCTGGACTGACTCACCTGGAATGAAGGCACCTCCCCGTCTCCCGGTGACACCATCTGCCAGGGTGCAGGGACACTGGCATTGAGGGAGAATCTGTAGATGGCTGGTCTTCCCTTGCTCCTGGACTTGGAGATATACACAGTTCCCTGGAGCTCTGGAGAAAACAGAGGGCATGAGGTTTGGTGGTATTCTCAATCAGCAAATCCTACAGACACAGCCAGGGCAAAGGAGGGTTCCTGTGGTCTGCTGTCTGCTCTGGGACACCAGGCACAGCCTCTGCCTTCTGGCAGCACAGCACACATTTCAAAGGCTGCCACAAATACATCCTGAGCTGCAGTAATTCCTGATGGCTTATTGATTCATGTCATCCTGGGACCTGGCCCAATAACTGTTTTATCCTCAAAATCCCCTGCAAACTGAATTTACTCTCCTCGTGACCTGCCGACAAGGTTGTGAACAGGACTGGGATGGGAAAAGTTGGAGTTCCTAGTCCTGTACTCAGATTAGAGGGATGTGACAGTAGACACAAAATAGTGCCCCCTGGGTTATAGGACCATGTCCCAGAGAGCAGTAGGTATTCAGGGAAAGGGGGATTTTAAAGATGCCCCACACATCCAACACCAACCTAGGGCTCAATGGGGCAGTCTCTGAGGAAGAGAATGATTCCCCATCAGCTATTCAGAGAGTGTGTGGTTTAGTTTGCTCCCCAGTGGATCCTTGGGCCCTGGCCAGAGTCTTCATGCCCCACTCACCTTGCTGCCCTGTATCACTCGTGCTGCCTTTGCTTCCCCAAGGTGACCCTGAGCCCCTCTTCTTTTTTTCCAGAGAGGTTCGGATGTTGTTCTGCAAACTGTGGGGCTTTTCCTGAAACAAACCTGTCCCACAAGGTTAGTCAGGGAGGAAAGGGTGAACATGAGAAAAGGCCTGTGCATACCACAGACTCTGCTGCTGAATACCAAACCCTGAGCAGGCAACACAGTGCCACAGACCCTCAGCTGGGCACTGAGATGAGACCAGCACTTATGAGTAAAACCAGTCAGTTTTCATGGCCTGTGATAGGATTACTCCAGAAGAAATACTTAGGCAGTTCATGGCTAAAGCAGGAAATACTTTTATGAATGTTCCACTCCTACAGGCAACTCAACCATCCCATTCCCAATTGTGCCTCCTTTCCACGGGGTCCATCCAATGCCCAGTGAACATTGTAGATGTCTGCCTCACATCTCAGCTCCTCCACTCAAGGGCTTAGGCCAGGCTGGGGTGCACCCATCGTGGTTTGAGGACCAGTGTTCTCACCTGAGCAGGTGATGCAGGAGATACCTTCAGCACTCAGGTTGTATTTCAGGTCCAGCAGCACCTGGATGTTTGTGTCTGGCCGGAACAAGACAGGAGCACGGCTGGCTGGATGGAGGCGGCTGGCAAAGAATATGGACAGGAGCAGAACAAGGAGAAAGAGCCCTGCAAGGAGAAACCTGGGTAAGTGTGGGATCCTACATGCACTCCACACTTCAGACATGCTCAGAGAGCAGGCATGTGGTAGAAAGGTGGTATTTTCAGCTGGATAAAGAACAGCCACTGTTGTTGGATGCTGCTGGGAACCAGGAAAAAGCAGCCTTGAAGCCTTGAGTTTCTCAGCCTTCACAAGGACAAGAAGTTATAACAATGATTATGCACCTGTAGGGTGCACGAGAGCCCTGTGAGTATCTCATGATATTTTGCAGAAAGCATGTTTTCAAAGAGGTGTTACCATCTTGAACCAATGAGTCTTTTCTATTTTGTTTTGCATGTACTACCCTATATAGTGTAGTGGTCTTTAAATAAAGCTCTCTTTCTCTTTTGCTTCTCCATTACACAAGGAACTATGTTGTATTATCCTTTTTGCTGCTCTCCTATAGCCTAAAATGCAACAAGCCCTAAAACACCCTGGCAGCTGGGCTTTCTTGTAATAAACCCCATGCTTGGAAAAAAACTCCATTAGGATTTGCCACTTTAGATCTGAGTGAGAAGAAAGGCATGTAAGTCCCTTAGGGATAACTGTTCTGGAAGCACTCTTCCACTGTGTTAGAAGCCATTTACCGTGTCCCTTTTCCCATCACTGATAATCAAGGCTTGGAGACTGATTGAAATGTCATGAAACCCTCTAAAATCCATGGAGATGCAACCTTCCTTACCCACAATCACCCATCTGCTCTTCACTGCAGACCACAGCACCCAGTGCTCCAGCAGCTCTTGCAGATGAGTTATCAAGTGACCCCGGATGCTGTTCTCTGCAGAGAGCTGCAGGTTTTCTGGCATCACAGACACCAAGGGGACATCCCCCATTTCCAGGGAGACTAGAATAGAGAGAAATCAAAAGCAGTCTTAGTGTCATGTGTGTCTCTCAGAGGTCTCTGCTGTCCTTTATCAAATCTTTATCTCTATCTGTCTTTATCAAACTCGCTGAGGCTAAAGAGATGGAACAAGCTCCCTGCAGAGGATGTTTTAAGAGCCATCTTTGTCCAGTCACTGCCATGCAACATCTACACATATAAACCTGTAGCTCAGTCCAAATCTGTGCTTCAGGCTATTCCTTGCTCTACCAATCCCCACAAACACTGTCCCAGGGACACTGCATGCTTCTTGGGACAAGGTTACATTAGATTATAGTTTGTCCCTGTCTCACTAAATATGTCTTACTGCTAATTGCAGACAGCTGACCTCTTCCTGACTGCAGCCTGGCTCCTGCCTGATTCTCTGATCTCCAGATCAGGGATGCCAAGGGAACTGGCCCTTTTTCTGTGTGTGAGAGCACTTGCTGTAGGGGGATGGAGCATGCCCAGCACACTGTACAGCCAACCTACAAACCATGCTTGGTCAGTGACTGGAACAAGCTGCTTTGATTCTTCACAGTTCCCTGATGCCCAGGGGCCCTGGAGGAAAACATTCTGCTGTTTGCAGGGAAGAGAGGGATTATTTCTGTACATCACCACTGCATGTGGCTCTGGCATACTAAGGAGAACTTGTAGCAAAGAACCAGAGCTTCTCTGCCTGCCAGAGGCATCTCAGAGCCTATTCTGCAGCAAGAGCTCTGCACATGCCATGGAATTAATTCAGTTATCTCCAGTTCCAGTTTGCCTGAAAGATACTCACTGCCCTGACCACTGCTGTTGGGGGTTTTAAAAGGAAGAGATTCCAGCAAGTTTTAAAAGCCAAGTACAAGAGAGCATGACCCAGTAAGCATCTTTTTCTTGGGATCAGGGCTCAAAGGATTATCTCCTGCTAACAACAGATAGGGAATTTCTGGACTTTTTTTCTAGGCAAGTCATTGCCCTCTTCATCCCATGATGAAGGAGCTGCTCCAGGGGGCTGATGCTGGAGAGCAATTGTTCTTTCTCCTGCTTCCCAAATACAGTGTTCCAAATGGCAGGGAAGAGGAGAAAACTTCACTCCATGGTGAGCTGTCCTGGTGTTATGAATTAGATGTTTCATGGCTACATTCATGTCACACTCAGTGATTCCAGACAGAAAGGAGACCACAGTGGACCCAAGAGAATTAGCAAAGCAGTTAAGAAAACATACACTGACACCCACTGAAGATCTCAAAGCAAACTTTGAAAGAATACTGAGTTCTGACTGCTACAACTTCCCATGCTGGCACCATCTTCAGCTTAAAATTCAGGGAACTGATGCAAGGAACATCAGGGGTGGGCAGGACTGGAGGATGAGGAGGGCAGTGTGACCCCCTAAAGGCAGCCCACAGCAGACACGTACCAGGCTCCTCCTCCACGCTGAGCAGTGGGATGTCATCGTCAAGGTAGGGAAGGGTGTCTCTGCCTGCTCTGGAGGTGGCCTCTGAGGCAATGAGGAGATCTTCAGCCAGCTGCAAGGCACTCTTCTTGGTGCACTTCTGACTGCAGCTGGATTGAAGCAGGAAAGGAGACAAAGGCAAGAATTTTAAGCCCTGTGAAGAGTTACCAGTGGGCTCCTTTTGAGGCAAGGAGAGCAGCAACAACCTTCTCCAATTACTTGGGGAGACAATGGGCACTGCCAGGAGCAAATTCCATTGCTGAGTGCTGAGAGGGCAAGGGCTGGGCTGGATACACAGAGCAGGGCTGAGCCATGGACTCGGGGTGCTGAGTGATGGGGTTTCAGCAGCTCATCTCCCTGCTAATGAATAAAATCTGGCCAGGTCATCTGCAGTGCTAAAGAGCAGGGGGAAAGGAAATGTGCAGATTTTCAAACACAAATCTCCATGTCCTGCTTGTGCTGACAGGCAGGAGAAATGGTGACCTGTCTGTCTTACAGGGCTTGTCTCTCCACTGCTTAAAGCTGTGCATTAAGTGCACCAAGTAAACAAATGGTCCAACACTCCATGGGATCCAACCAAGAGGGTTGACAGAGACAATGAGACTGAGACTTGACCCTTCCATTTTGCTCCAATCTGGAATAGCAGAATTTAAATTTTCCTTCTGTCAGAGCCAAAGCCAAGCTGCCTGAGGGGAATGAGGATAAACTGAGATGACAGAGAAGGAATTTGCAAACCTCCTTGACTGCAAATTCCACAACTTTCCACCCACAAGCTCCAGTGCTCACCTGGCTTGGCAGGAGCTCTCTAATGGGGACATGTAAAGGGTCCATATTCCAAGAGCAGCTGGCATGGTGAAGAGCACAGCTACCCAGCAGCAGGACACAATCAGTGACATGAAGAGTCCAAAGTCATGCACGGCTGGGATCTACATGAAGAGAGAGAACACAGGGTTGGGATCAGCTGGGGCAGGATTGCTGGAGAGACAGCAGGCAAGGATGTCTGGAGGAACCTGAGAATAGCACACCCTGACCTCAGTCATGATAATCAGCAAACCTGGTAGGTAAAGCACTGAGACAGAGCCTGTTTGATCAGTGACACAGAAGTATTTCCTTGGATAATCCACTGCCTGGCAGCAGGTAAGAGACAGCCCTGTAAGAAGCAGGTCTGGCAGCGCACTGTGCTTATGTTGGCAGGTTCCTGATCTATCGGGCCCTTTGGCAGAAATGAAACCCCAAATCCCAAACTGCAGGGTACCTGAGAGAAGATGTTGGCAGCATAGGCTGCAGCTGTGGTCAGGGAGGTGAAGAAGGTGGCCTTCCCTGCTGTCTGCACTGTGTGGATCATGCGCAGCCGCACGTCCTTGAGGTGCGTGGCTTGGCGGTAGGTGTTGATGAAAACAAAGACATCATCAACTCCTGGAAACAGACAGCAGAGGTGTTGATACTCTGCTCACAGAACTGACACCTGCAAAAAAAAAAAATCTGACTTCCCCTTTGACGTTTGACCTGCAAATATTAAACTTACAGGTAATGGAAAAGGGCCTGAAAATTCAATCTGCATTTGCCACCATCACCTTCTTCTCTCCTGCAGACAGAAGGCAGGGCAAGGCAGCACAGGTAAAGCACAGGGTTTGAGTAAAGATGAGCTTACCAATCCCCATGATGACAAAGGCAGCCACACCATTGAGTATACCCAGATACTGGATCCCAAATACGACATGGTACAGGAACAGAGCCACCAGGCAGCTGAGCCCAATGCTGGCAATGCCAAAGAATGACAGAAACACTACAGCAGAAAAGAAACACGGAAAAAATAGTATCTCTGGCCACCCCCAGGAGAACAGACACCTCCCACCTGCCCTGTTGGGATACTGGTTCCCATGCATGTGTTGGTGACAGAGAAGAGCTCAGGGGTACAGCAGTACTGCTTGCAGACTCTTTCCCATGAGGCTCTTGCAAAAATTACATCAGATTTATGCCAGTGTTAGCAAGATGGGCATTTGCATCTCATTCCTGATCTGTGAGTCTCCCTCACCCTGCCCATAAATCTCTGCTCTGGTTAATCAGACTGGTTTGCCCTTCTGCATGCTGCTGTGCCATAAAGCCACACTGGTGCCAGGGCTCAGAGTCTCTCCCTGGGTTTGCACAGACACAGAGAGACACAGCACATTTGGATTTGTGTTAGGACAGGGTAGCTGTGACTCCAGCCTACCTGAGCAGGAGGTGAGGATGTAGACCAAGACAGCTATGCAGCTACTGCTGATGAAGGCCAGCAACATGTCATTGTTGAAAGTCCTCCTCACTTCGTAGTCAAACAAATCTGTCCCTCCATACAGCACCTGGACTTTGCTAGGGTGGGGAGATGTGAAAAAAGAGGAATAGTTGAGCACAAAAGGAGCAGAGCCAGGTGGTTTGAAGGACAGTTATCCTCTCCATAGCCAAAGGAGGTCACTGCTTTAATTACCTGGCAGTTTTCTGAAAAAACAGAGCAGTGAGAGCAGGTTGAACAAAGTTGCTGCTGGAGGTGAAATTCACACAGAGAAGGAGAAAAATAAAGAGCAGGTCTAATATTTTTAAAATTCCTCCCCTGCATGGTGGGTCTTAGGCACTAATAGACAGTTCCTGGAACCTTCAAAGCTAATTCCATCTGGAATCCTAATCACTGCTTATTATATTAGCACAGCGGATGCAGGGAGAGTGAGAGCTTAATCAGAAACCATATGATTTACCAGCTTCTGCCTCTGGAAGCAGGCTCAGAGTAGAAGTAATCCAACATAATTTAACCAGGACTACAATAATGCTGCACCATAGGAGGCTGTCAGGGAACTGAGCTTTGGAACTGAGCCTTGGCCTCAATTCCCTTTTGGCTTGTCAGAAATCACAGTCTGCTTTCCCAGCCCATTGCTGAGAGTGCTCTGTGACTGCCTGCATTCCAACCTGCTTTTGAGGATCAGCATCCCTTCCTTCTGGGAAATGCTCAGGGCAGTAGAAATCTGGAGTCTAAGAAAGTACAGAGACTGGGACTCACAGCCTTCTGTCAGCTGCCTGACTACTGGGATGCTCTTTTAGCCTTTTTAGCTCTATTTTATCATCTCTCCCACCAGCACTGAGCAAAGCTCTGTTCTACCAAGTCATACAGACCTGGTGGTGAAAAAAGCCTGCAATTCCTGAAACTTATCCTGCCTCCCCTCTTATTCCCCACCTCTTTGTACAAAAAAGCAAAAGCAGAATTGGTTCCACAGGCTGAGCAGCCTTGAGTAAAGACCATTTCATCCCCTGCATCAGACCAGTGGTGGCCAAATTCAGAGCAGAAATGCAGTTCTGTTTGAGCCAGTGAAACTGGATATGTAAGATGGAAGCAAAAGATCTAATGCCAGACAAGGACTCAGTAGAAAGGCAGGCAGTAGATTTAAACTTTGTCCCCTTTTCATTGTCTCTATGGGTGTCTGGCATGTTGCTGCAGTAGGAAGTGGCAGTAAAGGGGAATATATGATTAGTTTTCTGCCATATGCTCCCCACCATCACTCACAGCTCCATGCCTGAGCCCAGCTTCAGTGGAAATGCTTCTTCTCCTTCATCTGGAACATTATGCCATAACCACTGTTTAAGTCTGACCAGCAGTCCAATCTAGCACATCCAGCCTTCTGTGCCTGGTGCCTTCCCAGTGGAGCCAAACGGCGCATGGCTGTCAGGGTGGAACAGGCACTTCTGCCCTGCTGTGAACCTTGAGGCAGAGCTTTTGAAAGCTCTATTCCATCCTCTGCCCTTCCCTGCTCTTGTGCACTCCCACCTGCCCTTCCTGCACACAGCCTCACCTCGTGGACTGCTTGGCCAGCATGGCCACGTAGGTGACCACGAAGTTCTGGAACTTGCGGCGCTGCTCCTCCCAGCGATCCTCCACCGAGTAGTAGTTGGGCAGTGGAGCCCCAAAGAGGATCTCACTCCTCAGCAGGGAGCTCTTCTTGTTCTCAGCAGACAAGCCCTCATCCACATACCAGTAGAATTCGGGGTGGGTCATGGCCAGCTCCAGGGACCCTGCAGGAGAAAGCGGCGCCACTTTTGTTAGATCCTGCTTAATTGTCTTAGCAAGGCACAGGGTCTAGTCTGCCACAGGGAAACTGGGAGTCAGCCTGTCCTTCATCAGACTGCTGCTGCCTTCTAGAGAGCAAGGAGGGCCAGGGAAACTTGGATTGCAAAGGCTCACATCCTGCTTCTGTTGTGTGACTGCTTGTGTTGCTGCCCACATGCACTTCCCCATCAGGGACATATCCTCCACCTGGCTGACCTGAACCACAGCACCTCCAACCAACAACATCCTCATCAGTACTTCCACTGCTGGATGCTCTTCCTTCTCTTACACTGGGACAATATTTTCTCCATTACATTGGAAGCACAAGAACTAAACAATGCCCATGGAGGAGGAGTTCTGGCTCTGCTATGACCTGGTATCTCTGCCATCTGATGGTGTGAGGGATGCAGGGATGGATGCATTCAGCTAGTTCTAAGAGACTGCCTATCTATCCCCAAAATCCAGTTCCCTAGAGTTTGTACCAGAAACTGTGCTTTTTCCTGTTTTGGTAGCAGAACTGTTACTGGAGCAGATGGATGTAATTCTTTGCTTGCTCCCTGCCTAGCTCCTGGACAGCTACCCTCTGCAGCCAGGCTTGGGAAACAGATGGAGGCTACATCCCACAGCCACGTCACACCCACAGACCCCTCATGAGTCATCTCCTTGTCACCACCCAGAGCCTCTGTTCTGCTAGAGGTGCACAGTAAAGGGTACAGAGCTGGGAAGAGGAGGGAGGGCCTTTCTCCTCCTCTCTTTGCAGGAATCTTTCTGGTTGGTGACTCACAAGCTGCTGGAGCAGCTCACAGACCTCTTCAATCTGCTCTATGGTGCAGGGAAGCTCATCCCTATTTGTGTAGCCAGCAAAGCCCTGGTGTTGCTGTAGTTAACCACAGGCTTCTACAGGGGACAGGGGTCAGTAGAAGACATCTGTACCACGCAGGACACCCCTCACCTGTTCCTCTCACTTGCCTGTGGGGGGTCTGTGTGACCTGTGACTGGAACTGCAGGTTTGAAAAGGGGCCCTGGTGCAGAAAAGACAATTCCTCAAGGCACATCCCAGCAGCATCTTTCTCTCCATACAGGGCAGTCACTCAACTGCACACCAGTGACTGCCTGAACCTGAGGAGAGGCATTCCTTGAGCATGACAGCCCTCTCCCATGCCCTCAGCTCACCTTGGATGTCAGCAAGATCTTGTCCCATGCCATCATAGTAAATCTTCCCTCCTCTCTCAGTGGGGAAGAAGTAGGTCATGAGGGAGCTGGGAGGGGAGCAGTAGGAATAAGAACCCAGGGGCAGGTCCTTCAGCACCTCATGGGGCTTCCAGCAGAACTCCCTGAAGCGAGGGTGGTCCATGATCTTGCGCTCAACCTCGTGGATGGTGACCAGGCGCTCGGTGGTGAAGATGTTGTTCTCAGAGTCCCCCCGGGCCAGGAAGATGAGCTCGATGCGCCAGTGAGCGTGAGTCTGTGTGTTGGCACTGATGTAAGAGCTGGAGTAGTCCCAGCGTGGGGCTCTCCCCACCCGGGCACTCTGGTTCCCCTGGGGCTGCAGCGAGCCCGTCCTGCCCTCCGGGGAGCTGCGCCTGACCCGCGCGCTGGCCCCGAGCTGCGAAGCGTTGAGGTGGAGCTGCTGGAGCTGCTGGAAGATGAGCCTCTGCAGGGTTTCTGAGGTAAAGTCAGCCAGGTCCCGGCGGTTCCTCCCCCAGGAGCCAAACTGGGATTTGAGGGCCAAGGCGAGGGCGTCGAAGCGCTGCGAGGACTCGTGGTTGCGGATCTCGAAAGCATTGTAGGAGATGTCGATGTCCAGGGCAGGGTAGTGGAGGAACATGATGACAGCAAGCACAGCAGGGATGGCACAGCCCAGGAAAAGGATGAAGCCAGCACAGTAAGGGTTGGTGAACACCCAGCCAACGATATTCCAGAAGCCAGACACAGGCAGTGTGACACACACGGGTCTGACTCTGCACGGGCTTTTTCCACACAGCAGAGCACCCTCTCTCCTCTTCTGGGAGCTGAAGGCTACCTCTTCATCTTCCTCCTCTAGCCAGGCGTCCTGTAACAATGGGTCATCCTCTGTGTCCATGTCCAGCACCTGCACACAGATAAAGAGCAGTGAGCAAGAGCCAGCACTGGTGTCACAGGCACAGCTGTGAATCCACAGACTCACAGCAGCACAGCCAGGACAGAGACATGCTCCAGTTCCCTCAGGAGGAAAGGATCACTCCCTCCAAACCCCACAGATCTGCTGCAGCCACTGAAGCAACCACCTTGCCATGAGGTATCCCACACTCTGTCTGGCAGAGGAACCAGAGAGGGAGAACCTCAAGTGAGAGCCCCAGAACCCAGTGCTGTGGCAGAGGAAGGCTCTGCGTGGCTCCAGGAGACTGCAGGGATTCACAATATGCTGCTCACACTGCAGCAGCAGGAACATTTAATTAGCTAACCTGCTTCTCACACCCAGCAATGGTTCATACTACCAGACACAAAATTCAAGGGAGCATTAACTTCCTCTCCTTAGAGCTGATAATAGATTTCCCCCAGCTATTTATAGCAGCATTCATCTTTCCCACAAAGTGTGCATGTGAGAGAAGAAGAACCAGAAGCACACACCCCCTCACCTGCAGAGGCACACATCAACCCTTCCAGGAACTCACTGTGACCCTGCTCGAGCTCCTGAAGGGATATCCACTGACTGCATGGGAAGGGAAAGGGCAAGGGCTGGAAGTACAACCTGCCTTCCACTCCTGCAGGATATTGTTAGTGAAGTGCATTTTCCCCATTCCTACAGAACAACCAGGAAGAAAAAGCAAATTACTGCTTTCATGGAATGAAGGAGGAAATCCTCCCCGATCATCTTTCCCTGGCCAGGAAATAAATGGATAATCCCTGGGAGGTGTTCCCCTCAGCAGGGGTCTCCCAGGTTCCCAGACTCACCCTGGCTGTCTCATAGTGGCCTCCCAAGCCAGGGATGCACTGGTGGTGGTCCCTCAGAGCAAAGCCCTGACCCTGCAAGTGTCACTCCCTTTCCTGCCTTCAGGCAGCAGAGCTAGTAGCTCCCTGAATGAATGTCACTGAATGAATGAACCAACAATTTCAGTTTGTTACCTGACCCTGGGACTTGAAAGCAATTTATACACAGACCAGAAAAAATTTACGAGCTTTGCTCCTAACCAGTGTTTCTATTTTAACAGGTCTTATATCAGCAGAAAGATAAATTACCTCTTAACTCTGTGTTCTCAGAAGGCAAAGGAGCTGCATGAACTTCAACCAAGAGAAAAGGCAATGGGACAAAAATGCTCCATGGCAGAGGAGCATTGGGACAAAGCAGCAAGGATCAACCTCTGTGACTCTGCTAGCCTGAGCAATGCCAGGGGCTTTGCTCACAGATAACTCAGGGGATTATTGTTATTATATTATAAATATAATAATTATGTATTATAA
Organism: Erithacus rubecula; assembly: GCF_903797595.1. Lineage (NCBI taxonomy): Eukaryota > Metazoa > Chordata > Aves > Passeriformes > Muscicapidae > Erithacus > Erithacus rubecula. The sequence goes on along the minus strand of NC_136676.1, from coordinate 2,744,623 downwards.
TATTATTATAATACTATTGTGATTACAATATATATAAAATCAATTATTATAATATTATTATTATCAGGGGATCTGTAACCTGAGGGGGAGAAGGGGTCAGTGACAGGGAGGACACACTCCCTTGCAGCAAACAGCATGGTTTATTGTACAGTTCCCTCTTATATAGCAGATTAAAAAGTCTCTCATCCAGATCTGACTGGTCTGGTTTGGTACCTCCCAGCTCCCTCACCAATGGTGTCTGCAGCTCAACACAATTGGGTGAAATCCCTGTTTGGGATATAATAATATAATGATATTTGTAATGGTTTGAAAGCAAAACCAGTGAGAGACTTTAAGTCAGAAATACAATTTAATAGGAAAAAAAAGAGAAAAAATAAAAGACGTGTAATAGTAGAAAAGAAAAACTACTGAGAGAGTTGGAATACAACTTGATACTCCGTTAGTTACGGTGGTGGTAGCAGTTCAGATGGAGTAGTTTTATAGAAGTAGTGATTTTGTAGAAAGGTTTGATGCCCAGAAGTCTGTATTTTATTACCATCTGCTGAAACCAGGTCAATATCTCTATATCTGTGAGAGATATCTCCTGTTAATGGGTCATCTGTTAATATCAGATAGGACAGTGTTCTTTATCTTTCCACAGCCCATCCTCCCTCCAGGAGATATCTCCTGTTCATGGCCATTGAGTCCCAGGGCATGACTGATAAAATTCCATCATCCCACTGGGAGATGCTCCAGCCAGGGGAGGAGCCAAGCCTTTCCTACCCAGAGAAAAACTGAGATTTTGAACACCAAAACTGCCTTTTTCAATTGGATTCCAGAACAAAACCTTTCCACATCATCCCTGGACTTTCAGAGGAAACTGCACCTTCTCCAGGAGCACTGCTCCAGCTGAACCACATCTGCCACTGCAGGAGGATGGAGCCACCATTTAATGGGACTGCTGCTACCACACTAACTGGTGGGTTGTCAGGTTATATTCTGGCTCTGTCAGTGTTTTTTCTTTTGTACTATTGCATGTATTTTATTTTTCTTTTTTTTTTTTTTTCTAATAAGTTTTATTTCTGACTTGGAGTCTCTCAGTGGTTTTGCTTTCAAAATCATTACAGTTGTTGTTATCCCCTTCACATGAAGGACTGAGACAGCAAGAGGAAATCATGGGGGTGGACAGTGGGGAGGGTGTTCTCTTCAATCCTCTGGAAAGGTTAGGAGTAATCTAGCTGGTTTTAGCATCCATTGAGATTTCTTTAGTATTCAATATGCATAATCCTAAACAGCCAAGGAGTGCCTGAAAGTTTCCCTAAATACCCATGGATCCCTGTGTGAGCCCTTGGCACTGGGGCAAAGCAAGAGTGTAAAAATGCTGTTGCCCAGGACAGGCATTGGAGTTCAGGCACTGCTCAGCTTCATGGAACACAGACCCACAGACTCCTGAGTTGTTGCTTGCAGAGCCTTATTTGCATCATGACAGGGAGGAGGCTTTCCCAAATCTCTGAATCCACAAATTAATCCTCTCCTGGAGGGTTCTTAGCACAGTCCTGCCTTCTCTGACACATTTACACTCCCAAACACAGCCATAATCCCATCCAATATGACAAGATAAGGTGTCCAAACCCTGCTGGCATGCCAGCTCCCTCCCCACACACCTTGTCAGCCCCAGCTCACAGCTCACCCTACACTGCTCACCTTTGCCAGGCACATCTTGGGCTGCTGTGTGACCCCCATCCATCACTCAGCTGACAGGGACTGTCACCCTTCAGCTCTAAGGGACAGCCAAGCCATGACTCCAGTTCACATTAGTGTGGATTGATGCTGCAGGAACTCAGGTGTGAACCTCACTTATCCTACTTGGGCAGGTTGGTGTGTACCTGCAGTTACCTCCCCTCCACCCCTGACTTTTCTCCCACTGGCCTGGCTCTCCTTCAACAGAATAGTTACTGTGAGATCTGAAAAAGTATATGTATTCTCTCTTTAGAAAGAGAGGTAAAGAACCATATTAATTTCCCATTTTATTGAGTTACTAAGAAGAAAAAGGGAAAAGATTCTTATCCTGAGACAGAATAGCCTGCATGTGACAAGAAAGGGAAATGAGAGAGAGCATAATAATAAGCAGAAAAGGGATCACACCATCTTCTTTCTTAACCAAAAGCTACATCCTCAATTTAAGGATGGGATTAGATCTCAGGTATCTCCCTCTGACTTTTCCATCAATTGTCATGGTGACTGCAAACCTCAGTTTGTAACATGGGCACCTATAATGTCTGGTGACCAACATGTGTTACACTTCAGTTGCAGACTGGCACAAACTGGCACTGGTGTGAGCTCCAGCACAGAAATTTCTGCAGAAGCCCCTGTACAAACTCACATGAGAGCTGAGTCAGGGAAGGATGATGATTTGGTCTGGGACAGAGGCAAGGCAGGGTGGGTGGCACTTGGGCTCTCCCAGCAGTGCCAGCCTCCCTCTGCACACAGGGGACACAAATACCTGCACCCACAGCTCTGGAACCCTCCTGGAGAGTTGATTCAGCTCCAAAGCCAGACATGGCACACCTGGAATTGCCCTTGGAACTCATCTGGGTTTGTAACCTCCCTCAGATCCTGCCCAGGTCAGGATGAAAGCCTACCCAACCCAAAACATGGTAAATAGAATTGGTGGGGGATATAAACCCTCAAATCATCCAGAAGGGAATTGAAATTAATTTTTTCTTATCTATTCTTATATATATTCTAATATATTTTGTCTTGCATTTTACTTGGGGGCTGGCCTGTTTTCCTTCCATCACTTCTCATACTATCCAGAGACTTCCAGCACTGACTCATGGCCCAATTATTTTTTAGCTACAGGATATACTCAGAGAACTTAATCCTGCAGCTTTCATTAAATCTGTGCCTCACTTCTGTGCAAGCTCAGCCTATGCCAGGTTGAAAGAGGCAGAGGATTAGAGCATTCCTTGAAGCCCTGAGTCTGTTTCTTTAGAGAAGAGGTGCTGGTTTGGGTAGGCATTTCAATTTCTTGGGCTTCCCTCTGCCATTTCCAAAGCAAACAAGCTTCCTGCAGTTTGGATCCAGCTCAAGCCCCAACATCCCCACTGGGATTGTCACTCACTTGCACCTCTACCAGGAAAAACACCCATGCAGCTCCCACAAGACAGTTCTTTTTCAGTGACATCTGGGATAGAAGAAAGTTATTGGTAACTTGGAGAAAAGCAGTGACAGACGAGGAAGCCAATTACACCCGACCCGACTAATTAATGCTGACTTCCACATTAAAAAAATTTCACTACTGTTCCATTTCAATTACCCAGTTGTTCTTTCCCACAGGAAAAAGGAAGCATTCTGCAACAGCAAGCTAGAAAGAAAAAAATGAAAGAAAGCTCAAGACTAGAAGGGAGGGAAAGACAAATTTTGTAATACTGGAGATTCTCACTGACATTGCTGCAGAGGCATACCTGCATGAGCACTTCCCTAACATGCTTGTCACTGCCAAAGAAAATTAATTTCCTGATAAAATAATTTGCTTCTGGTTATTGTAACTAATGATTGTAGGTGTCAGAAGCAGCGTCTTGGTTATAATCTCACAGAACATGCCTCTCAGCCCTGTGCCATGTTTAATTCTCAAGTTCCTTGCTTTTGCTGGTGATAAGCTCTGCTGTCACTCAGACATGTAGCACTTCCAAGTTTCTGCAAACAGGTACCAAGCAAGCTGAGGCTGTGATATGCTTCAGATATGACTTACCTAACCACTACAAAAATTACTTAGATTTTGTCTGAACCTCAGCCAGTTGCTGCTGGTAAATAAAGGGACTGTTTCTGGCTCAGAGAGGTGTCTTTGGATGCCTTGACAGATTTCAAAAGCACCCTGGATCCCACCTGCCAAGGCCCAGAGAAACAAGCTTGTCAAAGTTATGTGGATTCCCACACTCCAGCATCTCCCCCTAAGCACCTGTGCTGAGAGAAAGGCCTTTACAGATCATTGAATATAGATGGCTGCCACAAGCCAGGGCCTTGCATTACAATCCCATGAAGTGTCACTCCAGCAAGGAGTGTCAGACCACAGAAGGGAATCACCAGTTCCCAAGCCAATGGAATAAACTGCCAATCCCAAAGCTTGTGTGCTGCTGTTTTACAGATCCACTCCAGCTTTACACATCACTGCCACCCTGAAAAGGAAAGCCAGATCCTGCTGGCAGTGCCTACCATTTATTCATTTATGATTCTACCCTGTGCTCAGCGTCCCCAGTTTATGTTGCCCACCAGGACTGACACACTCTGTGCTCATCTGCAGGATTCCCTTGCAGACTCTGGACCCTTTCCCACACCCACCCCTTGCAATGGGAGGAAGGACAGACAAGGCTGTTTGTGCAGCATCATCCACGTGCAGCTCTCCAGCAGCTCCCTGCTGGTGTGCACACTGCTTCTGGGACTGATCAAAACACCCTCTCCTAAAGTCACATTACTCACATAAGCTGCTGGTTAATTGCTGAGAAAGAGGAGGAAAGCTTCTTCCTCACCTTCCATCTGAGCTGGCTCCCTCAGCAGCAGTTTGTGCAGAGGAGGCTTTGCTGGTTGTGGTTCTGTTGGCAGCAATATGAGAGGTAAGGCAGGAATTCCAACCTGTGCTGCCAGACTTCCTTGCCAACCACAGCACAGGCAGCTGCTTCAGCTCCAGTTCTTGCCACTCTAACTTAAAAAGTACTGTGAGGTTAAAAGAAAATTTTACAAGTGCTCCATCAAGAGTGCACTTAGCCAGCTCTGCTTGTTATGCTCTGACCTTCCAGAAAGAGGAGGAACAGGCACAAAGTCCCATCTGGACGTGTGGAGTCATGCAGGTCACAGTGTCTCACTCCAGGTGTCACCCACTTTGATCTAATGGATCTAAAGGTCATATTTTTCACTGCCACAATTTACTGACATCAGAAAATGCCAGGTTTGGAAGAGGAGGGCTGTAAGGCTCAATGTGTGGTGAGGACACAGCTCTCACAGTATTTCAGTCACATTCACTTTTTCAGCAGGGCTTTTTCCACCAGCATGAGAAGAGTGGGGGATTTGTAGCACTCTCCCAAATGAGGGAGCAGCAGGAATACTGAAATACCTGTGCACCATTCCAGCTCCATTAACTGAGCTGAGCTCATTGTGGCACAGACACAGACTCCTATTCCTCAGAACATGAGGGTGAATTCTGGGGGGAATTACTGAGTGAGAATTCTCATCACTACAGATGAGTGAGGATAACTGCAGCAAACCATGCTTTCTAGTGACCCATGAAGAATTTATTACTGGATCAGGGAAGACTCACAAAGCAGCTTGTGGCTGGGGGGCTTTCAGCAGCCTGAAAAGGGGATTTGAGCAGCTGTGTCTTTCTTTCCTCCCACATTTCTCCTCTCCCAAACAGATGCAGCTACCTGCTCTCCTCACATGAAAACCCAGTGCTTGTGCAATTAGGTTAATTAGCACTGCTATTTCATCCTCCAAGAATCAGTGAGAAATGTGGAAGCAGATGTGCAATATCCAGAGGCTGAAGAGCCCCAGGTGCCACACAGCTCAGTGGTGTGGAGCAGGACCTGGGCAAGCACAAGGCATTTCAGAACAGAAGGAAAACTTCTGGAGGGGAAGATGTGCAGGCAGAACAAGCTGCCTCAGTGCCTGAGCAGCAGGTTGGCAGATCCCCTGCCAGTACAATGAGTTCAATACTGCCAGCTGCACCAGCCATGCAGAAACTCACATTAAATATTATTACAGCTCAATGAGCACTGCCCTGTAGACCATTAGCAGAGGATGGGGCAGGGTCTCAGAATAAGCAAACAGGCTTTAATGACACATTCATCTCAGAGAAAGTCCAGGATGCTTCCTTCACAAACAAGAGATACCATGAGCTGGTTCCTATTAGTCACTGTGCAAAGGAGGGAAATGTTGCTTGCAAAAGCTGCCAGAAGCTGCCAGGGAAGCCACATCTCCAGGATACAGATTGAGGCCACCAGAACTGAGCTGAGGCAGCAGTAATGTCCCTCTGCTCTGCTCTCTTCTCCTCCTCCCCAGCACAGGCCTGGAGTCTGTGATCTGAAGCAGTTCAGAAAGAAGCAAACATCACCCTTGTCCTTATTACCCTTCTACCACCAAAGATGCAGATTTTCACAGCCACAGGAGCTGCTCAGGAGTGGCAACAAGCCAACCCAAATGGACAAGAACTGCCAAATCAAAGCATTTCAGCCAATTGTTCCCAGTTTCTTACTGCATCCCACTTTCAGACAGATGTTCACAGGCTGAGATGCTACTTGTGCTATCTCTAAGGACCAAGACCTGCAGTTAAAACACAAAAATGAAAGAAATATTTGTGGCTCTACTGTTAGTTTTTCCAGCTTTCCTGAGGCAAAGCACATCATCTGGTCTGAATTGCTCTCTATTTTGGAGTTTGAGACTTCCATCCTTTTACAACATGCCTTGTTCAGAAGACTCCTGGGATTCCCCTTCACAAGGAAACACAGGCTATTTTTGCAAAGACATTTGTAAATTGATTTTCAAAGGGACTCGCTCTGCAGCCCTGTGTGGATGTGGAACTGTGTCTGGCCCTCTGGAAACCAGGCTGTTAGCTGAGTACAAGAGGAAAGTCACTGCAAGCACTTCCCAAATCAGCCAAAGAAATGGAAACACAAGCAGTACCAGGATCTGCAACATAACCAAATGAATGAGTGTGTAGGCAGGTTGGTGTGCATGCAGGAATGAATTTAGCTGCATATAAGCCAAGATTTGGATCCAGAAGGAATTCTGTCTCCCACAGCATGTCAGAAATCCAAGGAACTGCAGGTGGTCTGTAAAGGAAACGTCATCAAAATCTTATTTGTCTGCTACTTACAGCAGAGCTCTCTGTTATTGGAATCTAATCAAGGCCAGATGCTTTCCTGTGCCACTTTACACACAAACCCATGCTATGAACTCTGCAGTTACTGTGAGGAAACTTGCACCAAGGAATTGGTTCCAGACAGCAGATTCACAGGAATGAAGCTTTGCTTCTTTGGCATAAGCACTGCCACAGGGGATGAAACATTTACCTGCTGATATATCTTGTTTGCAGTTGTCACAGACTGGTGTTTTATAGCTCCCCACGATGCTGCAGCTTTTCTGCCATGGTCTGTGCACAAGTACATTGACAGCTGAGACAAGCATGCAATATTGGCCCAAAGACCACCAGAGCTCAGCTGCCAGCTTGCTGCCCACCTCTGAGCCCTGTGTGAAGGGGCAGAGCTGAGATCCAAGGGTTAGGATGGAGAGACAGAGAAGGGATGGACACAACACTCAGTTTGGATGTGGAAAGAAGTGGCTTGCAGCATATACACTGTGAGACACTCCACTGAGAAACACCTCCAGAGACTGGACACTCTGGATGTCCAGTCCAGTCTGGATGGCAAGTCCAGCAGAAGGAGCAGCTTTCAGCATGGTCCAAGCGTGGGGGAGCTGAATCTCTTTCAGGGCCTCTCTGGAAAATCATCCCTTAGATAAGAAATTGATTCCTTAGAATAACCAATGCTAGAAGTATCTCACCCTCTTCTGCAGACCTCCACATTTTCTCTTTATGCTCTAAATTTTCCTTTCTCAATTCTTTAAGTAATTGGTCACTTCTTACTTAAAACCTTTAAGTAGTTGGATAGTTTTCAATCCTTAATATAATTGGTTCATTTTCTAAGGCACCCTAACCCTATAAAAGCCCCTTCAATAATTTATGTACTCAGACTGTCTAGCAGTAAAATCCAAAAACTAGTCTGAACTTTCAGGCAAAGTAAATTTAGCTTTAAAAACAAGCTGATGTCTATATTGTCCAGATTCCCAGTTTAACTGGAGCCCATTGTGTTACTGAGTCACTTTCATGCTTTTGTGGGCCTGTCCACCTCCCCATTTCAACTCAGCTATAAAAATTGGCTTGGATATTAAACCTGGTGCATGAGTTTCAGCTGCAGAGCAAGTGGGAGGATGTGCAAGGGAGGAGGTGGAGGGGAAGTGGTGGCTATGGAAATATGAAGACAGAGGATTTGGTCAGGTTTGATTTATAAGAAGGAGTCAGGGTTGCTTTGGGCATTTCTCAAACATGTTTAAAATGCCCCACTGGGCTCTAATTCAAACCTGAGTCTGCAGCCCCATTTTCTCCAGTAATTCATTTCCCTTGTTGAAAGGAGGAACAGAGAGAACTTGTTGGATTCAGGGAATCAAGTGTGCTGCATTTGCAGCAGTACCCCAAGTGGTAGAAGGATTAGATGTTGTTTTGTGGGGTTTTTTTCCCAAATCGTCTCCAAAGATTTAAATACACCTCCAAAGCAGTTCATTCTCAGCTCCTGGGTGTAACACAGAGCCAAGAAACAAGTCAACATGCCCCTAGGAGCAAAGAGTGCTTTGTGCATCATAGATCAGGGATTGCATAAACCCTTTGCAAACACCTACCAGATCCAATTCCTTATTCCTCTAGGGAAATAGGTGGCATTATATGCAAGTCCACAAATGAATTAAGCAAGGTTCCAGATGAAGTCAAGATTCATCTCTGATGGAATTCATCTGTTACTTTTGCTGACTTTCACAGAAGTTAAATACAGACCAAGCAAGTTACAGCTAACATCATTCAGCTTTAGCTGCCAAATGAGGAGCAGCAGTGGTACCATTTAGCCATTTAACAGTGACTCAGAGACCCTGTGACTTGCTAGCCCAACATCAGCCCAGTGATCTCAGAGTAAAACTAGAGATCTCCCAGAACATTCCTCTTTGTTCAAGTCAAAGAGATTTCTGCTATGCAAAAGTGAGAAGGGAAGAAAGTCTGTGGCAGCATCAGACAGGATGCCCTTGAAGCCCACAGAAGCTTATCCATGTAGTTAGCTTAGCAGGGAGATCCCAGGTAATATTCTCAGTAATAAATGCAAATCACTTCAGTGACATGACTGCAAGTGAGATGCAGCTGCAGAACCAGGCCCCAAAAGCATTCACACCTTCAAGTCCAGGAGGAAAAATGATGCTCACCCTTAAATCTCCCCCCATAAAGCAGCAGAGAGTCAAGGCCAGCAGCAGCTCAAGAATCAGATGACTGCCAGTGTGTCTTTCAACCCCTTTAAACACACTGGCCTCTCCCCTTTCTCCATTCTTTATGAAACATGAACTGCCTTCTATTCAGGAGAAGCTGTTCTGTATTAACAGAGCTTGGCAGAGATCAGGAAGTAACTGTGCCAACTTTCAAGCTTGCTGCCTTCAAGGCAGATGGCAGGGAAAATATCCCAGCCTTGTCCCCCAAACCACTTCTCCCAGCAAGCAAAGAGAACTCAAAAACAGGAAAAAAAGGGTGAGGTATCTGTGGAGCCTTAATTTCAGTGCAGGAGCCAGCCTCTGTCTGGGGTGCCCTGCTCTGCTGTGGGTGTGCTTGCCTTCCCACCGGAGAGCAAAGCTGTAGTACTGCCACAATCTGCAGCTCAGAACAAAGGCACAGCCTCCATTGGAATTTTATAGGCTGAGTTACAAGCAGAAGGAGGAGATGCCCTGCCTCTCCAAGTCAATGATGCCGCTGCCATGAAAAGAAACCAGCACTGCTGGTGGCTGTGCTGAACTGAACTTTTATGGGACAGTAAATCCCTCTGGAGCAGCTGGAAGGACAGAATTCCCAGGTGCTACCGACCCATACCTGATCACAAGAGCTGCAGGTGCAGAGCATCCTCTAGTTCCCTCCAGCAGAACTGCTCTGCCATTCCCACATGAGGTCTTCCAGGGGCAGTTCAGTCCCTGGGGGTTCAATTCACCCCAGGAAGGTGGATCACACCCAGAGCAGGTTCAAGTTGACTCCTGAGCTGTGAAAGGCTCAGTGTCCAGTTGTGGTGGGATCCCCATCACCTTGTTCCTGCAGAAGGAGGGCAGAATTCCTGGCTCTAACCAACCAAAATTCACCTCTGAAACTTGTTTTACCACCTTTTTATGTCTATATTTTCTTCTGTTAATTGTGTGCCACTCCAGTTATTAATCGTTTCTGGTTTTCAATACTACAAAAGCGTGACTCAGTAGCCGTGCTCAGACCTCAGCAAGCTTCCTTTGGTTAATGACAGTATAGCAGGCAAGAGAGTCGTAAATAACATTCAGCTGGGTGCTAATGCAGAGAGCTGCTGAAGCTCACGCCTGCAGCACTCTGCTATCAATGGGACAATTTACAAACTCACACATAGTTAAGCTTTGCTGAAATGTATCCTGGATGGGGGTCAATGGAAAGTCTTTTGCTGACTTCACCTAGAGCTGGATTAAGCACTTAACTCTTACTCTGTCTCCTCCATACTCCTGAATTATTCATTACGGGCTAGACACTGCAATCCATACTCACACTGCGCTTAATCTGTCCTTTAAATTGACTTGCATTAGTCTGAGTCACAGGCAGCACAGCCTGTAACAGTGTCACTGAATGCAGCAGAGCTATCCATGAAATGAGGAGAGGAGAGGTGGCAGGATCCAGGATCCAGCCCTTAGCAAAGGTATTGGTAAGGACAAAACTGAGAAAAAAAAAAATCACCCGAGTAAAGCTACAAGAAGATAAACGAACTCAGGTAAATCTGTGTGAAATCAATCATTTAAAGAGATAGCCTGTTCTGCGGCATCACCGCAGGAGATTGAGTTCTAGAAACTAATATTTCATTGCTCAGCTTCTTCACGAGGTCTGAGAACACATTCCCAGAGCCGAAGGATGGTTTTCACACATGCCTTGTGAGGATTGCTTACCTCTCTAAAGAGAGAGAAGCGGCGAGGTGTGCGGAAAGGAAAAAACCGAAGGACATCTGCTATTCTTGACTGGTACAAAAGCGATAAAAACTGCCCGGACTGCTGCGGCCGGGGTAAGAAACACTCAGAAATTCCTTCCTCTGCCAAGATCGCAGTAACCAGGCTCTCAGGCCACACTACTTGCTCTGATCCTGAAATCCCCTCCAGCTGTTCAAAGCGCAGATAAACTCGCATCACAGGAGAGCCGATTACCTGAACCTTTCACCGCTAAACCCAAATCTACAGGCTGATACCTCTAAACAAACAATGGATTAAAAAAATAAGCCAATCAGGAAAGTAAAAGGAGAAATATTTTGCACTACACTGAGAAATATAATGGGATTTGATTTTTTAGAATTAACTCGTCTGTTCAGTTCTCATTTACGTTAGTGCTTGATAAGATTAGAGGATTAAACCAATTGTATGCTAAATCCTAGGTGCTGAAGAGAGTCTTGCGAGGATTTTCTGCATGTTGGCATGCACAGAGACCACAGCAGCATTACCCAGAGACCCTGGGACTCACAGAAGAACCCGTTCAAACTTCAGGAATAAAAATCACAGCTTATCCAGATTTTCTGTATGCACCAGGGTATGAAGTTCTATCCTGCTCTAGTTTCACTCAAGCTTATTTATTAAGTACCCATACCCAGCAGGCAAGTCTCTGTATAAGCAGCTCTTATCTCGGAGCACTGGCATCAGGAGAGAATTACAGATGTGCTGTGGCTTTTTTGGAAGCAAAATGTTAACACAGTGTGCATACCCTCTCCCTGTGCCAAACAGAAATGCACCATCCTATCACTCTCATGTGGTTTGATTACACAAACACACACATCACAGCCACCCCAGAAACTCCTGCAGGATTGTTAACACTTCATTTGCAGTTCAGGAATGACAGATACAGAATGGGTCAGTTTTCCTGTAACTTAACTGCTTGCTCTGTTGGTGTGACAAAGGCATTTGTGATGTTTAATTCATTAATGCTGAAAAAATACAAGATCTTGGGAGGCACTGCCAAGGACACACTAGGTATTGAGGGAATTTTTAGCACCTAGCAAACACATTTCCCCCAAACATCTAAAAACTAACAGCGATTTCACCAGTGTGAAATCCCTCATTTATGTGTCCCCAAATCACACAGAGTCAGTCAGATATTTCCATCCTGACTCCCTGTAAGTGCCCTATTCTATGGCAAGGAGACTGTGCACAACAAGGATGTCAATAAAGCTAAAAACACTACACTATAGCCAGTCAGGGAAATCTGGACAGAGTATCAGTGACTTCAACTTGTGGCTGGAGTTGTTTTCACCCCTGAGGATGAATTTGCCCTGTACATTGCAGAAACTGAATCACAGTTGTCACCACCGTGGGCAATCAGAGATTGGATGACTGCTGATGCTTCTCCCCAAATTCAGTCCAGTTCTCACACATGACACTGTCTGGGCTGGTCCAGACATGCTGGTCTGGGCCACTGCTCCCTCAGCTTCCCCTTGAGCCTCTAGGTGAAACACAAACACTGATGGGTAGTTTCTCCTTGAATCATTTTCCTGTTAGACAAGCAATCTCTCTCTGTAGAGGAATATCTTCCCCACGGGAATACTGCAGGAACTCACAGGGGCAGCAGGAAGAAAGGAAGAATGGATCTTTTATCATATTAAGCATTTCCATTCCATCTTTGTTGCCTTTTTCACTAGCTCAGTTCTGGTTTATTCCAGGCATAGGAAATCAAGCTATAAGGCTCCAAGGGGTAAAGAGACTAGCTTGATGAATCTAAACTCTAAAGGTGCATCCAGGGTGATAAAAGAAGTGTAGCTATTGAAACATCTCTCTCCTATACAGTTGTGTTGCTAGGTTTCCATCTAGATACACAGTCTAAAAGAGCAATTAAAGGGAGCTGATGCTGTGGATTCTATCTTTATCAGCACTTCACAAGGTTACTGGTGAGAAAGAGGGAGAAATATTGTCCCCAAGCAAAGTTGTTCTGATGAGAACAGACAGCTTGTTTCAAAAGCTTACAGAAATTTTCATGGGGAAATTCTTCTTAAAAGCCTAAGTTTCTAGGGTAGCAAATTTATGTGTACCAGGATGTGGCTTTGTAAGCAAAAAGTCTGTGTGTTTATTTGTCATTTGAATTGCTCTTCCAAAGCACAAATCCTCACCCCACTTAACTAGTCTGTCTTACCGCAGCAGAGGAGGGCATGCATCCTTTAAAAGGCTTATTTTAAAGGAACTTATTTATTTGTCTATTACATTAAACACCAGCAGACTCTGCACAGCTGTCAAAACATTAGTTCTAATAATTGCATAACTGAAAGCTGTTAAGCAGCATGCTGCTGTACCTGTGCACAAAACAAAGGTGCCAAGACACAGGATGCAGCAGCACGGCAGCTGCAAGGTCCCACTCATGCCTGAGGCTTCCACTTCCAGCTTACTCTGTCTGGCATGGAGTTTTTTAGTTACACTTAGCTCCCAGCGTCTCAAGTGCTCTTAAATACTTGGGCAGTAGCAACCAGCCCTGGTCTTTTGGGTTGGTCATCACATCACCAAGGGGAAAACAGAGGAGATCCTTTCCTCCAGGACAGTGGCTGTTTTACTGGCACATCTTTGGAGACCACCACGGGGATCAAGCTGATTTGGGACTGTTGCTAAGCAATGAAATGTCCTTATTAAGTGGTGTGGTGTTTTTAGACAGGAAAAGTCCATTTCTACACGAGCTGGTATAAAACAGAAAGGTTACCTTATGTGTGCTAGTTACGTGATGCTCTTTATATCTTTTGGACGCACAGCAGATGGGGATCCTGTCAGGCTGGACCTGCTAACACCTGATTCTGCTCCTCCTCAGGGAGGCTGGCCAAGCCTCCGTGAAGCCAGGGACACAAAGCTGCTCAGTTCTGGCACCCAACTTTTCCCCCAGGAGAACAGCCCTGCTGCAGGCACAGCTCAATCAGCTCATTATAGAGGCAGCCTCCCGGGAAACGATCTCCCTGTGCATATTCATGAACTATCCACAGCTTCCAGGGAGAGTTGGCTAAACACACAACCGAGGGATTTAGCTGCTGGATTCCCAGGGGGAAAGAAAAAATGGAAAGGGGAGTGAAGGGGGGATTTAAAAAAAAACCAAAACAAAACCAACAAACAAACAAAAAAGGCGGAAAAAAGCGGTGTTGTCTCTAAGCACTGCGGGACACGGGAGCCCGACCGATACTTCGGGTCACCCCCCGGGCAGAGCCGAGCGCTGAGGAGATGGCATCACGGCAGAGGGGTGTGCTCAGAGACTCCCCAAACCCCGCAGACCCCCGGGGCCGCGGAGCGCATCACTGCCCGCGGCCGCGGAGCGCATCACTCGCCTCGGCCGCGGAGCGCATCACTGCCCGCGGCCGCGGAGCGCATCACTGCCCGCGGCCGCGGAGCGCATCACTCACCTCGGCCGCGGAGCGCATCACTGCCCGCGGCCGCGGAGCGCATCACTCACCTCGGCCGCGGAGCGCATCACTCACCTCGGCCGCGGAGCGCATCACTGCCCGCGGCCGCGGAGCGCATCACTCACCTCGGCCGCGCCGGGCGGCAGCAGCAGCGGGCTCGCAGCGATGCCGGGCAGCGCCGGCTCCCGCCGTACCGGGGCTCGCTGCAGCGACAGCCGCGGTTCCGCTCCCGCAGCCCTGACCCGGCCCCGACGCCGCCTTTTGCCGCCGCTCCGCCGAGCGCCGTGGGCGGAAGGGCGGGCGGGCGAGCGGCGCTGTACCGGGGAGCGGAGCGGAGCGGGGAGGGGAGCAGAGTGGTGCGGTGCGGTTCGGAAAGGTGCGGAGCAGAGCAGAATGGTGCGGAGCGGAGCGGTGCGGGGAGCAGAGTGATGCGGAGCAGAGTGATGCGGTGCGGGGAGCGGTGCGGTGCGGAGCAGAATGATGCGCAGCAGAGCAGAGTGATGCGGAGCAGAGCAGAGTGATACGGTGCGGTGCGGGGAGCAGAGTGATGCTGTGCGGTGCGGGGAGCAGAGTGATGCGGAGCAGAGCAGAGTGATGCTGTGCGGTGCGGGGAGCAGAGTGATGCGGAGCAGAGCAGAGTGATGCTGTGCGGTGCGGGGAGCAGAGTGATGCGGAGCAGAGCAGAGTGATGCTGTGCGGTGCGGTGCGGAGCTCTGGGGCTGCCGCCGCCCCGCCGGGCTGCGGGCGGCGCTGTGGCCGCGCTATGAATCGCGGATATAAACCGTGTGTATAAACCGCGGATATAAACCACGGATATAAACCACGGATATGAACCGTGCCCTGTGCGCGGCCCCCGCCCCATCGGCCCCGCTGCGGTGGCGCTGAGCAGCAGCCCCGGTGGGAAGGCAGCGGCACCGCAGGGCCCGGTACCGCCGACAGGGCTCGGTACCGCCAGGAGGGGTCGGTACCGCCAGGAGAGCTCGGTACCGTCGGGAGGGCCCGGTACAGGCGGGACAGCTCGGTCCCCCCGATACGGCCCCGAGCCGGGGGCACTCCGAGGGCGAGGGCCGGTAACGGAGCTGCGGGTGTCCCCTCCGGGATGCGGGACCGTGCGGTGCCCGCCCGCAGAGGGAGCCCTTGGTTCGGACAGGGATGGCAATGGCTCGTGTGACTGATGGCAGGCTGGCATGGGGTCCGGCTCTGGCACTGCCGCCACCCGAGACCTGGCGCGGCTTGGGACGGAAACTTGTGCAGCAGCTGGTCGGTGCTGCAGGTCCAGCCCGTCCTAGAGCCAGGACTTTGGGAAAGACTCGTCATGAATCTCTCTGATGCACTGCTAGATAAATGCTCTATACAGGATGTATCCATATGCGTCAAGTGGCAGAAATATGCAGTAACAATCCCTGAATTAAGTAGAAATCATTAAACGGGAGGCAGCAATTATTAATTAGGGTGCTGGGGCAAATTGTTTATACATTCATACTTGCCTCTCATGGAGCAAGGCATTCTGCACAACTGATCATCTAGCTTGCCCTGCCCTTGCCTTGGCTTTCAGGAGATGCAGTCCCCTCTATGATAAAGACATCTCTGAGTACAGGAGCTTTGCTTAGTGGTCTCTAATTACTGTGCTGGATACAGTGGTTTTGTATTTATTTATTTAGTGCTCTTCTGGCTTTGGAGGCAGAGAAAAAGAGCAATAGTCTCCCCCATCCTTGGCCTGTGTACTGGAGTGACCTTTCACTGTAATGTGGACTCCTGCAAGAGCAGGATTATGTTAGTAAATTGCTGAACAACTACCCAGTGGTAATGGCTCTTAATCAGGTTACAAATGTAATGTAGCCTAAACTTGTTTTGTCCTATATTCTCACTTACGTAAGTGTTGATGGTGCTTCAGAAAAATACCTATTTTCAGGCAGATTTGTCAAGTCGGTATGAAACAGAAAGCAGTGCAGTAAAACAAGCCCATCACCTGAGTCTGTCTCCAAGCAGGCTGTGTCAAAAGCTCTTTCTGATGCATCACCTGAAGCGAACAGGAAGTGAAGCAGACAAAGCCAGACCATCATCTTCCTTGTGGGGCTCCAAGGAATGCAAATTTAATGAGGCTTCTGAAGTAAAAATGCATTCCACCAGCTTTGTACACTTCTGCCAGTGATAAAGGTGTCTGCAGAGAAGGTGACCGGTGTGGGGTTTGCAATTTATTGAAAACTGCAAGTGTACAGTAAAGGGAAAAATTGCTTTTCCTAACTTTGCTGATGTTGCAAGCACAGCCCACGCTGATGTGAAAGACAGTGCTCAATCAATCACTCAGCAGAGCCCAGCAGAGTGCAGGAGTTATCAGCAGCCCTGCTTCTGAGCACTCAGTAACACGACCCTCCTCAGAACTATTCCTGACCCTGACAGCTCCAGGTGCTGCAGACACACACCCCAACTCTCCTCAGAACTATTCCTGACCCTGACAGCTCCATGTGCTGCAGACACACACCCCAATCCTCCTCAGCAGTGTTCCTGACCCTGACAGCTCCATGTGCTGCAGACACACACCCCAACCCTCCTCAGAACTATTCCTGACCCTGACAGCTCCATGTGCTGCAGACACACACCCCAACTCTCCTCAGCACGGTTCCTGACCCTGACAGCCTTCCAGGTGCACATAGATGTAGCAGTGTGGAACTGGATGGTGAGTGTGCTACCTCTCCTAGCATCTTGTGAGAAAGCTCAGACAGGCACAGGCAGTCACTGAATTCACAGTTACACACAGCACAGAGAAGTCAGTGAAGAAAGATGAGAAGGTTCTCCTGTATAGAGCTCCAGCAAGGTTCATTGCCAAGCCACACTGAAGGAGTCCAGGGACTAAAGACAGAAATCACTGCAGTGTCTGGGTTAAGTATGGGGTCAGGGGACAATGGTCTGAGGGCACAGGGCTGGCACAAGGGCAGGGCAAAGGGCAGTGACCTGTAGGGAATAGGGAGAGATAAACATAGTGCTGCAGAGGACCACAAGAGAAGCCTTTTCAGATAGTGAGGCATTCTCCAAGACTGTGCCAGATTTTTCCAGGGTATTCCCCTAAAAATTCCCCTAATAGGCTCAAGGGCCTCTTCAGATAAGAACACACCTTGTGAGCTGTCCCCACTCACCTTTGGGCAGATGCTCCCCAGGTTGTGTGATGTACACAGGGGGGAACAGTCACAGAGTGCTGCTGGCACACCTGCACAAAGACAAACCCTTCCTATCTCCTCTCTGCACAAATCAACTCAACCACTGCACTGTTTAAAACATTTACATGGTTTCCTAAGAATTAAAACCACAGCACCTTCCTTCACAGGCACAGCACAGAGCTACACTAGCCCTTAGCTGAACTAGAATTTTCTCTTTTTGTGCTAGCACCTACAATATGTACATGAAGAATATGCCTTTCCATTCAACATAGAGACACTCCAACTGCCACATGCAGCATGAAGTGTCACTACATGAACACCTCTGCACAGCACTCAGAAAGCCCCATGGTAGAATGCTCACCTGGATGTAAAGGGCTGACAATCCTGCACTATGGCAACTTCTGTGATTTCAATCTCTTCTCATTCTGCATTGGAAAGAAATAAAACATTTCAAATATTTGAGGATGAGAGGGCCAATATAGTGCCCAGGAGAAATCTTCATACCTGGTTTAACATTACCTTCCATGTCCCTCTGTGTTCATAGAGCATCAGTTTGTAACTGCTATCACTTTCCTCCCTCAGGCCTCATAGAAGTGTTCAATAAAACAAGGCATGTGCTGCCAAAATGAGGACACAGTTCATTACATGTTTAAATCTGCAATACTGAGAATGTTTTACTCAGACACAAGTTGAAACTGTGTGAGCAACACATGAACATGAACTGTGTCCAACTGTACCTCATTACTTGCACATAACTCTACACAAAGGTGTCAGTGCAGATTCCACTAACAGTGCAAATGCATCTACAAAGAATTTGCATTATCTGTGGCTCTTACTAATGGCACACATGCCCAGTCAAACAGCACAGGGGCTGAGGTGCTGCACACTGCTGTCCTCAGCTGCACAGGTAGAAACACACACACCAGGGGACATCAGCACTGTATGGCACTCCTGGGTGGCAGCTGCAAATCCACCTGTCCACAGAGTCACAGGCAGGGAGCAAAGAGATTCCTACTGTCCCTAAAACCATTCATGGCTAAAGGATGCCTTCTGGAGTTGGGAAACTGAAGGAAAAACCCTTCCCCTTTATTCATGTCTCACAGCCTCAGCACAGGCACCTTCCACACCAAGATCAGGCACCACTGGCCACTCCTCTTGCTTATATTTATGGTCCCTCTCTGAAATGCTGAATGCTCATCAATGCAGAATAAAATTTCTATGTGTTGTATATTTATATAAACCTCAGCCCTGTTCTGACCAAGGAAAATATCTTCTAGTTACCACTGATTCAGGCCACTGAATTCTAATTACCAGCCCATTATCTCTTGCTCAGGCAACATTAGTACTCAAAGATTCTGTT
The DNA here is from genome assembly GCF_903797595.1 of Erithacus rubecula. Taxonomy (NCBI): domain Eukaryota; kingdom Metazoa; phylum Chordata; class Aves; order Passeriformes; family Muscicapidae; genus Erithacus; species Erithacus rubecula. Next base: position 2,725,931 of record NC_136676.1, on the reverse strand, counting down.
AAACATTTCCCAGATGCAGAAACAATCTCTTCCCCAAAGAGCAGAGGTAATGGCACACACACAGCCAGCCCCCTTCTTTTATTGGGTAACATTTCTCATATATTTCATGAGAGCCAGATGGCACCATCTGAACAGCAGTGAGCTCAGGAGCCTCCAGCCACATCAGGACAAGGGAAGGGTGTCCCAGCCCTGCAAGCAGTTAACCCCATGCTGCTGTGGGCACTCATGACAGCAAGGCTCTTTTAATTAAATTCACATGTAGAAACCTAAATCACCACTGCTGACAGGTAAAACACTACAATTTGGGGGGCAGGAAGAGTATCCCCAGTCTTGAAGCTTGCTGGGAAATTCTGCAGATTGTCATAGAGAAAAAAAGAGATGTTGAGACAGTGTGTGTCCTAAACCCCTGCTGTGTGTGCAGCTTTTTCCTTGCAGTTAAGAGAAGCTAATGGTTTTATGGAAGTTATTTGCTGAAAAGGCCTTCAGTGCACTATTTAATGGAGTTTCACCAGCATTCCCCAAAGGCTTCCAGACTGCATTAGTATCCCACAGTTCACATCCTTGCCAAAAAAGCCTTCTCACCCTGATGCCTCTACTCTGTCTGTGGAGTGTAGGGATATCAGGAGTATCACAGTGTCTCCTGTGCTCTCCTTCCTACTGGAGTCATGAAGCCCCAGGTAGTAATGAATATTCACAACACAAACATTAGCAATAAGTATCGTGCTATTAGGACAAAAATATATTTCAGGCAAAAAAACTGGGAGAGTAAAACCGAGAAATGTTCTTTACTCCTGAGCTCCCAGAGCTGCTGAATAGCATTTTCCTGAGCTGTAACTGGTGGTGTTTAAAATGCAAATCAGTCTTGGGTTTCTGAGAGACATTGTAAAAAACCCCAGAAAAACAGAGCCATACAACAAAGCCTTATTGTATTGTAATGAATGTGAGATTTGCAGAGCTGCCTCCATGCCAGGGATGCACAGTGGATGCAGGCCAGGGGCTGGGGAAGCTCTTGTCCCAACTCTCTTCTACCACAAACTCATTGTGTGACCTTGAACAAGGCATCCCTTCCTCTGTGGTGGGGTGTTCATCAGAGTACACAGGGGAAGGGGGGAGATGAGGCCATTTCTGTACCTCCTGGTGAGGTTATCCACTACAGACCACCCTGAGACAGAGGACAGCACAACTAATACAGCAGCTGTTTTCAGGGCTCAACAGGGCCTTCTTGTGGCAACCTTTCCTACTTTTTTTCCTATTCTTGATGGTTTTGAAAGCAAAACCAGCGAGAGACTCCAAATCAGAAATACAATTTAATAGGAAAAAAAAGAAGAAGAAAAATAAAATACATGTGATAGTACAAAAGGAACACCACTGACAGAGTCAGAACATAACCTGAGTTGTTAGTGTGGTGCTAGCAGTGCAGATGAAGGGGTCTTTACTGCTGGTAAAGCAGAGGCAAAGAGTGCCATATTCCATTGCCAGCCCCCTGAGCTCCCCATCAGCCATGGAGTCAGAGCTGTTAACTGAGTTCCTTGGCTGTGTTTTCACAAGCAGAAATGCCCCAGTAGCTGCCCACCTTCAGGTAGCAGAAGTTTCAGGTCCCCTCAGCTCTTCTGTGTCACAGATACAAATCACTCAGAGTCTTCTGATGCATTTCAGAAATTATTTCTCTAAGGAATGCAAGATCCCAATGGGGGAACACATCCTGAAGCAGTCACACTGAGGAAAAGTCAGGGCATTCCAATAATAAAACTCCCAAAACTTCAACCCCAGAAGCCAAAAGGTAGGTTTTCAAATCAATATTTAAACCTCTAAGCATCAAATCTGAAGCTCCAATTACATGGAACATAATTTGTGAGTACCCAAGGCTTTTAAAACTTGGTCATTTATTTCCAGATATGTAAATTTTCCTATTTACATAAAAACTTCTCAGAAAATGTTCTACATTACCAGCAGAACATTTCAGCTCTTCTCTGGAAACACAAATCTTTAAGAAGCACTGACTGGAACAAAAATATATTAGTTTAGGCTATTTAGTTTAGGCTGAAATATTTAGAGTTTAGATATTCCTCTTTGAAGCAATTAAAATGTACTTAAGCAAAGCATCATTTTCAACTCCTTCTCCACCAGATATGCAGTGTGGACAATCAGAAGATTTTGCATACTGGTAGCAGCAGTAAAAAAGTGCTTCTGAAAATGAGGTGGGAGAAATACCTGCTCCAGGAAGGCAGAACAAAATAAGGAAAATAAGGAGGAGGACAGGAACTCAAAGCAACCTATTCACACACTGAAGAGTGAGTGCATACCCACTATCACTTTGGAAATGTTATTAATCTCTTCAAATGTTGCAGAACTGAGCAAGGAGAGCTTGCAGAAGTGATTCAAGTTCAGAAAATTACCAGAAAGCAAACAGTTTCTATAAAACAAAAAATGGAGACAAGTGTCCCCTGAGAGATGAGGCTGGAGAAATGTCTTTTGCAGTTGCTTTTGGTAATGTGCCCTTATTTACCAACACAGTGTTGTTAGAAAAAAGGTAAAGTGGGAAGTATAAGCAGAGGAGCAGACAGACAGTACACAGCCAGGAAAAAGCCAGACTGGCAGATTGATAAAATATTCTTAGGTAAGTAACAGTCTGAAAGATAGGAAGGTGCAGAGAGAGGTTTAGAGATGAGCTTAATACTTCTGTGATTCATTTGCATTAAGCTCAAGTAGTGTGTGTGGCTTGTGTTTTACTTGTTAGTTTTGCTTCCCTGACTGCCTCAGGTGCTGGCAGAGAATTGTTTTGCTGAAGTGGGATGTTTTGGAAATTCATTGTCCCTGGGAAAAAATGGGGACCATTTCACAAAATTCTGGAAAACTTCTTCAGGTTCTGAAACTCCAAAGAAAAAGAGTTACATGAGAAGTGGTCAGGCCTCTTCCCTATAGTGGAAGTCCAGCTTTTTCTTCTCAGAGTCATAAAATCAGAAACTATCAGCAGCCTTCCTACTGAGCTTCACATGAGAACATTGTGCAAATTATGGAAATGTTGTTCATCCAGCCATCCTGCAGCAGATGGCAAAGCAGTGAAAATGGCCAGAGCTGGTGGGTGGCATGGATGAGTTCAATACAGCCCTGAGATTCCACCAGTGCCCATCAGCAGTCTGCTACATTCATTCATTTATAATTATTTCCTATTTCCCCCTGCAGTTATATTTTAGAATTGCCATTATTTAGATACCTGTAAGGATCCAATGTAGCTCACATGACCTTGACTCAAAGCAGAGCATCCAAGATCAATTCCAGGATCCCCTTTGTAATCCAAGCCCAGGCATCAGGCACTGGGACACTGAAGCCCTTGCAGCCAGAAACAGGACTCTGGTATTGCAGAACCTCTTCTGCCATGATTCTGTCTGAAACAACAGGAAGGAAAGTGAAAAAGCAGGGAAATATGTAGGTACAGGAAGGAGAATACTCAGAAGAGTAAAAATGTTAAGGAGACAGGTGAGGGAATTAAAAATAGTACAACAAGTTTTAGAAAACCAGTTCTACAACGTAGGACTGGTACTTATAATTTCTGTTACAGAACTTCTGCAAGATGGATAGAAAAGTTGCAGAGAAGGAACTTCCTTACATTTAGTGTTGAACTCCAGGAAAAGTATTAATAGAAAGAAAAAAAGAGGAAGTTAAAACAAGAATAGGAGACAGCCCCTGAAGTTGTGCAGTTACAGCCCCTGCAAGCCCAAGGACCTGAGGAAGGGAAAGGAAGAGATAGCTAATGGAGGAACTTGGAACTCCATAAAAATATCAGTTGCTTCTAGATGTGGTGCATGCTGCCTTCAAAGTCTTGGCTTGGAGCACCATCTATTTTTTGGGTGCTCACTCTCAAGTGCTGTTTGGCTTCTGATGGATGCTGCTGTGACAAGTGCATTAAACTCAGCAAAAGTGAGCCTTAGTAAGCTCTGAAAACCAGGGTCCATCACTTCTCAGAATCCTTACAGAACAGTCTGGCTCCAGCCAGATGCCAGCATTCTCACAGCATGCAGAGCATGGCTGGTGGCAGCACGAGAAAGTCTATATGTAAGCTGAGTCTCAGAACAAGGATGTGTTTTTTTAGGCTTTACTAAACCCACAGGCTCATTACCCAGCTCCTGTTTCCAGGGAGGAGCAAGTGGGTGAGAGCTCTCCCTCCTGTGACTGCAGATCTCAGCCAAAAGCTGACAGACTGTCACTGCTCCTGCTGTGGCTGGGATTTTGCTGCCATTTGAGCCAAGAGCAGTGCCAGCCCAGGTGTGACCTTCTCTGCCCCTAAGCCTGCATCCCCCAACACTCCCTACCTCCAAGCAGCTTTTGCAAAGAATCTGACTCTCTGGTCCTGTAAAGAGCTGCCCAGCTCAATATGGAATTAGTAGAATCTGAGTTATTAATTGTCTACAACAATTAGCCAGGACACCTGGGTCTTCTGGCAGCTTGGTTATTCTGTGGGAGCCAATTACAGTCTCTACATTTTCATGCCATTTTATCCACAGGCCATAAAAGCTGCTCCTGCAGCTCTCTGTTCATCTCCTTTACTCTGATGCACATCCAGTCCATCCTGAGACAGGGTGAAGTCGTTTCCTGTCTTTTCATATTTCCCTGAAATCAAAAACTTGCAGTGTGCATAACTGATGGGATGGATATGCAGAGCTAGCACACTTGACAGAGAAGAACAGAAAAGGTCTTCCCAAAGCTCACTTATGCCTTAGAAGAGAAGATGCAGAGATCTTGCTGGACTTCTCCCCTTGCATCCACTTGCTCAGTCAACAGACCCCATCATCCAGTTGAGCTTAATGAGAGATATTTCTCATTCTGCAACCCCCCCAACTCCATCTGAGACAGCTCTCATGGTATAGATCAGTCACTGTAGTGGCAGTGAATCTGAAGGGTTTAGAGCAGTTTATCCTCACTGAGGACTTTGACAGTGAGTGCTGGGTGAGACACTGGGCTGCACCAGGCATGTCACTTAATGCCCAGGTGTGCAATGATCCTTCACTGCTTCCCAAGGTTTCTCTGAGGTTACATGTGGACATTGCTGAAGGCTCAAGGAAAAATCCAATTCGGATTTTTTCCAGCCTGTTGACTTTCTCAGTTCCAGTTCAAATCTTTCTCAGGTTGGGAACTTTTCTCAGAGACAAACAAGAGAAGGAAGAATGAAGAACACAGGTTAACACCTGTTGTTGATCACAGAGCAGTGTGTGTGCTTTGTGATGTTTTGCAGAAAGCATGTTTTCAAAGAGGTGTTGCCTTCTTGGACCAATGAGCCTTTTCCATTCTGTATTGCACGATCTATCCTATATAAGTGCCGTGGCCTTTCAATAAACCTTTTCTTGCTACTTTGGAAGAGCTCCTATGTGTGTTGCTGTATTATTCCCTGTTCCTAATCAGACAGTGACAGTTACATCCACCAATATCCATGTGCTATGCTCCTAGAATAACAGCAGCCCTGTGAATACATCACTGAAACCATGCTTGGCCCCACCAGGAGCTGGGGCTGGTGCTGGGATGATGCAGGAGCCTCCACAGAGTGTTCTGAGTGCCTTCAGCACAGCAGGCTCCAAGCCCAGCCAAGCAGGGACCTGCATCTCTCAGGAATCCACTGATGCACCAGAGTTAATTTCTCTCCTACAGCAGCCATCTGGGATCTCAAATGTTAAATCTGTAACTTTTGTGAACTTTGGAATGCAAAACAATGTTAGAAACTCACATTATTTATCTGACACACCTCACCCACCACTGCTGAGGAAATAAATCCCTATTCTGTGTTCAGGAAACAAAGCTATTTCTGTCACACAGGAAACCATCTGAAGCTTTTGAAATAATCAGTTTTTAATATTTGCTAATCTTTGCTTTTTGTTTTTGTACATCAATTGGGCCTCTTCACAAACAATTTTGTGAAGGGGCCTGATTGATTTTGCCTTTTCAGCCCTTTTTAATTATCAGCTTTGCAGGCTGGTAAGAGGCTGGTCACAATTTTCATTAGTGATTTGTGATTTGGATTGCTCCACTTCTGTTATGGACAGCATCTCAGCAAAAATCAATAACAAATTAAATCACAGTAGGCAGTGTGACTAGGGAAAAGTGGCCTTTCACTGTGAGAAAAAAAAAAAGTTTGCATTTTTTAAAATTAGAGATAAATTGAGAAGAGATAACTTTGTAGCTTCATCAAAAGTAGCCATGCTGGGAAGGTACTGGGTAAGCACACTGTACTTTAGATCCTACATCATATTAACTCATGACTAGAAAGTAATATTGGCACTGCTGGGAAGTGTTTCCCTGGGTACTACACAGCCCCATTACTCCTGATTTATTCCACATAACACCATGAACTTGAAGAAGGTTCCTTCTGACTTAATACCAGTATGAGACCAAAACCAGATTCCTCATTCTGAGACACTGAAAAAGAGAGTTTAATGCAGTCTTCTACTCGAGCCTCCCACAAACATTTTCCAATTCTCCTGAGTTCCTGTGAGGAACAAACCTTTCTGCTTTAAATTCACAAACCTGTGAGCTCTCCCAGGGCAGTGGGAGAGACACCATAAACACCATAAATAGATTTTAAGTCTCCCCTACGTGCTTTTCAGTGTCTGCTTTGCTTCTCTGCATCACCACATCCTCTGAAAAGCAGAAGTGTGACTGGAATTACCTACACTAAGTCCTAGATTTGCCAGTCTCAGTATCTCAAGTTATTGCCTGGTTTTACACTAAGGTTCCTGGCATGTGTCTGCTAAGTGCAAACATGTTCTCTCTGAACAACTTCATTTGACATCTCAGTTATCTGTTGCTTTCTTTTTTCCCTTTTCTCTGCTTCCTAGTTTATATTTTTTCTTCATAGTGGAGTTTTTGCCCATGAGAGGAACATTACGGAAGGGAAAATAAACAGAGCAGTATTTGATGTTACACTTTCTATTTAGAAGTTTCTCTTTCTTCTCCCTTTATATCATTATTACCATGTTGATCCATAAGCAAAATAAAGCATATAAATATACTCCTTTTTTTTTCATTTTGAATCATAAAACTTGAAGTTATAGTTCCCACAGCAACAGTAACTCAACGTTAATGTGCACATACATTAGAGGCAGGGAAATTAACACCCAACGCAGCAATAGAATATGTGTGAGGGAATTATGCTACTGGTTGGAATCCCACAGATGTGAAACATTTCATGTCTGTTTGTGACAAGATGTCACCAAAAAAAAGCAGCTGTCTCAAAGATCTCAATCTTTATAGACAAAAATCGAATTCAACCTTGCAATATGCAGAATCACTTTACTGAGGTGGTGTTACTTTTATTGTTAACTCCACTGGCTTTAAAGATGCTAAGACCTTCCAGAGCTCAAGAGAGTGCACACACATGTGTGAGCTTCTCTGTTGTTGGGGTGACCCAAAAAACCACACAGAGAAGGGTCTGGCATGTCCCCTAGGGCATGCACTATGTACCAGATCACAAAGCTGGAAGAACCTTTGGAGAACCTTTGGAGAACCTACTGCATTGAGATATTCAATATGCCATCCACCCTGCCTCTTCCAGGCCTGCAGGTCACTCCCCTTTCAGCTGATCTCTGGGAGAGACAGTTCTGAAACACAGGAAAGGATTAGAGGGATTGGATTAGAAAGGATTGGAGCCCACAGGGATACAGATGAAAGGCTGGAAGTGTCCCCAGGCAAGAGGTCTCAGCCCCTCCAGTTTTCTATACCTGCTGCCAGTCACTGCAGGGAAGTGTTTTTAACACAAGCTGCATCCCAGGGGACTTTGGCTAAGTTATTCTAATTATTTGTACAATAAGATGAAAGAGCAATGTGTTCCCATTTCATAAAGGCTTCAGCAAGTCTACCAGGTGCTGATGCTCCTTTGTGTGGCCTGAGAGCTGAGAACTAATTAGTCTCAAATTATACCCCTGACAAAGACACAGCAAGGAAGCAGGAAAGACATTCACATGCCAAACCACTACAATGCACTTTCAAATGGCAGATCAAATAGGCATCACCACTTCAGAGGGCCAAGGATGCCTCCAGCAACCCATTGGTGTTTACCTTAAACAGCAAGGAGAAAGGCAGAGGAGAGAAAAAGAGAAACATCAAAAGGGCTGGCAGACCTGTCTCTCCTGAATCCTCTCCATGCTGATCCCATAGGAAAAGGGTTCCCCTTTAATTTGGACCTTTGGGATTTGCACAATTGCTTTCAGCACCACTTGCTGTCATTTTTCATTGGATGTACTTCTAGGCAAAGCTTCACAGTCAGCTCTTTCAAATAAACATGAAGGCAGTAACTCATGAGAATACAGCTGGAGTTGGCAGACATGCTGTTTGCTGTATTCCATGGTGCAGGAAGTTGTGTGCAATCCTACAATTAAATCAATCAGCACAGGCCAGCCCAGAAGGGTTAACACAACTTTTCCTTTCATGTTTCTTGCCTTTCACTCCTGCATAGCCTTTCTTAAATGTCTCACAGTGTTGCAAAGGGAAGACTCATCCTCTTCCAAACCTTCAAAATTAGATAACCCTACCAATAACTTACCAAAACACCCAAACTGCTTGGATGTTTCTCTTTCTATAGATGCCTCCATACCTTTGAACACTTGTTCCAAAGCAGAGCCAGTCAGAAATGCTACAGACTGTCACTGGAGGGTAGTTATTAAGTAAAGAATATATTAATAACCTGTAAGATGTAAGATTGGAACAAACCCAGCACCTTTTCTGGCCCTTCCCTTTGGGACTTAACTAAAACATCTTGGCACAGCTCTGTTCTCCTTTCTGACCAGCACCTCATCCCTGGAAAAAATAAGTTTAACACAAGTTAAACTGAACTGAAGTCCCTTGCCCTTAGCCTTTCCCCTGATGTAAAGCAAAGTTTCAAAGGCTCAATGCCCTTGTGCCATGAATCATGTTTATCATAACAAGAAACAAAGAGGGGAGAGAACAAAGGAAAAGGGAAAGAGAAGAAAACAAGAAAGGAAAAGACAAACAGAAGAGTGAAAGGGAGGGATATAGATAGACCCATTAATTTGCTTCTGTTTGCTCTGGGGTTTAAACAACAAAGCCTCTGTGTCTCTGGTTTATCTTGGTTCCTCAGCTGTGAAACGTGCTGTGCTCCAGTGTTTTCTGAGCTTTAGAGATTTGTTGGGAAGCTGGGAATGAGGCAAGAGGCTCAGCAAGCTGAGATAGCAGAGGCAGCCTCATACATCACACTCAGAGGAAATTCATTCCTTTCAGCACTGCCCATGGGTGAAATTACATTATATTCTGCTTGGATAATTGGATGTCACATACCACCCAACCTGTTATGGGATGGTATTTCCTTCCATAATGATGCTGTCAGCTGCATCCCAGGACAGAGAGCACAAGGCACAGCTTCCATGATGTATAGAGGAAAAAGTAAGGACAGAGAGGTGCTGCCTCCAAGAAGTTCTCATTCCAAACTCTCAGGGTCAGGTTAGTAACAGAGAAGGTGAAAGAGCATATAGAGCAAGAATGAGATGAGGAAATGAAAGGGAAAGAAGGAAATCAAAGAGGAGAGAAAAGGAGGAAGAGAAGGAAAAACTGATTAATTAGGGATTTTTTTTTTTTTTCTAGCAAACACTAAGCATTTTCTTCTTTAATTGTGAGATGCTGCACAAGTCTTTCAGATAGAAATTCACTGTGAGGACAAGTCTGTCCCAGTGGGCAGGGGCAGGTCACATAACATCTGCCTGGGAATCCTGCAAGAATACAGCACTTTTCTTTAATCTCAGTCACCGAGGATCATAGAGGTATTCCAAGACTCCCAGCCATGCCTTGCTACATTTTATATTCACCATTTACCTACATTTGGTCTAAAACACCCTCAATTTCCCCCTCATTGTGTCCTTTCTTGCATCACCTCACTCCAGCTCATTGATGGCTTTTTAATAGCACAGTTAGAGCTGTCACACAAGTCAGAGGACAATTTCATGTGTCATTGTCTCAGTGCATCCTGGGAACTCCATCTGGCTCAAGCAAACTTATTTTATTGGAATAATCTCTCCTCCCTGCTAGTTATTGAACCGTCTTGGCTCAATGGCCTCACTCAATATCAATTTTTCATGCTTAATAATTAGTGCAAAGAGTGGAGTTTCATTGAATAAGTGTTTAATGTCACACATGATTAGGAGACACAGAGATGACCTAACTAGGAATTCAACTTGGGGCTTAAAAAAGATGTTAGCCCTTATTTTTTTCACCTGAGGTGTGCTGTTCTCCTCTGCAACTAACTTCTTCAGAAATCTGTGCTTCTATTAGTTGATTGCAACAACTGCTGCAATTTTTGAGAAGAGTTGCCAGGTTTGGAAGGAATTTCCAACCAAGCACAAACAGGCAAATAGCCAGTTTCACTGCTGCCTTTAAATGTCAGTGTGATGATGTCTTGGTCCCAAACCACAGGCTCATTTCCCAAAGAGAGCAGAAATCAAAGAATGAGTTGCCACAGTGAGTCTCTGATAAGCTATAGAAGCAAACAAGGCAGCACAAAGTGATTTTTTTTGCCTGGCTGCTTGTCTTTATCCATCCACCAAGTTAACACCAGCTACTCACCTCTTGGTGCACCCAGTGCTGCTTCCCTTGTGGATGCCTGATAAATTTACTCTCCAAAGGTTCTCTGCTAATACCCCCTTCTAAATGTATGGAAAATGAAATTCAGATTAAAAAGTCAAGCCAACAAATATATTTAGGAATGAAAATGAGAGACATTTGCTTGTCTCTCAATTTGACCCCTAATTGTTCTGGGGTTCTTCTAAGTGATTTTTCCATGACATCTTAAACTGAATTCTTCCAGTTCTGGGATTACCATCCTGACCAACTTTCCTTTCCCTGGATATTTTACTGGTTACAAATGCTCTGCAAATGGTTGTGTTCTTTATGTTCACAGTGGCTTAAATCTTGTTTTAAAAAATTTCCTACAAAAGTGATTGTTTCCACTTAAAATTCACTAACACACCAATCTATGACATCTTGATATATATCACACACTGCTCTGAGGAGTGATAATAAGAAAATTTGCTCAATTAAACTTACCTTACTCCCTTTCTCTGGTTCCCTTATCCCTCTTCTCACAGATCCTTCCCCAGAAACTCCTCTTTTAATAGAATTTTGAGAATATCTGATAGCAGCTGTGAGCCCTTTACACTTGCACACTGTCCACACTCTGCTCTTCCCCATAAATGTGCACATCAATCTATCCTCTGCAAGATGAATTTAATTCTCCTGGAACTTCTGAACAGCCAGCTTGTCCCAGATGAAAGAGTGACTAGATGAGAAATGTGTTTCCTGTTCAAAGTGATATTTTATGTGCAGGAGATTGATTTGCTATGATAGCCACCAACTATCTGGCAACCTGGCAGAGCCTTGAACAGGCTCCTGTACCTACCCCAAAGATGCCTGTAAATACAGAGCACTGCTCCTCAGCCTGGGCAATGAAGGAGAAGCCCCAGCTCACCTCTGTGCCTGTTAGCTGGGAGTGTAGGTGTATCTGTCAGTAAGCTGGAGGAGATCTGGACACTCAGCACCATCCTTCAGGCCACAAATATTTAATTTTTCATGAAACAACTGGGAGAGTTTTTATTTTGACAGTTTCTTCATGGCTCTTGTGCTGTTGCAGCAGCAGGAGGGAAGTAAGGGGTAGCAGAACACATCAGGTTATCAAAGTGAGATTCAGCTTCAGAAGAAACCCAGGCAGTAGAGCCTTCTCTAGGAAATAAAGACATCTTGATTATTCAGCTGCTTTAGGGTCCCTGGCCAGATCTTTAGCTAATAGGAGTCTGCATTCTGATCAGGATCATTTCAGAAGACTTTTGTCAGCTGTATCTTTCCCACTTCCTTTCTGCACTCTGTATTATTCCTGCTGGGATATTTACAGAACAGCAAGATGGTTTCTTCCTTTTGAACCTGAGACACAGTGAGTATGCATGCAGGCACTAAAAAAAAAAAAAAAATTAAAAAATCTCTTGGATGAATTAAGGACTTTATTTCATTCTTTATTTGTGGGAGTGAGAAACTTATTGCAAATGCATTGCCCATGGTAATGAAACACAATCACCTATTCTTCTCCATCTCAGATAAGAACAAAGAAGCCTGAAAATCTTTGGGAGGGGAAGGTGAATTAAAATCAGATTCAAATGAAAAGGAGAAAAAGAGTTTTGAAAACAGTGGAGGGACTGTGAGCTTATTTTGCTTTTGAGATCTCTGTTAAAATCAGACATTATTTCTGAGGCTTCCAGTCTTAGTAGATAATTAATGAAATTAAGGTGAGGATTTGCTGCTCAATATTTGCTCATGCTACAAGGGAAAGAAGCAGTGCCAAAACCACCTAGAATTTTATGGGCAAATAAATCAGGAAAGAGAAGTGTCTCAACTACCCAGACTGCAGAGGGGAAATGCACCTGTTTTTACAACAGAGACTTCTCAGTAAAAATTTTCAAAGCCACCCACTGCCAGTGCCCAGCTTTGCAGTGGTTAAAGTACTGGGAAAGTCTTTAATTAAAGCACTCTGGGACTGTGATAATGAAGTCAGGGTATAGCCAGAGGGATGATATTTTCAAAGCTGCGAGTGGATTTGGATGCTACAGCTGGGAAGGTGATGATGGGAACCTTAAACAACCTCTCTGCAAATCCTGCAGGGGTATGAGAGCCAGAGGAAGGATTGTGGCAGTGGATTTTGGGCAGGATTTTCTCAGCCTCTCACTCATGCTGTGACTAGGGGTGTGCAGCTCATGGAGCTCCCACACTCTGCTGAGCTCCTGGGCAGTTTATTTCTCTGATTATCAGATTCATTTCAACTTGTACAAAAGATGCAGATTTTCCAGTTTTGACAGTTTCCAGAACCAAAATTATTAAGTCAGTCCAAATTGAGGAGGCAGGCAGCCTGGCTTGGAGTCTTGAGCTTGGGTAAGGCAGAAGTGGGTGATCAAAATGCTGCTTCCAGTTTTAATGTTCATATCTGTGTGTTTCACTGTGATATTGGGGGTCAGTAATCACTGAGGCAAAGCTGTGCAGAGCCATAAATGTGTACCAGCTTTGGTCACCAAGTAAACATCCACAAAACTACTGACACCAACCACTTTGGATCCACAGGATGCTTACAAGCAGCCTTAGCCTCTAAAAAGGAATTGAATCCAACACTATAGGAGGGATGGGTTTAGCCCTTTTTATAATACTGTTAAGATCAGAGTTAGTTTAGAGAGTCAGGCTTTGACACTTGAGTTCACCTGGGAAGTGTCAGCCCTTCAGCTCCAAGCTGTTTGCACTGTGAGCAGCTCTGAAACCTCCTCCTGCCCTGGGCAAACACTTGCCTGACAGAGATTGTCCCAGGCAGCTTCCAGCTGGAAATGGAAATGCCATCTGCAGGAATGGCAAGGGCAGTTAAACCAGCCATCAAGGGGCATCTGTGAGGATCTGGATCCCCCAGGCCACCCTTTAGGATGCCACAGGATTTCCAGCACAGGTGTGGTACATCTTTGGTGATGCACACAGGCTGTGAGAGGGCAGAAGACACAACAGGATTCCAGTCTAGCCTTCCATGGCATTCCCCAGGTGTGTGGGGATGAATAACATACAGTAATAGCAGGTCATTACATCTGCACTGACAGTGATAAAATATGGGGTCAGCAGAGAATCCAGAGGTTTTGCAGGGGTCTTGCACTCAGCAAGCAATTGCAGGTTAGTGTGTGATAGATTGAGAGGCCACGTTGAGGAGACAGTTAATAAAAGCAGGACTAGAAGAATCAATGTATTCTGACACACCAGTGACAGATTGGAGAGAGAGACAGATTTAATATCCCAGAGTTATCCTTTCCCAGCCTAAGGGCCCTGCAATTGATTGAATAAATTAAAGCATTGCTGTGGATGACACTCCAGTTAAGGTCATATCAGCACTTCCATCTTAACTCCCTATTTCCTTCCCTCTGAGGTTTTCTTTCTCAAGTCTTTGCACAGAAAGCTTACTGCTGAGCTCCAATTTTGCCAAGAAGATCTCAGCTCCCATTCAATTTTGCTACTACAGTTTTCAAGAAGAGGGAAAAAAGCAAGAAAAGGAGGGAATTACAGGAGGATGAGATAGATCTGTCTGGTGTGCTTTTGAAATGAAAGGATAAACAGGCCATGTCAGGCTACTTGTAAAACTGCCATGCTTATTCCATGCCATGGTCAATGTCTCTTTGCAAATAGTGAGCAGAAAAACAGACTTTGAAAAGAAAAATGCACAGAGAACTGACAAAAAAGTATAGCTGCAGGCCAGATTGATCTCTGTGTAGCTTCACTTGCATGCAAAATTCATTCTTTTGTTACTAAAAGCATCTAAGGTAATTGCAGATGAATGCTCTTCCACTTTTATTCTTTAGTATCTCTTGACAAGTGTCTCTCTGAATCATCAGTAGGATTTTTATGTCACAACAAATCTAGCTGTTCAAATAGACTCAGGTGTGTAGACAGAGCTGGGGCCTCTGTTGAGCTGTCTGATCATCAGCATTCCCAGGGCACCTCTCACCCATGGACAGAAGTGAGTCTTGGAAAATGATCAATATTTAAAGCACTAGGCACCCTCATCTGAGGGAAAAAACTAACCTCTCCCCCTCATGTGCCATGTCTCTTACAAATCAAGCTTTAAAACCATTCTGTGTCATTTTCAATTTTATAGGCTGTGTCATTGTTGATACTCTTGCACCAGCCACCATTGGTCCCAAATATTAGCAAAATGTTACCCAGCCATCTGTTGACATGCAGTTGGGTAGCAAATAATGGGCAAATAGCCACTGGTGCTCCAGCATCCTACACACATCATATTTGTGCAGGACAACACAGAATTCACATCCACTGTGCCTGTATTTGTTAATTTTTAAACCATCTGTCAGAGTGGTCAGAGTGATCTTTCCAGTCCTGCTTCCTGAGCAGGGAAAATGATGGATTTAATCTGCTATACCACAGCCATCACTCCTGGAAAAACCACACAACTTTTTGTGAATAATGGGAACCTTCTCATGGATTTTTCTAAAGGAAATGGAGTGCAGTTGGCTAAAGCAATCTCTAGAGGCTACTCTTTAAACATCAAGCATAGCATCCTCAGGCAGTGAAAGTTTAAGAATCTCCCTCTGAAGTTAATGCACTCATTAGTTTTAGGCTGAGGAAGGAGACTTGTTTGGATACAAGTGGTAGAGTCTGAACCACCCTTTGTTAAAGAAATTAGTAATTAATCTAAAGATGCATGTGAAAAAACTTCTTTCCTTCCATGAGGTGTGAGTTTCCCACCACATATGACAGCATTACTAAGCAGCCAGCACAGCACAGAAACTGAGAAAAAGGGGGAGGGAGAAAGAAGGAAAAACAGAATTCATCTTTCTGTCATGATTTTTATCTGAACAATGCAAAATGTCAATAATGACATCTTGAAATAGGAAATCACATACTTGTGATCAGATTTGAAATTCACCCCAGGCTGAGCTAGAGGCTTGAAAAGATTTGTAAAATATTGGAGTAAGCTGGAGTTCAGTGGAACATTGAAGCATCAGACACCACCTCAGACCAAGGAGCCCTGATGCTGCCTGAGATCAGGCCCCCAAAACATTGTTGTGTCTCCATCTGCACAACAGGCAATGACAGTTCAGTTTGGCAAAGGCATTCTTTGGCTAAAACTAACTGAACGCTGAGATGTCTGTATAATTGTAATTGCAAATAAATCTCAGTGGCTATTTAAAATTAGCATTTAAAAACTCAGTGGATTTTAGTAACAGTATTAGTGTTACCACTAGAGCCAAGGCCCTTTGCATAGTCTGTGCCCAAATCCTGTAACTCTAATGATCAAGGGAATGTTTAGTCTTTGAGCTGTAATATTTCTTGCCTTTTAGGATTCATCCCTGACAATAATTAAGTCTCATAAGGATGAAACTTGAATGAGCAGTAGCCTTTGGGGATAGTATTAGTGTGCTAACTGTGTTTGTGGTTTAAATATTAATGTTGAAGTGTAATTACCACCCACTAAATTCCAGGCTTGTGTTTGAAAACACATGGAGCTAAGCAGGAAGAATGAGCTGTACCAGTTGGAAGCTTTTAGAGCCAGAACAATTCCTCACCCATCAAAGAGCAGGAGGAGACACACTCAGTGGGTATTCTTCCTGCAATCCCAATGTGTGCTGGCTTCCCACTGCTGGCTGACTCCAGGCACAGCTCCTGCCTCCCTCACCAGCAGAAATGCTCTAAAATCTCCTCTCAGGGGAGTTTGGGGATGTTGTGTGTCTGCTTTACCATTGCAATGCAAGCTACAGCTGCATCCCAGGGGAAAAGGCCTCAGCAGATTGGATGTCACTGTCCTTTCCTCTTTGTAGCCTGTTTGCTGTTGCTGGAGGCTGAGCAAGGATCCCAAGGTCCCTCTGGGTGTGAGTGAGGAAGCACAAAACTGTTAGTTCACTTATCACATCTGGGCTCCCTGTGTGAAGTCTTGTACACTGCTGGAATTCCCAGGGAGCTTCCAATATCTGACAGATTGGAGCTTGTAGAAGAAGAGTGAACAAAGTCTGGGGATAGCCAGAGCAGGAAAGCAGGGTGGCAGTGAGTGCCTGTTGGGTTTGGAATGGGAGAGAAGGGTTCTGGACATGCTGGCCCTTGAAAGGGAGAGGCTGCACTGCACTGGAGCCATAAATTGTAAGGCAAAGACAGCAATCCTCTGCTCTCCCTGTAGGTCTTGAGCTCAAAACAGGAAGAGGCAGAAAGTCACTTCACATCTGTTAATTTCAGACAAACAGAACAGAAAAGTTAAGGCACAGAAAGTGAGAAGAGGGCATGAAACAGAGCTGACTTCATAAAGCTGGATTAGCCTGGCCACTTGTTACATGTATTAATAAAATATAAGCTATTCCCACTGATCCCAAACCTTTGTGTGATGTCAAAAGCGTGGACAGGAGGAGAAAAAACAAAGTAATGCAAACAAATCTTGCAGAGTGTGGCCTAGACTTAATTCCTTTTTCATATACCCAGATCCTCTGGGGAAGACCAATCTCCAAAGAATGCTGTCCTTGTTCAAGACCTCCTTTCACTAGAAATTATCACTGTGCCCTGGTGCCCTGGGTAGGATCAGGTGACCCCCACACCTTCTCTGCACAATAGATGACAGATTAAAGGTGATTCCTCTGCTGGCCTTTGCCTCTGGGGAAAGCAGAGCTCTGAATGGCCATGGAGGGCTGTGGGCCACAGATAAATCTTTCATTCAGCATCTGTTGTAAATCCCAAGGTATCTAAAGGGATTTGGCAACTTAACTCTAGCCAAGGCTTAGATGATCAAAAGAATTTCCTCAAGACAGCAGCACTTAGGAAGAAAACTAGCCAAAATCTCTAAATATAGTCCCTCAGCAGGATGAAACCGTTATTCCTTCTTTTTGAGTTTATATGTCTTTATTTTTATCATCTCTCTGAGACAAGGGAGAGGAGAGAGAGAAAAGTAAAATGTAAGAGCATGGCTAAATTTTGCCTTGCTCAATTTCTCCCCTGAGACACAGCTATCTCCAACCTCCTGGTGATATCAGCTGGAAAAGACTCATAGCCCTGCCTACACATTGACATTATCCCCACTGGATGTGATCATTGTGGGATTCCACATTCCCTTATCCTATAAAAGTTAGTACTAGCAACTGATTTATCCCATTACCTTCACCTGCCATGCAGCTGGAGTCTGCCTGTAGTGTGAGTACCTCAACCAGCTCCAAACAATTTCAGAGTCACACCAGAAGCACAGATTTCAGTCTGTGCTGCACTTGGGTTTGAATCCTTACCTTTGCATTTACATCCTTACAGCTCCATTGCCCTTTTCTGTGCCTGCACCCCACTGCTCCCACCTGCTATTGATACCTAGGAAATGGCAAATGTCCTAAATGAAAGATGCAGACTCCAGATTCAACAAACCCTTTATCCTGCCCAAAATCCTTTGTATTAAGGACCCTTCCATCAACATGATTCTCCTTAGTTTCCCTGTTTGGATTTTATGGGACTGGATTTTACAGATTGTTTCAAGGGTAGAAAGGAGAACAGATGGTTTTCAGCCCAGTCCCTGCCATGGACAGAAGCATATTCAGCTCCTTGCACACAATGCACTTGGCTACCAGGATGTTCTTGACAGGATTATCTAATTGTGTCCTTGCAATATCTTTTAAAGATGTGTCTAGAAGCTGCAGCAGTTGGGGATGGCAGCATTGCATCTCCCCCACTGCTTCCTCTGTATTTGTCTCCACTGTAAAAAGAAAAGAGTAACACCCTCACCCAGTCATGCTGTGCCTGCTCCCATCCCTTTGGGGATAATTTGTTACAGGAACCATTGCTTCAATAATTACATATAATTAGAATATGACATCCCCAGGGATATGGGAAAGGCAAAACTTTGTTAGGACTCAGCAGAATCTGTTTTCTCTTGTTGCTTCTGACTCTACTGAATTCATTTCTGAATTAGGGAAATGTATTCAGGGAGTCTTTTATCCATTTTTCAGGCCTGCAGTGAATTTGTACAGTCCCACCAGAGACCCACATGCCATTGTCAGTAACCAGGAGACAGCTTTATACCTCAGACAGCTCAGTGCAGCACGTGGAACCACTCTGGCTGTTGGACACTGCTCTGAAAGAATAATAATGGGAAAAAATGTGCTTGCTACAGGACTGTAGACCTAAGGGAATCAAAATGCTATTGATCCCAGCCAATCTTGTTCTCATTACAATCTGCTCTGCTCCTAGCATCAGGAGTTTTGATAAAATCCCTTGTTATTAGCAGGGTAAATACATCTTTAGGTGGCATAAATCAGCAGCACTTGCTAAGACAATTTATGGCAACTGCAAATATAGACCACTCTGATATGTGTTATGTGCAGAGAAATAGAACCCAGGGTCAGTATGGAAAGCTCCAGGATGGCTGAGGCTTGCAGAGCATTTGTTTAACTAATCAGCTACACAATGCAATCAGTGTCTATTTTTCCTCTCATAAATAGGCATGCATGAGGGAAAAAATGATTGTTAAATACTCATGCAGCAGTTTTTAACAACTGCAGATTTGAGACCAAATAAACCAAGCACATCTAAAGCTTCCCAGCTGCTTATTATTTTTTTTTTCTTCCAGTTGAATAAAAAATTGCCTTTGGCTTATAGAATAAATATGAAACTCCTCAGAAACTGATACTCAACAAAGGACCAAAGAAGTCTGGCACTTTCAGAAGGAATTCCTCAAGAACCAGCATATGTAGGAGGCAATGAATTAAATATTTTTCTCAGTCCTCTATGTGAGAGACAACTAAAAATCTGGAATAGCAAAGTAAAGAAAGAAATATTTAATTGATAAACCAAATGAAGAGACAAGAGTATGGCAGAGGAAATAGTAGATGCTTCACTCTGGAGTCCTGAATAAAAGATTAAAAAACAGCAAGACATTACCCAATCATCTCCACTGTAGTTCAGCCTCTAAAACAGTTCTGCATGCTACAGCTTTACTAGTGCACTGAATAAAATACCACAAACACTTGAGAGAAGGAATTACCCTGAGAGAATGAAGTAAAAAGCAATATGACAGTGGTTTTCCACACACAGAGAAACAAAACCACAGAAAGACACTGCATGGTTTGAAGCTGAGCTGGTGCAAGTGTTGGTGCCAACTCCACCATCAAAACACAGGGTTTTTACTTCTAATTCCTGTCTTTCTTAGAAACATCAAGCTTTAAACCATTGCCAGACTGGGAGTTGAGCTTATGACTCAAAGAAAGGATATAACTGTGGAATTTTTTCAACCCATTTTTTTGTAAGGTGGTTTCTATTCTATTTACATCCCTTCATGGTCTTTATTAGCAACCAAGACGTGAAATAATTCACGTGCTCTGTGCATTTCAGCCAGACATTGCTGCACAGAGTCCAAGAGCTTGTGGTTAGTTAAAAGTGTGCCTTTCAGAGAGACTGCTAAGGTGAAACCCCCATGCTGTTGAATCTGGTGCCAAAATGTTTGGGAATTTCAGTGCTTGAGTCTGTTTTACTCAAAGTAAAACAATGTACCCTGGCTGTCAAGTGCCAGCTCTGGGCTGTACTCTGTGCTCTGGGACAGCTCACCAAGCAGATCACAGCCTCATGTTTCCTCCTACCCTTGACAAAAAAGACCCCACTGAAAAAGATGCTTCTCACTCTGCTCTGCTGAAGATGCACAAAGGGGGAACAGAGCTCATCCCATCCATTTTCTTGCCTGCATGCAGAAGTTGGTAGATCTCTCATCAGACATCAGACATCTGTGTGTGTTGTTAAACAAGGCCCACAGGCTCCCCTTAGGTGCCAGCAAAATGCTGAAGGGCCATTGTGCTCATCTCTGCACTGCAGTGGAATTGTGAAGGTGCCCTTAGAAGAAGCAACTTAATGTCTGTTAATACAGAATTGAAACCATCCCTTTCACCACTCCATTTTCTGTGTACCCTCCTCACTTTCCTCTGGTTCATTCATCAGTCTTTGTATCTCTTTCTGCCTTTTTGCCCTTTCTGGTGCATAAAGACTTTGCTCAAATGGCAAAAAACTATGTTCTTTTTCCAGTCTTGGAATTAAAGTCAATATGAACTAGCTCCTTATCTCCAACTTTAGTTTTTTATACATTCAAGGGTGTTTCTATTATTCCAATAGTAAATTTTAAGCGACAACTACAGCCACTGATGTGCATGCAAGGAGTTTAAAACCCATGTTACCATTGCATTAATCCACACTGAGCCTGGAAACCAGGCAGAGTCTGTCAAAGGTGGCACTGCCAGTGCATCCCACAGAGGAGGCCAGGGACACCATCAACATAAATAATTGCTACTGTTTTCCTGCTCCCCCGTTTCCTGAGCTCCAGATTTAACCACCACAGGTTAGAAAAAATGCATATAGCATGTAAAGCATGAAAGTCCAGCTGTAGAAGTTAAACCTGTCAAAATTATGATGTGAAACAGTGCTGCCTTTACACAGAGATTTTTAGAAAAACTGCAAGTCTTCCCTTTTAATCAAAACCAAGCCTGACTTCCAGAGAATTCATTTGGAAACAGATGGTGATCATGGCAAAATGAGGCTTCTCCTATAAGGCAGGCAAAACTCTGCTGTTTGCAAATGTACAACATGAGGCCTTTATTTTGCCTCGTGACATGGAAATTAATAGAAGTAGATGAGGACTGCTGAGTGCAAATTCCTCAAGGGGGAAGAATCACTTAGCTCCAGGAATAAGTTCCACTCAGCATCCTCTGGAACAGGGATCTTTGGAGCAATGCCAGGTGAATCAGGCAAAGGGCAAAGAAGGGAAAGCCCTTCTCTTTCAGGTAACAGCTGGAGCTGGCCAGCAGTGACCACTGCCCCAAGGCTGAGAAATTGGTGCTCTTGGTCCTGTCTCATTCTTGTTGCAGCTACAGGAAACCACAGAAACAAGCACAAGGCAGTGATTGTAGTGCTGTTCCTTGTGAAACACTTCTGCAATTTTGGCTGAAAAGAAAGGTAACAGAGATATGGTACTCCAGCAGAGTATGTGTCCCTCTCTGGTGACAGGTAGCTGCACTGGCACCTGATCCAAGGCTACACACACACACAGTCTGGCAATCAAACTAAGTCACCAGTTGCTGACTTCACCAAATTAACATTGTGAGGTTGAATTAGCCACATGCTGGCACTGCAATTCTAATTGTTTTCAAATATACATTGTAATAAAAGCCTAATTAGCACACACCTCCAAATAGAGCTGATGGTATCTAGGGTGGTTTTCCATTGGTGACAATGAATGATTATACACATTCACCTGCTACCTCTGGGATACTTTTCTTCTCATCATGATTTTTTGATTTTGTGGTGAAGGTTTTAAATAAACCAGGGAAACAAGAAGGAAATATCAGATTGACAAACTGCATGAGCTAAAATATATAGATAAGAACCTCAGGAATGCTGTTCAGGAGATAACATTTAAATAACATGACTGCAGAGCTCAGAATCTAATGCACATGTGCTGAGCAGTGGGGCTGGCAGGAACGTGCAGGCAGTGATCCAACAGCACACACAGCCCCAAAGCCCAGCACACACCTTCAACCAAAACCACATTTGCTGTTCCACTGCATCAGGTGCCATGTCCCCACTTCAGGCTCATCCCAGCCCAGCTGGGCAGCGGTGGGGAGGAGAGTTGCTGGCACTGCTGCACTTTATGATATAGGAGAGCAGTGAAAAGGGTAATGCAATAGTTCCTCATGTAATGGAGAAGATAAACAGAAAGATAACTTTATTTAAAGAAACACTAGACTTTTATATAGGGTAGTATGTGAAAAACAAAATAGAAAATATTCATTGGTCCAAGAAGGCAACACCTCTTTGAAAACATACTTTCTGCAAAATATCATGTCTCTCACACACCCTGCAGGTGTGTAATCATTGTTATAATTTCTTGTCCTTGTGAAGGCCTGAAACTCAAGGCTTCAAGGCTGCTTTTTCCCTGGTTCTCAGTAGTATCCAACGACATGGCACCACTGAAGTCTCTGGGATGGGTGTTGTGGGTTGCAGGGAACACCAGCCTTCCCCCAGCACAGGAAATGCTGACCCATGGGAGGCTGAAAATGCATGATGAGGGATTCCTGGAATTGTGGATATGTTGCTTTTCCTTACTCAGTATAAGGCACAGCAAGCCCTGAACTCTTGAGCTTGTGTGATGACCTGCACAGTTTGCAGCAGCCACTGCATACATTAATAATGCCACTGTTTGTGCCAAGGACTCACCCTGCTCCCAGCCAGGGTCAAGGTAATCATTGACCAGATGCTGTGAGTTGCCCAAATGTATGAAAACCAGAACAGCACAGCTTGTCATTGGGCCAGTGATCAGAAGATGGAGCAACTTCTTGAAACATGAGCACAGAGTACCCTCATCCTGCACAGCACATGAATAAATGGTGAAGCACTTGGCAGTGTGGCCATCTCCACCTCACCCTGGCAGGTGACTCCTTGTCCTGAAAGCAAGCAGCAGAAGCACAGGGTGTGCAAGGGAGTGTATTCCCTTCCCAAACCTACCTGCCATTCTGTTGCCACATTTTCCTGAGCCAGCCCTGTGTAAATAGAAGGGAGCCAATTAGTTTCTGATCTGAGTGGTTCCATGGAAAGTTATTACTTAAAAGCTAATTAAAATAATTAGGGGGCAGTTTAATTAAGACATCAACTTAAAATGAATGCAGTGGATATCAAGCCCAGCAGGATGCATAGCTAGCAAATTCCCCTTGGAGGCTGCTAATTAGTGTTTGAAGTGACTGCTAACAATAAATAAAATAATAATATGCCTTTAGGCCTTAGAAATTTTAAGAATCTGGTTCCTTTGTGTCCAGTGCATGCCCAGGGCTCAATCCCCACTGCATGCCCAGCTAGTTTGAAACAGTATTTCAGGATATTAGAAGATTGAAAAGCTGCAATAACTCAGACTATGTTTTTGAATGTCCTTGTATCTCTTTAATTTAACAATCCCTTGCAGCAGAGAGAAAACCACTCGAATTCCCAGGAGCCACACCACCCACTGGGCCACATTTCAGGGCTGCTGTTCTATGCAGCTCATCTGTTCTCATACAGGACCACTTCTGTGAGCAGGTTGTTTATGACCAGAAATTGAAAGAAAACCTTATTTTTCCTCTGATATCAGAAGTGTTATAGCCTGGGAAAAGTTGTTCCTGGGTGCACATCTGGAGAGTCCTGATGCTGCACTGAAAGATACAGAAACCCACACAGAGCTCAAGCCCACCTCTGATAATGTGCCTTGGTCTCTAAAGAGGGATACACCACCCTCTGCTACCTTTGAAAGTCCTGCAGGGCATTTGCTGTAACACTGCAGAGGATTAATTCTGATCTCAGTGGCACTGGTGATGATCTGAAGCATCTCTTGCTCTCTCACTCTGCACTGAGCATAACAGCACTGGGCTAAAGGGGGAAAGGTAGGGCAGCTGCTCTATTTGAGGGGGCATGCTGGTGATTCATCCATTTAAACAGCTCAAATGAGAATTCTCCAACAATTCCAGAAGGAGATGCTTCATTTCACACAGAAGTTAATTGCCAGGGATTCCAACACAAGACAGGAATGTCTCTGCAGTAGAACAGATGATGCTCCTCATAGTACATGCAGTGCCATGAGGAACACAAATACCTGTTTTCTCAGCTGAACATATCTGAGCTGTGTTATCTAATTCCCGAGCTATAGATTGTGAGTTGCCCAAGGGGAGGGGAATGCATTAATTACTTAAGAATCAATTGATCTACTGGTATCTCAGGTGCTTTGTAATAGAGATGATTCCTTCTTGTAACACAAGCCATCCCTTGCCCCCTCTCCCCACAGGATGGGAATTGCAGGACAGGCAGCTCTCAGGATGTACAGCAAACTTCTACCAGCACTGCCCTTGTAAGCTCTTCACCTTGTTTCTACATCCCAGTTTATAACAGCACAAAGCAGGTGTGAACTGTCACCACTGTGAGTGAGACTGTCTTACACTTACCTCACCCTGCTAAAAATGGTGAAAGCAGGTAAAAAGTAATAAAGAAATGGGTTCAGAGCTGCTCTCCTTGGAGGAATATATAGTCCAGAGTGTCATCAAGTTATGATGAAGGAAAGTCTCTCTTTTTAACCCTCTTACATGGAAAAATATAACCACTTCTGGTATGGCCAGAAACAGCAAAATACCTGAGATGTTCTCTTGACTAACTTACCTCACACCTGAAAGAGTAAAAAATGGAACCATCAGTTAATTTAAAACAGTGTGAATAGTCTGAAGACTATTTGTTTTGTTACTCCAGATCTTTTTTTTTTTGTTCACTCAGGGAGAGGAGTCTTTCCTCTGCTGTGCCACAGGGTCCCTCCCAGGGGAACACAGTCATCCCAACCATTTCCCAGCTGAAACTGATCACTGCATGTCAGTGTTACACAGCAATTCAGGACAACTGTGACTTAGATGTTGTCTTTCATCCCTGTTATCTAATCCAACATCCTATTCCACAGTGCAACTGAACAGGACAATAATATTATCCAACTGCTGGCGAAGCCAATTGCTGACATTTCTAGTTTCCATCCATCCATCCATCCATCCATCCATCCATCCATCCATCCATCCATCCATCCATCCATCCATCCATCCATCCATCCATCCATCCATCCTCAGGGCCCCAGCCAGGCAAGAACAGCTGCAGTGAAGGACAGAGCTACAGTGCACTGACAGGACAGAGTTACACACAGCACTGTGCCTTAATCCAGGGATGTGATGCAGCATGAAAATGGGACAAAGGCTGGGAATGGCTTTGGGCAAAGACAGAAGACACAGTGTTGGTGGCAAGGAGTGAATAGAAAGGGCTGGCCTTGATCTCTGTGCTTTCTGAAGTGCCCCTGTAGGAAAGCTCCAGGATTAGAGGGTAATTAAAGCACTTGTGCCTTTTGGCCACCAGCTGGTGCCTGAATGGATCCAGCTTTGCTCACGGTGACTTGCTGTGCAGGCTCCAGGCACACATGAAACATTGATTCAACTCTACCCTAAAGGGCAGCAAGTCAATAATTGTACCCAGAGACAGCCACGAGAGGAGCAATGGCTGAAAGGGAAGCAAAGAACCCATCACTGCAGATCTAAACAAATCCAGATTGCA
This sequence comes from Erithacus rubecula, assembly GCF_903797595.1. NCBI lineage: Eukaryota > Metazoa > Chordata > Aves > Passeriformes > Muscicapidae > Erithacus > Erithacus rubecula. The sequence continues at coordinate 2,700,320 of NC_136676.1, read as the reverse complement.
TTTGCATTTCATTCCAATTTAATAAGATAGTTATTGTTTTTTAGTTATGTGCCAATTGATTACTGCAGCAACATATTTATTGAAGAGGAATAATTCAGCTGAAGATGCGTATTCTATTCATCGAAATTGAATCAAGCAGATTGAAAGTGATGAAGTGTCATGGAGCATTCATCTCCAGTTTACATGCACTTTGGAAAGAATTCTACAATCTGGAAGACAAGCTGCTCTGCTCCACAGCAACCTGTGACTAGGAGGAAGTCTCACCCATGAAGGACTTGAGTGTAAGATGCTGGAAGCCAATTATGAACCTGCAGACCCTGAAAGTCACAAAACCTTGCTCTGCCAGGAGTTCTTGTAGTGCCTGTACAGCAGCTTCTGCCAAGAAAAGCTGTACACACAAATACAAAGAGCAAACATAGAAATAAATGGAAAAGCACAAAAAACCTCTCTCCCCAAACTGGAAGCTGTAATCACAAGAGGCATTGTTGTCATCCATCTTCCCAGTAAAAAACAAGTTCTTGTCTCCACTAAACTCCACAGAGAGCTGAAAAATCAGGATGTGGGCTAAGATCACCCCTAAAAAAGATGAAGAAAAGGCAGAGTTCAGAGCTTGTGCCTGTTCTGGGAAGGAGATGTGGGATATGTGGGGATGGGGGGAAATTAAGTCCCATTTGATGAATATGAAAAACTAATGATCCTCTTCATGATGGTCTCTGCACACAAGCAGCTGCAAATTAGAAGACTGCTCCAGCCAGGAAATGTCAATTGTATGGAAATGTCATCTTCATTGCAGAACTCTCCTGGGGCTGCTGGAAACTGCAACTCAACTGCTTTAATTTCCATCCCTCTGTCTCACTTTCTCTTTTATTTTTCAATCTTTTAACCTTTATTAAAAAATTTAAAACAACCACCTTTTCTGCATTCAGTAAAAATCTGTATCTGTAACTGTGCAGAAAGGTTAAAGATGTCAATTAGAAAGGTCACTCCAGGACGATTGTGCAGCTGAATTCACATGCTGCCTGCTGTTTGGAAAGTTAAAGATAGCACTGAGATACTTCCTGTGCCAGGGCTGACATCTCAGCTTTTTTAGTCCCAACAAAAATAAATTTTCAGACCTTACTCTGTTGCATTTTGGCTATAGGAGCAGCTGAAAGAATAATGCAACAATGTCCTTCGTGTAATGGAGGAGCAAAAGAGAACTTTTATTTAAAGAAACACCACACTTATATAGAGTAGTTCGTGCAATACAGAGTGGAAAAGGCTCATTGGTCCAAGGAGGCAACACCTTTTTGAAAACATGCTTTCTGCAAAACATCACATCTCTCATGTCTCCAGCAGGTGTTTAATCATTGTTATAATTCCTTGTCCTTGAGCAGCCTGAGAAAAGGCTGCTTTCTTGGCTCCCAGTAGTATCCTAACAACACTTACTCTTTAAATAGTGCAAAGGTTCACAGATCTCAGGAGGCTTTCAACAGGAGAAATTGTAATTTGAGTTCAAATTGAAGACCAGATCAAGAAGAAAGTCAGATGTATGCAGTCAGATGATTTCCAGTGGGGGGCCACTACACTGTCAGAGGTGTCTCCATACTGAGGACACTGGAGCTTTTGACATCTCCAAAGCACCCTCAGCATGAGACAAAGCTCACTGGTAGGCTTATATAACATTGCTGTCTAAGCTCCCACTTCTCTAATTCTACAATTATTTTCCCCACCCTAAACTATACCTTGTTTCATAGAAAAACAGATTAATGCATTCCCTGTTGTTGAAACAAGGGAAAAACAACAAGGTGCACAGGAGTGACAAGCACATGGCTGGTCAGGAGAGAGGGATTAGGTGAATTACAATTGATTTTCCACTGTTAATGAACCATGAAGTGCTTGTGATTGCATCTTGAAGAGATTTATAATTATTCATTGAATCTCAGAAGATAATTAAACTTCATTAAACACAGACATGACAAGCTTGCACAGTAAAGAATAAACCCCAGAGCAGGTTGCTTATCAGGGAGGGAGATGCCATGTGGGAGGTGATAAGGAGAACCAGGGGAAATAACAGGATTTTTCACTAAAACCAGTTTTTGGCCAAACAAGAAACTACTACCCTCAATGTGACCTTTTCACCTGTTTTTCCTTTGTTTTTAAGAATTCTTTGCTTTTTCTGTCACACAGTGCCTTTGCCTGGCAGTGAATGCTTTATGTGAATGCCACTCACTATTCTGCAGCAGTTGCTGTATTAAAATGTTAAGGATGTTTTAGAGCCAGTGGGGACTGGTGTTGCTGCATGTTTACAAAATTGTCTGTGATCTCCAAAGCACAGATTGAGGAAGGAGCAGGGCAAAAGCAAAGGGAGACTCTGGTCTAGTGGTGGTAACTAGTAAACCAGTGATCCAAAAGAGTAATTGTGCAAAACTGGATTACTTTGGTATTGGGAGCTGTCAGTGATTACAGTGCCCCAAATGAATAAATGTCTGCATCTACTAATACAGTCAAAGGAGCCACTCTCTGGAATGTTCTCTCTTCTGCTCATACAAGGCAAGACAAGGTAAGCCAAAAGCCCCCCTGTCTTGGCATAAGGTGATCTCACTGCCTTTTCCATTTACACTGAATTTCCTGAAACACAGAATCAAGAGTTCTCAGTCCTGAGGCAATCGGATTTTATTAAGTACTGCAAATGTTGACATGGAATTAAAAGATGCTTTTCCCAGTGAGCTGACAGAACTTTGCTGAGCACGTGGGCTCTGAGCACACCACACAGGGGAGGAGACAATGCACTTTGCACTGTGGCTCTGCTGTGAACACCTTTTTACCCACCTTTGACACTCTAGGGGGATGTCTGAGCCCTACAGCTACATCTCTCTCATCTCTCCTTCATTTTCTATTCCTGCCTGACATAACACCTCCTCTTTCCCTTGCCTAGGATAGATTTTGGAAATACAGGTCTTCCCTAGCACAGTGTAACTTAAATCAAAATCTTGTAGCTAGCTTTTCACTATGGTAACATTGCCAGAGATGCACAGTGTACACAGACCAGAAAAAAAAAAAAGAAAAAAGAAAAAAGAAAAAAGATTGGTATAGACAAATCAAAGGATAAACAGGCAGGCACATAAGGGGCAAATCATCATCTGAGAGCTATTATTTTTTTTTTTCTCCCTTATACAATCTTTGTACAAAGCCCAGAGTCTCTGGCACAAAGAGGATTCAGGTTCATCAGGCCTGATTTCTAATTTGTGCAATTGAACTAGTGAAAAGTCTTTCATCAGGTTAAACATTCTGTGAGCCAATTAAGCTAAATTGATTTAATAAAGGAGCAAACCAATCTTGCTGTATATACCCATAGTACTTGCTCCAATTTAGTTGAATGAATTTAAAATCAGTTTCAGAAAATCTTTGCAAAGCTTGTAAAGGGTTTTCCGGTTCTTTCAGAGAAGAGAAAGGCTGAAGAGAGACTCTCTCCACCCAAAGCCCTTCCTCTCTTATTCTGCAATGACTCACACATCCCAGATTTGCAATGGAGATTTCCAAAGGCAGCATTCACTCTGGCTCTCACCCCCATGCTGTAGCACCATGCATTTTACAGCATTGTCAAACATAATGATTCCTACCCTGGAGAGGAATTGGGTTCCATTTTATATTTTATTACCTAAGAAAGGAGATTTTTTACTTTCCACAGTCCACAGTTGGCAGCAACAGCCCCGTAAATCTTGTCAAATGCCTTTTGTTGAAATATTGTCCAGCAAGATGTCTGTGAGGCTGTGGCCTGCATAGAGTAAACAAGTTAATACCTTCCTGATCCGTGCCTGAAAAGGAAGGGCAGCAGGGATAGAGAGTGCTGCAGTCACTGCAGGCAGATCCAGCAGCTGCTGGGTGAGCTGAGACACCTCTGGGAGTTTGTTTCCCATGTTTCATCCAGAATAACACGTGAGCTGCAAAGCTTCCTGACCCCCAAGGAAGGGGTTTTATTCAAGAAATGTCACCCTAGTGTCTCTCTGCCAAAACTTGTGCTTGCTGCAAGGGTCTGGTTCTCACCAGGAACCATGATGGGGGGAAATTGTGTGTGAAAAACAAGGTTCACTTTTCTGGTAGATTTTAAAAGGTTTAATAAAAGACAATAAGGGACAAACAAAAAAGCAAAAGGTTATAATGGCAGGTGCTTGGCATTCAGCCAAGAGCACTTCTGCTGGTTTGGAGACACCCTTAAATTCATCAGTCCATTGTATATTCATAGACCCATCATACATTTTCAAACTTTTGTATAAACTATTTTCCATATTCCAAGAACTGTTTTACATGTCCACTCCTTGAGTCTGCCTTTTTAGAGCATGTATGTGTGGGTTTCTTGGCTTTAATTTATTTTTCTTATCAGTCTTAATTTGGGCTGTGGTCTTTAATTTCTGCAGTGCTGGTAACTGGTGTATCAGTAGCAGGTGTCTTCACTGGGTGTTATCCAACCAAGCAGGCAGTTCATTTACTACAAAGACAATTTATCAGCTCATGTTACTCCTAAAGAAAATTATATCTTAAAAATCAACACCACACATATACTATCCACCCTAATATTTGTGAAAAACCAATATCATATGTATTTATAACATGCAGGAGCTGCAGTGTGTGCCAGCAGAACTCATGGAAACTTGAGAAAAGGGTAATTGGAAGGAAGTGAAATGCAAGAACATACTTGTGAATGCATGTGCATAGAAGCAGATTTCACAGCTGGGGGACAGAATGCACAGTGTGAGCACAGAGGAATGCATGCAGGAGAGACCCAGCTCCCTGTCCATAGGGAGCAAGCTTGTACAACTGCTGTGCCTAATTTCTGCTAGGAGGGAGGGATTGTCAGATTAACAGAGCTGAGTGTGGCTGCAAACAGTGCCTATAAAGCAGATGAACTGGTCTGCAGATCCAGAGCATGTTCTGGTACATGTGTTTCTAAATTTAAATGGACAGTGATGGAAGGAAAGATGATTTTTCTTGCTCTATGGAAGCATCTAAGATGTGCATTACATATGTGTTAGTTGGTGTAGGGGTATATATAGGTCACAGGCTCCCTGAGCCAAGCCTTATTTCTAATAGATTTGTCCTTTTTGGGTGCTGACAGAGCCTCTTCTGAGAAAAAGAGATGTTCAGCTTGATTCCTTTGGGCAGTTAATGAGCCATTTCCTTCCTCTCTTTCTCCCTGTGCTCCTTCCCATGCTACAACAGCACTTAGTGATAATGAAGACATAATACCATAATGACTCAGAATGTTTGTTCAGCCCTGTTGTAATGCCTTGGGACAGCAACTGCCCCTGCCAGGGTTCTGCCAGCTCAGCTGGTCATGGTCAGTCAGTGATGGTCCCTGTCTGCCTCTCTGGGCTCAGGGACCTTTCAATGAACTTTCAAACCCAACAAAACCTTGCAAGGCCCCAGCTTTACTGCCTCACACTCTTCCTGCAGCAGGAATGCAGCCCTGCACACAGCCTGTATCACATCTGTGGGTTGGCTGTGATTTCTTCTGAGTTGGAAATTCTCCAGAGGCCTCAAGAATAAAAATACTGCTCAGCCTGCCTGGAAGCATAAGGAACAGGAAGAGAGATTGATTGCTAGGTAATTAAGTGAGAGCTTTGATAGCCTCCTAAGCTGCATGTGGAGTGATGTGGAATTAGAGTGGCATGGACTCCCTCCCTGCATCCTGCCTCCCTGCCCTGTTGGGAACCTTGGGATTCTGAGCACGCAGCTGTCCTGCTCCAGGCTTTATAGGCTACAAGTCATTTTAAGGGGAAATGGAAGGAATAAGCTTCCCACAGATGAGTGTGATAGGAGACTCAGGGACTGACTGTAGAGGGAAGGAGCAGGAATTGGCAAGCTGCCTCCCTCTGTCTGCCTCACCTGATTATAAGGTGTCTCTGCACATTAAGCATAGCATTGCATCCATTTATAGCCTCTGAAGCACGTCTCATACACAAGGCAGGAGGGCATGGGGAGAGGGGACAGAAAAAGGAGGGACTAATTATCCACCAAGGCCTTGAATCCAATGAGATTTACACCTTTCTCAGCCATAAACATCTCTGTGAGCTCTACAGATAAACACAATTGCTCAGCAGAAGCAAATGCTGCCTGTCAGCCTCCAGCTGCTCAGCCTCTCTGCATGTGGGTTCACCAAGGAGAACCCAATTATCCAAGGAGGTGCAGCTCTCTCCACACCTCTCCTCTCCCATTTGCACACAGCAGTGGTACCTTCATTGGATATCTCATTCACAATAGGTGTGGTGTCCCAAGAAGAACAAAGACAGTTTTTTTCCTCTTAGTTGAGGCTGATGCTCTGCCTGCCAGCCTTTCATTCTGCAGCACAGCCACACCAGTGTGTTCCCACAGGATGGAATAGATCATTGCATATCCCTCTCCCTCTGCTCCTCCTCCCAGCCCAGCTTGCCACATGTAGAGCTTGTGCTGGAGTGGCTTCTGTGACAGCAGAAAGACAGGTTAAAAGAAGACATTTCCACACAGCTTCACAAAGATCTCCAACATCATCACAGGAGCCCCTCTTGCCTCTCCCTCAGTTCTGACTCCAGCTAGGCACAGCCCTTTAAGGAAATACTCTCCTGCAGGCTGTTATCCATGTTTTCCCTGCACCCAAAAGACACACTATTGTTTGCTGAGGATACCTCCTGAAATCCATGGTTATGCTATAAAATTTCCTTGCCTGGCAGTTCAAAAAGTTCCTCTGGACTTAGCAGTGGAAGTGTCTCACAATCCAAATGGCCTCCCCAGAGAAGGAAGATATTTACTTACTGCTTCTCTTTCCTATGAACTTCCACTATGACAAACATAGCAGGCACTGTAAAGCCAGGAAGTGCATTATTTCTCTTCCTACTACTGTCAGTATAAACATCACCCTGAATTAAGGGCTAAGTGCCAAGTTAAAATAACACTGCTGTGGGGATCTGGCTTCTCCAGAGATCACAAGAAATCTGTGATGGCAGGTGAGAAGGAGCAGGGATTTGATCCAGGAACACCAACAGGAAATACTTTCACAGTAAATTTCACACTGAATTTCACACCTCCTCCTATGGGTTTCAATGAACAGTTATTCTGATGCACCCTGCAGGGCCACCAGAAAGACAGATATCCCATCACACTCTCTTGAACATCTCTGTAACTCTCAAGGCTGTATGTTGGAGGGCAACCTTGTTTGTTTTTCCTTTCCTCGCTCCCACTCCTCTCTGCTTCACTGCTTTTCTGGGAAAACCCAGGGGAAATAATTCTAAAAACAGTCAACAAATTTAATCAGAACACCAAAGCTAGGCAGCCCACAGCCAGAAACAGTGCTAGTCTGAGATGGAAGCCAGAGAATGTCAAACTTGACAAACAATAATTGCCATACTGAAACAAGATAGAAATGCCACAAAAAAACCCTTCCTGAACCTAAATTTCCTGTCTAAAAAAAAAAAAAAAAAAAAAAAAATCAATTAGGTTGGATCAATCAATAACCTGCCCCAGCTGGCAGATATAGCAAACCAGGTCATCAAGGACTTCCCAAAATATCCTGACTCATAGAAATACATTCTATTGTCAAATTGTCCACCCTGGGGGAGGTACTGAACACTTCTTGAACATCCCTGCCTGTATATAATCTGAGCACTTTGGGGACCAGAACTGTACCACTGGACATCCAGAGGAGGAACCAAACCTTCTACAGGACCACCAGACCTTCAACATGACCACCACTTTCAACAGGACTGCAACCATCACTTCAACAGGACTGCAACCGCTGCTTAATTGGGCTGTGAACACCACCCTGACCAACAGGGGCCAGGCTGCACTTTGACTTTGTGGCTTTAAACTAGTTTTTTCTGAATTGTTGCATTTATTGTAATCTCTTGTCCTAGGTTACAATGCAAAGGTGTGCCCAAAAGTCTGTATTCTATCACCATCTGCTGAAACGAGGTGGAACAGTGATTCTTATCTCTGTAGAGATATCCTCTGCTAATGGGCCAGCTGTTAAAAACCAGATGGGGCAATGTTCTTCAGTGTTTCCACCACTCATCCTCCCTCCAGGAGATATCTCCTGTTCATGGGCCATTGAGTCCCAGTGCATGACTGATAAAATTCCATCATCCCACTGGGAGATGCTCCAGCCAGGGGGAGAAGCCAAGCCTTTCCTACCTAGATAAAAACTGAGATTTGGAACACCAAGGCAGCCCTTACCCACTGGTTTCCAGAAGACAAGAGCTACCAAGATTTCTACAGGATCACTGCTTCAAGAAGACCACTTCATCTGCATTGCTACCACCACACTAACTGACAGGGTGTCAGGTTGTATTCTGACTCTGTAAGTGGTTTTTCTTTTGTCTATTGCATGTATTTTATTTTTCTCTATTTTTTTTTTTTCTATTAAATTGTATTTCTGACTTGGAGTCTCTCACTGGTTTTGCCTTCAAACCAGTACATCTCTCTAATTGATTGTCATTCCAACCTGAAATCTCTTGCAAGGTAATTGTGTGGGGTTAATTTCTCCCGCTGGTTTAACTTCAAACCAGCACAATGTGTTTACTTTTTTTGATAAACTAATTTCTTTTATAACAGTATAAATTCTAAATGCAAAATGAAAATGTATTTTTCATGATTTATAATATTTTTTATTAAGAAATCATATTTGCTTATTTTGCTGCAAATCATGGCTCCTTTTCAGCACATTAACACACTGCTATGGGAAGGGATCTGGAGCTTCAAACCTCTGTGCAAGTCCTGCTGTAATTCTCAGAGGGTGTGAATCTATGCCCAGATGCTTTGCAGGCAGGGCACAATCTCACTCTTCCTGTAATGAGCAACCCTGCTCACAGGTTTCTGTACAGTCTGGGCTGGGATTCACAAAAGGGCTCTGCAGTCTTTCCTAGCACAGCAGATTTACTCTGCACAAGCAGTTCCTCTGTCCTGACCTTCCTGCTAATATTCCAAACTCCAATCCAAACACCTGCACCTCAATGAAATTGAATCAAGATTGCCATGAACTCATCTCCAGCCTCATTTTCCTTTTCCTCTGCTTGATTGTGAGGCCTTACCCATATGACAGCTTCATTACAAGTGACCTTCAGCACTGGCTTTGTTGGGGAAGTGATTTAGAACCAAATTACTGATCTATTTCTTTCATCTCCTCCCTCTTACTGAAAGCAGCAATAGCAGCCCTGGAGAGGCTGCCTGAAACAGCATATTTTTAACACATTACAGAAGGGGAGAAAGAGAGCAGAAAGCCATTCCCCATCACAGGCTGATATGAAGGGGCTAAACTGTTCTTGGAGAAGTGCCAAAACAATTGTACAATTTATTCCAAGGGTACAGAAGAGCCAAGAGACAACTCTTGAGGAGTTGGAGACTCTACTGAGAACAGACTGAGGCAGCTGGAAAAAACAGGGGCCAGGTGGCTGCTTGGAAGACAGGATCCCTGTGGCACATGGGCAAAGCAGAAGGGAGATGGCAATATGGGCCTTGTTGTTATGGGCTGGTTTAAATCTCATTGGAAGTAGTGAGAAGAGCAGCTGTCTCTGAGTCAGGCTAAATCAAGGAACACTTAAACATGTCTTTGGTACAAACAAAGCAATGTAGGCTGTTCAAATTACAAAGACAAGGGTTGATCTGAATTGAGCTATGGCACAGCTTTACTGTAGACCAATGGCTGTGTGTCTGTGAAAAAGAAGTGGGGGAAAAGAAGATGAGGAAGAAAAAAACAATCAGAGCTACAGCAGATTATCAAGAACAGAGAGAATAAGCAGGGGAAACTTGAAAAAATGTCAAAGAAATGGTAATGGAGAAAAGAGTTTTTAGAGACCTTTGCCTCCTACAAGGCACTAACAGCCAGGGGGACATAAAAGCAGAGGAAGTGGGGAAGGAGACTGGGGAGTCCCTGCCCTCACTGACTGAAGTGTTTTCCACCATTAGAGCCTAATGTGTAACAGAATATTACATTAATTGGGGTCGTGGTTGGAGACAGAGACACAACCCTTCAGTGATCCATATGACAAAAGACTCTTCATTCTTCTGAACCCTTCTTAAATAGAGGATTTTAATTTCCTGGCTCATGACAGCTGACTGGCTGGGAGTTTGGACTGACCAGTGAGGTGTCTGCAGCTGAGGATGGAACATCATTGGGTGAAATCTCTGTTTAGGTTTGAATATATCCATTCATTCTTCACCTAGGGGCTTGTGTATTGAACCAGGCAAATCGAACTGAATTTCTTATCTATGGCTGAATTAATTGCCTGGCCCAGCTTGTGCCATGACAACAGAATGCACCAGCAGCAGATCCTTGAGTGGGTGTCCAGATCAAAGACTCAAAAGCCTTGATCCACCCATGAGGCACTCATTTTTCTTTTCAGCAGAAGCATCCCAGTTAGCCAACAGTTCCTGAGCAAGACTGCTGTATGATGAATCACATAAAAGACAATCTCTGGGATTCTTCACCCATGCAGGCTCAGGAACAGAGGGCAGAGACAAACTGAACCATAAATTAAATGAAACTGGTAGCAGGCTGTTTCAGCACAACCCTTTCAGTAGAGTGACTTACCAGATGAGAACAGTTTAATTTACAAATGGAAAACATAAAAGGAAAGTCAAGATTGTAAGCAAAGCAAGAACAGAAGAGCAAGTAATGAGAGGCTCCCACAAGAGGAGATTGGCTGATCCATGTGGTAAAAAGCAGCACAAAGAGACATAGCAGGAAGAGATTAACTGGTGACACTGAAGTGCTATTTCCAGCTGACATTTATCTCTGCCTTGAAATTCCCAGTTGGAGAGAAGAGATGAATACAAACAGGAGAAATCTACACTGGCCCCTTTATGCAAATCTACCCTTTCTGCACCTGCCAGGTGGGGAGCATTTATTTACATCCTGGCTGCCTGGCTACACTGACAGAGGGAATGAATGCAAACAGAGCCCTGAGAAGATGAAAGGAATACAGTCTGTGGTTGTAATTTCAGGACTTGTTACAGGCATTACAATTTTAATGTGGCAGTTGAGAGATATACACCCCAAGATAATGAACTGGCAGAAGACCTGTGCATGTGCCAGTGTATTGCTCCCCATGAGAATTTCATTGCTCCCTGACAGGCAGATTCAGAGATATTAATCAGTGATGCAGTCTGTACCTGTGCCCTGCTCATAAAGGACCTCAGCAAATTCCTTTAGCATCGTGTATGAAGAGTGATTAATTTTGTACCAGACAGATCTGAGTCAAATCTCCTCTGCCACAATGACATTTTAAGATGCAAAGATGTTGAGCATGTCTGGGGGTGAATTTGTCACAACTTAAAATAGAAAGATAACACTCATATACACTATCAAATTAACAAGTTCATATTGCACTCTTAACAAATTAATATAAATTACTATCAGCCCAGAATAAGACTGCTTTTTTTTAGCATGTCAAATACCTCTTTGCAAAATAAAGTCATGTTAAGCTTTTTAAATTAAAAAGTCTCTTTTTGTCCATGTAAATACAGTACAGCTGTCTCTACTGCTGAAAATAGCACAAGAGCCCTTTGTACAAAAGACCAGGAAAAAAGTAAATGTCTCAGTAGAGACAGACAAAGACACTCATTTCTTGATGCAACATGCCCAATCTTTATTGCACACAGCTCAGATTTACCTGGTTATCAGAAGCCACTGTGGAATTCTTAATTTCAACTGGTCAGCAACTTACTGTAGCTCAGTTCATTACTAACTAGGCAATGGCTAGTACATGTGTCTATCAAAACTTCTCTCTGACAATGTTTACCTATTTGTCTCCTGGGTAAAGAATTTCTCACATGTAAGTCTTTCTCCTCACAGCTGCAATCAGTCCCCACAGGAATAAATTGAGATGCAAGCTGATTCTCACTGGTACAAGTCTTTTCTCATGGGAACTTACCAGGTTAGCTGTTAGCTGTATTTAGCCAAAGTAACAAGGCCTGAAGCATGATTTTACAAGGCCTTTCTTTTGTAAGGTTTTACCTAGATGTGACAAGACCCACATATTCAGCTAAAAGGAGAAGAATTCAGGACTCCAAGTGCCTTCATGCCATATTGAACTATGGTCACAACAAAAGAAATTAAAAACAGTGCCCTAAAAGCAAAAATGCCCTGAGATGTCTGGCCTGCCAGGGCAAGAATAAAATTGCACAGTCCTGCTAAGGGTGCTCCATCTGCATATTCCAGGAGCCTGCCAGGCAATGCTTCAGTCAGGCCCAACCAGTTATATCACATTTTCCAGCTCATGAAGCATCCTCCAAAATATCACTGACACTAGTACTCCTATAGTCAGTAGAAACCCTGATCTTTTAAACATGTCCAGCAGTTTAGGATCCTACTGACAAATGTCTTTGAGGGATTAATTTCTAGAAAGCACTCAGCTCAGTACCTGTCTCTTTATGGTATCAGTGTCTGGGCACCAAGGTCACTCAATAAATACAGACACAGGGACTGCTGACATCCAGGTTTTTTTAGAGCTGCTTTAAGTCTCTTGAATTCATATCTAAGTCAAACACTTTATAACTCATGAAATTGGCTTAGAAAACAAGAAACTTTTATAAGCACACCTGGGTGAAATGCTCAAGCTTTTCACTGCAGCTGTGAGACTGGAATTGACTTGTCAGCATAACAAAATATCTTGTGGCATGTTGTTCCTCTAGGATCTCCAGAAGAGGAAATCATGCAAAGTTCACTATAAATATGATAGAAAAGGGCAACCTTTGAGCAAAATCACTGGTTCCTCAACTGATCTCCCATACCACATGCAACATTGGGACCAAGCTAATTGGTGTCACACTTAAGAGCCTGGTGCAAAGCTCACAGGTTCCCAACATTGTCACCTGCAAAATCAGGTGGCTTTCAGCATCTACCACTTAACCCAATTTTGCTTAGTACACAAGAACTGACAATAGTTTGAGGTGATGTGGATGCAGAACACACCAGGGACACATTTCTGGACCAGGCACACCCTCACCTTACCCTTGCCCTGCATCTCTGCCTGTCTGGTTTTGTGCAAGAAAGGGGAAAAAAAGGATTTATGAAGGGTCAGAGAAAAAAGGCAGAGAAAGAGAACTCCTATGGGATAGAAGAGATGAGAAATTCAAGGTAGTGCTAAAGCAGTTAGTGAAGTCAAGAGCCCAGGCTGACCTGAAGTCAGGGCAGTGAGAATGTAATTGGACTTTTAAAGGTTTAGACTGAGGTTTTCACAGCCTTTTCAACAACTTGAATGTCCATTTTCATTTTACTGGATTGTAGCCAAGAAAATCCTGTGGGTTGCTCTGACACTGGAGGTCTGAATTTGGAAAAAATAAGCTAGACTTTGCTTTATTTTTCTCTTTTTAATATAGAGGGAGATCTATATAAAAAAAATCAGCAAAATGAGACAATCATTTCCTCATCAGAGTGTCTGAAGGAAGGGTCAGGAATTGCAGGCTACAGATTTCTCCCATTCCAATTCAAGACATTAGAAAAAGCCCACCCATGTGAGCCACATGGGTTATTTCTCTTTCCAGTAGGAAAGAGCAATAGTGGAAATTACTTTTTCTGCTTTCCAGCTCTTGTGAGCTCTAGGTTAAGAAGACTTGGGGTTTCATTTCTCTCAGACCATCAATTGCCCAGCAGGTAAAGAAAGCAGTAAGTGAAAAGTAACTGATAGCAGCAGGTAGCTCAGATAAGTTTCTGAATCAATAAATACCATTTATAGCAGAGACAGTTCCAAACACTGAAATAGAGAAGCCCAGCTCAATATTTTACAATATTTCAATATTTTTTGTTGCATTTTAGGCTATAGGAGAGCAGCAAAAAGGATAATGCAACATAGTTCCTCATGCAATGGAGAAGAAAAAGAGAAAGAGAGCTTTATTTAAAGAAACACTACACTTTATATAGAGTAGTATGTGAAAAACAGAATAGAAAAGACTCATTGGTCCAAGAAGGCAACACCTCTTTGAAATCATGCTTTCTGCAAAACATCATGAGACACACAGCTCTCACACACCCTGCAGGTGTTCAATCATTGTTATAATTTCTTATCCTTGTGAAGCCTGAGAAATTCAAGGCTTCAAGGCTGCTTTTTCCCTGGTTCTCAGTAGTATCCAATGACAATTTCTCACTTTGCTTTGCTTGTTTTTCCTTCCCTACTTCTTTCAGCAGTGATTTTTTGAGAACTGATTACTCCATGGGCATAGAAAGTTCATATTTCATTCATCATTTCCTTGCAAACTCACTGTAAAATTGAATTACCTGTGTGGCAAAGGGGAACTGCCATAGTTCTGTGGGCTGTTGAGTGTAACTCAGACACCTGCCCTTTCTCTTAGGAGAAAAATTTTTTTTTCCCTATTATTGGATGTAAAGTGAGGAAAAATGAGTGGAAAGCAAATTTGAAAAATGCCCACTCCCAAAAAGAATGAACAGCACAAACTAAACCATGATGAAATCCCAAAAACACCTGCTCTCCTACCTGAAAGCCACTGGAATATATGTAGATTCTTTTTCTCTTCCTGCTCCAAATGATACTGATACAGAATCTTTCTTCTTCCCAGCAACTTCCCAATGTAATTCCTCTAGAAAAAGATGCATATCAAATCCATTACATGGAAAAAGTGGATAGAGAGGATTTCTCTCTGTATAAAGAGCATTTTTCTTCTTCCTTGCTAGCTGAGAAAGGAAAATGAAAAAGCTGATCTACAGTTCTTTCAAAACTTTGTACAGAATCACAATCAATGTTTTTCAATATGCAAACAAACAAAAACCATGTTTTACCCTGAAAACTTCTGTTTTGGTAAACATAGAAAGCTGGCTATTTCTCCAAATAACCAGATGGAGAATAATGAAAAGTCTGTGTTTGTCAATTATCAACATTTTTTAGGAAGTTCTTAATTAATAGTCATTTTCCAGTGGCAAAAAACCCCATACTTTTCACCATAATGCTGAAAATACAGAGAAAAAAATCTTGGGTCAAATTTTTTGGCAAAACAAATAACACTCATCAGAAAACCTAGTCCATGGGAGATGTATGATTCCTCTCCAGTGACTCAGAAGCCTCAGACAAGCTTCCAAGCTGCTTGTTGTTCTTCCAGGGATATTATAGAAACCTTTCCTTCCTCAAGAAATAACTGTGTAAGATGGATCTCTGCATCCCTGAATCCCTGTGGATCCCCAGGGGCTGTGGGTGGGTCTCTGCATCCCTGAATCCCTGTGGATCCCCAGGGGCTGTGGGTGGATCCCTGAATCCCTGTGGATCCCCAGGGGCTGTGGGTGGATCTCTGCATCCCTGTGGATCCCCACGGGCTGTGGGTGGATCTCTGCATCCCTGTGGATCCCCAGGGGCTGTGGGTGGATCTCTGCATCCCTGTGGGTCCCCAGGGGCTGTGGGTGGATCTCTGCATCCCTGTGGATCCCCACAGGCTGTGGGTGGGTCTCTGCATCCCTGTGGATCCCCACGGGCTGTGGGTGGATCTCTGCATCCCTGTGGATCCCCAGGGGCTGTGGGTGGATCTCTGCATCCCTGTGGATCCCCAGGGGCTGTGGGTGGATCTCTGCATCCCTGTGGATCCCCACGGGCTGTGGGTGGGTCTCTGCATCCCTGTGGATCCCCAGGGGCTGTGGGTGGGTCTCTGCATCCCTGTGGATCCCCAGGGGCTGTGGGTGGATCTCTATCCCTGTGAGCTGCAGGGCCACAGCTGCTCCCTGCTCTCTGCCTGCAGAGGAATCTCAGCTCTGGCCCCTGGAGCACCTCCTGCCCCTCCCTCTCCACTGACCTTGGTGTCCCCATGTTGTTTCCCTCACATGTTGTCACCTCCTCCTCTTCTCTGGCTAGAGCTAAAACTGCACCTCTGCTTTTGTTTTGATTTCTTTCTTAAATATATCACCACAGAGGCATTCCCAGCATCTGGAATTGGCCCAGCTTGGCCAGCACCATGTCCATCTTCAGAGCCATCAGGGACTAGCTCTGCCAGACGTGCTGGGAGCTTCCAGCAGCTTCTCACAGAAGGCACCTCTATGGCCCCCCACTACCAAAAACCAGTCTGTGCAAAACCAACACAGCCTACCTCAGAAAAGCTTATCCTGGTCTTTTCTCTCAGAGAACCATGGCCTTCTTGAGCTTACTGTAGGAGATTTTTTTTGTGGAGGGGACAACTTTCATGGGACAGCTTTCATCTTCCTATGGGGATAATTAACAAAAAGACCTAAAGAGAAGGTGAAATTCTCCCACGTGCAAGGATTCAGCCCAGATGCTCTCCAAGCCCCCTTGACAAGCCCTCAGGAGGATGCTGAGAAACATCTAAGCCTGTTCCCAAACCTGAATCAGGGGGAATCATCTTTGTCCCTGGGAGCAGTGCAGAAGTGCTGTCAGCCCTTAGAGAGCTGCAGAAGGTCCCGATGGGGAGCTCTCCATTCCCCTGAGCATCAGATCCTCAACCAAAGCCCAACTGCAGCAATGCCAGGAAGAGATACTGTGACAGTCAGACAGTTTCCTTTTCTTTTAAGGACATTTTAAGGGAATGAATAATTCATCCTGAATTACTTTGAGCTGAGGCAACGCTCCACATTATCACCTGATTATATGCCCCATAAAAAGAGATGACAGCAATTTATCTATTTTTTTTTGCTGGGTGGGCTGGTGGGGGGATAAATATGCTGCCACCAAACCAGAGTGATGAATCATCCCTCAGTGATTTGGCAGTCCTTTCTAATGGGAGCAACAGGGAGAAGGATTTCAGCAAAAACTTCCAGGAAAGGAGAGAAGATGATGGGAATGGAGGGCTCTTCATTCCCAGAGGATTGGGAATTACCCAGTAAAGGTGTCTGGGCAGAAGAACCTTTCTCCTGAGAGCAGTGGAGTCTGCAAAGATCAGGTGCTCACGTTGCTGCCTGGTGATAAGGAAATCAGTTTTATTCTGCTTTGTTATTGACTGAACAGTGGGATTGGGCTGGAGAAGAGCAGCTCCATTATACATTACTCAGAGTCATGCTTCTTTCTGGTATAACAAGCTGCACAGCACATGCTCATTACTCATCTGGAAAATGGGAGGGAGGGATTTGTCCTGGGAATTAAAGCACAGCTTTACTTAAATGGGACAAGCATGTAGGTGGTGCTGCTGTGGCTAGAGGGATGCCCTGTCCTTTACCCATGCCCATCTAGGACAACCCAGCCTTCCCCAAGAGGGGATCATTAGCTCTGCCAACATGGAGCATTTGGGATGATGTGAAACCATTGAGCATGGATCAATTAGGGCCAAGTATGAGAAATGAGGGCTAACTTTCCTTAAACCACTTGATATCCTGCTACTGCTAGCAGTCCCTTAGGGAGATATTCTGTATGTTTATGGCCATGCAGATAACTGCAATTAAGCTACACCAAGCCAAAGGCAGCCAAATTCTTGATCTGCTTGCCCACAAGTAACATGTCCTGGCTGAAAGTTTTCTCCCTCTGCACATGCTAACACCTATGCTCCCAAAATCAGTTATATTTCTTGCTATACTATAAATTCTCTGCAGCTAGGGGCACCCATAAACACTGCAGCAAAGAAAATATTTTCTTGTATACCTCCAGTTTCCTCACCTGCACACTTTGTTCTGCTGCCTCTGTCCTCCCAACAGTGCCCAGCCTGCAAGGGGCTGAGACAGCATTTAAATCTGCTACAGACACATCCTTCCCACCCCCGTGCTGGATATGGGGAATGTAAAACACGGTGGAGATTGCTGCTACTTTATTATTTATGAAACTTTGGTTATTTCATACATAAATAATCCATGACTGCAAAATATTGCTGGCACTGTAATTGAATATTCATGAGGTATTTTTGTTGAGAATTTTTGCCATCATTTCAAACCCAGCCATAAAAATAAAAATTTCTGCTGTCATTTCACAGTTTCAAGCCCTGAAAAATTAAATCTCCTTCCTGCCCTGAGGGGTGTCTGTACAGGGTGGAACAAACTAGGGTTAATATGGAAGGCAAGTTCATGCTGCATTGGAAAGAAGAGGGAACATCCTTCATTGTAGCTCTGCCTGCTGACTTCTAATGTTGTCAGGATGCTTCATCTGGGGATGTATGCTGCCTGCATGGAGTGTGTGCAAATTCTTTCTCTCCCTTCTAGAAACATTTCTCTTTTCAGGTTTAATCCCAGCCAGAACATTGACAGAGAAGCACCCAAGTGGGATCCCTCAGCATGGAAATTGAAATGCTGCTGCCACCCTGTGGAAAATGTTGGCCCTGTATTGTTGGGGACCACTCCAGGTGTTCACAAGACCACAGCTGGTATGATGGTTACATGAGGCCATCATTACCCTGATGAGACACAGAGGTAAAGAAACCAGGGAATTTCCACTAAATAACTTCAGGATTTGCAGGGAATATGTTTGGATGCTTTAGAGGAACAATTGATGATAACTGTGCCATCCCCATGGTGTACCAGGAGAAGGAAGTACCTCTGCTGCAGATGCCTTCAAGGACACCCTTGGCTAATTCCTGACATAGTCAATGATCAAGCATCTCTTGTATTCTGGGAAGTGCAGCTTCACCTGCTTGGGTTGCCAGGATTCCCTTTTTCTTTCCCCCAAGGCTCTTTCTTCTTGTGCTTATCAGCTCCTTGAGCTCCTTTTATTCCACATATACACACACATATACAAAAGAAGAAAAGGAAAAAAAAAAAAGAAAAGAAAGAAAAAGGGAGGACTAAGCAAAAGGTAGCACCACTATCCAAACTCTTCCCTTTCCTTGCTTGCTGTCCAAAACCTCTGTGGAAAGGTTCCACAGCTGCCTGCATGACATATAAGCCACTGACCCAATTCTCCTCTACAATTTCTTCAGCTCACAGCTGCTTTTTCAACTCTGTACACAGAAAGGAAACAGCAGAAGGAGAAACAGCAAGTTCCCAACCCTTCTAACCCAGCCTTCTCAAAACCAAATTGGGGCATAGAAAAGCCTGGCAGCCAGATCTGAGATCCCACAGCTCTGCCACTGTCCACGTGCCAGTGGTGTATGTGAGGCTGTGCCACATGAGCACATCCCAAATGGGGCCAGAGCTCCCAGAGCACCTTCCCTTCCCAGAATGATTTATGGACCCTGTCAGTCCAGCAGACTGAACTGCAGAGACAAGTGGAGCATGCAGCAAAGAGTTCAGCAATCCATCAGCACCAGCTGAGAGTCAGCCAGGAATCCATCAAGAGCTTGGTGACATCTTTGCAGAGGCAGAAAGAGAAACAAATGAAAAAGATGGAGACAGAGTGAGTAGAGAGTGGACAATTGTCTTGGTTTGAAAGACAGGTGTCTGCTAAGAAAGGCAGGAGCTCCTCTATGAAATGCACAGTGTAAACCCCCTCCCTCCAAATTATTATAATTTTCAAATTAAGGGGCTCTCAGGAAAAGAGATGGGAATTAGGAATAACAGCTCTTTACTAGGAAAATTAAAATAGAAATACAGTATTACAAAGAACAATCCCAAACCCTGCCAGAGTGAGAATCCAAGCTGACACCTGTCAGTCAGTCAGGGTGGTGGCAGCAGTCCCATTCAATGGTGGCTGCATCCTCCTGCAGTGGCAGATGTGGTTCAGCTGGAGCAGTGCTCCTGGAGAAGGTGCAGTTTCCTCTGAAGGTGCAGGGATGATGTAGAAAGGTCTGGCTTTCCTCTGGAATCCAGTGGAAAGAAGGTACCTTGGTGTCCAAAATCTCAGTTTTTCTCTGGGTAGGAAAGGCTTGGCTCCTCCCCTGGCTGGAGCATCTCCCAGTGGGATGATGGAATTTTATCAGTCATGCACTGGGACTCAATGGACATGAACAGGAGATATCTCCTGGAGGGAGGATGGGCTGTGGAAAGACAAAGATGATTGTCCCAGCTGGTTCAAAGATGGCCCATTAGCAGATAATATGTGCCAGGAGATAAAGATCACTGCCCCACCCAGTTTTTAACAATGACCAATTAACAGGAGATATCCCCACAGTGATAAGAATCGCTGCCACACCCAGTTTTTAACAATGGCCCATTAACAGGTGATACCTCCTGGATGAAGGGTGGGTCATGGGAAAGATGATTGCCCCAGCTGGTTTAAAGATGGCCCATTAGCAGATAATATGTGCCAGGAGATCAGGGTCACTGCCCCACCCGGTTTCAGCAGATGGTGATAGAATATAAACTTTTGGCCACAGCCTGTATTGTAACCTATGACAACAATCCACCCAGGATTTGTCAGAACTTCAAAGCCTGGAAGTAAAGCAAAATGACGGATGTATTTTTTTGGTCTTTAGTAATTGAGGTGGTCCTGCTTCAAAGCCACAAATTACAATGCATCACACAGTTGAACTTGGGCTTTCCAGTGTCAGCAGAATTCAGGAATTGCTTTTCCATTGGCTTCAATTCCAGGTAGGACAAATGCATGGTTTTGAAGGCAGGGATATTTTTTTGTTCAGAAGCTGTCATTGGCAGAAGGAAACAAGCCTAGCTCTACTACAGAGGAGAAAGGTGATGCCCTGTAGTTCAAGAAATATAAAACAAGCTGCAAGCAGGTCCCTGTACAGCCTAAAGCTGACACCTCAGCAAGAGTCAAGCTGTTCCTCCCAAAAATGCAGGTGAATACAAGTACCCCAGACCAACAAGGACACAAGACCTTTCATTAAGCTTATAGAGACACCCAAATTCAGGAAAATACAGGTGCAACAGGTCAGCATACACAAAGAAAAGGGGCAAACACAGAGATTAAGTGTCTGGAATCCACAGGTATGGAAGAAACATAGAAGATGCAGACACCCACTCCTCTGTGCAGTGCCAGTATGAATACAAGAGCTTACATTGTCTGTCTTTGATCTACAACTCAGTGATAGCAGATAAATCAGGTTCCCAGTAACACAACTTTTCTCCATCCCAAACTGTCAAAAAAAACCCCAAAAAAAACAAAAAGAGGATATGATTTGTCTTAAGTCTGTGTTAGGCATCATGGTGTGAGGTAAGGTAAAGAGGTGAGCTTCTGCTCTTAGAGGAAAGAAAAGCTGTCTATCTTTGAATAGGGAGCAGCAGAACAAAGCACATTATTTCTTTTGCTTTATGGATAGACACTGTTGTTATTTTGAATCATGCTGAGCACAGGTAAAGCATGTGCTCCCAAAGCTCAGGAAAGATGGAGGATATCTCAGAACAGAAGAAAAATTGGCAAAAAACAAATATCAAATGAACAAAAGGATTCAGAACCTGGAAGCAGAGACAACAAACGTATTTGTACATCACAAGGTGGATAAGACTCAGTAGGTAGAAGAGAAATGGAGGTGAGGGTCAGGAAAGCAGAGCTGGGCATGAGCTGGAACAGCTGGAATGACTGCACAGCAGAAGAGCAAGTATCTAAGACTGGGAAGAAGATTTCACAGACCTCCTAACCCATGTTTATTTCTGACATGTGTCTCTTTTGGGGCCCCTGACTTGCCTCCAGAAGACCCTCTCCCTACCTCAGCCATCCATGCAGACAGGATGAACCTCCTTGCCTGAAAACACAGGACAGCATGGGGACAATAGGATTTCCAGTGTGACAGGAACTGTTTTCCCAGCCCAGGGCAGGCTGAGCTGCAGCTAGTTACCTCCAGCACACTCCCTAGTGCCATCTGAGTCACACAGACTGCATGGAGCCATTTGAGTTTATGATCCTTTTATCTCTCTGACCAAGGGATCATATGCTGTTTGTACCAAGAAGAATAATGAAGCCTCATACATTACACATCCCCCAAGGGATTTAATTTCCCTTAATCTAAGGGGAGGATTTGCCTTTAGTCTCCAGTCTCTTTTATTATCCATTTGTTACTCCATCTACAGCACAGATCACAAAGGAATTTTTTAAGTCAACCTTAGCTTGGGCATCATTAAGACCTTACACAAAGTCCCATGCTGCTCACAGCTTAAAGAAATGGAATGAGACAAAGGCACTGAAGGCTGGATGGCCTTGTTGTCCCTCTTAACAGTGGACAAGGGGGTGTCTGGCTCATAACCAGGAAGATTAAATGGTGGGTCAAGAGAAATGAAGCACTGACACTTTTCCTTCCCCCAGACCCAAGTTTATTCTGAAATATGCTGCTCAGACAAACAAAAATAGCTGTGGTTTGGTGAAATACTGCTGTTCACACTGTGGGAGCAGCAGCAGCATTAATCAGTGAGCCAAGGCTCCTCTGGGCTACACAAGGTGCAAAGATTCAGCAAAACAACTGCCCCATCACAGACAACACATCCAGTGTTCTCAGCTGTTTTAAATATGCAAAGCACATGCAGGTGAGCTATGGCTCCACTTTACTTTGAGCATGGCTTCCTAAAAACAAACAGCTCTCCTACACACAAAATTTAAACACAAGAAAACAATAAAGAAAAACAAAAGTGTGCATTACAAAATAATGAAACTGGGGTGTTTTTTTCAATTTGTTTCTACCCCAGATAGTGGCAGTGATCAGCACTTTACAAAATATGCTTCTTCCACATCCTGGCATATGTTATTACTGTTATTAATAGCCAGCCATTCCCGGGGGCAGCACTCTGTACAGGTACATTTATTTCCTTCCCAGACCTGTCACCCCCTTGCTGGTGCTCCAGCTCCCTAGAGCACATCCCACTCTGAGGAAAGGGAGGCAAATGGAAAGTTAGGCACCATTCTGCCACACTGCAGACACAGCTGAACCTCATTCTGTCACTCAGGATGTGCCTGATGTTAGTTTTATATCATCACAATGGCATTACCTGTCTCTCATACAACTGTTATTTCCTACTCCTTCCTCCTAAATCAAAACTGGGCACAGGAGAGGGAAATACTTGAACACTATCTCCTTCCTTCAGAGCTACCAAGAATGGGAGTTACCAAAACTTGCTACTCAGAAATGAGGTTGATGAGGTGCTCATGGTAACACCCAGGAACATACCTGATTATTGCAGCCTAATAAAAACTAATAAAGAGTTATTATTTTTAGGTTTAGACTTATTAATTATTAGCTATCAGTTATTAAAAAGAGTTATTAATTATTAGTTTTTCTGTTTGCAAGTGCTGACTCATACCTTCTGCCCTTTGAGCAGGATCTGACATGTCCCTTTCATGGCTAGCTCTTCTCAGGAGGGCTGCAATAATCAGGTATGTGCTTAGGTGTTACTGTGAGCACCTCATCAGCCTCAGGTTCCCAGTCAATGCTTTGCAGCATTGAGGCATGTAATGAACTGCAGCTTAACAATATAACATGCAACAGCTGAGCTGGAATAACCACCCTGCAGCCACCCAAGGTGAGATAAAACGGGCAAACAGGTCAGTGTACAGCTTTATTTCTCCACCTGTCCACTGCCTGTCTTCCCTACCTGAACCACACACTCTGGGAAGCAAATCTTCTAGTGTCCAACAGAGGCACAGGGTACAGCTCCCCTGCCAGGACTCTTGTGCCATAGCAAAGGGCAGGGGAACCAAATTAATCAATAAAACAAGGAGCAAAATCCTGATTCCTTTGATGATGACCAACCCAGCACGGATTTTAAGGTTGTTGTGGGATGTTACCCACAGTCTCCCTACAACACCCTGAGTAATGCCACAAGAAGGGATGTGGAAACAAAAGCAAGGCTCCCTGCTGCTACAGCTGAAAGACAACCACATTCCTCCAGCAAACCAAGAAATCACCTAAGAGATCTTTTTGGAAGAACTCCCAGCCTAATTCAAAGACTCCTAATAAGAAGCAATCCACCACAATCTGAGGCAAATTGCACCAGTACCCAATCATCTCCTTCTTCACATTTTATTCCCAGTATGAGTCAGACTATATACACCAGTTATTCAGTTTCCTGGCACTGGATCTCACTGTGAACATTGTCTGCTAGATTAATGAGCTTTCTATTATCAGAAATATTTTCCTTGTACTTACAGACTGTGATCAAGTCACCTCTTTAGCTTTCTTTGTATAAACCAGATGCAATTTCTTGGCAATGCCACATTTCAGAAAGTTGTATAAGAATAAATATACACAAATTGTGATCCTACCATGATGGAAAAACAGAGTTTCCAGAATGGAGTCATTATTCAGAGCTATTTACTGAGTTTATCTGTACTGGATTTCTGTCAGATTTTAATAGGTTCTTGCATTGTTCCTGGATTGTAACTTCTAAGCAAGGAATAAAGAGATTTTGGCAATTTACTTTGGGTAGAGAAGGGAGAGGGCAAGTTTCAAAAGTATTTGGACAGCTAAGAGGTCTGTATTTGTGCTTGGGACACTTTTGGGATGCTACAGATTGGGCTGGGGAATGTTCCAGGCTGGATGTGCTCATATTTGGGGCTGGCAGCTGCTGCTGAGGTGCTGGGGGCAATGAGACAGTGTGGATTAGCCCAGCTGGGAATCTCCATCAGCAAGGGGAGCACAAGGCTCTCCCTGTGGCACATCCAGCTCTAGATCCATGTGGATCCTGCTCAGTTCATTGCTGTACCTCACAGGGGAGAAGAGTTTTGGGGAAAGCTTCAATCCATGCTTCTGCAATGCAGGACATTTGCAGAGCCCCAGCATCTGGCAGAAGGGGAAGGAAGAATGTGTCTGGAATCACCTCAGGCCCACCCAAGTTCCCCAAAACCACAGCTCAGAAATCCAGACTAGCTCACAAGTCTCTCCCTCCTTCCTCTCCTCTTTCAACCTACATTTGCTAGTGATGGTGTAACAGGGGCAGAGAATAAATCAAGTGCTGTATCAGAGTGTTCTATCCCTGGCTGTGTAAAGAGCAGCTATTGTGACTTCCTGATATGATTTACCATACAATGGCAACGTTTAATGTCCACCTGTGTTATAACCTACTTTATCTTAATACAATCTTACCCTGCTGAACCCTCCAGAGTCTTAGCATCTATTTTCATGGAGCTTTTTTTGGTTTTCTTGTGACTTGATACTGTGATCACTGTCACATTCCTGCTCTTTGTAGAAGGAGAAATTAGTAATTTTTTTTTTAAGCACTTTTCACCAGAACTGAATCCCAATCAGCCTTCAAGCTGGGTTCCTTCCCCTTCTGGATTCATTTCTGAACCTTTGCTCTAACTTTCCAAGACACAGCACTTTTCGAATCAACAGCAAATCAGCACATAGGGCCTTGTTCCCCTTCCCACAGGCTCTCATTGTGGGGAGGAAAGGAGGCAGCCACTGAGAGGGGGAATAAATGACTTTTCATAGTTATTTCCACAGACATGTTTCTGTATCAGGGCATCAGCCTCATCACACCTTAGAGAGGAGGGTTAAACACTGCCATTTATATGAATTATTTTCTTCCTTTGCCATCCTTGCTCGGTCTCCCCACCTCCTTTCAGAGCTCACTGCATCTTCCTTTCCCTCCAGGAAATCATTATTAGGCTACACCACATCTCTCTGCTCAAACAGTGATGACACTGTGCTCTCCTGTAATGAACACATTCCAGCTGAAGGTCAGGCTACACAATCCAAGAACTGCCAGTTAAACACTAACACAGATGGAAAAGGTTCTGTCTCTGCACACAGAAGTTTCTTTCTACCATAGAAACCACTTAGTTCAATGTCTGGTCCTTTATTTCCCTTTCTACCCTTACTAGAAAAGGAGTCTGAACCTTCTGCTGTCCCTAGCCTCTTCCATCTCCTGAACAGGGTCTTCTGCTTCTACCAGTCTCCACAGCCCAGCAGTCACCACTCTGTAACATGTGTATGAACAGACCATGAAAGGAGTGCAGACACACTCCTTTTCAAGGATGCTGTCTATCTCTTCCACTCCTAGGGATGCATTTGGTCTGTCATTGAAGTATTTCACAGCTAAAAAGGGAGGGCTGGCACAAATCCCCAGCAATGCACTGCAAGCATTGAAAAAGAGAGTGGCATTGCATCCATGCCTTGGATTAGGATGTTCCCACTTAGCACCTTATTGGTACAACACAAAAATCTTCCTTTCTGCTAGGCAGCATTTCACACCTGATTTGGACAAGTATAATTGAGCATGTGAAGCTGGGCTCTCATTTTTCAGACTTCTTTTCTAAACATAGACCTGAAAGGCAGGAGCTGGGTGAGGGGACCTGGCTTCCTATAATGAGGGATGTACATAAAACACGTTCACATGAAACCCCCAGGGGCTTCACTGAATAAATACCCAGAAACGACAATAAACACAGCCAGACAGAGGCACCTCCCAGCTCCCTGTGGTACAGAAGACTAGACTCCATGAGCTGTAAAATCCTACAGAAGGAGATCAGGGCACAGTGTGGCTATTCACTGCCTGTGCCTAGGCTCTTGGGGATGATCCGATAGCATTTATCTCTCCCACTCCTGTTTTGTCAGGATGATCAAACCCTCATCATCTCCCAAATAACTGACTGCTAAGGTAGCAGGATAAGCTGGCTGCATGAGCAGCCAGGCTTGGAGCCCAGGCTGCAGAGACAGTGCCAGTATTGATTAGGAAACCTGTAAAAAATAAACAAAATCTCTGTAATTACTCAGCCTGATGGATGCCAGCAGGTTTGTTTGCTTCCTGCAAAGATGCCAATAGCGTAACGGAGCAAATATCACATTATGTAATAAAACAATGCAGGTAATTAAAAACATCCTGGCAGGACTATAAACAGCAACATTATCTATTAACTCTTTCAGTGGAGCATGAGGAAAAGGATGAAGATTCTGCTTCATTTGAGGAGAGACAGATTTAGTGGATACTTGAATAGGAGCTGAGTAGGCAATCACACAGAGTTCAACATCATCCTCTTTTCTGCCATGAAATATCCCCTTGAATATTACAGCATTCTTAAAGATCTCAGATTAAACCAGGACCCCGCTCCACTGTGTCCCTTCTGCATCAACATCTCAAAGACTTTACCTAAAAACAGAGAAAAAGAGGTAGAGGTGCCTTCCAGAGGACATCAGGCACCTCATACACAGCCCTCACCTCAACAAGCCTCTGCTACTGCTCTGTCAAGGGGCAGGAAGCAGGGAGAAATGAAACTTATTTAAATGCATTAAGCATCTCACCACACCACAGCTGGCAGTATAACAACTTCATACAACTCTTGTTGAAGCCAGAAAAATTAAGTATAGGCTTCAGTGAGACTTGGGCTTGGCTGGAAAACTCAGAGCTTTCTGACAACTCCTTGCTAAATATTTTAAATAACTCTGTTTTCCTTCTTCAAGTGTACCTGAAAAATACCATCTTCCTATCAAAGGATCATGATCAAGCAACTGTGACCTTCATGTGTATCAATATTAAAGGGCAACTGCTCTGGACAGCAGTTTATGAGGAGATTTTGGAAGAAAGGTCAAACACCTATGTCATGTACAGCACAGATTAGACAAGGTTTAAGCTGCATTCAATGCCCAAGGGGGCCATGCTGCTATTCCTGTCAACAATCAGCTGGGAAGCCTTGGATAACATTTCCCTGCCTTAATTTCCCCTCAATCACAGGACAATTAATTGGTTGGTGCTTCAGCATCATTAAGGTTTAACAGACAGTGCTATGGACATGTGAGCTGTTTCTTTGCCAGACCCTGCTGCAAAGTACTGACATGAGCACAGATCACAAAATGTGATCCTAAAGAAGAGAGATAAACAAATTAAAGCTGTGTAACTCACTAGATCACAATAGTCCCCAGGGTTTAACTACAGCTTGTTTGTAGCTGCTGTGAGCACAGAGTCCCTGGATCTCAGAATGACAGCTGGGAAAGGAAATGTAGAAAAATTTTTATTATTTTACCCCTGGCAAATGTTTCTTGCTCACAAGAAGATATTATTAAATCAAGAGAGACAAAGATTCCTGAATCACAGATAATGCTGCATTGAATCTGAACCCTTCTGCCTTGCTTACTGAGCAAAGAACTGATCTTGCTGATCTAAGGAACTTAACTGGTGCATGAAAATCACAGCCAGCCAAACCTAGGTAGTGAGAAAAAACTGGGAAAGCAGCCAGGTTGTCTTAGAGATATGAAGTGTACAGGGACTACACCACCTTTGAGACAGCTCAACTGGAGCCAAATCATCTTCAGAGACTTTGATACTGCAAGCAATTGTAATGATTTTTTCAAACTGCAGATCAACAGGGATAGCATGAATCCCTCCCAGTGTAAGAATTCCTTCCAGTTTTGCTCCTTCAAGCTTAGGAGACTGGCAGACCTGCATTAGGCAGTCCCAGGTAGCCTGGGAGCCAGAAAACAAAGCACTGCAGAGCCTGTCCAGCCTCAAGTGAGCAGATATTAATTTTCTATACCACCAAGAGCTGTCTCTCACCTACCACCACAAAAAACCCCAGCAGACTCCTCTACTTCCACACAACAGATAATAAATATTTCTTACTGCTTATAAAAGCATCATTACAGAAAATTTTAAGCACAATAAAGAAAAAATAAGGCATGATTTTCCTAAAAGCTTTTTTCATGGCAAAGCAGGCTTATCACTGGAAAGGAAAATTCCCAAGGCAGCTTGTATTCTAAAACATGTGGGAAATAACATCTCTGAATGACTTCTGCTTAGCACAAAAGGGTTTGTAACAACAGTACTGACAGCATCTGAAGCTGAAGCTCCAGATTTTCAGCTTTGAAAATAGAATTATTGCACATTATTCTTTCTAAGCAAATTAAAGCCATTAATCATCATAATTAGTAACGTTCTGTGTCAGTGATATGGTAACAGAGCTGGTGATTATAGTCTGCTGAAGAAACTAAAGAATGATACCATAGAACCATTCCACTACATGCTGCTTGCTGTTACTGCCTGGCTGTGGAGGAGGATGTTAATCCCAAGGCTTCAGAAAGATGCCAACTCCAAACAGATATGAGGAAATAACAGATACCATCTCTCCCATGTTGGCTTTAAAGTCCCTGGAATGCTGAGAGATAGCAGAAAAGAGCAAATTCATCCTTTGTATGATTCTGCTTGAGTCATTTCAAGCATGACAAAAATTATTTTGGTCCACAAGGTTTCCATCTTGATTTATATCTAGCAAAGATAATATTATTCAAATGTGAAGTCAACTCCAGTCACACATCCCAGGCATGGGCTGGGTTTTGTGCAGAGTCCATCAGGATGCTGAGCTTTGGCTCAATTATCCTGGTGCTGCTCACATCAACATTTCATCACTGTTTATTTTAGAAGTGCATTAATAATGTGATTACCAGCCATGAAAAATCTGTTCATTAATAAATGAGTTGGAGATTTTGCTAAACATTTCTCATGATGCAAGTGCCTAATACCAAACCCTAACATGTAATCTTGAGACATAAGACATGTTAAGATGTTTGTGCAATACATTCATCTGGTTATAGTCCATTTTTATTCATTTGAATATATTTTTTTGCATACTCATAATGGCAGAGGGCAATCCATGTGCTTAATGCAGTGCAACCATAGAGAATGAGGCCTGTAATGATCCCTGCCACAAAGTTTAGCCATCAAATCACAACAAATAACTTTCTGTAAGTTTCTCTTCCTTCTTTTGCAAAAAGTCTCTGGAGAGAGGGAGATTTTTCCTGCCTAACAGATTTGTAATCAGTTACTAAAATGTTTCACTAATTTCATTTTCATTCCTGCTCACTAGTCACGCTAGGTTCCCTCATTACAATTGTCATTTGGAATTATTTTTGCTCCGTGACTTGACAAATGATGAGTTCTCTGATTGATTCTGATGTTGATACTGACAGAAATTGAATACAACACTTCTTTTCCTCCTGCCTAGTAAGATTGCATGGTATGAATGTTACAGGAAGTGGACAAAAAGGAATCTGAACACCTTCCTCATAAAGCAATGTTCTCCACAGTAATGTCAGTAAGACAATTTGGAGTGCAAGAAAGGCCAAAATAAACAGATGTAAACAGACTATTTGTCTATTTATTCTGTCACAAGTATGTACTTGAAGAGACAATATGCTCACATACAGCTGTGCTCGATGTCATTGTCCTGCAGCAGCTGCCCTTACCAGTAATAGTCCCACAACAGGTGCCCAGACTGCCCAGAAATATGGGATGCAGCAGGTCCTCAGAGCAGTGTCTCACTGAATTGCAACCCCAAAGTAACAGTTCTCAACTCTGTGCTTCCTCATCCCCCATTTTTAGTACCCTCCATGCTCCAGTCCATTCACTTCACATTCCATCTTTTCCCCAAATGTTAATTTGCCACTCTTCTCACAGCAGCTCCTTCTAAACCAGACAGTTTAGTCAATAACGGCATTTGGCTCTTTTAAGTCAAGTATTTCCTGTGTTGTGAGCTCCATCTGGTGATGTGAGTGAAGCTTACCCCCAGCCAATCTTCATAGTGCATGCAAGGTATTTTGTGCTAGACACACGGGATTTGGGATTGAACAACACTGGGATAAAAAGCCTTTCTGCATATTGAAATTTCTTTAAAGAAAGCAGTAACTACCAGAGGTGCTGTGTGGCACAGGCAGTGCAGTCAGCTGGGCAGCCAGGCAGAAGGCTAGAACAAAACCAGAGACCATGGCCCAGCAGCTTCATATCCATGGTGCTGGAAACTGCAGTGAGACATTCCCCACCCCAGATGTGCCTTCCTGATACATCTGTCAGGAGTTCATCCTTTTGGAACAGTGCCTCTTCAGCATCACACACAGAATGGTGCTGCAGAAAGGATCTTGTGGATTTTATTGAACCACTCTGACAGAGCAGACTCAGAAAAACTGATTTCTCATCACCTGTAGCAGCAGAGCACTTGGGCTTCCTCTACTGCCAGCACGAATATTTCCATCAGAACTTGTTAAAATTGAGCATCAGAAGCCCATAAAAAGATATCAGAGAAGAATAAAGAGGTTTTTTCCCTTGCATATCTGGCTCCCTTCATAGCTGCAGGTAACACTGATGTGAAAAGCACAGCACCATGAGGAGAGGACAGTTCCAGTGTGACCAGGATTTGGTGGAAGGGAGATCTCAGAGTACTCTGAGACAGTGCTGAACAGATACTCAGACTGCAGGAAAATAATATAAACCAAAGCAGATAGTTTCTTAATTTCAAGAGATAATAATTTACCAAGAAACTAGCAAGCAAAAGAAATATATCTCTCGATATATCTGTCTACGGTGTTTAGGATTTCATCACTCATTTTTGTAAAATTCATGAAAGATTTATGAGTTATTCAGCTACTCTGAGTTCTTGAGATATTGCTAATAAACCTTCCCCTTATTCCTATTGTTGCATCTGATCAACCCTCAGCCAGTTCAGACTTTTAAAGCATAGATTCCTTTTTGTTGAAGAATTTTAATATCTGCTTCATGAAGATGAACATCAAGTTTTTCTACTCCATCATATTCATAATTTTTCACTTTTCTATCATAACTTAGAAGCCAGGCAGATGACACATCAATCCCTTGTTAAGACAGGAGTCAAGTTGGATGAAGGGAACCTCTGAAACCAGATAATGAATCTTCACAGGTTCCTCAGCCCTTAAAGAACTAAGCAAAGGTAACTTTTCCTGAATGTAAATTCGGGACTATTATCACCAGTCACCAAGTTTTGGTTCAACAGGATGGAAACACCAATTTAGTGTAGTGGTTTTGGTTCATCAATTTGAAATTTCCCAGCCAATGCACCAATTTATGTTGTGGGTTTAGCACTGGCTAAATTGCCAGTGCACCCGGAAAGTAAATTCAGGATGATTATCAACAGAAATTACCTACTTATACATTGTCAGCATTCAGTTCAGCCAAATAAGAGTGAATTGAAGACTCATTTAAGTATAATTCTTGTGCAGCAAAAAGAATGCTGAGATTTGACTACCGACTATTCTTTAACACAAGATTTTTCTTCTGGACTTATTTCCATGCTCTCCTTTCCTCCTCTCACCACTCATTCTGAATTCCTAAGCAATTCATACTATTAATTTCAAGGAAATCTTTCAGTGACCATGGAACAACACAAACTCCATGCTGAGCAGACCACAGGTTTCCCTCCTGTAGATTCTCAGAGTTGAGTAGTGCTTAGTCTAAGTCCTGCTCACTTTCCAAAGGAGAGCTGGCATGGGAAGGGTGAAGCTGCCTGCAATATTTCACAAGACAGGCTCATGATCAGTCCACAGTATTTAAGGTCTTTTCAAAAGAACAAAACTCAACAAATCAAAGGAAATCTTGTCATGGCTTCCAAAAAAAAAAAAAAAAAAAAAAAAAAAAAAAAAAAAAAAAAAAAAAAAAAAAAAAAAAGAAAAAGAAGTTAACTCTACAAATATACTCTATTACTTACAACCTTGATTTTCCAGTTCAAGCTTCCAGCTTTCCATGTTGTATCTTCAATGTTCCCTCCAGGCCATGGTCTGAAGAAAGTAATTGCTGTCCAGGGTCCTGACAGCTGCTGAATCTTAGAGATACAGAGATTATTCCTTGTCAGAATATAGAGACATATTCAGTGTCTCCAAGAGGCTTCAGTTTGTGCAAATCTCCAGAGCACACAGTGGATGAGCCTCTTAGATAGGATTCCTTTTGCTTTTTTATCTCTTTTTCTTCACAGTCTTATCATGCACTGCAGCATTTCCAGTGATTAGGCCCCAAACAGAAGGTAGAATTCCCCTGCAACCAAGAGCAGAACAAAAGAAAGGAATTCTTGATTCAGCCTTGTGTCAGCAAGTCCTTCCCCAGAACCAGGTGTCAGGACATCACCCAGGAAAACATCTAAACTCTCAACTTAATTACTGACAGAAGCTTTCATCCCAACAGTGTCCAGCAAGATGAGAACTATTATCTCTATTTTACAGACCTGGAACTGAGACCAAAAGGGAAATATGGGATCCACTATTATACACAAAACCTGTGACTGAGCAAAGAATTTAGCATGAGCCTGTAGACTAATGTCTTAGCCACCAGCTGCTTCTATAATTTATCTCTTACACCTCATAACACCCTGCTCCTCTTCCCAGGACATGCAGTGGGCTTAGACCTGCACTGAGTTTTGCTATCAGAGGCTTTCAGTGCTGAGAATCCTGTCCCACACATATCAGAGTAGTTTTCACTGACAGTAGCAGCAACATTCAGAGCATCAGCCCAGCAGAACATGCATCAATACTGATTGATCTCATAATTCCTCATAATTCCTGTCTTCACCTCACCCAGGTGATCCAGTTTGGGGCCATCCAAACACATCCTAAGCACTGTGAGGCAGCACATCTGTAATGTCAGAGCATGCAGGCACAGCACAATCTGCTCTCTGATCTGCCTGTCTGTGTTTGTATGAAACAGGCATAGCAGGAGCTCATGAGAACAGGGGACTCCAAGCAGAATACAGCCTGGACATTAAGGATCCAGCTTTCCACAAACTTGTAAGAAACCATGACAACTAAGAATGCTTGGGATTTCACTTTCTTTTTCCTCTGGGCATTCTGTAATTACAGTTGGCTGCCACAGTGGCCACATCATTTGCCTTTGTAAGGATTCATTTCCATTACTTTCAGAAGGAGATAAAACATGCTTTCTTTAAATCCAAGCACCTTGGCCAGGTGTTCAAAGCAACTCTGAACAGCTATTTCCTCTGTGAGGAGTTACAAGCAATGGGAACAGTACAGGACCAAACACCTTTGGGCTTAGAGACTTCTCAGAGCATTTTGGCAAAGGATAATCCCTAATTGCTTTCCTTAGCTCTAAGCCTCACCTAGAGAAACAATGCCCTGGAAAGAAACTTCAGTTCTCTTTCCCCAGGGCATAGGTGAACAAACCTAGCTAAAGTTATATATATATATTTTTTTTTTAAGTGGTATGTTTTCCAACAGAACCTGTAGGCTATAGAGGCAGCCTACACACACACACACACACACACACACACACACATATATATATAAGCAGTCCAGGCAGCCAAAGAACCTGCAGAGTTCAGCTCTGGGGGTATTTGAGGTCTGTCTATTCCTCTGACTAAACCTTGTAGCTGTCTGCCTGTCAGAAAGAGAAACTTTTAAACATTCTCTTCCAAAACTTTCCATCACAACTAAAGCCTTGACATGTTGAGAGAAACAAAAGAACCTGCATCAAATCTTTAGAGAGAAAATACTAAACAAATTTCCTGTCACTCTTTATACAGCATCTCCTTTTATTCTATCTTTGACAGCCCTGGGAACTTCTGGGATTTTTTTAAGCACTCAGCAATGTAGATTGGAGACTGGGAGGGCATATGAAGTACACCAGCAAGGACAGGGAGGTTGACAAGGAAAGCAAGAGACAAGCAGGTGCTCTGAGTACACGAGGTTTATGGATGCCTTACCCAGCAGTACACCATCAATTACACTGCTGCTGTCTCAGCTGGATGAACTCCTGGCAGACAGGAGGCAGCTGCAGGGATGGATCTGCTTTTCTGTCAGTCATGATCAAGACCAACACTCCCCAGTGGTCCAAGCAGGTACATGTGTGCTCAGTTCTGCAAAGGAGTTACTGAAAGCATCACAAATGGCTCCAGAGGTCCACTGGCCATCTGCTGCTTCCCTGCCTGGCTTGTTTGGCAGGTCAGTGCAGGGAAGCTGGCACCACTGCTTCACCCTCTGTGCCATTACACTGTGCCTGGTCTGGCACAAACTTCATGCTCAGTGGGCATAATTGCCAGCCATTCCTGAGCTCAGAGGAAGATGGGGATTAAAACCTTTCAAGTGTTTTCAACAGCTTTCTAGAACCCCCTGCACTGTAAACTATCCTCCTTGATGCCTAGAGTGCTGTAAGAGCCCTGGAGGGAAGGATTCCCACAGGACAGTGTTTATCAGTAGCACTCACAATATGAATCATCACACCAATGCCACAGCCCCTACAATATGTTCCTAAATGCACAGTACAAGCAGAAAAGATCTCTTTGTTTTCTCTTCAGCTCTCTTAGCTGGTCTGTCTTCACTTGGTGGCTGTTGGTAAAAGGAGTTTTTGTGCTTGTGGATTTCTCTTCCTGCCTCTAGATCTACAATAATCCTGTAATTGTGATGCCAAGCATGAGGACCATTTCATCACAGCCTGTATAATGTGCAAATGCCATTAAGTTAGAGGGACTTTCTCATTAATT
The DNA here is from genome assembly GCF_903797595.1 of Erithacus rubecula. Classification (NCBI taxonomy): domain Eukaryota; kingdom Metazoa; phylum Chordata; class Aves; order Passeriformes; family Muscicapidae; genus Erithacus; species Erithacus rubecula. The sequence continues at coordinate 2,665,407 of NC_136676.1, read as the reverse complement.
CTCCATCTCAGTGACAAGCCAGAAATTAACACAATTGATTTTCCCTGCTCATTATCAATCATCCAAGAACTTTGTCACATCTCATCTGTCCCACCTGGGTCCCAGCATATATTTGCAGACTTCAACATATACTAAACTAATAAAAAACAACAGTCATAGCAACATCTGGAGTCAAACCCCAGAAAAAACAAACTGTGTATGCTCCTAACTCCTTTGGTGGTAAATTTTCCATTATGTACCAGAATCCTACAGAGAACCAGCAATGGCCAGATTAAGGAACAACTGATTGTACATTGCCTGTTGTGCTAATATTTTCTGTCTTGAAAACAATAAATGTCTGAGTTGTTTTAAAAACTTAAAGAGAACAATTCATAGGGTGTTTGCTTCCTGAAAGAAGCAAATTCAGGTATCTGAAATGTAGTTAGTCTCACAAGCTCTCTGTGTCACCCTGGAGAGCCTGTGAATAAGTGTAATCTTTTAAAATCATCAGTTCTCTCTGATTCATCTACATCCAGAAAATACTCAAAACAGGCTCAGAGATGGAATTATCACTTGATAATAATAACCTTCATGGAAGTTCTTTAAGGGTAATTCCAACCTTTTCTATTAGGTGACTTTTGAAATTTCCAGTACACATTTGGAATACTAAGCAATAAGAGGTTAGAAGGGCATTTCAATCTGGAACTGTTTCTCCAGATAATTGGATTCCTAATCCCTGAATAGGTCATGATCTCAGTTTACTGTGCTGGGATAGAAGGTGCCCAATTAGGCTTTTATGACAGGATTCAGCACAGGCTTTTGCATTGCCTGCAAGGTAACAACTTGTAAATCATCTCAGGAAAAAAAAAAAAAAAGAAGATTTTACTGGTACAAGGAAGTCAGGGTCCGATAGCTTAGCTCTGTCATGTGTTCCCACTGGAACAAGAGTGGGATACACTTTTCTCCCAGATAAAACAACAGCTCACAACATCCACAAACACAAGGATAATAAAGTCCATTTTCCAAAGGGTGATGGTAGCCTAGCTCTTATGGAGGAGCCTGCTCCTGCCTAAGCAGGGCTGGATACAAACTTCTGCAGCCCAGACCCTTGGCTGGGTAGTGGTAAGGGAATAAACCAATGGTTTGATACAAGGGGCAAATTCAGGCAATTTACACCTCACACAGATGGTTGCAAACACATCTGCACAAATCATCATGCTGTGGGAATTAAGCAGCTTCTCAGACTTTGACCTAATGGAAAGAGAGTCTAATAAACCATCTTCCCACTCTCGTTAGCTATTGTCTCAAGGGCTGATGAAATGACTTCAGACAGAGTATAAATTATTTTCTGTATGGTGTGAGGCCTCTGTATGCCACAGTTAAGTCATATTTTAAGCTGTGGGGGATAGCTGTAATGCTGTATAAACCTTAGATCCAGTCAATAGAAATAAAATAGTTTGGGAAGAGCATGCTAGAGATTCATGTGCTGTTTTGTGGGGGGCTGTGTGTGTTCTACAGCTCAATAAAGCCTTAAGAGTATACTTGGTACTGTGCCATACCACTCTTCATCTGGTTTTCTTCTCCCTTAAATTAGTTTTAAGCAGTATGCCAGCCCATTTGGGGCACAGACTTTGTTTTTTGGGTTGATGGCACACCATAAGCATGCAGCATCTTTGTACTACATCAGTGACAGGGCACACGAACCAAACCACTCCCTAAAAGAACTTTCCACTCTACCAACTCTAAAGACTCTAGGCTTTATTAAAATTGCTGTGCTATTCTGCATTTCCCAGTTAACAAACTGGCCATGGATCTAGCATTAGCACAAAGAGCAGGTGCCAGCAGACCTGCCCAGTGCTACTCAAGCCCAGGACAAGACATTTGAAAGGTGCCACCCAGGAGGCAGACCCCAATCTCTTGTTTCTAAGCTCTCTACACTTTCAAGCTCCTAGAGCAGGATTTCAGATTCAGTGTTTTAGTGAGGTTCACTGCTTTCCTTGCTTCCTGACAAACTACCTGCAACATATCTGGCTTTCTTCAAATGTCTGTTTCTGCCAGTACCTGCCTAGGCCAGGAGCATCTGTCCAGTAATAACCTGCATAACAGAAATTTGTCTGCAGCCACTTATCTTTCAAGCTTCCTTACACCAGAGCAGTCCCAGTGAGATCCAAACAAACACAAACAAATCCTTTGCAAACACAGCTCAGAGGTTCCTGTAGAGAAAAAGTGCTGCAGCAGCAATGGAAGAGCAATGCTGCCATCTGCAGACACTTGGAATTGAAGCCTCATTATTTGGAAAGATCAGCCCCTGTATTGATGTCATGCTATCCTGCATTTTATCCTTTCTAACTATCTCCAAATGTGTTTGTGGAGCACACTGTGCCACTGGCCAAGGCAGGAAAATTTCAAACTATGCTTTAGGCTCATTTATGACACACAGGGGGGAGGTATTATGCTGTCACAGGTCTATGGAGCAGTGACCACAGCACTGGAAAACTGGCAGAACATACTGGTGAGGATGAAAAAGTTCATCTTTAATAAAGGTATTAAACTTCAGCTGAAATCCTCTCACAAATACTGAACAGTATATGCCACAGAAACCTGCATCAGAGAAACTTCTGCACATTGATTAATATACCAGAACTATTCCAAGTCTGCCATTAGTAGGAAATGATCACTGCTACAGAACTGTTTGCCTTGTGATAGGGAAGGACAGGATTATGTGATTCATAAAAGGACTTCTACACCAAAAAAAATATTGATTTTTCAGGCACTTTGTAGTATAAACACAGCAGATGAAGACCTTCCTTTCGTGACCATGTTTTAATCCATGTGCAAAAATACAACTTGAGTAATATAAAAGAATCAAACATAGCATAATTAACTGAGTAACATTCAGACAGTTTATTGGGTAAGAAAAAAGACCAGGAGGTGCTTCAGGACACAGTAACAGATGGGCCACAGATCTATTTATTTACCAGTGCACACTCATCACACTGCAATACAGCTCATCAAGAGTGACCTGAAAGAAAGTTCTAAAGTTTCTATTCAGGGAAAGTAGCATGGGACAGACAAAAGTGGGTAAGGAAAGAGACTCAGCATTTTCATCACAAAGCAAATCAATAAATGAACCCTCTTATTACTCACTGATTATATGTGAAGATTATTTTGGCCAATTACATTGCTTAAGTCACCCTTTATGTTTATTTCTAGTACTAAGAAGCTTTTTGGAAAGCACACAGAGATAAAGCACTTTTTACTTTCAAAGCTGTCTATGACAATGATGTCAGCTCAGCATCCCTGTAAGGTAGGCAAAAATTAGCTGTTTTCTGAGACAGAGAAGTTAAATTACTTCCTCAAAACCATGGTGAAGAATGTGTTAATTACTGCTAATATCCTTAAGACAAAGAGAGGGAATTGAGGCAACCAGCATCTGCTAGTAAGGAATTACCAAATTTTCACCTCAGTTTTGCTATTAAAATACTTTGAATCCTCCCTACCTTGTAAAGTGTTCCACACACATATTTTTGTAATAATGAGCTGTTTTATCTTAGTAAGAAAAAGCACTGGTCCTTTCCAGCCCTAAGTAGACATCCTACCCAGGAAAGGGTAGTCAAGATAGAGGAAGAGTTACAGACTCCATGGCAACAATGATCTTCCCATTATTACAATTACAGTTCTCAAAGATACAAGTCACTTTAAGGAATTTAGCAGGAGTACTCTAGTTTTTGTAAAAGAAGTACAGAAAAGATAACTAACCATTCTTTCAAACTTAAAGCTGTTGAAAACCAAGTTATCCTAAAATGAAGCACAGAGCTGCTACAAAGGGCAGGATTAACCTAAACCTGCATATCCCCAATTGCAAGGTTAACAGATTTGTCAGCTCAGCCCTTATTTATCCCTACAAAAGCTTTTGGTTTGCAGAAATGTCATATGGGTATTGGAACCAGGCTCTTCTTCCTTCCATAAGCCCACAAAGAAGCCACAGTACAAACTCTGATGTGTATATCTGCATTGAAAATAGTTCCCAAAACCTTGTGGATATCCCCCTCCATCCATCTGAGCTGAACTTTTGCATTTTCTCTTTGTGCTTTTAATCCTAACAAGTATTTTGCTGTAAAAAGCATCTCTTCTTGTCCTGTGCCTAGCCAGATTAGAGTGATAATTTGTCCATTTTAATAAATAAAAGATAAAACTGTGGCTCATTGAACAGGCCTGCAAAGACTCCTTTCCATTAATTTCAGCTCAGAAATAACTGCTAGGTACCACTGGATAACATGAAGCCATAAAACCAGTCTCTAAATAGCTGTACCATGTAACCTGGGACCATCAACTCAGCTTTACTGCTGTCAGAACAACCCACTAAAGGGACACTGGGCTCTTTCAGGTTGATACCATGAGGGTATAATTTACCCATGACAGATGCAGGGTAACACCATGTGAGATTATTGCTAGTTTATTGCTCATGTGTAAAAGCCCTTCATACAGTGGTTCACACACACACTTGTTCAAAAGTCAGGCTGTGACCTGGCACCAGGAGCTCCAGTTCAGCACCTGTGTCAACTCCTCTGAGCTTTCCACAGCTCCTGCAAACAAGCTTTTCACAAAAACCTGTGTACAGGTACTGAATAACACAGAAGAAAATCCAGTTGCCACTAAGTAACATGTTCTGGATCAAACCCATCTTTGCACTGGAAGGCACATATTCTCCCCACTGTGTTTGGCATGGTTTTCACATAATGGCTGAAACAATCAACTCTCCAAAGGGCCACATGAACAGCAAGTGGCAAGATCTGCAGGAAAAAACAAAGCAACACTGTAAGGTACAGAGGGGGGGAAAGAGAGTTGGGGAACTTTCCTTCAGAGATCACTTAATTGTAACATCAATTCTGGACTCCATCAGGAAAAATCTTGTTAGCAAAATTGGTTTCTTTCCATTTCCACTCCTAATTTTCAGGCAGAGCCAATGCAATAATCCAGATTTGTTTTTTCTAACACAATATATTTCTTCTTTGCTGAACTAGGCTTCTTATAGTAAGACATTTCACTATAATACTGTGAATAATACTCTAAATAAAGAGAAAAAAAATTTAAAATGCTTTTTAAAATCAAGAATTTGTTTTCCATTATGTATCTATTAATCCATAGCTATTCAGAGAAATGTGACACTGTCAGCTCCCCCTTAACTCAAAAACTGTAATTTCAGAGAGTAAATTCTAAGCAAATACAAAAATGGAAAACATGTGTTCTTCTATCCATTGAGGGCCTTCCAATTGCATGGTTTGCATTTACAGCTTCAGCTTTTGTAGCAAAATACAGATTTACTGGTTTTGGCATCAAGTTTGTGCAGTGGGCTATTTGTGCTCCATTTTAGCACCACAACCCACAGAGATTTACAGCTTTGGAATTTCTAGACTATATGTGGGACAAGCAGAAGCAATAGTTCATGAATCAGTATCTAGTGAATTTCAGGGGGCTTGAAAATAAAAGCTCAAAACTTGGCTAGGAAAAGCAAAACAAAAGATGTACAACAAATGAAATACACTTACAAGGGAGGGAATTAATGGCACCTATGTTGTGATGCTAAACATTTGGCAGTGTTTTCTGATTCCCATATGGGAACCACTGAACTCCTTCAGCACTATAACAAAGGAAGTGATAAGAGAAATCATTGTGCTTGTGAAGCAAACAGAGAGTGCATTTGAGGCTCTATCCTTCATTGAACTGACAGTGAAAAAATAGGTGGCAGAAGGATAAGGTTCTTTAAACATTTCCTTGACCTTATGTCACCTTGTTCCTGAAATCAAAGCCACACAGTTCTCCCTTTCTGAAGAACTGACAAATCACTTTTTTGAAGTCTGTTGTAGAAGCTATCCAAGAGCAGAAATTATAACATTCACTATCAACAGTGCAAGGTGGTCTTTCCATTCTTCTCACTGTCCACAACAGGTCATTTACTCCTCACATCCACTGCTAACTGACATGAACAGTGGATTACAAGGCCTGACCCTAGAGCTCTTTTCAGAGTTTGGGCAGAGCCCCAGCTGGTGCCAATGTGATGCCAAAGACATAGAAAAGCCCCAGCAGGAGATTGAGCTTGGCTGTCCGCTGAGGAATTTTGCAGAAGCTGCGAGTGCGGAACTGTCTCTCCAGTGAGAAGGCCATGGGGATGGTGAGCAGGGGCAGGGCCATGCTGATGGTGTAGCGTGTGGCCAGCACACAGAAAATCAGGTAGGGCAAGAAGAGCAGCACCGTGTAGAGGATATAGGAGAAGGTGGGGCCGATGAGGATGGCCAGGGTGACAATCCCCGCCTGCCGGTCGGACTCCATGTCCCGGGTGTTGTTGCTGTGCAGGATGGCCTCGGTGCTGAGCGCCAGGGGCACGGCGTAGAGCAGGGGGGACACGGACAGGTAACCAACCTGCACTGCGTGGGCAAACATCACAGCCAGGGGCCCAAAGGTGATCAGGATCACCACGTCACCAAGGGCAACGTACTTAAAGCCAATCCCTGCGTGAGACACAAGAACAAAACCAAGCATCATTCAATAATTCAAATGGGTGACATTACAGTTCAGCCCTTTCCTATATGAATATTGCAGCTATGGACAAGAAACATGCTATCTCTTTTTTCTTTTTTTAAGATAATGATTTCTCCTTAAGGCAAACAATGTAACAAAAACTAAGGGGCAGGTTTTAATACCCATCTAGAAGTACCTGCCTCTGCAGATACCTATAGAAACAAAATATTTTTCAGTGTGATCATGCATACTAGATCCTGGTCCTGAATACAGGAAGGCTCAGAACAAAATGGAAAACTGACAAGATGCTTTCAGGGAAACCCACATAACTGAAAGTCTGACAGTTTGAAACTAAGTTGTTTTTTCTTCTCCTAGTAAATAACACAAGAAGACACTAAAATATCCTTGTCTTAAGAACAACCACAAACTGTACAGCACTCACAGTGAAGCTCCATCTAAAGAATAACAACAAAACATTCCAAAACAAAGTACAATTCCTTCCAAAGGAAAGAAAAAACGCCATTAGCTACACTACTAAAGAATATGAGGTAAACACCACGAAAAGATTCAGCAATAGTTCTGATAAGCATCTAAAGCCATATATATAAATAATAACGCCTCAACACCACTACCCAACTGAAGATCTTAGTATGACTCTTCCCACAACCTTCAATTGCAAAGAATATAAGTTTACCTACCAGTACTTCAGGAAATTATGGCAGTACACTAGACACCTTTTGACGATTCAGCTGATTCTATCACTTCTACATTCCGCATACATACTACTAAGATTTACAACAAACGGGATGCAGCACTTACCTCCGGTATAAAGGAAGGAGCTGGAAAGTCCTCCAAAGTAAATCAGGGCCAGGTGTTCCAGCTTGAGCGTGGAGACAGCGTAGAGCCCAGCAGCACAGATACAACCCACAGTGTAGAGAAAAACTCCAAACCGGACTACATCCTGCGGCTGCAAAATCTGGTCCACCAATGTCCTGTCATCACTCTTCTTGTGATCGATGCCTTTGGAAAAGTCATAGTAGGTGTTCACCAAGTTGCCGGCGCCGTGCACAGCCAGGACGGTGACGGCGCTGCCCAGCAGCAGCCCCGGGTCGAGCGTGCCCTCAGCCCGGTAGGCCAGGGCGCTGCCCAGCGCCACAGGGGTGAGCGAGGCGCTGAAGCTCCAGGGCCGCAGCGCCAGCACATAGGCCGCGCACTTCTGCCTCCAGCTGCCGGGGGCGGGCCCGTCAGCGCCCGCCAGCGCCGAGCCGCTGCCGTTCCTCTCGCTCCCGCGGGGGCTCTCCGCGCTGATACTGATCTTCTGCACCAGCTCTGCCGGCCCCATGCTCGCCCCGCCGTCCCGCAGCAGCAGCACCTAGAAGGGGAAGGGCCGCGCGTTAGCGGGGGCCGCGAGGGGCGCCGCCGCCATGGCGGCGTGCGGGGGACGCGAGAGCGCCGCCATTACCCGCCCGACCGCCGCCAGCCTGCCCGGCCTCGCCACCCCCGCGGCCCTGCGCCAAGGGTTCCGCAGCCGCCGGCACCTCCCGGCGGACAAATTAAAAGGAAAATTAAGCGGCCCGCGGCGTCACGCGCGGCGGCCAGGGAGTCACCCCGCAGCACGCGCCAGCACCGCGGTTCACGCCATAGCCGCCACGGAGCGCCCGGAGCCCGGCGCGGACACAGCCGCCGGTGCTGCTGCCACGGGCAGCCGGACACATTTCAGCGGAGCACACCGGGCAGGCAGCGCCCTGCTCCCTGTGCGCATGCGCACGGCGCACAGAGGGTAGCGCGGTTTGCGCTGGAAGGACCTTAGAGCTCGTTTCACCCCTTCCCATGGGCAGGAACAGCTTCCACTGTGCCAGGCTGCTCCAGATCCTGTCCAGCCTGGCCTTGGACACTTCCAGGAATGGGGCAGCCGCAGCTTCTCCTGGCAACCTGTACCAGAATCATTTTCTTAACATCTAAATTAAATTTCCCCTCTTGTAGTCTGAACCCCCTTGTTCCTCGTGAAGAGTCCGTCCTTGTAGGCCACTCCAGATCCTGGAAGGCCACTCTGAGATCTCCACACCACCTTCTCTTCTTCCACAGAGGGGGTGCGTTAGTCCCCATCCCGTCGCTCCACATGTAACAACACCACACAGCTCGGTGTCACTTGCTGAGGGTGTCTCAATCCCATTGCCAATGCCACCGACAAAGTTAATGAATGTTATCACCCCCGTACCACCCGTGAGGGACACCACTCGTCCTTGGCCTCCGTGTAGACAATGAGCCGCTGACCGCAACACTTTACGGGCGGCTATCCAGCTAGTTCTTATCCACCGAGTGGTCCATTCACCAAATCCACGTCTCCCCAGTTTAGGGACCAGGATGTCACGCGGAACGGTGCCGAACGCTTCACTCCATCCCAAGCAGATGATGCCGGTTGCTCTCCCCTACCCACCCATGCTGCAGCCCGGCCACAGCCGGCGCCTCACGGAAGGGCGGAAGCGGCATCGGGAGGGTGGGCCTGCTGGGCAAGCCCAGCCATTCTATTGGTCAGACGTGCTGCCACTCAATCGTTACTGCCTTGGTGATTGGTCAGAAAGCGACCGTCCTTGCGATTCCTTGGGAAGGGGCGGAGCTTTGGGCGAGTCTTCCCCCTTTCTCTTTTCCTACTGGTCAGCCGCGATGCCGATCACGGCGTTCCTGGCAGCCCATTGGGCAGCAGCGGCTCGCCGGCGCTGCAGGCGCGGCGGCGGGGCGGACACGGGGCCCGGGGCCCGGAGTCGGGGAGCCGGCGGCGGCGGGTGAGTGAGAGCGGCGGTGCCTCCCATCGTCATTGGCTCCCCTTCCCCTCAGCTCCCGCTCCCTGCCCGGCCCGACCCGCCCGAGCCCCGGCCGCGCGGCGCTGCCGCCTGCGGCCCCGCCGGCCGCGCTCTCCTTTCCCCGCCTCACCCCTCCCTCACTCGGCCTATGGAGCTCACCCGGACTCGGGCCTGTCGGCTCCTGTCTGCCGGGTTCTGTGGCTGTCAGGGAATCCCAGGAGCTGACACCGGGCTGGGCTGATGGGCAACAGCAGCGCCCCGCTGCTCTTTGATCCGGGAAGCTTCTCCTGGCTCCTGCCAGCAGCCACTTCACCTATGGTCCCGCTGGATGTCCGTGACCGCCTGTGGAATGTTTGGGGAGAAGCAGTTGAGCCATTTACATTTACCAAACCAGTGTTTATATAATCTGCATATCGGGAGAGCGTCAAGAGTCTGGAATGTTTTTGACATGAATAAAGGCTCCTGAGAAAGTTTATGTGTTACGCTAGGAAACCCCCTGTTGCAATGGTTGATGTTGCTATAACTGGGCTTCCCATCTCTAAAATCTATTGGAGGATGTAATACTTGTCAGTGCCGAGTCTTCCTTGTGTTGGTGTAACACTGAGATTTCTGTGGAGAAACTTGGATGAAAGTGTTCAGGAGCAAATCAGATATGATAGTGATATCTGGGAATGGTTGTGCTTCCTTATTATAAGTACTTGCAAACCCTAGTTTAACCCTGCTGGTTTGCTGTTGCATTACCCTTGATTTAGGATTGTATCTCCCTAGGGCACCTGGCCTGCTGCAATGTATTTTGGTATTTGAGGAACTAGAGAGCAAATAGGCTGAGGGTCAAGATATGTGGCGATACAGTTTTATCATGGAGTGCAATGCCTAAGGAATATAGTCACTATTTGTAATTTTATAGTCTGCCAACAGCATCATTATGGGTATTTTGGGAGCAGTCAGGAGGGCTAGCCTTAAGAAAGAAGTTCAGAGATTTCAGTTCAAGCAGTAAAAAAATGCGTTTCTCTGAAGAATTTACAGGACTTGATGCCCCTGAGCCCCAGTGTGCCACCACCATGTCGGGCACCGTGTCCATCCTCCAACAATTTGCCAATGGCTTGAAGAGTCGCAGCGAAGAGACGAGGGCAAAAGCTGCCAAGGACTTGCAGCATTATGTCACCATGGAGCTGCGGGAGGTGAGTGCTACAAATGGGATTGTTTATCCTTGTGGATCATTGAGTGTAGGGTGTGGCCTGGGTGCCTTTACAATGGAGATTTTTGGAATATGGAAGCTGGTCTTAGAGAGGAGATGTGGCACAGCAGGGAGCTTATCTTTGCCCCCTGGCATGTGGGAGAGGTGAGCAAGTTGGTGACACAAATGAGTAGTCAAGTACCAGAATAAGTAAACTTGCTGCATAAAAGGCACAAATCAGAAACTACTTTGAGCTTATAATGTATGATTGATTTAATTTCTTTCTGTTTAAGTGGCATAAGCAGCATTGTCTTTATAGAGGTTTTGGAGCAGGAGGGAGAGAGAGAGAATGCTGAAAGCTGATTTGAACTTTTTGCTTTTACAGATGAGTCAGGAAGAATCTACCAGGTTTTACGATCAGCTGAACCATCACATATTTGAGCTGGTCTCTAGCTCTGATGCAAATGAAAGGAAGGGTGGTATTCTGGCTATAGGTGAGTGAAAGTGCATGATGCCTCTGCTGAGTTTTCTCTTCATGCAGTCATATTTAGGGACAGATTTTCAAAGGGAATGAGCTTTTATTCTCAGGGCCTGATGCCTGACAGCTCAGTACACTGGGTGTGTTCTCATTGCTGGGCTCTGAAAATCTGTGAAGTGTCAGCATGGGAGCTACTATGAGTGGCTGGAAACCTGGCACTTAATGGGCCCTGAGCTCTTCTGGGAGTTGAGCATCAAATGTGAATGCTGAGCACATGAAAATTCTGTTCTGGAGCTCAGCTGAGAACACTTTGTGCTATTCCTTTACATGTGTCAGAGTAGGATAACTCTCTCAAGATTGATTGTTGGTATTTAAATTTACATGGCTCCATGACAGCAACTTCCATCCCCAAGAGAGGCTCACATAGCTTCTGCTTTGATTCTGATCAGCCTCTCCATTAGCTCTGGCTGTGTTCTCTGTGAGATTGCAGAGCTGCCTGAATTCCCACTCTTGGGGAATCAATTTGCATAAATACTTGGCCTTTCAGGCAAGTGACCTGTATTGTAGCAGTTACTTCTTGAATAGCCAAAGAGATGTTTATGGTTTAGGCTCATAGACATAATCTTCCAGTCCCAACATGCTTGAAAGCAGTGTAAATCCCTTAGAGAAATTTTTATTGGTAACATCATATCTTAGGCTGACATTACAACTCTTAAATTGTTTTATGAATGTAGTGATGTTGCAAGGTGTCAGCTTGACAGCCCTGGACACTGATGGCCTCTTTATCTGCAGAGCAGATACAGCCCAGGCACTGGCAACAAAAGCCTCTGCTATGCTGGTGCCTGATGAGTTGTCTCCACCCTGGCTGCCTCTAGTATTGAGAAGACATTTCCTTGTTCTTTGACTTTTTCTTGTGAGGTGGATTGGCTATAGTAGTTGCATGCAGATAAATGTCTGTGATCCCAGGGTAAATTATTTTTTATTCTTTTAAAACTAAAATTGAGGAAAATCTATGAGGCATTTTTCTACTTACTTAAAAATCTCAGGCTCAAAAAAATGGTGGCCCTTTCCTGTTGCCTGATTTTTTTTTTCCTATGGATTTACAGTTTAGGATGACTTAATGTGAATCTTTAAGGAATGTGTAGGGAATACTAACTCTCATCCAGGAATTACCTACTGTCTGCCTGACTGCCTCTTGGGGAGAACTGCAGCATTGCTCTTTTTTCTGCAGCAAGCCTTATTGGTGTGGAAGGAGGCAATGCCACCCGTATTGGCAGGTTTGCCAACTACCTGAGGAACCTCTTGCCATCCAATGACCCTGTGGTAATGGAGATGGCTTCCAAGGCTATTGGGCGGCTTGCCATGGCTGGTGACACCTTCACAGCTGAGTATGTGGAGTTTGAGGTGAAACGAGCTCTGGAATGGCTGGGAGCTGACAGGAATGAAGGTCGTAGACATGCAGCTGTAAGTGATGCTTTTGTTGTTGTCGTGGGGTAGTTGGGATTAGTGAACAGTGGCAGGAAATATGTACAGGAATCTGCAGAATAGCTTTGGTCAGGATGGGAATGGTTTCCAGTCCATGTCTGAGGATCTGTAATGCTCTCATGGCAGACAGACTGCTGCTTCATTAAATCTCCATTAGCCCAGTGACTAATGAAGACCAAGACACTGTTATGCTGGGAATTGTCAGAGCGTGGGGATGGAAACAGCTCACAGACATTGACAGTCTAAACAAATGGTACTACACTGTAAAAGTTATGAGGTTTGTCTCTGTGTGCTCATCTTCCAGATTGCTACTGTTTCCCTCCCCACCTCCAGGTTCTTGTCTTGCGTGAGCTGGCAATCAGCGTGCCTACCTTCTTCTTCCAACAAGTGCAGCCATTCTTTGACAATATATTTGTGGCTGTGTGGGATCCCAAGCAGGCCATCCGAGAGGGAGCCGTCTCTGCCTTAAGAGCCTGCCTTATCCTCACCACACAACGAGAGCCAAAAGAGATGCAGAAGCCCCAGTGGTACAGAGTAAGAAAATAATTTTGTTTTGAAGCAGCCCATCATAATGCAATGCAGATGTTGAAGTGCCAGTTTTCAGAAGAGCTGTCTAAGCTAAGTGCCTGTGTCACCTTTGTCAGTAATAAACTGCCTCTCCTTGAAAGGGTTGAAAATATAATGGTTTCCAAAGTGACTAGTTCTTTAGTCTACTACTGTAAAAGTAAGCAAGACTTAACTCCTTCAAGATTACATTGTTCTGTCTGTGCTTCATCTTCAGCTGTTGAACTTGACCTAGTTCTATACCCATGCAATTATCTAGTGTCATCCATTAATAGTAAAGGGTTTTATAAGTGTAGATAAAATATAAGTGCAAAAGGTAAGAATTCTTTTGTCTCAATCTTTGCTTTGCTGCCCTTGTCACATGAATTCAAGCTTTGTGATACCAAGTGACAGTGACAGTCAAATGTTATGAACTTGGATTTCTTGTAATCCAGTAAGTGCTGCAGATAGTGATAAAGCTGATACTGTGCAGCAGAGTCTACAGCTTCTGGGTGAATCCAAATTTTATTGTCTTATACTTCTTTTATTACTCAATTGAGGTTTGTGGCTACTCCTGGAAAATTCAGAACATTAGTAACTCTTGACTGGCAGTTCTATTTCATTTCCACAGGCTTTGTTTCTGCATTGTCACTGAGATTCTTTTCCTTTCCCCCCAAGCATACATATGAAGAGGCTGAGAAGGGCTTTGATGAGACTTTGGCCAAAGAGAAAGGAATGAATCGTGATGACCGAATCCACGGTGCCTTACTGATCCTCAATGAGCTAGTGAGAATCAGCAGTATGGAGGGAGAGGTGAGCAGAGGAACAAGGTGGGGGTTATGGGGATTGATTGAGAGTGTATAGCAACTTTGCAGTCTGGAAATATCCCATAGTGTTGCAATGGGGTTGTTGGGTGGAAAGCTCATCTAAATATGGAGTTGAGCATTAAAGTGTGTCAGAGAAATAAAAAGGACAAGTTTGGGCTGAGGAGGTAATAAGCTCTGATGGAAAGGCTATTAACTGGATTAAATACAATGAAAAAGATTTTTTTTTCTGTGGAATGAGGACTATCTTGCATGTTAGATATACAAATATTTTTGCTGGATTTTCTTCATTGATGTTTTACAGCTGTTTGGATATTGATGATACAGTATGCTGTCCAGGAGATTTGGGTAGCACTGTACTGGGAGTATCTTACTCAGTTATTTTTATTTTTTAATGCTTCTCTACTTTGTCCAGCGCCTTAGAGAGGAGATGGAAGAGATCACTCAGCAGCAGCTTGTGCATGACAAGTACTGCAAAGACCTGATGGGCTTCAGTACCAAGCCTCGCCACATCACTCCCTTCACAAGCTTCCAGTCTCTTCAGCCCTCTCAGTCAAATGCTTTGGCTGGTCTCCTGGGGTACAGTGCTCACCAAGGAATTATGGGTTTTGCAACCTCACCTGTCCCAGCAAAATCTACTTTGGTAGAAAGTCGATGCTGCAGGGATCTAATGGAAGAGAAATTTGATCAAGTATGTGTTTGTTCTTCAACTGGTCTCCCAACATTCTCAACATCTGTTCTTGCAGAGGAATTGTCCTCTGTGTTTTTACTTAGCATGCAATACTGGCTAGTATTGAACTGAGCCTTCAAAACTCAGTATTTACATTTATCATGTCTTTGTCATTTTCTGCCTCAGGGCAAGTGATTTATTTCTTTTGGGAGCAGTCTTGGTTATCCTTTTCTTTCATGGACTCTTAAGCCAAATGTCAGTAGAATGCCTAAAAGCACCCAGGGAATAAACATTTGTGTGTTGCTGACAGCTGCCATCCTTTAAAGCCTAATCTATTTCTTTTCAGGTCTGCCAGTGGGTTCTCAAGTGCAGAACCAGCAAAAATTCTTTGATCCAGATGACAGTTCTGAATCTGCTGCCACGTTTGGCAGCTTTCCGTCCTTCAGCATTCACAGGTGACAAGACACATGCTTGGATGTTAGAAATGTTGCTGAATTTGGTCTGGAAGTTATCCAGCTCTCTTTGGTCCAGATGAACTTGTGCAAGCAGTGCAGCACTCCAAATGTGGTGCTTGTCTGATGAGCACATTCCTCTGTGGGAGGACAGTCTTTTTTTCTGGATAAGTGTGACTTGATAGCTGATGCCAAAATGCTGCTCTGATGAAGAAAATAGATTGAAACCTAGTGTCAGAATTTGGTGATCAATACCATAAGACATAAAACCCTTCTTTTTTTGTTTTCTCCTCAGTATGTCAGACTTAGAGGAGAATTCTCTCTTGCTCTAACTCAGTATATCCCAAATATTATTAGAGTTCTCTTCCTTTTTCTCTGTTGTATATGCTAGGAAATACCTGCCAGCTTTAAAGCAGTCAAGCAAGTTTAGGAGAGTATCAAGAGTTGGAGGCAAGTCATCAAGCTGCTCTTAGTGGGTTAGAACAATTTTTGTGTTAATTATTTCAAATTTCAAATCAATCACTATGAAACCAAGATGCTTGGATCTTACATGTGTATAAAACCTGTTGCAATGGGAGTATTTTATAGCTCTTTTAATTCTGGTGATTTTTCTTTTTAAAAACAAAGCCTTCTGTAGTTTAAAATCTTTAGTATGTGGTGACATGTTTGCCACTGGTCATGTCAGCAAATTTACTATGACTATGTCTGTTCTCTGGTTCTACGCTTGTAAAAGTTTAGTTGGAAATGTCATGCAGCTGTATAAACCTAAATGAATTCTAATATCTATATTGTTTTGTCTTTTGGGCAGCTGATCAGTATCTTCCAGACACCATGAATCATGTTCTCAGCTGTGTGAAGAAGGAGAAGGAGCGCACAGCAGCCTTCCAGGCCTTGGGTTTGCTTTCTGTGGCTGTGAGGTCTGAGTTTCAAGCTTACCTTCCAAAAGTCCTTGAAATCATAAAAGCAGCTCTTCCCCCAAAGGACTTTGCCCACAAGTAAGTATGTGAAAAGTTAGAGGAAGAAATGGAAACACTTGCTCTTTATATAATTTTTGTAATGTGGGATCAAATCCTTGTATAAAAATCAGAAGTGTTTCTGTAAGAATGATAACACAGAAGTGGAATGAGAAAAGATGTTTGAAAAATAGCAACTCCTTGTAATTATGTGTTCCCTTTCCAGGAGACAGAAGTCTGTGCAGGTTGATGCCACAGTCTTCACCTGCATTAGTATGCTGGCACGAGCCATGGGACCCAGTATCCAGCAGGACATCAAAGAGCTTTTGGAACCTATGCTGGCTGTGGGCCTGAGGTAAGCAGAAATCTGTTTTGCTGTTAGCTGCAGAATGCCATTGTCAACCATAAAGAGTGAGATCTTTAAGGTTTTCAGATTGAGAGGGAAGATTTTTCCTTTTAAGTTGACATAAGTTCTCTTTCAGAAGATCACTATAGATGTTTCAGAAGAATGGTATTAACTTTATATGGTTTATATAGATTATATGGTTTTAACTCCTAATTTGTCTGTTGAGTTAATGAGCATTCATATCTCAGTAAAGAAATCATGTTGTAGAATAACTAGTCCAAAAGCAGTCTCCTTTATTTTCCACTATTCAAATACACTTGGCAGCAACCTGCAAAATTTTTGAAAACATCTGACAGCCAGCAGATTTGTGCCATATCAAACTGGCAGAGGAGGGCTGAAGTGCTGAGTATTTGCTCCTGGCTTCTTTCCACCTTTGTAGCTGACAGTTCTTACTGGAGGCATTAATTAAGTTTGGAATTTAGTATGGAAAGGTAAGGAGAAAAGTTTCAAGTAGCACAAGGGTGTTTGAATTATATTGTCACCTGGAATTGAATTTAGTTGCTTTTTGTTTAAAAAGTACTTGTATGAGAATTCATTTAGATTTGTAACAGTGTTATAACAACACTGGCTAATGTAGTGATGTGTGCAACGGTCCTGGGCCTTTGCTCACCCAGTTTATACAGGAAAGTCATCTATGGCCTTAGTTCACACAAAGACCCTGTGCTCTGCTTGCAGGTGTTGCTCTCATGTGTGAATGCCCACAATAATATTCTGATTGGCAAAGGCATAAATAAACAAAAAGGTGAAATGTGCACGTTATTGTTTCTTTTCTAATGGCTTTTGCTTGCTTCTTGCCCTCAGCCCTGCTCTAACAGCTGTGCTGTACGACTTGAGCCGTCAGATCCCACAGCTGAAGAAGGATATCCAGGATGGGCTGCTGAAAATGCTCTCTCTTGTTCTGATGCACAAGCCCCTGCGACACCCAGGCATGCCAAAGGGCCTTGCCCACCAGCTGGCCTCCCCCAGTCTCACCAACATCCCAGAGGCCAGTGATGTGGGGAGCATCACCCTTGCCCTTCGAACACTTGGTAGCTTTGAGTTTGAAGGTAAGATGAACTAAGGTAGCAGGGGCATATGGGATATAAACAGCTGGGGCATTGGAGTAGAGTACAAGCAGCAGGAAAACTCTGGGAGTGTGTTCTTTAAACTCCTGTTCCCTGGTAAAAGTGGAGATTGAGGTGTGAAGCTGTGTTGAAGCACCCTCTGCCTCTCTTCAGGCCACTCCCTGACTCAGTTTGTCCGGCACTGCGCGGATCACTTCCTGAACAGCGAGCACAAGGAGATCCGGATGGAGGCAGCCCGCACCTGCTCCCGCCTGCTCACACCCTCCATCCACCTCATCAGTGGCCATGCCCATGTGGTCAGCCAGACAGCAGTGCAGGTCGTGGCTGATGTCCTCAGCAAGCTGCTTGTAGTTGGAATAACTGACCCAGGTTAGTGTGGGATTCTGAGAGAAGGGTTCTTGTAGTAATTGTGTCGAGACAGGCACGACTGGCACCAACACCAATCCTTCATTAAAAACTTTTCATGACTTCTTTCAGGCAACTCTGGTTCCTTTCCTCACAGGCAGCTCCACACAGCACTGACTCCTCTCCTCTGCAAGTTTCCTTCTTCATGACTGGCTAACCCCATGCTGTCCCTTACCTGGCCACCTAACCCTGTCTGTCCCTCACACAACATCTTCTTACTTTATCTGTCCCTTCCCTCCTCACAACCAGCAGACTCTGGGTCTTAAGCTCCAACTCCAGCTTACTCTTGGCTAACTAGCCCACTCTTTTATAACACCCATCCTCATTGAGCAGGCAAGTCTGTCTCCACTTCTTGGCAATCAGTAGAGCTGTAATTCAATGAGGAAAATTGCCTTCTGCACTATGCTTACAAACTATTCTCCTACCACATGTTAATTTTATCATATGAGCAGGTGATGATATTGAGAATAGAAATAGAATTTGTAATAGAATTTGAATGTATTTGCCACTAAACTTAAGCTGTCACTTTTGGTAAATTAGAAAAAAGTCTCCCAAATTATTTTTCTACATCTTGATTTTTGAGGTATTAATTGAACACTAGTTAAAAATGCTCTGTGCCCTTTTGAACTAAGTAGAACACTGAGACCTCTTTTGCTGCAGTTCTGGGTCATGGCCTTAAATTTTGTAGTTTGGGAAGGAATTGGTCCTTCTTATTGAAACTTTGTACTTGATTTTTTTTATTCTTTCAGTTGAACTCATCTCCAGTTGCCACATAGCATTCAAAAGTGACACTTGTAGGTGCAAGAGGTTGGCACTGTACTGATTTGGTTATTGGGGCACGTTGAGTGGCACAGAGATTCCTGGGCTGACTGTCCTTTTTTTGTGTGTGAAACACTGATACAGTGTTTTGCTCTGGGGAAGCTCTTGTGAAGAATTTTTGAGGCTGTCTTGTGAACAAAGGCAAAAAAAGGAACAAGAATTTTGTTCATTTAAATAAATATATTCTTGCAGACCCTGACATACGTTTCTGTGTGTTGGCTTCTCTGGATGAGCGATTTGATGCTCACCTTGCCCAGGCTGAAAACTTGCAAGCTCTTTTTGTGGCCCTGAACGATCAAGTGTTTGAAATTCGAGAGCTGGCCATCTGCACCGTGGGGCGCCTGAGCAGCATGAACCCTGCCTTTGTCATGCCTTTCCTTAGGAAGATGTTAATCCAGGTGAGGGGGAGGGATGCCTGCAGGGGAAACTGTAATCATACTGAGACTGAGGTGCTGTTAAAGACCTGGGCTATCTAGCTGTAAATGCATGGATAGTGGGGGAATCAGTCTTTTGGAAAACAGTTATAGCCCAGCTATAGTTTCAGCAGATCTTTCTCATGTGGATGTTTGGAGTGAAGCTCTATGGGTATATTAGAAGAGAAAGGAAGGATAGCAGTTGTTATTTCACCCCTAGTCACCATGCCATAGTGCTTTTCATCTCTGTTGAGGAAGAATGTTCTATGGTGCTTTTAGGTGAATGTGTGGTACCTCTTTGTAAACATAGATTTTGGAGCCATCCTTTTATGCTAATTAAATTAGTGAAATGTAGAATAACCTTTACAAGTGCTGAGGTGTGACAGAAGGAATTGCAAATAATTTTTACCTACCTTTACTTTCCTGATTTGCTTGCTTCCATTGTCTCTTGTGCAGATTCTAACAGAGCTGGAGCACAGTGGTGTTGGCAGAATTAAAGAGCAAAGTGCCAGGATGTTGGGTCACCTGGTCTCTAATGCTCCACGCCTCATCCGCCCCTACATGGAGCCTATCCTTAAGGTAGAGTCTCTAAACTTCCTGGTGACTTTGGAATGAGGTGACACAGCAAGTGGTTGCATGACCCTCAGGAGCTGCAGTTCTTTTGCTTCATCATAGTAGGAAAAAATCAAATTGGTGTAGATGTTTCCCACAGGAGCACACAATTTAGCCCCGTTTAATTCCAGATTTGCAAAATGTTTGTGACACCCAAGTTTCTTTCATTGTTGAAATTCTTACTATGATTGTGAGGTCAATTGCAGGTGCAAACAAAATAAAAGATAATTTTGAGTACTTTTTAAACACATTCTAATTTGTCTCACTCTCACCCCCCAGGCACTGATTGTGAAACTGAAAGATCCTGATCCAGATCCCAATCCAGGTGTGATTAACAATGTCCTGGCTACCATAGGGGAGCTTGCACAGGTAGGGATATACTGCAGATGCCTCTTTGCCATTCTTATTAAGGTTTAGGGAATGTTAGATGAAGGATGAAATTTTGTCTTTCAATAGGTCAGTGGGCTGGAGATGAGGAAGTGGGTGGATGAGCTCTTCATTATAATTATGGACATGCTTCAGGACTCCTCCCTGCTGGCTAAAAGACAAGTAAGTGCTTACAACTGTACTAAATTTGACAGCTGCTGTGATCAGAGCTGTAACAAAATATCCACACATCCCATCATAGCTGCTAAAATGTACCTTTAGATCACTGAAATCTCTCTAGTGGAGTTACAGTCAGGGTACACAGGTGAGGGATTACAGTGCCTGTTGTGACATAGCTCAGAGCTGTTAGAGGAAAAATAAGAAGGAGAAAAAAAAGCTGTTTCTATTGGAAGGCTTAAACTCTCTGAATTGAATGTTTATTTGAATTGTACCTCTGAGTGAGAGCCTAAGATATTGTTGATTATTGCTTTCTTAACTATTGCTTATAAAAAAATGTTCTTTATAGAGGCTTTCCAGTCATGGGCTGTGGTTTGCAATGTGATCCTAAAATAGAAAATGCAAAGAAACTTTGAAAAAGTTAAATGACTGATGCATCATAAGGCATAATAAATTCCCTGGTCAAAACTAATCTTCTCTGGGCTTTATCTTTGTAGGTGGCTCTTTGGACACTGGGGCAGCTTGTGGCTAGCACTGGTTATGTGGTAGAACCATACAGGAAATATCCAACTTTGCTGGAGGTGCTTCTGAACTTCCTGAAAACTGAGCAAAACCAGGGCACCCGCAGAGAGGTATGAACATGAAACT
Organism: Erithacus rubecula; assembly: GCF_903797595.1. Lineage (NCBI taxonomy): Eukaryota > Metazoa > Chordata > Aves > Passeriformes > Muscicapidae > Erithacus > Erithacus rubecula. The sequence continues at coordinate 2,644,616 of NC_136676.1, read as the reverse complement.
GTCACACAACCACTTAGAAAAGCTTTTTGGGAAGAGAGAGCTGCCAGATAAATGTGCCTGCATGGATTTGAGGCAGGGAGGGAGAGATCACTGTTGTTGTGGCTAAGAAAAGTACAATAATCAGAATTAAGAGAATGCATGTGTTAAGTCACTGAAGCTGGATGGAAAGCACTGTTTTTTTTCCAGGCAATCACTTCAGTTGCAGATCTTCCCTCTTCAATTATCAGGATCTTTTCAAATATGGGGGTTGGAGTGTTGTCTTTGGCCTTAGTGATGAAGTTCTGGTGAATTTTCTTTTATATCTTTTCAGGCTATCCGTGTGTTAGGGCTGCTGGGTGCTTTGGACCCTTACAAACACAAAGTGAACATTGGCATGATTGATCAATCACGAGATGCTTCAGCTGTTAGCCTCTCAGAGTCCAAATCCAGCCAGGATTCTTGTAAGCATCTCCATTTCTTTCAGATAGATAAACTTTATGATCTACAAACAGATCTTGACTGTTTTGTTACCAGTTTGTCTGCTCTTAAAGAATCATTGTACGTGTTTTCAACTAACACTTAGATGTTCCTTAATCCATATTTAATACCTAGCTCATGACACTGCCTTCTTTCTCCTAGCTGACTACAGCACCAGTGAGATGTTGGTGAACATGGGCAACCTCCCTCTGGATGAGTTCTATCCAGCTGTCTCTATGGTGGCACTGATGAGAATTTTCCGAGACCAATCCTTGTCCCAGCACCACACTATGGTAGTTCAGGCCATCACCTTTATTTTCAAATCCCTTGGACTGAAGTGTGTGCAGTTCCTGCCCCAGGTCATGCCAACATTCCTTAATGTAATAAGGGTGTGTGATGGTGCCATCCGAGAGGTGAGTTGCTAGGGACCATCCTTTCCTCCTGTATAAAATTAAGAATCCATTTCCTTGAAGAGACTGTGTCTGGCTTTGGGCATTGCTGTGCTATGTGTTGATGCCAAGCATGCTGCAGAAGTGAGGTTCAGCTTTGCTTTTTCCCTTCTGTGAGCATTTACTGGAATGTCCAGTGCAAACAATTCTCCTGCTTTTTATTGAAACAGCTGCTTCTGAGCATAATCCTTGGAAGGCCAGCATTTGATTCTGTGTTTTCATTGAGCTGTTCTTGTTCAGGAAAACAGCCATGCAGCTTCCAGATCTTTCAGTGATCTCTGTGTTAATGCTCTGTGGCAAACAGTATTATTAAATAATAGGGGTAGACTCTTCAAATTTCTGGTGCAATCATGTACTTTGGCTCATCTCTGAGAAGGAAAACTCAATTTTACAGTCTGCTAGCATTTAGAGAGGCATGGGTGGTGAATTCCACAGCAGTGCTTTCTCTTCCTTCCCACTTAAGTTACTGTTATAGAAGGAAATGATGATTGTGTGAAGATGATGATGGGCTTAAGGTTAACCTAACCAGAGATGGTTCTGTTTGCCCAGGCTTTTCTTCAGGCAGCCAAGTGCTCTGGGGTGTGAAGGGCAGTTTGTGTTTTCTCCCAGCCTGAACTACACTCAGACTGTAAGGAAAGCATCTCACATCTGGGTTGGCTGAGGTTCTAGACCTGACTGGTCTAACTTGCTTGAAAGCTATGCAGTTGTGCACACTCTGTTTAAAAATTTTCAGGTAAAAGAAGATGGTGAAAGTGTACTGGGGAGAAGAGCTGAGGTGGGTATGCGTGACATAAAGCCTAAAAGAGGAAGGTCCTTGTCCTGTATGTAAGCATCCTCTCACTACACCAAAAAATAGGCACAGTACAATAGCTCAGAGTTCATTTTTGGTAATTGTATGTGTACAGTTCTCACTAAAGAAGCTGAGATAACATTCTCATGAGAACTAAATAAGAAGAAATCTCTCCATGTTGTTTTTTGTCACTGTAGTCTTCATAAACTGCATGAAGAAATGAAATTTAATAGATGATGATTTACATTTTCCTATTTTTTATAGAGAAAATAAATTACATCAAAGCAATTTAGCCCATGTGATTTCATACCAATTTAAAGAGTAAATTCATTGTCACAATTAGATGTATTGTGGTGAAAGGACATGCAAAACTGTCATAGTGTATTCAAAGAAAACTGTTCAAGTCAAAATTTTTCTTGATGGTGAAGAATGGATGGTGTAATCAACCATCTTTAAAAAAATGTGGTGTTTCTGGCAAGGACCTAACTGCATTCCCCAGTAACTTTTCACCAATATACCTTAGTGGGGATGGGAAAGAGTACAGAAGTATCTTAAAATGTCTGTCAGTTTGGTTTCTAGCCAGGGGGAAAAGACTAGGGGCTAAATTTTTGGAAGCATCATTCAAACCTAAATGACAATGCTCAGTGATTGAGGTGTCTGTGCTTGCAAGTCTCTTCTGACACTGTAGATTTGCTGGCACTTTATAAACCTCTGATGTGTGCTTGAGTGTCTGAGGCTTTGAGCTCATAATTTTTTTTGGTGCAAGCTGGGGGCAAAACGAAGCAATAAACCCAAAATCACTTTTCTTCCTCACTCTCATCTTAAAAAAAAAACCAAACCAATAAAAATTAACTAAACCCAAACTGCTGAGCTGAAGCTGCCAAGAATTTAGTCCCAAATTTTGAGCACGTAGGAGCTCTGCATGCTATTTGTTTAGTAAATGAGCTTGCAATTGCCTGTGCCACTCTTTACCCAGTGGCTTTGATATTTGGGTAAGCTACACTGATTATTACACATTTCTTCCTTCCAGTTCCTGTTCCAGCAGCTAGGAATGTTGGTGTCCTTTGTGAGAAGTCATATTCGGCCATATATGGATGAAATTGTCACCCTGATGAGAGTGAGTGCAATCTTTAATCTTTACTGTCACAGAAAGATGGACAGTGTTTATCAAATACATTATCAAATGTATTAATTACTTCCTAAGTTCATATGAAGTGCAGAGTTGTATATATGTGAAGTAATAATTGTATTGTGAATACCATTTATTTGAAGTTACAATCTATGTTATTGGTAGTAACAAGTAAATTTAGCTTCAGGTTCTGTTAGTAACTTGAGTTCTTTTCAGTGCTTGGATTTTGTGCACTTACTACTTCCAGAAACATAGTTTTAGCAAGAGGGATCTGGAGTTCATAAATAGGTGGTATTTCAAATAATTTTCACTAAATGTTTGTGAAGTTGTAGAAGGATTAGGAAAAAATCAGTTTTTCAGAGGTTATTTTCAACAACTATAAATGTACTGGAAGTGCAGAGTGTTTTAAAAACAAAAAGTGTAGTCCTTCCCTGCAATTCCCCTTGAATTTATCTACAGACTGTCTCCTACAGTTTGCTTTTCTTGTAATTGGTACAGCTCAGCTGAAGAACTGCTGGACTTTTCCCCCCCTTTTTTTCTTTCTTCTGTAGGATTTCTGGGTTATGAACAACTCCATACAGAGCACAATTATCCTACTCATCGAGCAGATTGTGGTAGCTCTAGGAGGTGAATTCAAGCTGTACCTGCCTCAGCTCATTCCTCACATGTTACGGGTCTTCATGCATGACAACAGTCAGGGTCGCATTGTTTCTGTGAAGGTGAGTGTGTGTGATGGTTTTGAAAGCAAAACCAGTGAGAGACTTCAAGTCAGAAATACAATTTAATAGGAAAAAAAGAGAAAAATAAAATACATGCAATAGTACAAAAGTAAAAACCACTGACAGAGTCAGAATAAAACCTGACACCCCATTAGTTAGCATGGTGGCAGCAGTCCAGATGAGGTGGTCTTCTTGAAACAGTGATCCTGTAGAAATTCTGGGAGTGATCCTGGTAGCTCTTCTCCTCTAGAAACCAGTGGGTAAGGGGTGCCTTGGTGTTCCAAATCTCAGTTTTTATCTAGGTAGGAAATGTTTGGCTCCTCCCCTGGCTGGAGCATCTCCCAGTGGGATGATGGAATTTTATCAGTCATGCACTGGGACTCAATGGCCATGAACAGGAGATATCTCCTGGAGGGAGGGTGGGTGATGGGAAAGATAAAGAACATTGCCCCATGTGGTTTTTAACAGATGGCCCATTAACAGAGGATATCTCCCACAGAGATAAGAATCACTGCTCCACCTGGTTTCAGCAGATTGTGGTAGAATACATATTTCTGGGCACATCTTTGCATTGTAACCTAGGACAGTGGGGCTGCAGCAGCTGCTGGGCTCTGGACACTGCCCAGGCAGGTGTGAGCCCAGCTCAGCAGGTCTCCTTGTTTGTGTGTTGTATCAAATGGGACAGGTGCAGTTTGGCAGTGGCTTGGTGTGAAATGATGCAGACAGTTGTTTAAAGTGCAGTTAAAGAAACTTTTCACAGGATTTTCACTTGTTTAAAATGGATCTCATCCATGACTTTGAGTCACACTGGGTTCTTTTGGTTGAAGGATTTTATTCTCCCCCTCTATTCTACTCTTGTGAGGCCCCACTTGGAGCATTATGTACAGTTCTGGTGTCCTCAATGTAAGATGGACATGAAACTGTTGGAGCAGGTCCAGAGAAGGCCACAAAGTTGATAAGGACTGGAGCACCTCCCCTGTGAAGATAGGCTTAGAAAGTTGTGGAGAAGAAAAGCTTTGTATGGAGACCCACTATATGAAAGGAACTACAGGGCCAGAGAGACATTCTTTGTCAGGAACTGTAGTGACAGGAAAAGGAGTAACAGGTACAAATTGAAAGATACATTTAGGTTAGATATTGAGAAGAAATTTGCAGTAAAGCAAAGGTGGTGAGACACTGGAGCAGGTTGTGTGTGGACGTTGTGGATGCCCCAACCTTGGCAAGGTTCAGATTCAGGTTGGATATTGCCTTGAGCAACCTGATCTAGTGGAAGGTATCCCTTCCCATGGCAGGAGAGGTTGTGACTAGATGATCTTTATGATCCATTCAAACCATTTGACATTCTACACTTCTATGATTTTTCTCTGCAGCTGCTTAATGCAATCCAGCTCTTTGGAGCTAACCTGGATGACTACCTTCATTTGTTACTACCTCCCATTGTAAAGCTATTTGATGCCCCAGATGTCCCTCTGGTGGCTCGCAAGTAAGTGCTGGTGGCTTTGCAGCCTCTCTCTCTACAGTTTTACCTGTGATATCCAAGTTCTGCAGTGGCTCAATGTTTACAATGAAATATCACTTTTAGTCCCTTCCTTATCTTTTCTGTGTTAAATCTTGTGGGAGGTTATTTTTATTTAGACACCACAGCAGTGTTACTAGCTTTTTGGGTTTGTTGGTAGATTTTGGTTGGGTTTTTGTTTGTTTATTTGTTTTGGTTTTGTTTCTTCGGGATTTTTAAAATTTCCTGATTCTCACCTCCCAGTATTTTAGTCACTTGCAAACTGTCCTGCAACTACTAGCTGCATTTACAGAGTTCTGGTAGCCTGTTTTTCCTATTATTAGTAATTGTAGGAGGACTGAGCACTTAAGTATTTTTCAGTCTTATTTCTTCTTTCTTAACACTGAGAGATAAGTTCTTCCCTCTTTTTTCTCTGACTTAAGAGCTGCTCTAGAAACAGTGGACCGCTTGACAGAGTCCCTGGATTTCACAGATTATGCATCAAGGATAATTCATCCCATTGTACGAACACTAGATCAGAGCCCTGAGCTGAGAACAACTGCCATGGACACCCTCTCCTCTCTGGTGTTCCAACTGGGAAAGAAGGTAACACTGTTCTTCAGTTGAGAGCTCACAGAAGGTGTGACTGTCCCAAAGATCAAGGCTTTAAAGTTTTAAGTTTTGTAAAGGATTTCCAAGAGAACTGATTTTTCTTCTCTTAGTTGTTTCTGGAGTTGAGAGTTAGTGAAATCAAACAGTCAGAATTGGTTTCTCATCAATGAAAAATTGTGTTGAAAATTTAATGCTTTTGGTGTCACTGAGTGAGAAGTTTATGATGCATTTCCTTTCACAGTATCAAATTTTTATCCCAATGGTGAACAAAGTCCTGGTGCGACACAGAATTAACCATCAGCGCTATGATGTTCTCATCTGCAGAATTGTAAAGGTAAGCTCACAAGTGTACAGTTGTGTGCATTTTTGGGATGTTGTCATGTTGAAATGGATGTAGCTGGAACCTTCATTTGGATTTACTCATAAAATGAGGAGTGGTTGTTGCTCTGTTTCTGTGTTAAGTGCAGCTTTTTAAGGAGAGTGTGAGGTTGCAATGGGAAATTTTATAGAAGAATCATTGCAAATTCTAGGGTAATGACACTAGCCAGTGTCATTACTATTCTTCTTCTTGGTAGTTCTTAAATGTGGATTTATCCTATTTTTTCCATGGTTTCAGGACTGGAGGAGATCTTGTTATCTTAGTATTTTCTGTGGAATGTCTTACATTTTAAAAATTTAGTAATTGGTTTACAATTTGTAAATTGTAAACAAACAACTAGCAAGTCTAATAGGCAAGAGTGCTTTTTCAATGTACATAATTTTGGCTTTTTATACTTGGAGCTAAGAGTTATTGACAATTACCTTGAGTAGCAAAGGGGTATAGTTTCGAATTCTTGGCTTATAATGTATAATCATTATAATGAAACATGGTTATTTGCTTCACAGATTTTACTGTAAGATTTTGCTACAAGTCCTCTGACTTTTTTGGCTTATTGAGAATTGTTTCTGTATGTGTGGGTGTGATCTTCACTGTAAACCAATTATTGTAGGGTTACACTCTTGCTGATGAAGAGGAGGATCCCCTGATTTATCAGCATCGAATGTTGAGAAGCAACCAGGGAGAAACTTTGTCCACTGGTCCTGTGGAAACAGGTCCCATGAAGAAATTACATGTGAGCACCATCAACCTGCAGAAGGTAAGACTGGGGCCTTCACAGCATGAATTTGCTGCTGAAGGGACTTAATGTGTCACACTGAAGGAGTTTTGTCTGGTATATCTGAACTGCATTTCTTTATATTGCTTTTATGTTGCTTTTTTATTCTGTACAAAACTGAGGTCAAAGTAGTGCCTGAGACTTTAAAATTAGAAGGGGCTGAACACCTTTAAAAATAGGAGATCTTGAACTCTTAGACTGTTAATGGCTGTGAAATAGTCTTTACACTTGCTTGTTGTGTTAATTATGAACAAGACTTTCTAAATCACAATGAATAGTCTCTTGCTGTTAGAGACATCTATTAAAGAGCCTCTGCCTTTTTAATATTTTTGTTTTGCTCCTCTTGTGTCTTAGTTCTATACTTTCTTGAAGGCAGAACTTAATAGCTAAGCACCAGCTAGTTTGAACAGTACATGTATGCAGTACACAGTTCAGTAATAGGATGGATTGGTTTGAAAATGCTGGACTTAAAAATGTAATGCTAAATGCTAAATTCCAGAAGTGTTTTTAAGCTGATTTTTCAATAGTGGCTTCAGCTCTTCATGTATTTTTGTAGAGAAATGATTGTTCATATTAAATACTTACCATATCATGACAGGAATACATTTAGGAAAAATTTCTTAGACATGAGACTTAAGTACTGCAGATTATCTGGTAAAACTAATGGATTTCAGGAAATTGAAAAGGAATTCTTAGCATGTGGTTTGGAGCTGTAAAGAAATAATGCTGCCTGCTGATGGATTTCTGCTCTTGGATAGTGCTTTGTTTGGTAGGTGAATTGTCTTCCTTTGTGCTGCAGGCCTGGGGAGCAGCAAGAAGAGTTTCCAAGGATGACTGGTTGGAATGGTTGAGGAGACTGAGTTTGGAGCTGCTGAAAGATTCTTCCTCACCATCCCTGCGCTCATGTTGGGCCCTGGCTCAGGCCTATAACCCCATGGCTCGGTACAGTACTTCTGGATTTTTGTCTCACTTGAAATAGCAGATGGAAGCCAGATATTATAAGGGAAAAAGAAGGTTATTTAGAAGCTATGAGGTTTCATAAATAGAGATAGCTCATGCTTTGGCACAAATCAAAGAGCCAACAGCTTGATTTCATTTCCACCTTTCCTAGTTGGCTGCTTCATGATGTGCACAAAATCTTTCATTAAAATTCTGCATATTAGTCCAGAAATAAGATAAGGCACATAAGTGAGGCTGGAAAAACAGCAGAGTATGAAATAGTTTTGAGTATTTACTGTAGGGAATAAAAATACCTCTGAGTTGAATAATCTGCAGTGCTTTTTTACAACCAGCATGTCTGGAGAAACTTTGATAGCACATGATAGTACAATATTTCTATTATTGTAGTATACCAGCCTATTCTATTCTTAAATTAAGGTTTCACAGAAGTTAGCTTTGTAAAAACTAATCACTATTTATTGCAGGTAAGCATGTAAGTGTATTTTTTGGCTCTCTTTCTCTGAATAAGGTGAGCCCTGTCAAACAGACTTTTTCTCATTAATCCCCACCTCACACTGTCTTTTGTGTTCCTCCCCAGAGACCTCTTCAATGCTGCTTTTGTTTCATGCTGGTCTGAACTGAATGAAGACCAGCAGGACGAGCTGATCCGAAGCATTGAGTTGGCCTTGACTTCTCAGGATATTGCAGAAGTCACTCAAACTCTGCTGAACTTGGCAGAATTCATGGAGCACAGTGACAAGGTAGAGATGCTGTTGGGCAGCTCCTTCTGGTGCTAGCCTGGTGTCTGCTCTGTGTGGAATTCATGACTATTTTGTAATATTTATCCTGCTTTTGATGTGTGTGCTCCTTCCCAGGGCCCACTGCCTTTGAGAGATGACAATGGCATTGTCCTTCTGGGGGAAAGAGCTGCCAAATGCCGAGCATATGCTAAGGCCCTTCACTACAAAGAGCTGGAATTTCAAAAGGGTCCCACCCCAGCTATTCTAGAGTCTCTCATCAGGTAGGACCACAACTGGTGAGATTTCTGCTCTTGCAGTAGCCACAATTTAAGTAAGATACCACTAGGATGAATCTAGGTAATGCTTAGGACTTGCTCTGTCACAAGATGTTGATAAACTACTTGCAAATGTTCAGTTTTAACTGCTGAGTTCTGTCCTTCTACTGTGTGGTTAAAACTTTCAACTGTGGTTAAAACTATGATAGAAGCCCCGGGAAGTTTTGCAGAAAGAATTGTAGGAAAAGGTTCTAATTTTCCTCTCTCACCCTTAAAGTTCATTATGGAATATCATGAAATCACTGCAGGTTCAATGAGACAGATTTCTGCACCTGCATATAAATAAGTCAGAAGAGTTGAAGTTCTTAATTGAAATTTCTCATCACATTGTGCTGATCTAGCTTAGATAGGTGTCATTGCTCATGTGTCAAATAGGAGATATTATGCAGTATGTGTTGTTTCTGAGCTTTGTCAGTAACACAGATGTTAGCCTGAAATACCTGCACAGGATTTGGTGCTAAACTACACGTTTTAAAATGTGAATCTCTGTTCCATATCACAGAAATGTTAGCTCAGCTATTTGAGATGAACAAATTGATTTTGGTTGAGCAAAAACTTAATTTTGTCTTCATGCAGTGAATTTTTCAACCCTCCTACTTCCTTGGAATTGTGTTTTTAGATTTTTTTTTTGTCCTCTTTTATTTTTTCACCCTTTGTTCTGCCTCATGTTATTGAGGAAAATACAGAATTCAGTATCTTATTTTCTTGGTCTCAGTTGCTCACACAGTTGTTCTTTTGTGTATCAAAAAGCAAGTTAAGGAGCAAAGAATTGACATAAAGCACACTTAAAAATGAAACAATTTATTAGAAATGAAAAAGTTTTAGAAACCTTTAAAAATCCATTATAGACCACAATTAAAATAGTTCCAACTACAGTTCCACACAGTTGAAATTTGCAGTAGGAATATTTGAACATATGTAAATTCCAAGACACCTTTATCTTCCATTTCACACAGGACTGAACAACCTAATCTAGATTTGAAGTCTCTTCAAGGTGAATAAAAATAGATACATTAATGATAAGGATCTTTTCCAACATATTCAAACAATGGTAGGGTTATAGGAGGAGTCTCATTCTTTTTTAACTGTTATCTATAACACTGTCTTATGTGAGGGAGAAGTGTGCTATTTTTGACAGACTGTCTCTAGGTAACTTCCAGCTGGGGTAGTTTTCAAAACAGATTTTGATACTCCTCAGTGTGCTGTGCTAGCAATTATTCCCTTATGTTGAAATAACTTTTGGCACTTAGGGATTCTCTGCTGTGTACTAGTGTTCTGCTCATGAATACAGTGGTCTTAAGTGTTGGAGTTGAGTTTTTTGGCTGGGTCTGGACTCTTTTGGCTAACCTGCTGTTCACTCTCAGCCTTACTGACATACAGCATTTTTATCTTCTAACCTGAACATAATTTGGGGACAGCCCAGAAAGTTGCTGTTCTAGTTTATCAACATTTAGGTGATCTGTGTGGATAGAAGTAAGCATTGGAGGGCCCATGGGACAAATCCTCCTCCAGTGTTACTGTCTGTTAGGGCAACCTTCAGTGGGGATTATTTGAGGCAGCATCAGGAGGTGGCAGTAAAACTTCAGGGCAGAATCTGGACAATGTGAATTTAACACAACACTTTGAGCTTTGTTTTTTCTCTGTGGGAAAGTAAGCCACTTACTATACACTAAAGAAATATGCATCAGGGACACTCTGATTGATTCCTTTGGCTTGAAATGAGTCTATAACTTTTGTGGTTTGGGTACTTCTTGAAAGGAGTTTCTTAGCAGTGCTTGCTCCAGACACTGAAGGAAAGGAAGCCAAGAGGCTTTTGCTTTTCAGCCACTGCCTATCTGGTTAATAATACTAAGGCACTACCAGTAATCACACTGCTAGTGAAAACACACCCTTAGGTTTTCTGAAGGTGCTATAAGTGCATTCAGTTCTAATCTACTCTAACACAATATTTTTCCCTTTGGAAAGAGCCTGAAGAGATGGAAACAAGCCTGTGCCCTGATAATCCTGGTGGCAGGGATTGGTGTCGCAGTGTTTCTGTACATCACCAGTACATTGCTGTTGCATGTATTGGATGAAATGAAAAATTACTTGGCTGTTCATTGCCCACCTTTTGCATGGTGACATCATGTAGCTGTGCAATCCACTGCTGATTCCTTCTATGGTTTGAACTCCTCTGGGCGGATCTTCATCTCCACCCTCTTGAGCGAGTAGGTGGAGCCGTGCCACCCGTACCAGGTGATGCCATCCATGCTCTTGGTGTGCTCTCCTTTGCGGTAGTACACCCCGTTCAGGTTGGAATCTGTGCAGCAGTTGTACCAATATCCACCTTGGAAACAAATTAGTACATTCCTAGTGAGTCATTTGTATTAATGATTACTGCATTTTCCAGAGGAGAGTGAGCAGAATGCAGCATTTAATCACTGGAGGCTATGGCTTTGATAGTTGAGGTTGTAGGTAAATTTAAAACTTAACATAGAGATTTAGGAACTTAAAGGCATTGCAGCTCTATAGTCAAATTAATTCAGTAGCTTTTCATTTAGTTGCTCATTCCTCTTAGAATATTTCCTTGACGTGTTTCTGACTCAGTGAATTAGCAAGGAAATGAACCTGGGTAATTTGCTAGAGCATCTTGAAGTGTTTAAAAAGTCCCTGAACTCTCTAAGTATTTACTGAGACCGAGATCAACAGTTTTTATGTGTTGTATGAGACACAATGGGGAAATTAAAGAGCAAGATGTAATGAAGATTACTATAACAGAACTCAAAGATTCTAAATTAAATGAAGAGTGTAACCTTATTAGAGGCTTGTAATAGGGAATAAAGATCACAAATCAAGCTGAATGGAGTTGAATACAGGAGAATTCCAGGTGCCTAATACTAGGACTTGAAAACTTACCAAAATAAAAGAAAAAATAAGAACCTGATAGATATTAAGGAATAATTTGCTGTATCACTGTATTGTATCAGCATGTGAGATAATCTGGCAGAGAGCACACAGTTACTTAAGGGTGCTGATGTCTGTAATACAGTCTGACCCTGTAAAGCCAGATTTCCCACATAGGTGCATTTTCTCTACTGGCCACCTCTCCCTTTTGATTTTCCATTCAGATGTTACAAGTTGCACAGAAAGAGGGAACATTGTGTCCCCGCCGCTCCCCGGGGACAGAGCAGTCTGTGTGCTGTACCTTTACGGAACTGGGCACAATCATCCACGCACTTGTCGTTGTCCTTGTCCTTCGTGCTGAAGGCTGTGTTGTTGTGGTAGCGCAGCGAGTCCCGGCCCGTGTTGCCGCTGTAGTTGCCCACAAACAGCCGGTAGCTGTTGATCTCATTGCTCAGCGTGAACTGCCTGTACTGGGCGTAGCGGGTGTTGCCTTCCCAGTCCTGCACACAGCAGGGGAGAGGAAATCACTCCTGTCAGTTTACTCCAACAGCCCATGATTATGTACCTGTATTTTTGCTGTCTCACACTGCAGAAACTGCTCAGTTAAGGCAAAGGAACTTTGCAGAGCAAAATGAAACTTCCAAGTCTGGTATTGTGCAATATGTAGGAAAGCAGATGTGCAGCTCTTACATTCAGTATCCTTATGTCAATGTGCTGTCTCAAGTAATTTGTTTCCTCTCTGAAACAGTGACTTTTAGATATTAAGCCTTTCAGTTTATACATATCCCATCCCTCAAAGCTATTATACCAACTATAAACTAGTCAAACCCAAGCCTTTAACAGACTGAAGAAATGGAGGGTAAAACAATGCAAATTCTTGTACCCAGCCCAGAAGGATGTGCTGCAAAATGAAAAGACTCAGAGGCTTGCAAACTTTATGGGACATCTCTTTTTTTAATTTTTAAATTGCTGATCAATCTGTTTGATCTCTGCAGCAGCTTCTGCAGGATTTCCAAGAATCCCATACATTCTGTGTGCAGACAGAAGGTTGTGCCACTGACTTTGCACAGGGGAAAACATCATTCTATCTTGTGTTTGAATGTATTCCTAGGTTGATCCTACTCCCTTCTCATGTAATTAAAGCATTTAAATTTTTTGGGCCTCCTATTGAGATGGGAGATGGTGTCTGGTACTGGGGAATCTGAACCAAAATTAAAAGCTTATTGATTACCTCCAACTCTACTCTCAGAACAGTGGGGCGTCTTGAAAGTCGGTAGATGTTTTCATTTCCCAGCCAAAAGTCTCCCCTAATATTGCCAAATCCTTCCCTGTATTGTTTCCAGTCCCTGTTGAAGGATGTCAAACCAACTTTACGTCTTTGGATGACAGTCCAGCCACCTCCATCTGTCTCCATGTCACAGAACACCTGGAATAGGAAAAAATGGCAGTGGTTTCTTGTCAGTAGTCTTAGGAAGATTCACTTCTCTTAACACAAGACATTGTTCCAATGCTTCACTACATGAAGAAATTTTTTATGGCAAAAAATTATTAGATAAACCTTTTTCTATTTTCTCTCTTAAATGTACATTCTTTCCATCCTTGAAGTTTGCTTACATAAAGATGCTGATGACAAGTGCAGGGTACCAAAACTGTGTGCTTTTTTCATCTCTGTAGAGAAATATTTCTTGATTATATTTTAAATGACATGTAATATGCATTGTGTACTGAATATCCTTACCTCCAGATCTGGAATTCCCAAAAATTCATCAGGAGGTAGCTTGTAAACACCAGAAATTCGGTAGTTCCTCTGGTAAAGTGATGAGCAGTCATAAACAGCATCTACTTGAATCAGAACCAGAAAATGAGAATGTGAGCAGCAAGAACTCCTCTTTTGTGAAGGTGAATTCTGCAAAGTTTAGTTTGTAATACAAGGAGTAATGAAGAAGGCTTTCCACAAGTCTAATGTTTCCCTGAAATTAGTTTTGAGTAGTGTATGCATTTGCAAAAGGTGTTGTAACACTGAGATTTTGTGATTTTTATTAATTTATTTATATTAATATTTTTTTAATCTCTGCTGCACAAAAAGACATCTCTGCTTTCTCATCACATTGCCACTGTGTGTCTGTGCTGGAAAGTATAAAAATATAATATATAATATTTGCTGACCCCCTTCTAAGTAATAAAGACTCATCCAGTGGGATGACCAGGCCTGCTGCCAGGTGTGTGTTTTGAGTGTGTGAACAGGTTGGCCAAGTTTATGGATGTGGGATATTTATCCAGCCCTGTGAAAGCTTCTTTTCCTCCTGGTGCAGAAACTGATTGAAGATGGTAAAATGCATAACTATTCTGAGGAGGATAAATGAGCTGAAGCAAGGCTTTATAATATCTGACAGTTTTCAAAAATGTCTCTTACCTGGTAAGGTGAGACACATCTGTCTTAAATACCTTCTGGGCCAGTTTCTGCTCTGTGTAACTTTTTTTTCTCCAGCTTCAAGGAGACTTGTTGTGCAACTTTTTTTTAAGGCCTAATGTAAATAGTGATGTGTCAAAACTAACCAGGTGGAACTATTTTAGAGGAAGAATTAAGTAAATAGATTTAGAAGTTTTTCCTTAATGTTAAAAAAAAGCATCCAAGTGAAGTCTCTTGGCAAACAAAGTTGAGACAGAGACAATTTAAGCTCTTTGCAGTGAAAGTCAATAGAGAGGATGTTTTTTTCTAGAAGTGCCTTTACAGGTAGCTGACCTAAAAATGCACCTGCATTCCACATTTAGTACAGGCCTGTGCAATCACTGTGTGCAGTGAAATTTTCCCTCAGGGAAGAGAGTTTTGAAGAATTTAACTGTGGTCTGGCTAGGTGTATATCACAGTTTGTATCTTGCTTCATCTACAGCCTTGAATTTTTAAGAATTATCATTCAAAAATAATGGGTCACTCTTTTATACTCTGGTTCAGACATAGTCATAAAAATACAATTAAAATCTTTAATAATTCCTGAAGAGCATTTGTAATTGTTCTAACAATTTCTAGTCCCCTGTCAGCACTGTGAACTCAGAGGCTATTTACTGCCAGAGCTATTCTCTTACCAAGCCAGCTCCCATTCTTTTAGGATTGGTACTGTAGTGCTCAGAAAATGAACTATTAAACCGAATTCCTCACTGTAGAAATGCAGCACCAATTTCTGCACTCCTTAAAAACAGCCACAGATATAAAACACAAATGAAGAAATTCCAAGTAGTTTTCTCAGGCTCGCTGCCTAAGCAGCAGCACTGGGTGTGCATGCAGGACGTGCTGGCACTGGGAGCTAGTCATTAATTGTGTATTGAGAGGTGAATGTGGGAGCTTGGTGGCCCCCTCCTTACCAGCTGATGTCTGTGTGACTGTCTGGGCTGCCTGCAGCTGCATGATGTCTATCTGGTTGTTCATCTCCGAGTATTTGCTCTCGGCGTCGATGAGGCGCGACTCCATCTGCTTGGTGCTGCCTTCCAGCTCCATCACCTGCATCACCACGTTCACCCAGTCCCCTTCCTGCTTCTTGCTCAGCTCCTGCAGCATCCTGCTCAGGTTGGCCACCTGCAGCTTGAGCTCCCCGATCTCCTCACAGCAGCCTGGCACCTTGGGCTGTGCGTTGCTCGTTCTCCTCTTGGCAGGTTTCTGCAGCAGGGCTGGGTAGATCACCACGGACACAGCGGCAATGCAGAGCCACGCCAGCTCAACCCTGGGTCTCAGTGGCATTTTTGCTTACAGCAACAGAAACCTTCCAGCTGACTGCAGTAGTCTGAATGCAGCTGGGATAGGTATAAAATTTCTTGCAGCAGCCTGGTACCTTCCTTGCTTCCAATGAAGTGAGTCTCTGAAGGTGGAGCCTGAAGAAGTGGCTTTTTTTCAGACCCCTCCTGTCGGAGTCTATGACTTTGGAAGTCTGTCTCAAAGCATCTTATATACTATTTTTCTGTTTACCTCCACCCCCCTGAAACTGTGAAGAGCTTGCTGGCCCCTCCCAGTTCATCTGTTCATATCAGGTGTTTACAGGGTGAAATTGGAACAGGTTTCAGCCAAAAAAGGTTGGGGAGAGCAGGAGAGACTTTCCTCAGTTCTGTCTTGAAGGGGTGTAGGAAGGGCTAGGAAATAAGAATTTCCAGCAATTATTGCCTATTGGATTGGAGCCCTGTTGGTGACTAGTTCTGGCACTTAAATAACATGAGAGCATTAGAGATCCAGAATGTGAAAAGCCTGTTCAAAATGGGTGACTTTATAGAAGTTCAAGGAAGGTAACTCCCTGGAAGGTAGCCCTGGCTGCTACAAGTCCTACTACTGCCCCAGAAGTTGTAGGGGGTAACTCTATGATTGCATTATTTCTTAATTTAGACAATATTTTAGCAAATTAATTAGTTAAGCATCTAATTCTCTTCTCTCTGGACACTGGGGTCTCTGCACTATAAAGTTGTAAAATCCACTACTGTTCTTTTAAAAGTGTGTTATCTGAGGCTGGGATGAAATGAAATCTGCAGAATGTGTAAGTGAAAACTCACTGTTTATTCATAGTGAAAGTGAAAGGACATTAAGTAATGGTGAGTCTATGTAAAATTGATACAGGGTGGTTGTTTTTACAGGCAGTGTGATCTAACTCCAGTGTTAGAGAAGCCAGTTTATTAATAGGATTTTGAGAGGAAAATTTATGGTTAATTAAAACATCCACAGTTACATAAATAGTAGATTTTAGAGTAAATCTTAAATTTTTAGACATTCAGAGTATTAGTCCAGTCTCAGCTGGCTGACATGCCAACTTCCTCTCCTCTTATTATTTCAGAATTTTATTATAGCAGTTTGATCTCCAAATAAAACCATTTCAGCAGAGGTGCAGCCTTTTGCAAAAGGTCTGCAGGCTTCTAGATCCTTCAGGATAAGTTGTTTCTCCTCAGGCCAGCTGCTCTTTAATTGCCTAACATGTGGGTTCTTGCATCTTCCTGCAAAATTTCTGATTATGATAATGGGCAGAAATAAGATTAAATAAAAGATTAAATGCCTCATGTATCTGCTTCTTGCATAAAGATTGGGAAAGCTTCTTGATGTCCAAAGAAACAAAAGAAAGCTAATCTTGCACCTCTTACAAAGGACATTTGGACAATCCCACCTGACACACACTATCCCATCTTGGCTTCTTTTGCTGATCCAAAGTGGCTGCAGGATTTCTGCTTGATTAAGAACCATTAGAAAAGCCTTGCTGACCTGACATTTGCTTTTAAAGAAATAGAAAGCACAACTGCTTGTTGCAGTTTCTCTCCCTTCTCAGCTCTGATACACTTGTTGCTTGATGCTTTGTTATTGCCTCTGATTTGCACTGGGGCTGGCTAATAGTTTTTCTCCAAAATAGACCCACAAGAGTGTTGAAGATTTTTGGGAGATGAAGTCATCAAAGCACTGCAGGAGTGGAATATGAATACAGGTGTCTCATAAACCTGATTTTTCATAGAGAAGGAAGAGGGAATCTTTAGGAGGAGGTCAGAATTAGAGCTCTCCAAACAAGTTGTGTTGTGGGTGGCTGTGTGCTGTGCTCAAGAGAAAACCACTGGCTCTGTTGTGTCAGCTGGCAAGGCCACTGTGTGGGATTGGTGAGCTGAGATATTGCCAGAGATATGCAAGTACAATTTGTTTAAAGCAAGGAGGGTACCTCCATGGCAGACCATAGGCTTCAGTCAATTTTTGTCATGGACATTCCAGAAACCTTCCATAGCAAAATTGCTTTTTATATTTCAGACCAGAAAGTGCCACTGCACACAGATGAAAGCCTGACCTTTTTGTTCTGCCTCTAATCCTGTCTGAGCCCTCTTCCAGCTGGAGCTTCTGTCATTCCCAGGGGCAAATTCTTCACTGGCTTCCTGTGATGAGAAACATGTTTTTGTCAAAGTTAGAATAGAGACTGGGACAGGCCAGACTCTGCTTCTCTACCCCAAAAACCACCCTGCTAACACCCCCATTGTGTTAGACAGAACTTCAATCCATTCTCTGCTGGTCCCACTCACCATGACTCTCCTGTCTTGGACAGATGTAGAAGAGGGGAGCCACTTGTTGGTCCATGCACTCCCTCTTTATACAGATTTTGAAAGGATCCAAGATTCAATTGAACACTCATGTTACAAAACACCACCAAAAGTCCTCCAAATCCCTTCTCTAAACTGGACTATTTAATTGGAAATGAGACAGCCAGGGTTTTATTTTGGATTCAGCTTCTAACTTGTATATCCAAATGCAAACCATCTTTCTTCTGGGTACTTTGATTTACCTATTTTAAAAGAGAATATTTTGTTCTATGTAAGAGGGCAACAGACATATTAAGCAGAAATGGAAAAGCACAAATCTTCCCACCTGTCATTACTTCTGATAAAGGAGGTTTGGGCAGAGACATCCCTTGGCAGAGATATAAGCCTTAGTGGAATTTGACTTCTTGATGAGTATTTGAAAGATGGGAAGATGGGTCCTTCCCAGTTTCATGGAATGTGGTCACTGAATGTGGTCACTGAGGCACCATAGCTACAGATGGTAGCAATGGCCAGGTTAGGTCAGTAGTTGGAGCTGACAAAAGCTCTTCTGATGTTCTGAACTGTTCTAATGATTTCAATTCAGGAAGCTGGTATATTTTTTAGAGGTAAAATTTGGGGCATAGCTGGGGAGTTCAGTGATTACTGAGTGGATCCTGTTCTTTCCTTTCCCCAATACTGATGGAGAAATTGAGTATCATTTGGCCTGAAATCCATCACCCTAGTTTTCCTCCATTCTATTTTTTATGTGGAAATAGTGTGGGACATGATAGCTAAAAAGACAAGATCCCAAATAGCATAAAACAAATTCTTTTTGACTTCATTCATGATGTAGTTCTGAAGTGGTTGGGAGAGCTGAGGCTAAACATGGTTTCAATTTGTATGTGCCATATGTTTATAATGTTGATTGATGGTACTAAATTCAAATATATTCATATTATTTGATTAGAACTAGTTATCTCCTGTCCCTGGAGGGCCAGATTAAATTAGAGGTGAGTTTAAATGATTGCCTTTTCTGGGAAGCTGTTCTGGCAGGTGTATGCAAAGCTGAGACAAGAAGAAAAGCTCAGTGCCCTGTGGCTATTTATTTGGTAGCCATTCACTGCAAACCCCTTAATATGCATCTGGCAAATGCTTAGAATCTGAAATTCCTGGTGCTTGCCGAGGTGGCAAAGCTCTCATCAGCTCTCAGCTGGCCCATTGTTGAGTCCACACTGTGCTGGAGCTCTCAGTGTGCTTTTCCCTCCCAGGAAGTGTGAAACTCTTCATCTTTTGCTTTGGAGATGCTCATAAATGCTCCAGCATTCACTCTACTTCAGCTTTATGGTCAGGAGTGTTGTAAATCTCTGAAATTATATGGGACAGGTGGAACAGGGGAGAGGTTGATGAGAAGCAAAACACTGTTCCTTCCTGCTGTCATTTGTGATTTCTTTTTTATTTAAGGCATCCCCTCTTTGCATAACCAATACACAAAGATTGGCTCTTTGTTTCACCTTTTTTTTTTTTTTTGTTAAATATCCTGCTTAGCAATTTTTTTTCCTTCTTTCTGGTTAATAAAAAAATGGGTGACACAAAACCTTTCGCAGCCTAAGCAGCAGGGCTGGCCATGAAATTTGTTGTAACATTTTTCACTGATTTTTCTTTCAAAGCTGATGAATGTTTTTTTTTGATTTGCAAGCCTTTCTATCAAGATTGGGAATTTGGCCAGTTTTGATGCCTGTGAGCAGTGTGGTGTCTCCTTTTTGGAAGCTGAAGGAGCTGCTCTGGCCTAGAAACACTCAACAATCACAATTCTTTATTGAAACCAGTTCTTTCCTGGTATCAGTTCCTCAAACATATTTATTCCTGGAATGGGAATAATTTTTAGTGGCATGATGGACATGCATTGGTTTTCTGAGTTGTTTTGGGGACTGTGGGTTGTTTTTTGAGATTTTCTTGAGTCAAGGGCTGGGGGATGCCTGAAGACAAATGAATCACAGAACTGGGGAAAGTGACCATCAAAGCCAGTTCCTTTTGCCAGAGGATTATCTGTTCCCCCAAGTCTCCACAAAGTGCTTTCCAATCCCAGAAGCAGCTCTCAACACTTCTCCAGAAGGAAAAACAAGCTTGATTGAGGCTGGTAAAATCTGTCATGTAGAGAATGTGTCTAAACAAATTTGAGGAGATTGAAAGAAAAAAAAAAAAAGAGTATGTCTACTTGTCTAGATTCTGCATACAAGCTGCTTTATTGCAAAAATAAATTTCTCTTATTATGTTTTGGAATGTGTTCTGGCAATAGGAAATGTGTGTGTTCCCTCACAGATAAGTTTGGGACTGCTTGAAAAGGCTCTATTAAAATAAAGGCTTTTCTTTTTATAAATTTTATGAGAAGATGAGGGAAGTCTGGTCGCTTCTGAGTTCTTGAAAATTTAATATATTTTGAGTGACAGAGAATATTGTGAATATCAAAGATAATGGAAGACTGGAAAGCTCCCAGGGCTGTATAAAAGAGGACATTTCTAGTAAACATTACTCATTCATGCCTTGGGTTTGTTGGGGAGAAAGATCTATAATTAAAGTTCTCTTCCCAGTGAAGACAGTAAAGTTGGTTTTGATTCCCAGTTCATGTCTGATTTATGTTTAAATAAACTTTAAAATATGCAAGCAATAGGAGTATATTTCTCTTAAATATTGTTCTTTTTTGTTATTCTAGCTCAGTGTACATGCAAAATCTACAGTTTTGATATCTTAATAATCAAGCAGTAGGTTTATGTAGCTTTTCACTACTAATAAAATTTGAAGAATTAAGACTTTTCACCAAGATTTTTATGTTAGGAAGTTTGCCAAGGGTAGTCTTTTTGTAGAGATAGAGTGACATAGCAGTTAGAAAATGTTTTTCATCAGAAGGCTTGTTTACATTTTAATATCCCACTCATGATCAGGTGCTCCAAATGGGTCAGGGTTGGACATTATTCTAGCTAAAGTACAGCTACTGTTTAATAAACAGGGTGGGAAATTTAAATTATATTGTTCTGCATAATCTAATGATGCAGCAAACCCAGATGGGCTGAGCTCATACCTAACTTTATTGATAAGAATGAGTTTTGCAACTGACTTATGCTCATTTAGAGGGAAATTATAATGGTCTTCTTGTTTTGTTGTTTTTGCTAATCACTTTGTTTATTGACTAAAATGTGAAGTGAAATGGTTGGTATTAAGCACTGAAATTAGTGCATTAGTTCAAAGTATGTAAAGGTCTGGTTGATCTGATTTAGGAAGTCTTGTTATTTCTGTGGTCTCCCACTTGCAAGCATGGGTCACCTCTGTCTTGAAACAGCTTCAGAATATTTTGGGTAGGTATGTTAGCACTGAAAACACATAATTTTGAAATCTTTTCATTGAGCTTTAGTACCAGGAGGCTCTGCCAGCCCATAGCAGGCAGTAGAGCTGAATATTTGTCCCTTTCCTGGGAGATGAGATGTTACCTGTGACCCACCAAACCTGTACCTAAAAACTCCTAAAATGTTCTAAATGCCCAAAAATGTTATTTTATGCCCTCCTGCCAAGCCTTCAAGTAGGAGATAGTGGTGAGGTTTTTTCTAGCTTTTTAACAAAAATGAGCTGATTAATATGTTCTTCTCTTAGTGGATATGGAGAACATCTGATCTTTTCCTTTCATTTCCTTTCATTTCCTTTAACTTAAAATTATTCTGAACTAGGAATAATTGCAAGGACATCTGCCAGTAAACAAAGATTAAGTTACTGTCTGGCTAGTTAGCCAAAATCATTGGCTCTCATATCTTGAGAGATGTTTCCCCACCTTCTCCTTTCATCCAGAGAGATTTTGTAATTCTCTTTTTCCAGATACAAGGAGAAATCCATCCCCTTGATTCTAATCCAGTAAAGTGCCCTGATTTCCAGCACAACACTTTGGCTAAATACCCCTGGCAGCTCTGCCTGGCTGGAATATCAGCCCTCAGGGCCTTTTCTGAATGCCTGGGTGCTTTTCTGCAGTGTTTTTGTTTCTGTTCACTCTCCAGTGTAATGGCTGAAAACAGCTTTGTGCTGCTTTTAAGAGTGTTATAACATTTAGGAAGATTCTGTCTGAGCACAGACTCCTCAGCTTTGCAGGAAGAGGAGCAGTGCCTTCATGGAAGGAAGGTGAAAGAGAAGGAAAACACAGAATGTTGGATTTTCTTAATGTGTGTTTTGGATGTATCAGGTTAAAACAGTGTGGACACAAAATGGGCTGGGAGAAGGGAGTCACAACATTTACTGCTTTCACAGAAATGCTCCTAAGCACAGGGAAGAGCAGCTGCCAGGAGAGGCATATCCCAGTCAGAGGCTTATCCTAGTCCACAAAATCACCTGTCACTGCTCACTGTTTTCCCTAGATCATTTATTTCAGGAGTGTGTTTTATGATTATTAACATCTGCTATGTATTCTTGTAAGTCAAGGTCTTTCTCCTTTCCCTCCCCATCTCTTCCTTCCTTTGCTTAAACCTAACCATAAATAGATTTGAGACACTTAATTCTGCTTTGGACAGCCATAAGAAACAAAAGGAGTAATGTGTGCACCAGGGAGTGGCAGAAGAGCAGTAATAATTGTCAGATAATAAAAGAAAAGGGTCAATTTTGTCAGGAAGTGTTGTCAAAAAAGATAACTTGGAAGAAATTAACTGTCTGACATGCTGGAATGTGTCTGGCAATGACTCTTTAAATCATCAGGTCATGAAATGTGACAGCCATTTATCACTTTCATGAGGTGCTGCCAAGCTTTCCCTTTAGTGCTGCCTTTGACTACCTTGTTAAAAAAAAAGGCATGGGTCTGTTTCAAGTGCTTCCCATTGTTGGGTGCCAGTCATCTTGAACTGTGTTTTCTTGGTCTGGCTAAATCTGAAGGCCCAATTTCCAAGAGTATTTTATTTAACAGGTACCCAGAGTATGTCTGAGGTTCATTGTCAGGAAAGGAGGCTTCCAGAGACAGAAGGAATGTTGCATTAATTTGAAAAACTTCCCCTTTTTTCTCTGTGTATTACTCCCTTTAATGCTTTAGATTTGCTTCTCTTACTGATCCCCTTCCATCTTATAAGGAGGAAATCATGCAGCCATTCTGATGATGGCAGGCAAAAAAGAGCATTTCTGGAAGCTGCCTGTGTCTGTGGTCCTGTTCAAAGAGCACTGAAGGTCTCTTTGCACTGATCTTTTGTTTTGTTAGTTATGCTGCTCCCATTCCAAACATTAATTAATGCTCATTCTGGGCTATAGGATGTGTTGTAGGTGCTCAGGTGTTATGATGTTGCTTTGAACAATTGGCACTTCTGGTTCTCCAGAGTCAGTAGGGAAAGAGGAGGGCTGTTCATAAACAAGCTTTATAAAATAGCAGAAGCTTAATAAAAAGTTAATTTCCTCATTAAATTGGGGTTTAGGAGTAGTGCTACTCCTACTGAGTACCCCATTTCTGATAGTAAGATAAGAAAACCAATGTGAAATGGAAATTCTTGAAGAGAATAGCTGTACCTCATGAACTAGACAATCAGGTTCAAGAGTAACCTATTTGCTTGTGCTTCATAAAATCTACTTGCAAAACAAACTTGCCTCCCTGGTACAGACTGAGGATTGCTTGTGATGGCAGCAGTTCTTGAAAACCAGCAAAAGGAAAGTGCCAGTGCTGGTTAGTACCAATGTAGAGGCTTTGTATAAAATGTGAGGCTGAAATTAGGGTTGCACACTTTTTATGTAATTTCCTGGTGACATTTGTCAGCTGTTTTAATGATACAGACTGTTTCCTGCATCATTAAAATCTCTAATTTTAGAGTAGTTGGTGGTCTGTTTAAGAGAACGGGGAGGAAAAAGGTTAATACTAAAAGCTCTTAAGTACAGCTGTTTGAAAAATCATGCCTTTAAAATTATTGGAAACTATTCTTCTCTATATGCAGGCTGTTCCATAGAATTGATAATCATATTCCATCTCTGTTTTGTGTAACAAGTCTTCAGACTATGTGCAGAGAACATCTGCACTATTTTTTTCAAAGTACATGGTCATGGTGTGTCTTATAGTTTAATTGTTTATGTGTAAGTCTAAACAAAAAGAGTGTTCCATTGGTATTTCTAAATGATAGAGCTTGGTATGATCAAGTAGCAGCTTCTACCAACTCCTAATATGCCAATTGTGTTAAATCATCTTTCTTTTCCTCCCTTTGCAGCATTAACAATAAACTCCAACAGCCAGAGGCAGCTGCTGGGGTGCTGGAATATGCCATGAAGCACTTTGGAGAGCTGGTGAGTCCTGCTGGATAATCCATTTCTTCGTGTCTTATGTTTTTATGGTTTCTGTAATTCATTTTTTTGGTGGGTGGTGATGTGTTTTCTCAATCACATTGAGGTTTTATCCCTACTTAGAATATTTCATTGTTCATAAAGAAGGCCCTTGCTGCCTATAGGGACATTCAGTGGGCACTTTGCAGCAAATGCTGGGTACAGGGAGGGCTGCAAGAACCTGATTTGGAGGAGTATTTTGTAGCTGCTGTTGATACTAAATGCAGCTGTGAGCAAATAGCAACTTGACAACATAAGTCCTTTTATTTAGGATAAGCTGGGAAGGGAGGGAATAAGTTCCTATTCTAAGCTTGAAGGATTTGAGAAACTACATCAGCACTTTCCAGGTAAGGATTTAATGGAAGTTAATCTCTAGTGTCTCTCAAAGGTATTCACAGGTTTTATTTAGAATAGCAAGTTAACCAGTCCCTTACAATTTAGACTTCTCACCAAAACCAAATAACCCTATTATGTATTTGTTCTGTACCATTAATTATTTCTTCTCATTTTATGAGTAATTTAATTTGTGTTCAAGGACCAAACCACCTATACTCTCCTGACAGTTCTACTGGTAAAAAGATAATTTTTTAGTGGTAATTGTTGCAGTGTTTTAGGATGATTAGGAAAAGGAAGGCAGCTGTGGAAGCACAGTAGACCAGTTAGACTAGTAGACTAGTTATTTTAACTAGTAACAACTAGAAAGTGAGAGCCAGCTATAAGCACAAAATGGTGGAAATCCTCTAGTGTGGGATTATGTGTGGTTTTGAACTAGACTGCAAAATAAGTTCTTTCTGGGAGAAGTACAGACTTCAGAACATCTTTGCAGCTTCTTATAATTCCTTGGGTGGATTGAACAAAATTCTGCATTACCTAATTCTGACTTCACTCTTTAGCAGCACTATAGTCTAGCAGTAAATGTAGTTCAAAGCACAGAGTGTGCCAGAATTGGCAATGAAAAGAAATTAAGAGGAGCTGTGAGCTCTACTTTCAGGGACTTAATTGAAATATGACATAGCTGAAAAGTTAAAGGGCTAAGTGGAAGACCTGGCATGCAAAGCATGGTTTAAAGTGATCCTACCCACAGGTCTGGGAAAAGAATCTGCTCTGCAGCCTATGCCAAGACTTGAGCTGCCAAGGACTGAGCAGAAAAACACTGGCAGAGAAAAGTATGGAAATATATTAAGGCATTTTATTTCTTGAAAATGAAAAACAAAATCTGGAAAGAAAGACTAAACAAAAGTGTTTAGCTGATAAGGATCACTGCTTGGCTAACTTTTAATGGCTTTGTTACAAACCATTGCCTTCCCTTGTGAAGGGACCCCAGCCTCACACTAACTGCTGTATTAAGGATTTGCCTGCCAGTAGCCAGATGCAAAGTTTGGGCTTTTTTCCTAGTTAGTCATTCCATTCCTGAACACAAGGCTGTTTGTCTTGTTTGAATGCAGGTATGTGCAACAGCTGGAAGTGGAATATGTTACAGATTTACCCTTTTTGCTGTTCCACTCACTCCACCTCTCCCAAAAAAATGCATGAGCTGGTATTTCAGTGGCACTGAGTAAGGGGGTGATGTTGGATTAATCCCTCTGGTAAACCTGAGTTCATTGCTGGTCAGGTGCAGCAATTCCAGGATTCCAAGATCAAGGCTCTTGTCTGTATCGCAGAAATCCATGTGGTTATTTAGAATGATAAAAGGGTGAAGTGACCAACACACAGAGATTTTTTTAGGAAAAGCTATGCTGGTTAATAGAGAATGATCAATGTTAATCCTACTGTTTATTTTTACTTTTTTTCCCCTTCCCTTAGGAAATTCAAGCTACCTGGTATGAGAAGCTTCATGAATGGGAAGATGCTCTGGTGGCCTATGACAAGAAGATGGACACAAACAAAGATGATCCAGAGCTGATGCTGGGACGAATGCGTTGCCTGGAAGCACTTGGGGAATGGTAAGAGGGGAATGCCTGAAGACTGGGGGAAATTGTGTCTGTTCTCTGGATGCTGACATTCAGGTGCACTTTTTTTTTTTTGCCTGAATTCCTATTTACTCCTGCTCACTCCTGTGAGTATTTGTGTGGCATTTCACTTCATTCATTGAAGTCAGAATTGGTAATAACATCTCTAAGCCTTTTGGGACAGGCCATCTGGTCAGTTAAGGTCTCTCTGGAAGAGAATTTGCAGTCTTACAATCAGGTCAACCCCATTTATAACATTGTAGATGGAGGAAACATTAATAGAGCAGAACTTGCCATAAAAGGAGCTCATTGTGACCCTCATTTTTAAACTCTGATTAAAGCATGAGAGATTCTTGTGTTGATTCAGAGTAAAAGGATGAGATTTTCCATATCAGTCTTTTCCAGCATTTCTTAAGCCTTGTCATTGTGGACATTTAGTATTTCAAGTTTTGTGCCAAATATCTGCTGTCAACACATAACTGATTGGAACCAGTGTTTGTGACAGGATGAGCTGCTGGTGACTTCCAGCTTGCTGTGTAACTGGGGGCTTCTGTTTTTTCTGGCTGTTCAGTTCCAAGAAGCTAATTGGAGAAGGCACCCTGCTCACTGTGGCGTGCAGTTCTACCCAGGGGCAGGTGTGGCTTCCTCCAGGTTCCACCTTTCTCCTGAGCTTTGCATGTGACAGGCTCTCTCCTGATGGGTCCTGACATGAACCCAGGGGATGGCACCACAGCAAGGAGATTCTTCTTCACTAAAATCATTTTACTGCTAGAAACAGAGCTGTTGAGAAACTTAATTCTGGCTGCATTTTTCTGCCCTTTGTGTTTCTAAACAAGGGTGAGACATATAGGGTGCAGCTTTTTCAGTAGGGAAAAAAATCCTCTCAATGAGCTTTCCTCAGTCAGCTTTTATGCAAGTAGGCAATTCTTACAAGGGATTTGAAGAATTTTTTCCTCCTGCAGGATATGTATTCATGTTAAGTGACCCTTCTGAGCCTTCTACTTATTCATGTATGGAACAACAAAAGCACAATTTTCTTCTGTTGAAGTGAGATATCCTGTAACTGTTGGTAGTCTGTAGTGACAAGAGCAATCAGAGCCTTCAAGTTCTCTTGTGGAACTGGGTTCCAACTCTGTGCAGGTGTTTTTACAATTCAGAAGTGCTTTTGCAAAGTGCTGTCTGCTGCCTTGCAGCTGACTCTAGAGATGTCATCCTGAGGCTGAGGATTCCATCATTTGGCTGCTGACACTCTTCAGTAGCATTCACCTTGACTGACTGTGCTGCTGGAGTCTGCTTGACAGGATAAGGCAGATAATCTAGAATTATATTGTGCAGCATCACTATTTCAGTACCCTGCTGTGATACTTTAAGAGTACAGTCAAAACATTATTAGGCATTTGTCTCCTCATGTAGGACCCATAGTGTTTTATCAGCATCTCTGAGGTCCTGATTTACTGCTGTTGCTAGGTTTGGCTTGGATTTTCATTTGTTTTGTGGTTGGTTTTTTCCCCCTCCTGGCTCATTAAGCTGTCAGAATGACTATCTTGCCTGTGGCAGCCCATTGGTTCTGTTTGGATAACTCATCTTCCTTTTGGGAGGGGATGACACTAGGGAAGGCAAGTTGTTCTCCCTCACAGTTGGCAGCTGTTTCACTGCTACAGAGTATCCAGCCTGAGAAATCCTGGAACTGCAACACCCAGGGTAATTGGTTTGATTAGTGCAGCATTCACAGTTGATTTGAAAGAAATAATATAAAAAATCCTGATGCTTCCTCTCCGCTGGAGATGAAAGATTCAGATGCCCTCTGAGATCTTGCTGAGACAAGTCTTCATCTGAGGTTACAGCAGCATTCATTCTGCAGTCTTTGTCTTCAGACTTGATGTGTTAATTCAAAGTGTTTGCTAGTAGGAGCCATGCCCAAGCTATCCAGATCATGTTTCTTCTATTGACACTTGCAAAAATTTTAAGCATCCTTTTTTTGGTGGTGATTTGTTTGTTTTCTTGATTTTTTTTTTTCTGTATTTACAGACTGGCATTATCACTCCAATTTTAAAGTAGATATTAACAACTGCTGAGGGACAAACTTCTCTTTGGATGTGTATTTTCAAAACATGGTGTGCCTTAAAATTATTTTCTGGTAATAGGATATTTGTCATCAGAATAGGATGGTTGAGTTGGCCAGAGGAATCAAATCCTATTCTGCACTCAGTATAAAAAGAATGATGGGGCTGGTCATTGTTTTATCAGTGGGAAGTGGTTGTTTAATGAGACAGACTTCTTGGAAGAGGCTCTTTGCTGATCAGAAATTGTGGATTCTTCTTAGGGGGCAGCTCCACCAGCAATGCTGTGAAAAGTGGACCCAGGTGAATGATGAAACTCAAGCTAAGATGGCCAGGATGGCTGCTGCTGCTGCTTGGGGTCTAGGTAAGGTTTCCTCCTGTGCTGGCATGTGACAGCCCATCAGGGGCAAGCACTGATAGTTTTAACTTACTTCAGAACCACAGAATACAAGAAAACAGCAACATCAAATAACCACATGGTTTCCATTTGGAAATGCAGTGTCATTCCATATTGAAATCCTTTGGAAAACCTGTGTTTACATCTAGTCTCCCAGAGTGGTCTCCAGTAACAGAGTGATCTGAGCTGATGCTTAAATGCTCACTTTTGCTTGGCTTTACACTGAACAGAGCCCAGGCTGAAAATGAGATAAAAAGACTTTCTCAGATTTGTGGCAGACTGTTATTTGTAAAGAGAGCAGTATTTGTTTAGAATTTTAGAGGTTGTGTTTGCTGAGTAAACAATCTTAAGTGGAGTAAATCTATAGTGGTCCAAATATCCATTTGTGTTGTTAGTGAGATATTTACTAGAGAAGCTGATTAATTCCTTGCTGTGTGCCAGCCTGTGCTGAGAAAAATTCATCTTTTGCTTTGTAGGGCACAAATTCATTCAAATGTCAGAATATTAATTGTTTCATCACAAACAATGAAAGAACCTTTTCCACAAGGATAACAATTTGTCTAGGTGAAAAATGCCTGTTTTTCTTATCTGTAGCTATGTGTATGTTAATGTATGTAATAGTGTCCCTACCCAAAGACAAGCTGTTGGAGAACTGACTTAAATGCAGAAGTACCACACAGCACTGAGGCCTAGGCACTGATTATCTGAGCACCACATCATAGCTCTGTTGTGTTCCCACAGCAGCAGGGAAGGCTGTGGTGCTACTGAGGTATCTGTGTCTCTGCAGGTCAGTGGGACAGCATGGAGGAATATACCTGCATGATCCCCAGGGACACCCATGATGGTGCATTCTACAGGGCTGTACTGGCACTGCATCAAGACCTTTTCTCACTGGCTCAGCAAGTAATTATCTTCCTTGGTGGTATCCCAAAACCTGGTTTAAGATGTTCTAAGCTCCAGAGTTTCATGGAAAAACAGACTGTAGTAAAGCAGTTGGCTATAACCTATGAATTGCCCAATAATGTTTTTTTCCATGGGTATATTAGTCCTGGGTGATAAGATCTTAACCTCTATTTCCAGAAACAGCAGTGAATGTATTAACAGACAGTAGTGGTCCAGTGCTGTATAACATAAGAATGCCTTAGTCATTTTTTGGCTTTTTTTTTTACTTCTGTGCCTCTATTCTAGACAGGCAGGACACAAGGATTATCCCAGCAGAAGTTCTGTTCTACAAGACACTGATTGTAAATTGCCAGGAATGCCTGAGACACTTGGAAGATTCCTAATGGATTTTTTGTGCACTTCTGTCTCTTACAGCTTTTTTAGTGAAGTACTCACATATATCATGTACAACAATCTTAATTTTTCTGGTAGCACTCATAAATCTCAGATCTTAGATTGAGATACCAAGGCAAGGAATGATTATTTTAAACAGAGTATTTGTAATGCTTGTTTGTCACAGAGGAGATTTGCAGAGCAACTCTGTAGATGTCAAATGTGTTGTTTACTTTCCAAGGAAGCTCCAGTCCCATTTCTCAGAATTCTGTGCTGGCTTGCCAGCTTAGATAAAGGAGTAATTCAATCTGTGCTGTCAAAACCCGTACATAGATTTTTGGATGATGTGCACAGTAAAATTAACCAGGCATTCAGAAGGGTAGAGTTTGTGATTAACCTTTAACATTTTGAACATGAAAAGCTATAGGTGAGAGATTATATAATGACTAGAACTAGAGCAGGATTTATTTCATGCTTGAAGAGCCTGTCTTAGTTTGAGGATGAGAAATGAAATTTGCTGTCCTGTAAAATTCATAAAATCTTGCTGGGTTATGTAAAACACTGAAAGCTATTTTCTTTCCTTGTGTGGTATCAAGAGACATTTTTAGGCTCTTTTTTGTAACCAACTCTCTTGCACTAAAATATTTTTAGTGTTTTCTCTACAAACATTGTTAATGATGATCTCTACAATTACAGTAGGATTAGAAATACTGCAAACTTTGATTTTCTAGGAAGACAAACTTCCAACTGTGCAAGTGATGAATGAAGCTCCCTTGACTTCCCTTGTATATGCCCTGGACACTTTTCTTGTCAAATCTCTCTATTTATAAGATCCTTTCCTAGTTCTTATTGGAGAATGAGAACAATGCCAGCTTTGTTCATGAGATGGAACAGCTGAACAGTTCCAACAGTTGACTCTAGATAAAGCACACTACCTTTGCTCCAATATCTTGTTGTATTTCAGTGCATTGACAAAGCCAGAGACCTGCTGGATGCTGAGCTGACTGCCATGGCAGGGGAGAGTTACAGTCGAGCCTATGGGGTGAGTGCAGCTCTCAGCCTTCATTTCCCTCATTGCTGCTTCAGACTGTCTCTAAAAGTGCATAAAACTTCAGAGTAGTGCTTGTCTCAAACACAGCACCTGTAGGCCCACCAGCTAAATGCCTTTTTTCAGGTAAGAAATACAACTTTAGGACAAAATAAAAGTAGAGTGAGGTCCAGCCCCTCAAAAGAAATGAGAATTGATCTTTAAGGAGTTTGGATCAGCAGGTCATTTAACAGTATATAGCAGTTGGTCCTTTATCTCTTGGGCAGCCTATGTAGTTAAGATTTTGATGCCAAAATACTGTTCCTTAATTACAGAATTTGTTCTGTAGTGATTGGGATGGAATGTGATTTTTCCCTTCAGGCTATGGTATCCTGCCAGATGCTGTCAGAGCTGGAAGAGGTTATCCAGTACAAACTTGTCCCAGAGCGCCGTGAGATCATCCGCCAGATCTGGTGGGAAAGGCTGCAGGTACATCCCTGGGAAGGGCAGGGATGGAGATGCTGATGGGCTGCCATGACCAGCTTCCTTTAGAGAGGTGGTTCAGCACATCTTTCCATGTCTCTCTCCACCCCAGAAACATCCATGCTCACATGGCTGCATGCTCCATCTCCTTTGGGTTTGTCCTGGTTGTCTGGGGTTTTGGTTTGGGCTTTTTTTTTCAGGTTAATGTTCCTGAGGTCTCAGCTCAAAAGACACTTTCAAAGGGTGAACTAAGCCTTGAAATAGATATGTACAGCAGAGAGACACTAGGAACATCCCCAAGGCTGCTTATCTCAATATTGGATTACATCTGGAAATACTGGTTTAGATCAGGCTAGTTTGAACTCTTTACCTGGCTGGCTGCATTTTAAGAAATGAATTCTCTCCAAATGTTGGAAAACTGGTCAGAGGATTCACATGCTTGTAAAATAAAAGGTTATCCTGTTCCTTTTGGACCTCTTACAAGAACATTTCCAGCTAATTGGTAACATTTAGGGACATTACTTAGTGGTGGAATTGGCAGTGTTAGGTTTATGGTTGGACTTGATAATTGTAAAGGTCTTTTCCAATCTAAATGATGCTATGATTAACCTTGACCTTTCAGAGGAGACCTTTAGCAATGTTGATTTTCCTGTATTAAAAGAGAAGTTTGTGCCTGTCTTACTCTAAACATCAGGTACCTCTGAAAATTTAAATCAGACAAATATTTGTCACTATTTCCTTACAAGAAGCATCCCTACAGTGAAAGTGAATATCCTCACATGCAGTAGTACATATAGGAATGCTGTTTAAAGAGGTGGGTGATTCCTGCAAGAGAAGGGCAAGAAAAAAGGACATAATTAAGGTCAAATGCTGCCCAAAGGAAGAACTTTTCCCTGTGCAGAGTTCTTCACAGGCACTGCTATAATCTGCCACCTTATAAAAGCCTGGTGTATATTTTTTAGCTGTTTGGGAAACTGTGACAAAGCTTTTCATCTCCCATCTGCATTCCTGACTGGAAAAGCTCAAGACCATTCCACTGGGATAGAGAAACTGAAGTGGCAGGAAGCATGATGTCTGAATACAGCTTTTTATAGTCCTGAAGGCAGTACATGCAGTTCTTGAATGTTTTATAGGTGTTTTTTTATGCCTGTTGGAAGAAGTTTATTTGGGTATTAAGGAACAAGCTCTGCCTAAATTCCCAATCCTCAACTTAGGAGAAAAGGGGAAAGAATAACTTTTTTGGTGCTAAGGTACTTGCTGCCATTGGGAAATGTTTTGTTTACCTCAAAAGCAAGTAGTCTCTGGCTGAGCAGAAACTCTGGAGCATCACTGTTACCCTCTGCTTGGCCACCATATCAAGCACCATGGATTTAGTTGTAATGGTTCCTTCCACAATTCTACTTCTGTGTAGTGTCCTTGAATGTTTGAAATATAGACTCATCCTGCTCTGACAGGGTTGTGCCTCTACAAGAACCAGACAGTGCTTGCACAAGCAGCACAGCAGTTGGAGCTGCAGTTTCTGGCAGAAAATCAGTTTAGAGGTGCCAGCCTCCAAAAGCAATACATGCAAGGAAAAGAAAAAGGGCAATAACAGAAATATATTTGCAACCATTTGGTTTTCTACCTTTTCCATGTTGAGATTTAAACCAAAAATAGGTGGAGAAGGCACTTTGAAAGGCACTTTGAAAGACACTTTGACTCACTTTGGAATTGTATGGAGAGTTTTTTTGATTCTTGGATGCATTTCAGCTTAGGAGCTTTTCTCCTTTTTCTATTAGATGATATTGTTAGACTGCAAGCACTAAGCTGCCTGCAGATTGTGAGTCAGGGACTGAACCTTCTTCATGCACTGCAGTGTTAAACAAATAGACAGTCCCTGATATCAGTCTGCTGTGAATTATGGGCACAGAAGTCTCCATCTTGATGGAAGTCCCTTCAGATTCTGAATCAAGACTGTCCAGTACATTGCAGACCAAACCCTAACAAGCTGTCCCCTGTTTTTCCTCTCAGGGCTGTCAGAGAATCGTGGAGGACTGGCAGAGGATATTGATGGTCCGGTCTCTTGTTGTGAATCCTCATGAGGACATGAGAACTTGGCTCAAGTATGCCAGCTTGTGTGGCAAGAGTGGGAGGCTGGTGAGCATTGTCAGGCTCTGTCCTCTTCTGCAGGTTTTCAGATGATTTGCTTTGGTGTGCTGCTTCAGCCTTGGGCATTCCTAAATGCTTTCATTGCCCAAGTGGGATGGGCTCTCCTCTGAGGAAGAAAGTAGCCAGAAATTGTTGAAATGCTAAAAAAGTTCATGCTCGTAGCCAAGGTTATTTTTGTGGGATTGATGGTATACCTGAGAGCCCCTGGACCAATTTTTTATTGCATGCTATAACTGGAAGTTTGTATGCAGTACTGGAGATTATTAGTAACAGCTCTCTCTGCTAGAGCAAGGAGTCAAATCTAAAATGTGATGTTGCTGTTGAGCATAACACCACAAAATTTATCACCAAATACTTGAAACAGAGACTTTACACTTTCTGTGACTTCTGAAATGAGAATCTAATGCTCTGATCCGAAGGAAGACATATGGTTTATCATGTGGTGTTCCTATGAGTCCTGCTGTGTCTGTATTCTATCTGAAGGGTCAGATGCATTTTTTCAATATTGGGCAATTCTGAAGCAATATAAGCTGGAAATAACAACGAGCTTGTTTTAACTTACTTCTTCTCTTTTCCACTTCCCAGGCTTTGGCCCACAAGACCCTTGTGCTGCTCTTGGGAGTAGATCCCTCTCGACAGCTGGATCACCCACTGCCAACAGTGCACCCCCAAGTGACTTATGCCTACATGAAGCACATGTGGAAGAGTGCCCGGAAGGTACAGGACAGCAAGGCAGGGCTTGCCTTCCCTGCTCAGCCTCTGTGCAATGCCACATGTTAACTCTTCATGTCCCCCACACTACAAGGGCAAGGCTGGAGGTTTTATTTTTGCACCTCTAAAAGAGAGTAATTAATTCCTTTCCTTATTGTTATTCAGATAATAATTTTTTTATTTCCTTTAAAACTCTGTAAGGCAGAGAAAACCTGGGCCTAATTTTATTTCATGTATGGAAAGATTATTTTTGCCAAACCAGTAGCTGGTACCCAAAGGATGCAGCCAAGATTAATAGTGAATAGTAGGTCTTTTGTCCTGTGTAGGTTTGCTACTTGACTTTTCATCCACTGTTTGGATTGGCAGGTCTCTACACTGTACCTGTGGTCAGGGTTACATGCTGAAAGAGGGAAGTAAAGGGGGGGTTATTACCAGTTTTAGAAGTGTCTTGAGCAGTTTGCACTTAGTTGCTGAGCAGAACTGATTTTTACTCAAGAGATTATCAGAAATTTCTAACTGAAAGTCAGGAGTTTTGTCATGGGAACAATTTGGCTCAAGAGAGCCCAGGGTGAATGTTTTTGACATTGCAACACAGGGAGAATTTACATAATCAAATCCAATAAGCTCCAGACTGGATAAGTTATCCTTTTTTTTAATATACATTAAAGCCTCCATTTATCCTCATATTCTGCCACATCTTTTTTGTTCTTTTTCTATTTCTGCCTTTGGGATTGCCAGCACTGGAGCAGAGCCACTGCTGTGGGAACATTGCCACAACTAACTATTCTTTATTTGCATAAAAAGAAAGAAGGAAGGAGCTGTTGCTGAGGCCCTGTTCTGTTGGCACTGTAACACAGTGAAATTGCCTCTTACCATCTTCAGTAAATGACTCCAGAAGTATGTGGGGTCTCTGCTTGTCTCTGTGAGGAAAACACAGAGACTTGGGTTCAAGAAATAAATCAACATGATGCAGGACACTGGTGCAGTGGTGGAAAGCAGAATGAGGGCAGGGACAAAGATTAAGGGAGTGAGAGAACTCCAAAATTAACTGATGCAAGAATAAGGGGAGCCCATGGAGATGGGGGAAAACTGATACCAAAGTAGAGAAATAATACATAGGTACACCTGGTGATGTGTGTAGTTTTATGTAACTGTGTGCTCACTTGGTTTGTTATCCTGAGTAATAAGCTGTTGATGAAGGCTGGTATGTGGGAAATGATCATTTTTTCTAGCTCAGCAGTTCAAGGTTCCTTTGTTGACCTAAAATATTTTCAATACTGCTGTTTTGGCACTTGTCACATCCAGCAGGAAAGAAGCTGGCATCTAGAAAGAAGCCAGCCATACTGTACTTGCAGAGCTCCACAACAGTCTTCTCTTAAAAAACAAATAAAAATGGATAAGTAAACCCTATTACATTTCTTTTAACAAGGACCCTTGCCAGCAGCTGCATTCTAAGCCATATCCCATAAAAAGGATGCATACAAACTTAGGAATTCAGTTGTTCTGGAAAACTTACTGTTTTCAGTCTTAAGTGCTCCATCTGTCAGTTTATGGCTATCAGTTTTCAATATTAATGGAAACTGAAAAGCAGATTGTTGGGTGTGTCTAGATATGAGAGGGGCACATAATAAAATTATAACATTCTGTACTGATACTGTTTGGCAATATATTTTGTCTATTTTTAATAGATATCTAGCATAGCTGTTTATAAGATTGTTATTTACACACACAGCCCCCCCAGTCCCTTCTGTCTAGGTTACCAGCTGTGGAATGCACCACATGAATGTTATGAGTGTGATCCTTTCTTTTATTTCACCCTGGGCTAATACTCTTTTTTCCTCACCACTGAGTTGTGCATGCTGACATTTGAACAGGATAGATGAGGCATTTGAGCTCAGGTGGTTCTTGTCTCTAACATAGCTCATTCCTGTAGATACACAGAAGTAAATTAGGCTTCTAGCAGCATATTCTGCAGTTCCTAACCTGAAATGACCTTGCAGATTGCAGGAGCTTTACTCTTTAATTCTTTCCAGTGAAGCGTGCATACTGTTTTCTTAAATCTTTATGCTTCAGTTTTCCTACCCCAGAATTCTTTCCAAGGAATTTTAAAAAGATTTTTTTTCCCTCAGAATTTCGTAGTGCAAGTTGTTTTAGCACTACTACCTTGTGTAATATCCTGGCAAAAGATTAATGCACATTTGTACTTCTTCAATAACCTTAGGAAAAATGTAGATTTTGATTTGTTGAAACAACTCAATGTCCCATGGTGTATACTTCAAGCCTAGCCAAAGCTGAAAGGTTAGGAGGGAAGATCAGGAAGCTGCAAGTTTTCCTTCAGGCACTATTTAGTCAAATTGTCTCTTTTTTTTTTTTTTTTTGGTCTGGTCATAGCATATTATATTGTCCTGGTCAGATACAGTTTATAGTAAGCTGTAAACATTTGATTGTTGCAATTGCCAGTTTTGGTTGATGCTCAGCTGCAATGAGATATCTCTGTATCTCACACTGTGTGGACAGTAACAGCACATTCTCTGTGTTGAAGTTTTCTCCCTGTACAGGTGACCTTGTTGCTTTGGCAGAATTAATTTGTGTTATGGTCAGTCATACCTTTGGCTCTCTGTCTGTATGACAGTGAATGTGTGCCTGGTATCAGAAGGATGCAATTATTAGTTCCTCAGTTTAGCAATTTCAGAGACAACAAGAATCTCTAACCTCTTCATTTATTTGGATATATTTAAAGTGTAAAGTAGCTTTAAAGGGATGTCAGTAGCTAAAATGCTTTGAAAGAAAACAAAATCATATCTTTTTATTTCTTTGAAAATAATTTCCACGTTCTTTTCCTCCCTTGAGAAGTTCTATTTAAGCCCTGTGGCCCTCACTGCCTCCATCATCCCTTTGCAGATTGATGCATTCCAGCACATGCAGCACTTTGTGCAGACCATGCAGCAGCAGGCTCAGCATGCCATTGCCACTGAGGACCAGCAGCACAAGCAGGAGCTCCATAAGCTCATGGCACGGTCAGTACAGGCTCCTGGGCACCCTTTAGCTCTTACTGAAACTGAAGGCTTTCCCTGCAGCTTTCAGACAAAGCCCATGCTTTGATTAAACAGGATTTCTCATTTAGCTTTGGTATTACATTCTTATCTACCATGTAATGTTCAGTAAATGTCATTGTTATGTATGTTATAAGTGTTATACATCAGCCTAAACAAGCTTGTATTTATTGCTGGTTCCTGGTTGTATTTTTCCAGCCCTGTGGCTGGCTGGCAGAAGGTAGAGCTCTCAGCTTGTCTGTTTCTTTGCTTTTCAGGAGATTTGGTCCCTAGGAAAGAAACACTTCCCACATGCCTGGCACATCTGTGTTAAGTACACAGGCTGCCAAGCACAACAGCACTGCTTTGGGCAGGAGGTGCCTGGCATGGGATGGTCTCTTATAATACTGTTGCATTAAAAACCCTTTCTCCATTTTTCTTTGTGTATCTCTAGGTGCCAGATTTGGTTTTTTTTCAGTTTAAATTAAAAATTGCATAGTGCTTTCTATTGAAGGTTTGCTTTTTTAGAAGGAAGGTGTGCACTTGATTTGCTTTTATGAGGCACTGTCTTATTTTTTCAGTGACTATAATGGATAACAAATTGGTAATGATTTGCATACAGTATTTGTCTTGCACAATGCTTTCTGGAAAACTCAAAGTACAGAAAGGACAGCCATGTAACTGTGGCATTTAAAGCCTGCTGAGCGAGCAGAGTATTAAGTTTTGTGCAGCCCCACCCTGCTGCAGTAAAAATATGTTGTTTTTCCTTTCCTCTAGGAGGGAATGACTTAATGGGGTTCTGGCTGGGGGAAGAACAGCTCCTCTGTGTTTCCATTGTTTGTCAGTGTTCTCCCCAGAAGGTTCATTCATATGGTGCTCAGTGCAGCTCACCAGCACGTGTGTGCATTTTATCAGCACACATTGATAAAGTCTTTCAGTGTTGCTGTTACCTACTTCTTACATTTATTTTATAACTCATACAGATGAGGAAAAAAGTTCGATCCCCACCTTTCCTCTTAAATTAAACCTTCATCTAGTTAGTTCCACACTACAAGCAAGATGAAGGTGTTTTTAATCTTGAATCCAGCCTGCAGGAGAGGCTTCCTGACTGGATTCACCATATGAAATATCTTTTAGACTCCAGATAGCAAGTTGACCTTTTAATCCAGAGGCTTTGTCTTCATTTTAGGTTTTGAATTAATAATCTCTTTGCTTAACTAGGTGTTTCCTGAAACTGGGTGAGTGGCAGCTGAACCTGCAAGGCATCAATGAGAGCACCATCCCCAAAGTCCTGCAATACTACAGTGCTGCAACGGAGCACGACCGCAACTGGTACAAGGTTGTGCAGAAAAATTCCCAGATAAATTTTATCAAATGCCATACTGCAGGAGAGGAAGGTGTTCATTGGAAGATCTATTACTGTCTACCCTGTTACTTCCAGCAGGGTTAATAAAAGAAAACAGAACCAAAAAACAGAGAAAGTGCCCCAATGCAACCATGAGATTCTTGTTTAGAATTTTATGTGGTTGGTAAAACTAGGCCACAATTCAGTTTCTGTTCTTGCTTTTGAGACTCTCTCCTGTTATCAGTTAGCAATGAAGGAGAAAGAAAATGAAAAAATTTAACTTGTTCTCAGTCAGTATACTTGAACAAGGAAAGTAGCCCTGCTGCTAATTCTCCAAAGAGCCTTTGATTTCAGAGTTGTGATACTTCAATTAATATTTGGTGCCAGATCTTCTCTGGGGCAGCCATCTCCTAGATTTTTTCCCATTACACATCCCCGAGTCCTTAAATACTAATTTTTATTTTAGCCTTTGAAAAATTAAGGTATATGCAAATGTAATTTAATATTTGGTAGGAAGCTCATTTGCTTTAATATTCAACAAGGAGTTCCAGGCCAAGAACTGAACATGATATTATTTAAGATAATAAGACAGTTCAAATTACAAGCCATTAGAGAAATCAAGGCATTGTGTTATCTGCAGGGTATTACCTACTGCTGTTGTTTGCAGACACAGAAAGGTTGGATTATATCTAACAATTAGGAAGTGCCTGGTGCAGAAAGGAGTCATCTTCCTTCTGACTTCTGCTCTTTGCTGTTGGCAGGCCTGGCATGCCTGGGCAGTGATGAACTTTGAAGCAGTGCTTCACTATAAACATCAGAACCAGGCCAGAGATGAGAAGAAGAAGCTGCGTCACGCGAGCGGAGCCAGCATCACCAGCGCCAACACCGAGGGCAGCAACAGTGAGAGTGATGCAGAGAGCACTGAGAACAGCCCCATCCCATCCCCAGTGCAGAAAAAAGTCACTGAGGTACCTCCCTCCTGCCTCTTCACCTTACTGCTTACACACAGAAAAATGGTGTGGGCTGGATTAATGCAAATGGTTATTAGCTGTGAGCTGAAGTGGAGACTGAAGTGGCTGTCATGGGTGATATAGTGCATTAATAAATTCTGCTGTTCAGGCCCCTCATGGAAGACTGAGGAATCTCTTTTATTTACCAGTTATAGTAAGGTGGTAGTTTTTAGTCTGTTTGTTGTCCATAGCTTTGCAAACAAACCAAAGTATAAAACCACTTCACAGCATTTTCCCTTCCAGGAAAGACCTTTGTGTAGTCAAGCAAAACAAAATTCTAGGAGCAACATATCTGGTGAAGAGTAGGAGCAGAAATCAGCTACAATGAGGATTAGGTCTATATTTCCACATATTTCTTCCTATTTCCCCTTCTTGAGTTTAGCATTCATGTGGGCTGATGTGCTTGCATAGAACTAATGGAGCAATTTTAATTCCAAAAGGATTTATCCAAGACCCTCTTGATGTACACAGTCCCTGCTGTCCAGGGTTTCTTCAGATCCATTTCTCTGTCTCGAGGAAACAACCTACAAGACACTCTAAGGTACATCATAAAGCACCCAGGAGATGAAATCCAGCTGATAAGAGCACATGGTTTCAGATTAGGCAGAACACATTTCTGCTCCTTGTTGTTATGGTTGAATTAAGTGAGTGCTTTGGTCCAGGCTAATTTTTGTTAGCTGGATTATCCCTGCTGTCTGAGGGCTCTGGGAAGAAAAGTTGTTTGTAAATGGATTTTGGGTTGGAATGTTTGTCTGTTTGTTTGTTTGGGGTTTTTGTGGTGGGGTTTTATTGGTTGGTTGGTGTATTTTGTTATGTTTTGATTGTATGTTCATTTCTTTGTTCCTAGCAAAGGTATTTCTCTTTTTCAGAGTCCTTACTCTGTGGTTTGACTATGGTCATTGGCCTGATGTGAATGAGGCCTTGGTAGAAGGAGTCAAGGCAATCCAAATAGACACTTGGCTGCAGGTAAATAACTCAAAGAGAAATCCCAGTTCTGGGGGACTTTAGGGATTTGCTGCATGATATCCATTATGATCCCTTGCCAAACAATCCTCTGTAGGTGAGTGCTGAGAACAGTGTGCAGTACAGTCTATAACTGATATAACAAGTATCTTGAGCAGAAAAATGAGAGATGTTTATATATTTATATGCAGATTTGAGCATATTAATAAGAAAGAATGAAAATTTTTAAATTAAAATTATGTGCATTCAGTGGTGATCAAGTATAAAACACCACTGTCCTGCTCTAATGTAGTTCAGGATCTGATTGAGGATTGCCTTGTAGAATGATTCTTGTAATTAAATTTAAAAACACTTTATTTCTTACTTAAGCATTATACTTCAAGATGCATATTTATATAGTAGGATCATGTGACAGTTTAGCACAGAATACTTATGAGCTGATTGAGCTGTTGTACACTTCTGTTTGGAACCTTGTGTTACCCTCTGACCAACTCAGCAATGAGTGGTGGGCTTCTTGGAGGCTGTGAGGTCTCTAGGAGAGGACAGAAGAGCTGGTGCACTGAACACATGAGGTGACAGGAGTGTTTATTCTCCTTTTCCTTACTCCTAGGTTATCCCTCAGCTCATTGCCAGGATTGACACCCCTCGGCCTCTGGTGGGACGTCTCATTCATCAGCTGCTCACGGACATTGGGCGCTACCATCCCCAGGTGAGTGTTGCCTTAGAGCTGGAATTGTCACTCCTGCCTGCACTGGAGGTCACAGCCAGTGATGACAGTGAGGATGGAACAATTTCTGTTGCTGCTGTTCACATAAAAATGGGAAGAGGTGAATGAGCCATGCAGCCTGGGAAGAACTCTTTGTCTAATGGATTTAATGTCTGCTGGGTAGTGCAAATTGCCTTAAATGTCTTTATGTGACAACTAAGAACCTACACTACAGGTTTTATCTAAAATTCTTTCCACAATGTGGAATATCACAAAATCCTAAAACCTATTTTTGTTCTTCTAGTTTGAAAGAGGCTCTCAATGTCATTCTGCTATTCAGTGAATTGAAGCCTTGCCAGCCTTTTGGATCAGAAGACTTTCAGTAGTGGATTTCTATCTGTTATCCCTAAGGCTGCTGTTTGATAATGCTTTGCTAATTATTTTAATTCATGTACCTCTACTGTGGGGTTCTAAAATATTATTGGTTGCTATCCCTTGCAGGCTTTGATCTATCCTTTGACTGTGGCTTCTAAATCTACGACCACTGCTCGGCACAATGCTGCAAATAAGATCCTGAAAAACATGTGTGAGCACAGCAACACTCTGGTGCAGCAGGCAATGATGGTGAGTGCTCAGTGCAGCATTAAGTGTGTTGTGCTGGATGGTTGTATGTCATTTATAATAGTACAAAATTCACTGTTGTTTCTGTTCAAGTGTAATTTATTTGGGGTATTTGCAACTAGTACAAGTTACTGTATTAGTATAATTTTCAGAGAATGCTTTCATTTTTAAATATTTCACACACTGAGCTTTTGTATTTCCTTATGAATAAATTTAGAGAAGAAATACATGGAAAACCTTTGTTCCATAAAGACATGTTTTTGCTTAATGGAAAGTAGAAACAAAACTCACTGAGCATAGCATGGAAAGAGTAATGTAATTAATTTCATAAAGGATTTTATGAATAAATGAAAAATAATGCTTTCAGGCCAAGCTGCACAAGGATGTAGAAAATTTCAGAGGTAACAAATAAGCTGAGAAAAGCCTGGTCAGCTTCTACAGAAAAAAATGTGCCATCACTGTGGTAGCTCTTGTGGCTCCCTCTGGCTGCCAGAAACATGTATTTCAAAGCATTAGAGAAGAAAGGAATTTTGCAGTTTTAAGTCAGGACATAGTCCCAGGGATTTCTTTAGGCATTTAATCTTTTTTT
This sequence comes from Erithacus rubecula, assembly GCF_903797595.1. Classification (NCBI taxonomy): domain Eukaryota; kingdom Metazoa; phylum Chordata; class Aves; order Passeriformes; family Muscicapidae; genus Erithacus; species Erithacus rubecula. Next base: position 2,602,266 of record NC_136676.1, on the reverse strand, counting down.
TCTGTTCTAAAACAGGTGAGTGAAGAGCTAATTCGTGTGGCCATCCTATGGCACGAGATGTGGCATGAAGGGCTGGAAGAAGCATCTCGTCTGTATTTTGGAGAAAGAAATGTAAAGGGAATGTTTGAGGTTCTGGAACCACTTCATGCAATGATGGAGAGAGGGCCTCAGACTTTAAAGGAGACATCCTTCAATCAGGTATCAGCAAATGGCCAAGAGGCTGTTCTTCAGGACAGCCACCTGCCAGATGTGTTACAAGAACCTTTGCCATTTAACACAAAAAGTGAATGTCTTGGGACTCATTGTGTTAGCTGCAGATTCATTATTGGTGTTTATCTTCAGATCTGTGTCACTTTTGGTGACTATAAGAGGCCATGGTAGTCCCAATTGCCCAGACACCTCTATCAGGATGTCAGATAAGGACTGGAAAACAGTGACTGCTCTGCAGTTAATTATTCTGCTTTCTTCACAGTAAGCACTAGCAGAGATAACAGAGAATCCACTGAACTTGTAAGCCTCCTGTTGAAGGGTGATTCTAAGCATTCAGTTGCCTCCTATAATGAAATCTGCTTGTGAGCAGTGTTGTTTGATAAATTCAATGCAGATCTTAGATCCAAGAATTTCTGGATCTTTAATTCTGATCTGCTATAAAAATGTGAGATCAAGTATTTGTAGTGCAATTTGAAAAAATACTTTGATGCTCTTTGTGTTAAGTGGTTAACCCGTTACACTACATATTGAAATTCTTTTTTCTGTTGTTTTAATCCCTAGGCCTATGGCAGAGATCTCATGGAAGCTCAAGAGTGGTGCAGGAAGTATATGAAATCAGGAAATGTCAAAGACCTGACTCAGGCTTGGGATCTCTATTATCACGTGTTCCGACGGATCTCAAAGCAGCTGCCACAGGTGAAGGGGAGATTCAAACCTTTGTGGGTCTTACAGTGCAAGTTGTCAATACCAGCCTTTGTGTTTTCTGGTTATTCAAAACATGTTAGCTCAGTATTCTGGAAATAACTACACAGGGTTTGCTGCAAATTTGGTGTTCATGCAGCACTTCCTGCAAGTACCTGAAGTACTGGAAACTGCCTGAACTGTTTTAGGTGCCTTGACAGCATGAACTCTTCAGATGCTTCTGTGAGATTGAACTGAAATTCTAATGTATTATATTTCTTTTGGTTTTGGTAGCTCACTTCTTTGGAACTACAGTATGTGTCACCAAAACTCCTGATGTGCCGGGATCTGGAGTTGGCAGTGCCAGGGACGTACGATCCCAACCAGCCCATCATACGGATTCAGTCCATTGCACCCTCCCTGCAGGTCATCACCTCCAAGCAGCGGCCCAGGAAGCTGACATTAATGGGTGAGACAGAGCAGTTTTCACTTTCTTATTCCAGTATTTCAACAGTTGTTGCTCTTAGTTCAAAGTATATATTTACCTGGTGAATCATCTCCAGCCTTTCCTTTCAGGTGAGGTTTTTGTTAGTCGGTCTGACTGCCACGTTTCCCAGGTTTTGGGTTCATGTGTGTTTACTCTTGTCTGTTTGTTCAATAAAAATAAACTTTTGTGCACTAACTCTTTTGCAGGAAGCAATGGGCATGAGTTTGTATTCCTTCTGAAAGGTCATGAAGACCTTCGCCAAGATGAAAGAGTGATGCAGCTCTTTGGGTTGGTCAACACTCTGTTGGCAAATGACCCAACTTCCCTTCGTAAAAACCTCAGGTGTGTGCTCTGGGTAATCACTGAAAGTGCTTCCCCATGTGTGACTCCTTACACAGGTGCAGCTTTGCAAGTAAACCTGACACAAGCAGTTCTTTTGTGAAGAAATGGCAAATCTTGGAGCTAAGTTAATTAGAAAGAAAACAGCATTCATATAATTCAAACATGGAGGAAATGTATCTGAGTGGATTGTTTGTTTTATTTAATTGAAGTCCTATCTTGTAATTGTTCTGGTCTTTGAAGCAATGCCTATTTCAATACACCTTGAGCATTGCCTTAGATGCCTGAGAATGGGTTTTTGCTAGAGACTTTTTATTATAGTCACTAAACAGCTTGGTGAAAGTCAGAGTGCAATTCTGGCAGTGCCTTTCAAGCAAGAACACATCAAATATCATGTGCAAATAACAGATCACCATGGGTGATATAACATGTACCTACTGAAAACAGCCTTTTAGTGAAAACCATGTAAACTTTGAGCTTGTCTGTAGATTATCTGGCAACAATCTCTGCAAAAAAAGGTGTTTGCAGTCTGTTTGAAAAGACAAGCAAAGCAACTATTGACAATTTGGACCAGAATCAGATTTAACAGTAGTTGTTTTAAGCATCTTAAAATCTGGTAAGTTACAATATACAACAGTTTGAGCTGTGATTCTCCATTTTTCCCATAGCATCCAGAGATATGCTGTTATTCCACTGTCTACAAATTCAGGCTTAATTGGCTGGGTGCCCCACTGTGACACACTGCATGCCCTCATCAGAGACTACAGGGAGAAGAAAAAGATCCTGCTCAACATCGAGCACCGCATCATGCTGAGGGTGAGGGGCAAGCTGCAGAGCTTCTGCTTCTTTCTTTTACCACACCTGTGTCTTAATGAAGGGAAATGGTGCAAGGCTTCCTCCTCTGCCTCTTTTCTGATTGTTACAATAAATTAAAAATATTAGATAAGAGTTATAGCTCGTCATATGTTTGGTTCTCCTTTCCAGTTTTAGCAGTGACCACAGGTTGTTGCCATCTGGTGACTGATATGTGTTTGGAATTTTGCATGACTGTGATGTGTCTCATACAAGGTGTTGTGCTGCTGTGTCTAAGCAGCAGGGACAGAATTAGACTGGGGAAACTGAACACTACTAAAAAATTTGGAATTTTCCTGCCAAAAAGGAAAGTGTTTGCCAGCCCAGAAGACTTACTTGGATAATGGTTTTTGAAAAATACTTACCTTTGCAGTTTTTTAGTTAAATGGCTGGATGTTAAATCATTTCCTGTCCCATTTAAAAAGAATTCTTCACTTTTGCTTGAGTATCTCACTGTGTTTGAAACATACTGGTCAGTTTACAAATAATTTTAATTTAAGTATAAGCTTGATATGAAATTATTTATGATTACTGTGTTTTTCACAGTACAACCAGAGGCTACTGGAGGTGGATTTTTAATTTGCTGAATATCCCTTCTGAATTATAGATGGCTCCAGACTATGACCACCTGACTCTGATGCAAAAAGTAGAAGTATTTGAGCATGCTGTCAATAACACAGCTGGGGATGACCTTGCCAAACTGCTGTGGTTGAAAAGTCCAAGCTCAGAGGTGAGTTCAATACAAGTTGAAGAGCAGAGTGTGCAATTATCTTCTCTGCAGAATGAGTGAGAGATGGAGTTTATTTGTCCTAAACCCCAGCTGAATCACTGCAGAGCATGAATCTGAACATGTATCCCCATGTGAGGGGCTTACAAGGCTCAGAGCACAAGGGCAAAGCACAAGACTGGAGATTTTAGTCTCCATATACTCTGCAGGGGAGAGAAAAGCAGAAGCCCCAGGATATATTCTCTTAATAACTTGGACATCTAATTCAAAGGCACAGAGTGTTTGAACCACCTCAAACTTACAAAGTACTAGACTTAAGCATATCATAGTTCTGCTTTGGGCAAAGTGCAACTGGTTAATGCATCAATTATAATATAAACTGAAATATAATATACCTGCCTGGCTTTTTCTGTTTTGTCTCCACTTGCAGGTATGGTTTGACAGAAGAACAAATTACACCCGTTCCCTGGCTGTGATGTCAATGGTTGGGTACATTTTGGGCCTTGGGGACAGGTAAGAAAAGCTGTAAAGGTTTCTTTTGTTTAAAAGCACAGACTGTGAAGGCCTGTCAGTTCATTCCTTGAATGTGTTCTTGTGATAGCATCTTCCATTGTGGTTACTGCTGGGTTGCAGTGGTACCATCTTTCAGGTCATAATTATGCTGCTGTTATTCTCAGCAGGGCAGGTAAGAGATGCAGTTTGTGTACCTTGAGTATAAATTAGACTTTCTTCCTTTTTGAAATTAATACATATGGAACTACATTAAAGACCACTAGTTCTAATTTTGCTGTTTCACAAAATGGGAAATCTATCTCCATCCATTTTATTAACAATATAACTTCCAAAATACTTCTGAAGACAATGTATATTAGATTTTAAATCTGTAATGCAAAAACAGCTAAACCCTTAAATGTTTTAATAACAAGAGCTCTTATTTCTGAACTTTAAAGTCTCTAACATGAAATTATAAACCTTTGAAAATTGAATTGAACAAATTTGGGAAATATAAGCATGAATAAAGCACTGTAGTTTTGCTGGTCTGATTTTTTTTCTCTGTTACTGGTAAAAAGATTTGTGTTACTTCAAGTGCAGCATAGTGCATTACATTTTTCTACACTAAAAGAAGTGAAAAAAACATAAAACAAGTGGAAAAATTTATTCTAACTGAAAAATAAACATTCATGAACAATCATATCCCAAGAACTGTACTGATCATTCTTGTCCAGGAGATATTTATCTTCCAAGGTGAGAAGATCTCTAACTCCTGAGGGGTTATTACAAATGTAATGTGACAGATGCATTGTCAGGAAGGTTTCCTGTTCATCCTGAGACTGAAGATCTCAGACAAGCAAGTTAGCACTGGCTGTTCTTGTTCATGAAGATAAATGTATTTTCAGACTGGAGCTGCTGTGATTGACTGTGGTTTTTTGTAATGGTCTGTCTCTGATAATCTGTTTTTTCTCCCACTCCCTCACCAAAGACACCCTTCCAATCTGATGTTAGACAGATTGAGTGGAAAGATCCTGCATATTGACTTTGGGGACTGTTTTGAGGTAAGCCTTTGCATTTGGACCTGACATTCTCAGTGATACTTCACATGGAGTATCAGAAGGAACAGAAATTAATCTATAAGCCAGGACAAACTGACCTTGGAGTCTAATCCTGGGCAAATCATTTGGCTCTCTTTTGAGCCTCCCTTTGCCTACAGGCACTTTAATAGACACTTTATCTTGAAAGTATATCTTGGGGATTAGCTGACCACTGGAACCAGCAAAGAAGTGTTAACATCATTTCCATGAAATTTATTGGAGCAGTTTAAGCTGCTGATAGGCAGTCTATGTTGCTGGCCACATGCTTGAGTTTTCTCTTTATTACCAAGTTAATAATTTAGCTTCTCTCAGTAATTTGTGAAAACTGAGGAATATAAAGCTGTGAGTTTATTTCCTATTTGGAATAAAATCTTCAAGATTGTAGGGAAAAGATCCCAGTACTTAATAACTTTTTAAAAGTAAGTTAGCTATTAATTTACTTATTCTCCATCATCATGTGTTTAGGTTGCAATGACAAGAGAAAAGTTCCCTGAGAAAATTCCATTTAGATTAACAAGGATGCTGACAAATGCTATGGAGGTAAGCTTTCCCTCTGATATGGATGGGACTGTTCCTAGAGAAAATTGCAACCATTTCTCTGTTCTCCTGTATTTTTTGGTGTGGCTAAACTTTACCACTCTTTAAGAACCAGGGGTGTTAATATTTCAGCTTCATTTTCTGCAAGTTAAAATATCTCCTGTAATACCTGCAGTACATTACAGTAGAAAGCAACTTTTTAGTTAGGAAATAAACTGCCCTGAAATTCCTCCAATTTCTTAGGCCTTCCTTTAGTTTCCCATTTCAATTAGCTGTTTGTATCAACCAGACAGAGTCAGTTGCATAGTGATTTACAAAGATCTTCCTCATGGAGAAGAGAGTTTATTAGTTTGTAATTAATGTGTGTCTCGTTCTCTTAATGAACAAAGTGTAGTCAACTCTAGTTCAAAGCTACTTACTGAGTGTTGAGTTGGAGTTGCAGAGTGAACAAAGCAGTTGTTGATTCACTTCTTTTTTTTCTTCCAAAGGTGACAGGCCTTGATGGGAACTACAGAATCACCTGTCACACAGTGATGGAAGTGCTGCGTGAACACAAGGACAGTGTCATGGCTGTGCTGGAAGCCTTTGTGTATGATCCCTTATTGAATTGGAGGTTGATGGACAGTAAGTGATCCTGATAAAATACTGACAGCAACAGAATATTCATAAAAGAAATCCAGAAGCCTGAAATCCAGTCTTCAAACAGTCTGATCAAACTGTTCGTTTGAGGTGCTATTTCTGTGTGCACACAGTTTTAGGGATTTTAATATGAAATTACAGCAGTGATCAGGAGATGGAAATTATTTTCAGATGATTGTTTGTGGACAAATTTGCTCTGAAACACTGAAAACTCCAGTTCATGCTTTCCCACTCCTTTTTTCTTGCAGCAAATACAAAGGGCAATAAACGCTCACGAACAAGGACAGACTCCTACTCAGCCAGTCAGTCAGTAGGTGAGTAGAAAAGATGATAAATGTCACAAATATGCTTTTCAAATTAGCTGATTAACACTCTTGCTAATGTTTCCAGAAGAATTTTTCACCTGCTTTTTAGCTTCACATTTATGCTTTTTTGCTTCCATGTTTTATTTCAATAGAAATGTTGGACAGTGTGGAATTGGGTGAGACATCCCATAAAAAAACTGGAACCACAGTGCCTGAATCCATCCATTCCTTCAGTAAGTTTCACTGTTGTTTCTATACTGATTCAGAAACTGTTCTTAGATAAGAAAATTTTATCATGATCTCAATGCATTAATATGAGATGGGACAGACAGAGCTTTTGTCAGCATAAAATTATCTGTGTTCTCAACTCCCACAAAGAGTTGTATCTATAAAAAGTGCATCTAGGTTTGCACTCAAAATGGTACTTGGAAAGGGCACATCTAACAGCAGTACATATGTTTTTATTGTTCAGATGAAGACCTAATTCTGTGTCCTATTTCTGTCTTTTAGTAGGAGATGGTCTGGTGAAGCCAGAAGCTCTAAATAAGAAGGCAATTCAGATCATCAACAGGGTTCGAGACAAGCTCACTGGTGAGCATGTAGTTATGTTTATATAAAAGAAACATCAAATCTGATGGATCAGCATTATCCTTAGTGTTTGTATTTTATGTTAATCCTTTAATTTAACATATTTTGATTAAGTGGATGAGGCAATTTTCCTGGTTTTGTCCAAAACCTAAGTACTGTGCCTGCATTTAGATACAAGTAAGTCTGATCTGAAAAGTACGCAGGTGTTTGTAATTACAAAGACTTAATATTTTGCATGCATTAGCTTGTTAGTGGAAGGTGAATTTCTACTGTCCTGGCATCTAGTTTTTAAGCATTTAATTGCAAAATTTTACACTTTTAAAGTTTATAAGAAACTACTCCCCACCTGCCAGATAATGTACTATAAGGGATTAGGACCAGGATTCATGACTCCTTTAATGACTTTTTTAATCCTTTAATTTCAAAGGTCGAGACTTCTCTCATGATGAAACTCTTGATGTCCCCACACAAGTAGAACTGCTCATTAAACAAGCAACTTCTCATGAGAACCTGTGCCAGTGCTACATTGGATGGTGAGTTTGTCACTCAGCTAACCTTGCAAAACTTGTGGAATAGTCTGAGCAGAAAACTGCTAAAGAGAGCCTCAGTTGTGTGGTTAGTTATTTGTAGGAGCCTTACCACATACTGCATCTGATCTGGTAGATTCTGCAAGCCCATGGCAGTGCCATAGGCAGTCCTCTAGGGAATTTGCTGTTATAAGTAATAACAAGGATTTTACATTTTTAGTGTTTGAAAAAAAGGAATGTGGTGGTCAGTGCTTTCAGTTATACTGAAGAACAAAACAAAGTTGATTTAGTGTCATTTTGAGAGTTAGGTGACTTAGAGCTATGCTTCAGGAAATAGATCTCTTTCCTGCAAATGTTTAAAAGTGGTAAAGATATCTGGCAACTTCACCTGTGCTCAAATGGTGCCTAGTTCTGTATGGAATCTCAGTCCTTCTCAGTGTTGCCTTTGTGAAACTACATGCAAATCAACATTATATCTTTATTTTCTTTAGGTGTCCTTTCTGGTAACAGGAGATTCCAGAGTATGCACAGCCTTTTATTCTGGAGGCTTTTTCACTCCAAACTTGCTCTTCTACAAACACAAATTGAACGTTGGACTGAAATACAGCCTTTGTCAAATATTTTTAAATGTAAATGAACAGAGTTATTGTATATTAAAAGTTGGTGTAAGCCAATGTATAGCTGCTGTTGGAAAAACAAGCTGTCTGAAACACAACACTTGATTTGGGTTTCCAGGACAGTGAAGACTGATTGTACCACAGATGTCTATGGTTCCACTTTGTCTTTGGGGAACTGGAGATCCATTGAAAATAACTATACGGGTTTTCACTCACTTGGCAATGTAACTAAGTAACTTGCAGATTAATTATTGCCCTGGTCATTCCTGTTGATGTGGGTGCAGTGAGCTAAATGCACTTGTGCAGGAGGCTTCATTTAGATTTGGGGGGAGCTGCATAACTGGAAGGAAAGAGAAGTAGAATTTTACCATTATTTCCTCCTGTACCTTCTTATCAAACTTGATTCTTGCCCCAGAATTGGAAATTGTCTATCCACTCATTACACTAGTTCAGGATTTGTGTTCTGACTAGATCAGGGTTTTGAACACATCCAAGATATGAAAACCTTGAGCTGAGCAAAGTCAGGATGGCTCTGTGCAGAGTGATCAGTGGCAAACTCCATGCAGGGTACAAATAAATACCACTTGGTGGTATTTACCACTTGGGAGCCTCCTGCAGTGTCTGAGTTAAAAAGCAGTGTTGGGAAATAACTAGGGAAAGTTAGGGTTTGGCACAGGAGGCAGGTGGGAGGGAGAACTGGTTGTAACTTGAACCAGAAAATGATGGTTGTTAAACATGAGAGTGAAGATAAAGTTATGATTTATGAATTAAAAATATTAAAAACAATGCACAAAATACAACAGAGTAGCCATGTTTAGATGCCATGTTGTATTTGCATATTTTTGTGCCAATAAATTACATCAAAATGTAAACACTTTGCCTGTGTTCCTCTTTACTCCTAAGTCTTTCTTAGGCAGGTACAGGGATTTTTTTAAAGTTCCTGTTGCCATTGATTTGTCTTTTTGTGCATCAGTTCGGGTCGTTGGCTTTATTTCCCTTCTGACAGCAGCTGAATCAAGTCTGTCACTTGTATAAAAAACTGTGACCATGCAACCCCTAAATTCTTGTTTTCCATGAGATGTGATGTCACCTGTGTGATAAGAACATCAGTTTCCTTGGGCTCGGGGTCACAGCCACAGCTCCAGCCACAGCATGGAGTGTTGGACAGGATTCCCTGGGCTTCCCCAGCTGCTTGGGCAAATTCTGCACTCAAAAAAAAATAGGAATTGGGGAGGTGGCCACGAATTTGGGTATTGGTCCTAGCCCTTTTCTAGGCACTGGTGTGGCTATCAAGGGGACTGAGCACCACAATATAAGAAATATTAAGCTGCTAGAGAGTGTCCAGAGGGACACGAAGATAATGAAGAGGGGAAGAGGAGCCACTGAGGGCACTTGGTCTGTTCAGCCTGGAGGAGACTGAGGGAAACTCATCACAGACTACAACTGTGCAACTTGCTCCTGAGGGGAAGAGGACGGGCAGGCATTGATCTTTGTGTAAGCAGGGACAGCACCCAGGGAACGGCTGGAGCTGTGTCAGGGGAGTTTCGGGCTGGGTATCAGGGAAAGGTTCTTCCCCCACAGGAAGCACTGAACAGGCTCCGCAGGGAATGGCCACTGCCCGAGCTCCAGGAGAGTTTGGGTGGTGCAACGTGAGTGTTGGGGTGTCTGTGCAGGGTCGAGACCTGCTGTGATTCTGTGGGTCCCACAGCTGGCTGTTTGTGGGGGAAAAGGCCGAATGTGCCGCACGGAATGCCAGCGCGGCTCCCCTCAGGGCGCCATCCCCAGCGGGGCTGTCCTGCCCCGCGCCGCCGCTGGGGGCGCCGCCGCTCCCGCCGCTTCCTGCCCGCGCTGCGCTCTCGCGGCACTGCCCCATTCTCGCGAGAGCGCCGCGCACCAGCATGGCGGCTGCCGCCCGTGAGGGGAGCCCGGCGGGGCGGGCGGGCTGCTCCGGGGCGCCCGCGGATACTGAAGGAAGCAGCACCATGTCGGTCCTGCCCGGCTTCGACAGCCCCGACGCCTTTGTCAAGGTGCGGTCGCGGAGGGGCGGGGGGAGCGGGGGAGGCACTACCGCTCCCGGCGTGCCGTGTGCGCTCGGGCCATGCCGGGAGCTGTAGTTCTGTCCCGCGGGGGCCGCGTGGGGATCCCGGCCTGAGCGGGTGGCACCTGTGGGGTGTCCCCAATGCCAGAGGGAGGGTGCGGGCCCGGCCGGAGGCGGCGGAGGCCAGGAAGGTGCATCGGGGCCTGTGAGCGGCCTGGTCGGGCCCTGGCCCTGTCAGCCAGCGGGGATTCCTGGCAATGCCAAGGAGTCGTGACCCTTGTGAGGGCCTGTCGCGATGGGAATTGCCCCTGGCGTTATTAATCGCAGTGTCAGCCTCCGTGTGTTTCACCTGTGCACGATGCTGCTACCAGAGAGAGAGTGGCTGCCACGTCCCAAATAGGGGGCGTTGCAGGGATTTGGGGTGGTTTGTTAAAGTAGTGAAGTCATTACCTGCTTTCCTGCTGATTTAGAATTGTAGAATATTCTTGAGTTGGAAGGCACAAGGATCCTCGAGTCCAGCTCCTGGCCGTGCACAGACACCATTTACAATCCCACCTTGTGCCTGAGAGCACTGTCCTGGTGCTCTTGGAGCTCTGGCAGCCTTGGGGCTGTGACCATTCCCTGGGGAGCCTCTTCAGTGCCTGATCACTGCTTTCTAGGCTTTGATCATTTAAAGCTTTCTAATGACCTATGTGAAGTTACTCTCGGTGAAAAGCCCCACAGTACCACACAGCCGTTCCAACCATCCAGGCAAAGTATTTCTGTTAAAGAACATCCTGAGTAAACAGAAAGAAAATACTGATAAAATGCTGCTGCTGGTGTTCTTGCACAGTACGCTCTCGGCACAGTGGTGGCTGCAACAAAGGCTTCCAATGGGCTCCCCCAGCCAGGTGATGAGTACGATTTCTACTGCAGCTTCCCCGGCTTCCGTGCCTACTGCAGAACACAGGGGGACCGCCTGCTCCGCTGGTAAGGCTCCTTTTGCATCCCTGGGCTGCTGCTCTCAACCCAAACCACAAGGCAGCCCCCTGTTCCAGTCTGAGGTTTCTCCTTTGCCCTGAGATCACCCCAGAGGGACATGAAGTGGTTCAAACCCTGGTTCTCTCTGAAGCAGCCAAAGAGAGATTGCTGGAGATGGTTTTCTTTTTTTCCAATGATTGTTTATTGTTTCATATCTCTGGGACTTTTTGCCTGGCCAGCAGGGTCTGCTCAGCCTGGCATCCATGGTGGAATCTGCCTGGTGAAGGCAGGGCTTAGCTTATATAGTTTGTACTACGTATTACATGTTTATAAAATTTTCCCAATACAATACAATTTTATTAAATGGTCCAGCCCTGACCCCATCCAATCCAAGAGTGTCAACGTGTCACCCAACATGGATGACATGGAGAAGAAGGAGGAAAAGGTGTCCACCCCCCAAATTCTCCATCTTGGCCGCATGTCCCTTATCATAAACATTCAAAAAAACCTATTTATCTACGTTCTAACAATCTAATTTACACTTCACTAATTTTGGTAGCTTGTTTCCATTCTCTTTGTGCTGACAACTTCCCCCAGGGGTTAGAATTCAGCACCTGTGACACCAGGGTCTCACTCAGGAGTCTTTGAGACCCTTCTCAGGGGGTTTTGAGACCCCCAAGGAGGCCAGGGGTACGCCCTGTACTCCCACAGCCCCCTTCTTTGGCAGCTCCAAACTTGCTGGAAGTAAAAAGGTGGTTTATTTCACACATCGAATTTCAGCTGCTTCTCTAGCACTTGGCAGCTGGAGTGATGAGCTTTAAGAGGGCCTTTCATAGTGATTGCCATGAAGAGCTGTGCAGAGAGGAGCACCTGATACTGGACACATTCAGCTGTCCATTTTAAAAGTCATGTTTGTGAGAAGCTAATTTTAACACTTAAAGGTGCTTTTTCTATTTACTGCAATAAATAGATATCTACATCTATTGTGATACATGATATTTACATCTATGATATATATGATATCTATATATGTGATGTCTGTATGTGATGTCTATAATTTGATTTATTTGAAGTGTAGAAAGTCAAAGAGAATTGGGTGGTTTAGTGTTTAGATTGCTGACAGCTGTGCTGTTCTCTTGCAAGCATGAGCCAGGTGATGCAGTACCATGGCTGCCGGAGCTTCACGAAAGATTCCAGCAAAGTGACAGGGCTGGAAGATAAGTTTGATATGCTGGTTGACTCCAATGATGTCATTCTAGAAAGAGTGGTAAGCAAATTCCTTCTGGATGTGGTTCTTATAAAGTCTTCACTTGCCACAAGCTTTCTTTCTCGTTGCAAGAATTTTAGTGGCAGTGCTTTCACAATTAGTCACTATTTCCTCAATCTGATGTATTCTCTTTTTATTCTAAAAACCCTTCCAAATGCTAGGCCAGAGATCCCAGCAGCTAAGGTAGCTGGGCCAAAGGGAGGGAAGGTAATATGGGATGTGTGAGGAAACTAAACACAGTTTGACATAAAATCCTCACAGCCTGAGAACATGTCTGTACATTTTAGAGTGCTTCTCTGGAGAATCTCTTCCTACTCATGATGCTCAGCATACTCCATGTTTGTCTGTCTTGTGTTGCACAGAATTTGGGGGATATGGCTGTGAAGGTACCTACCTACATGACTTTCTTACTTAGTCTGACTGTGGTGATTTAACATTGTTTCACCTTGTTTTTCTGGATTTTAGGGTATTTTATTGGATGAAGCATCAGGAGTGAATAGAAACCAGCAGCCAGTCCTGCCAGCTGGGTTACAGCCCCCACAGATGATTGTTTCTAGCTGGAACCGTAAGGTGAGGCCTCCATGCTCAGTTTGGCTGTGTTAGCTCAGCTGCTGTCCCAGCCATTGCACTGCCACTTCTCCAGTGGAGTAGTTATATGTCCTCTCATGATTTTTCACACATTCTAAGTACCTCTTTCTTTTTTTCTTTTTCCTCTTCATTCAAACTTGATTTTGAAATCCTTGTGCTTTCAATTGCCATTTCAGTTTTACATGTTCAACAGCCTTTCCTGTGCTTATGAATTCAGTGTCTTGAGTCCCAACACTTTCGTTCCTGACTGGAAAAGTTACTCTATTATGAGTGTGAGGTATAACTCCTCCTCTGAATGTTGGATCAGACTGGGTAAAAGAAACTCTGAGTGTCTGATAAGTCATGTTGCTTTTACCTCTGGTTTTTTAAATAGGCAGGAGAATTCCACAAGAGAGCTCAGTCTGAAACATTCCGACTGCTTCATGCCAAGAATATTTCCCGACCACAGCTTAAGTTTCGTGAAAAGATTGACAATTCCAACACTCCCTTTGTACCTAAACTTTTTATCAAACCAAATGCTTTGAAGCCTTTGCCTGAAGGTAAGAAGGTTTGGGAGTTTTTCTGGGTAATTTGTTGCAAGTATTTGATACAAACCTGTCCTCACAGTCAAGAGAAGTCGCTGACTATTAAAACAAATAGCAGGAGATGTTGAACATTTGTAGTGATCTTGGTGACAATGTTTTTTCCATATGTATGATGTCAGGGTAGGTCAGCAAACAGCATCTTCTTGCTGATATACAGCAAATAATCTGTTCCAAACAGATAATCTGCTGCTGCTTTTTAACACCTTGAACATACAAGAGAGTCACTTTTGCATGAGAAGTCTTGACTAGTCTAGTTGGCTTTACAGATATTCTTCCAGATGGATGAGCTGCAGGAGGTGTGTTGGGAGATCTACCTTTGGTTTTGGTGCTTTATCAAAGCTGCTGGTAACATCCTGTCTCAGTAACACATTCTGCTGCTGCCAGTTCATTTGTATTCTGCACTGATGCAGTTGTGCTTTCAGTAACCAGGAATGATTGAAAAGTTTTTCTGAAGATTTTTCAATTCCCACCCAAGCTTTTGAGCAAAGCCATCTTGTGTCTTGCCTAAAAACAGCCAAGTAACTGAATTACTTCAGGTCCAAAATGACAGCAAAAGCAGCAGCACTAAATTGTTAAGATTATTGATACTTCATAAACTCTCATGGTGGGTGGAGGGGGAGATAATAGTAAGCTGAGAACATGTTATGTGGGGGACCCAGTCCAGTTATTCCATATTGGTTGTTCAGCCCTCACAAAAAGTGGACGGCAGAGAAAGGAGCGCCCTGAAGACTTGGATGTGCCAGCTGCTTTGGCAGACTTCATACATCAGCAGAGGACACAGAAAACTGAGCAAGACATGTAAGAAACTAACCTGCCAGCAGGGTGCTTGGAGTCCCCTGGGTGAACCTGTGTGGTCAGATGTGCTGGTGCTCATCATGTATAACAGTTCTGCATGTGTTTGTGTCCACACTACCTTGTGTGTGATTTGCTTTAGACCTCTGCAGTTATGTTAAACCTCTGCTTAACAAGAGACAGGACAGGGAAACTACCATAGCTCTCAAAGCCTCTGTGCTCTGTCCTCAGAAAGAGGACTGGAATTTAGTCTGTGCTTGTCTCTTCCTAATTTTCCACAGGTTTGCTCACCCTTACCAGTATGAACTGGAGCATTTTTCTCCACCAGATGGAGTTCTCAAGAAACCTGAACTCCAGGTTTGTGCCCACTTTAAACTACAGAGCAGTACATTTAGAGCCATCTTGACAAATTTCAGGTTTGAGGGGAGGTTGGGATTGGGAGTTGACAGTGAATATACCATGCCTAATTCATTTGCTCTGGCAGATGTACAGGCCCATTGAGGAAACACCCTGTCATTTTATCACCACACTGGATGAGTTGGCAGAACTAAATGAAAAGCTTATGACTTGTAAAGAATTTGCCTTGGACTTAGAGGTAATCCAATTGCCTTTTCTTTTTAAAAGTTACACATGTACTTTTAGGAGCTGAGAGGCTATTGTCTGTTCTTCTGGTGGGTGGGGTGGGGGGGTGGTTTTCTCCTGGTTTTTGTACTCCCTGACATGAAAAGACAGTTCCTGATGTGTCAGATATTATCTATAAGGTTAAATTAAACTTTGTCATTATTAGAAGTTTTCCAATGGCAGGGCTGGCTGTGCATTTCTTACTGAATTTGCTCTTCTTTCAATTGATCCTGGTTTTTTTTTATGTCATCTTAGTAACTGCAAAGAGAAAGTTTGCTCATCCAGTTATCTTTTTTCCTCAAAGAAGTCCTTGTTGCTCTTTCTTCCCTCATTTGGAATGCTGTTTGTTTTATAGTATTGTTAGTATTGTTTATATTTAATTTAAGCAATATTTATATTATTATTTATAGTATTGTTTCTGTAATGATTCCTAGCTTACATCTCTCTTCCCTGTTTTCAGCACCACTCCTACAGGAGCTTCCTTGGCTTGACATGCCTGATGCAGATTTCCACCCGAACAGAAGATTTCATTATTGATACACTGGAACTGCGCAGTGACATGAACATCCTCAATGAGACCTTCACAGACCCTGCAATTGTGAAGGTCAGCTGCCATATTCACCAGATTTCCAAAAAAAATGTTGTTTTAATTTAAGCTTTCTTAGAGCTAAAATCACACTGTGTGCTCTGTCTTGGTGACTTGATTCTGCTTTCACTGTAATTTGTTCAGGAGCCTGTTTCCTTGATGTTAATGATGAATTGCTTGCCAGATGCACTTATTTAATAGTTCTATAATTAACAGTAAAAACCAGAGGAAAGAAATCTGGTCCTAGACATGAGTATGAAAGCACAGCAAAAATAGCCTGCAGTAGAAATGTTCTTCACATGATTCCCAAATTTTTATGCTTTTTCTCAAGGTCCTTCATGGTGCTGATTCAGACGTGGAATGGCTGCAAAGAGACTTTGGTCTGTACTTGGTGAATGTGTTTGACACTCACCAAGCTGCTCGTCTCCTCAATCTTGGCAGACATTCTTTGGACCACCTGCTGAAGCTGTATTGCAATGTAGATGCTGACAAGAAGTACCAGCTGGCTGACTGGAGGATACGGTAAGAACTGACCCCTGAGCTGGGAGCATTCTCCTTGTTTGCTTTGCTAGAGCTTCTGCTTGTAGGACCCATAGGTAGAGGTTAGTCTCAAAGTGAATGAGCACAGCATTTACCTGGCTGTGCCCTAAGTTTTTGAGTGCTACATTTTCCCATATTCTTTAGAAAATTAGTTGGTTTTGGAAGGATCTGCAAAGATAAAGCAATGAAAATCTGGAAGTTCACTTTTTAGAAACAGTTCTTAATCACTGCAGAGTTATGGAGACAGTATTTGCTCTTCTCTAGTGAGTCCATAAAAACATTTAATCACTTGTGCAAGGTAGAACAGATGGTGTTGGAGCAGTGATCTTGGCTATGCAGGTGCACCCTGCACACTGCAGAAATCTCAAGTCTACTTCTGTAGCTCTGGTGAGAGAAGAGAGCATGACAAATGCCACAGCAAGCAGTTCTGCCATGTGACTTAGCTACAGAGCAGTCCTGCTCTCCAGCACATGAACAAGAATCTGAATTGCAGGGTGCACAGCATTTTACTGCTGTTGCCCAACCAGTCCTTCAGTAAGAACAC
This sequence comes from Erithacus rubecula, assembly GCF_903797595.1. Lineage (NCBI taxonomy): Eukaryota > Metazoa > Chordata > Aves > Passeriformes > Muscicapidae > Erithacus > Erithacus rubecula. Next base: position 2,585,648 of record NC_136676.1, on the reverse strand, counting down.
AGAATTTCCTTGTTAGTTCTTGGCATGTCTCGCTTGCATTTTACCCTAATATGCTTTTTAAGAGAAAAGTGACAGTTTGGTGGGACAGCTGGAATGTTTTAGTGTAACTGTGGCTCTTTTCCAGCCCTTTGCCAGAAGAAATGACCCGGTATGCCCGTGATGACACTCACTACTTGCTCTACATCTATGACAAAATGAGGGAGTTGCTGTGGGAGAGAGGGAAGGAGCAGCCCACACAGCTGCAGGTTGTGTGGCAGCGCAGCAGGGACATCTGCCTGAAGGTAAAGCTTCACCTGGTTCTATTACCTGCATCACACTGTGGGATTAGGAGAGATTTGCCTATTCCTTGTCTTTTTCCTTTTTGTGCATCTGAAAACATCTGTGTAAACTCTGACTCAGTCATGTGCAGTCACTTTCACCAGCTAAAGTCCTTGAATTCAGATGCCTTCCTGCTCTTTTTTGAGTGCTGGTATTCCTTGGCCTCACAATGCATTCAGGTGTGTCTTTTCTAAGAGAGATGTTACATTTCTGGTTCTGCTGGATGTTCCTAGAAGTTCAAAGCCTCACAGGAGTTGCATTCTGAGATAACTATATTATGCCTGTGGAAAACACTATCTATGAAAGTAGGCTTTGTGTGATGTGGTGAAGCTTGAAGATAGTAAAGCTGCTCCTGGATTTGATGCTCCTGGATTTCCCCTAACAATGGATGAGATGTGTGTTTTTCAGGAATAGGCTCCTGCCAGTAGTTCAGGATAAAAAGCTGAAAGACACATTGTACCAGAGTGTATCCATTCCCTCCATGTCCATGTGAGGTTCTATGTCTGAGAGAGGCAAAACAAGAAAGCTCACGAGTGCTTTTTTTCCTGTCCAGAAATACATCAAGCCCCTCTTTACAGATGAATCCTACCTTGATCTCTACAGGAAGCAGAAAAAACACCTTGATACCCAGCAGCTGGCAGCATTTAGGCTGCTGTTTGCATGGAGAGACAAGATAGCACGTCAAGAGGACGAGAGCACAGGGTAGGAAGTCTTTTCTTATGGACACTGGTGTAATACTCCAGTAAAGCTCTTGGATTAGGCCCCTTCTACCCCTGAGATGAAACTACTTTGTTACCTGTAGAAATTACTGTGCTACATCAGGCTGCTTGTTACACAGAAGTTCTGTTATGTTTATTTTCTTTTTAATTGATTTCATCATCTCAGATCTTGTAGTGGGGGCAGAGATCAGTACTTTTGAAGGTGTTTTTAATTGTTTTTAACATTCTGTTACATTCATACCCCCTCTTTGTGTTGTAGGTATGTGCTGCCAAATCATATGCTGTTGAAGATTGCAGAGGAGCTGCCCAAGTAAGTTTTGTTCACACTGAAGGAGTCTTACTTGATCTTAATATCCAAGTGTGTAATTACTTCTGCAGTTGTTCCCTTCCTTCCAGCTGTCAATGCTGTTCTTCTCTATAGTTGTTCAGTTTGGAAGAGAAATAAATAGCAGTACTCCTTCAGAAGGCTCCAGACTTCTGGGATACATTACTTGGATTGTATTGCACTAATAACCACATTCCTTTGCATTGCTCTGTGTCACATGTTCCCTCTGAGATTGTGCACTTTTACAGAGCAAGAGAAGAATGAGTGCCCCCAAAACTTGTTTGGATTTTTATTGCAGTTCCTAAAGAAATGGGGAAGGCAAGGGACAGATCCTTTAAAACACCCAATTTATACAATAGTTTTCTCAAACATTTGGCACTCATCACCTAACAACCATACTTGAGAATAATAAAAATGTATCTTTAAAAGCAGGTCTACTGCTAGGATCAGCTTTCATAGGTGAATACTGAATTAAATGATGATGAGGACAGACAGACCACATAAAAGTTAAATGAGAGGAGAGCTGACCTGATAGCTTCTCCTCATCTGCACAAACCTGGTGCAGAATTTAATCACAGAGATGAATCTGAGTTGTCTTGCTCTATCACAATCAGAATAGGGTTATACCCAACTGTGCATCCTTTGAATGCAAATGCCCAACATACCAGCCATAAATGCAGCAGACTGAATTTTGCTCCTCTCTCCTTAGAGAATGCCAGGGGATCATTGCTTGCTGTAACCCTGTCCCCCCCCTTGTCCGGCAGCAGGTTAATGAATTGCATCTGCTCATTCAGCAGGCCCGGGAGATGCCCCTTGTCAAGGTAGGAGTGGCTTGTAGCACACAGGAGACCTGTCACTGGCATTCCCTGAGCCAGGCCCTGGAGCTGAAGGTGGCCTGTGATGATATCTATGCTGAAGTTTGCTTTTAGAACACTGAATGTATTGTTCTGGAGTAGAGCAGAATGATTTCTTGACTCTCTGCTGTGTAGTTGCTTACACACAGTGCAGTATCCTGGAAAACTGGAGCAGTAAATAAACAGACACTGCTTGAATAGAATGCAGTTTGTCTTATACTGTACATCACATTTGCCTGTGTGAGGAAGAACTGCATCTTAAGGAATTTGCTGGCCATGTAAATGACTCATAAATGTTTTACAGCTATGGTGAGGCCAAAAAACAACCCAGGTATAAGAAGTTCATTAGTTGAAATATATCATCAGCATGTTGATATTATTATAGCTTTCATCCTGTAGTGAAAAAAAATTATTTGTGACCAAGAACGTGGCCTTTCTTTGTGAGGTGTTTAGATGTACAGCCAAGTGCAAACACTGCAGGAGAAGAAAGTAATTTCATTAACCTGCTAGCTTGTAAGAAATGTGTTGAAAACATTGATAAGGTGGCCATCCTAAAAGAAATGGGCTTTTAAGTGACTTACCTTTCTCTCCCATTCCAGTCAGAGATTACTTCAGCAGCCAAAAAGAGAGCACCTCTCCCCAACCCTGAGGTATTGTTTGCATGTTTTTACCTCCTGTCTTAAGCCTTAAACTTGGGAAAATTTGGATCAGAATTCTACCTGCTAGTAAATTGCTTCCCTCATCCATTTTATAAGTCACTTTGCTTTAGCTTAATGATAATTTTCTGTGCCAGACTCATAATATTACCAGCTGTAAACTGATATTTTACAAACCACCATAAAGCAGCACTTCAGGTTTCATCAGCAAACACTGTGGCTGCTGGACAGTTCAATGTATGTTGGAATATATTGACTGAGCTGTAAAGAGAGAGGTTTCACATCAGTTTGTAAGGCTGGCTTGTTCTCTCTCATCATGTGTATGAAGTACAGCATCTTATTAGCTCATGGGTGTTTGCACAGGGGGCCCTTTGATGCCAGATGCAATCTGCTCTGGCACATGAGCTATAATAAGAATATTCCATCTCTGAATTTCATCCCTTTTTTGGGAATTTTCATTCAAGTGTCTCTGCAGTATGTGAAAATAATAGATTCATGGTGTATTAATGGTGTTCATCATTTGAATCTCTCTGCAGAAGCTGGAGAATGCCCTCTTTGGACCACATGACAGTTCACGAATTCCTATGGATGGTTTTCAGAATAACTCTGCCTTGGGTAATTCAGAATTAACCTAAAAGCTGTGCTAATAATGCAGTGATGGAGTTTTGACACAGGGAAAATCAGCAGTCCTAAAAAGACTTTCAGGGAAACACATGACACAAAAGAGCAGTAAAATACACAAGACTCTAATAACAATTTTGTCTCCTTTTCATGCAGACCCTGCACCAGTTTTGGAAGATGTTTGTCTCTTTTCAGACAGTGAGAAGACAATGGATATTCAAAATGGTCAGCCAGAGTCAACATGTCTCATTGCTACTACCACTGTCAGCATATTCAGTGTAAGCAGTGTGTTTGTGACAGTGTCAGTACTGAAATATTAGAAAACAGACTTAATAATCTGAGAAAAATGTGTGGAAATGTTGAAAGAAATAAGGTGGGAATGCATGGCAGTGGTTCTGATTTGACAGGCCTAAGCAAGGCAACTGGGAGAGGAGGCCAGCAAAGTTAATTCCATGTCTCTGGAGGGTCACTTCTGTCAGTGAGATTTCAGAGTGAGAAGCAGCATGGCATGGAATGGCAGTAGCCAAACCAAAAGAATATTTGTGTTAATATTTTTTCCTTTTTTTTTCTTTCTTCAAAGGAATGTGATGAAAATGAAGGAAATAAGAGGACTTTAACCACTGCACAGAGAAAAGCTCAGCTGATAATGGAGTCCTTTGAAAATCCATTTAAAATGGTAAAATCTCCCAATGGGGGGACACAAATTACCCAGGGCAGAGGATGCCCTGAGCTGGTTTTCCAGGAATATCAAAAAAGCTTGATAGAACATCAGCTGCTACTGCCTGACTGGAATCAGGGATTGTCCTTGCAAAGACACATGTGTGGACTTGGTTTCAAAGCACATTTCAATACCTCTTGGATAAAAGTCTTTCTACATAGTAAACAGACCATTCTCCATGTTTTTTAAAACTAATTATAGGTTTTTTCATCTGTCCTTTATGTGTTGGATTAGTGAACTGATTCTACTCTTGTAATGAATCAGAACAATAGAATGCTGTTATACATTTGGAGTGGTAAATTACTAGAAAATAATACAAAAAATTGTTTCTGGTATGCAGCTGACAGTTGGTCTGGGTCTTTTGGGGTTTTTTTGGTTTTGTGGGGAGGGGTTTTTAATTGTTTTTTTCTTTATTATTTCTCTTGGCAGTAGTTGTGATGACTTCTTTTTTTTCACAAGGTGTTCTATCTGTAGAATATTTCTTCAGATGAACTCACTGATTTAGGGCAAGTAGCATTTTAGCAATGAGCTAAATGTCACATGCTGTTTAAAGCAAATTTTTTTTTTTCTCTCTACAGTATCTACCTCCAGAGGAGAATTCTGCCTATGTCTCACAATCTGCAAAGTTTGACCCATCATCAAAAATTTATGAAGTAAGACTGGTGCTAAAATTTCCTACCAAGTAGTACAAGAGAAAGAAAATAGTAGTTTATTTTCCATCAGGAGCCTCAGCAATGTAGATTTTTTAATCTCCTTGGATACTTCTTGAGAAATTTAACATGTTTTTGTGACATTTGTATCCTTTGAAGACCCGGGGATTGGAGACATTCTGCTGCATAGACCCTGTCTGTCAAAGCTGGAAACTACTGAAAGTATCTGCATTTGTTTTCAAAGCTTGTTTGTAGCTTTGAACTTCTTAAACATTTGGTTTTACTTCATGTGGTCCAGCAGATCTTAATCTCTTTTACAGTCAAATTTGATCTTTTGTACTCTTAATGAAGACCAGCATGTGTTAGCAAGTTTGCCATAACACTTTAAGGAAAGTGTTTCCAGGTGATATTTTTTCATTGCAGATCAGTAATCGATGGAAGTTGATGAGTCAGGCACCAGTACAGAAGTCCAAGAATGAAACCAGTAAGAAAACAGCCCAGCAGTCAGGTACAGCCATTCTTGCCTTCCTTGGTGTGTGTGCCAGCATGCTTCCTGTAGATGATGGATTTCCTGATGAATGACATTATTTGTTAACATTTGTACTCTCCTTAGTTTGAGACTTGATCCAAGCTGCTTTGCTTGCTTTTTCTAAGCCCCTGGCTAACTTCCTCCTGCTTTTTCCAGTAATGCTTGTTTGTCTCCATAGCTGCCCTTGTCCAGACAGAGAAGGTGCAGAAAAAGGCAGCACAGGATGTTGTATCTATCCGGCAGCAAGCCATGGTATGTCCTGGAATTCCTCCTTCCAGCCAGTGCTCATGGTGACTGTTATAGTTCAGAATGAAACTCTGAGCCCTGTAACTGAAATACCTGAATGACAGTGTTTTGATGATAGTATTCCTGTGGTGCTGCCCTGGGTGTAACAACAGGCTCCTGCTGATTGTGCTGTGCACATTGTCACATCCCTCCATGTGTTCAGTGGGGAATGTTTTCCACTGATGCACCTCTGCTCTTCACTTCCTTTAAGGTTGTTCTGCTTAGGTTTTCCCAAATATGCCAGTGGGGTCACAGCAGATCTCACCTTCCCATATCCTGAAAAGACAATTTGGCTTTTCATAGAAGTCCCTTCTATGAGGAGAAAAAAAAATACAGCAGATTAGGCCCCAGGAAGAGCAGAGAGCTTTCTCCCCATGCTGTTATTGACAAAGGCAAGAGCAGTCACTGGAGCATGGCTGCATTGGGCAGTGAATTTGCCCAATGAGATGTTTCATTCTCCTTTCTTCAACTTACCCTTTTTTCTGTTCTGTGGGTTGTTTTCCTAGCAGGAGCAAGCTAATAGGAAAAGGGAGAGAGACACAAATGAAATAGGAACAGAAACAGGAGCAGAGTTGCCAACACAAGAAAAGAAACGGCAAAAAACCCCCAAGCAAGCAGAGGAGCTGGAAGCACCGAGGCAGTTCACCCCCTATGATTACAGCAATTCCAACTTCAAAGTGTTTGCAGGTAAGCTCTGAGCCCTTGCTGGAGTGCTCTACTGTGGAAAATGTTACCACCTGAGCCTTGAGAGGGCTGTGTGAGTGTGGGTGCAGATGCAATACAGACTGTTACCATGTGCTTTTACCTTACAGTGGGGAAATACTTCAAGAAATTAACTTGAGGAATGTAATATGCCTTTTCTGATTTGGAACCAGTCCTGAAACAATTGGCCAAGTGGGTTGTGGATTTGGGTTTTGTTTCTTTTCTCTTTATCTGTTTAATTGGAGCCAGGAACCAAGAGGCAAAAGGAGATTTGACTCCTTTGTAAAAAAGCACCTATTCAAAAACATCTCCTGCCTTTAAAAGATTGTTCTGGATTTTACCCTGTGGGAGACTGTAGTGGAACCTCCATATTATCAGAGGAACACTGTGGTATGCATTGTTCTTTATAGAAAATTTTAGTCACAGCTTCTCTCCTCTCTCTGTTAGGAAGCAGCAAATCAAAACAGTCCCAACAGTTTGATCCTGCCAAGCAAGCTCACACAGGCAAGGTATGGACATATCATGAAAGGAGGAACAGAATTGTGGGTGATTGTATGTAGCCAGCCAGGGGCTCTCTGGGAGGGCACATGATATTTTCTGCATCTGCAGAATATTCCCTAACAGCTGCTGAGATGCAGTTTCCATTCACAAGTTCATGCTTTGGATTATTATTTCTTCCCACTCAGGAGGAGCCTCCTTGGAGTCCCTCAGACTCTGTTCATACACTGCTCACACTATGCCTCTGTACATCACCAGGATGGCATTTGGACCATAGCAAACCAGCAAATTAAATTCTCAAAAATCACAGGCATTCCTGTGGTTCCAGAGCATGTCAGGTTGCCCGTGTACCCCTCCAAGTACTGCTGTTATGAACAGTCTCAACTCAGAGATTTTTTTACTTAGCTTATTGCTAATTGAGATTGGAAAGAAGAAAAAACCTAGAGACAGTCAAACCGAGGCTTGGTGACAACCATGTTTTGTGCTGCTTTTTTATGGATACTTAGGGAAGTCTGACCAGCATAGGGAAGTCAATGAGCAGATTTCTGTGAGATTGGAAGGATCTGGCAGCACATCAATCTCATGGAATATACTTGGGAGGAACCTCACTGTGGTGGTGTTTTGTTTGTTTGTGCAGAAATCCGCTGGAACTAACAAACTTCAACAGTCTGGAAACCGGAGCATGTCCTACCTGGCAGGCAAAGCTGAAAGGTGTGATTTTATCCTGCTCCCATCCAGCCGCAGTGTTGGCACACCCCTGCCCCAGAGCCATGGGCAGAGCTTAACTATTGTCCTCTACTGCTGTGGAGATTAACACATGTTTAATGGTAGAGGTTGCATCACAGCCTGATATCGGTTTAAAGGGGGGAAAAAAAAAGAAACAAAACTCCAACAGTTTAGGATTAATGCAATCAAAGTCAAGTCTGGGTGGAAGGTGTGAAATGCTGAGGTAAAAGTCTTAAAGTGTTAAAGAGTGGGCGTTGCTTTCTTTGATCAGAGATAGGTGGAAGTGGAAAGAACATCTGCCTACCTTGGGAGGAATAACAGCACTGGAGTGTGAACATTCTTGTTCTGAATAGATACTTAGTATTTAGCGTACAGGAATTGATTGTTGTGTGTTACTTAGTCCTAAAAGAGCAACACTACCTAAGGGCGGCATTGGAGGGAAAGGGTGCTGTTACTTATTGATAGAATCATTGTAACATGGTCAGTTTTCAATCTTGAGTGAATTTACAGCAAGAGTTGAAGTGTTTGTTTAACTCTTTTGCAGGGGTTCGACACACCACTGGCCCAAGAGATAATCTTTGTTACAGGACCTGTGGGAGTTGCTGTGGAATGAAACAATGGTTTTAAGTGTTGCCAGCCTGGGAAAGCAAATGCCAGTAATTGATCGGTTTTTGTACAGGAAAGTTTTTAAAACCATTAAATCCTTTTTTTTTTTTTCCAAAAAGGAAAAAAAAAAATCTTAATTGATGTCAGTTTTGTTATATCACACTGCTTTTTTTTTTTTTTTAATTATACTCACAGTGTTGCTTTGTTTGTAATTTTGAAAATTTATCCTGTGTCCTCAAACACAATTAGGCTAAACTTGTCACTTCTTGGAGCTGCCTGAAATGCAGAACCAGCATGTCATTGGAGTATGGGAGGAATCTCTTGGCATCTCTAAAGGTAGCACAGAAATAATAGAGATGCAGTGGATGTGACTCAATCCCCAGCAGCTCAGAGAAGAAAACGAGGCCAGAGTGTCTTTCATGCTAGACCTTGCTTACAAAACAAGGTGATACAGAAAAAGAGCATGTTTACCTCACAGTGTTTGTGTATTTTATTGGGAAGATCTATTTTAAGGAAAAAAAAAAAAAAAAAAAAAGAGAGGTATAGGAGACCAATGATTTCACCATGAAGTTCCAGAGTGAAAGTGAGAGCATTAGGCAGAGGGGAAAAATGTGGATTGGTGTTGTTGTGGTGGGGAAAGGCAGAGGGTTCTGTGCTGCAGCTGAACCTCTACAGCTAAACTGACATGTCCAAGTTTTAAACACCCACGGGGAGTTATCCTTAGGTCTTTGTAGAGAATATCAGAAACAGCATCATCAGTGTCTGATGGGCCAGTGACAGAGTTCATTCTAATGTAGACTCTGGTAGTATTGCTGTGGGGAGGTAGGGAGCATGACATTTTACCTGGGCTTTATTTTACAAAGACTGGGAAGAGGCTTGAGATTTAGTTTGTTTCCAATTTTTCTCCCTGTTTCTGGGAAATAGGGAGTGGAAAGAAGAGAGGAGGGTTTTCCTCCTTAGGTATCTTAGTGTGAACAGTGCTGACTAAAGCAGCATTGCAATGGTAGAACAGAGTCTCTTTCTGCTTATAAAGTCTGTTTGCATGGCTGAATATTGGAGAATGGTTTTGTAAAGAGGCAGCTAAATAGCAAATGTCTCCAAGTGCATTTGCAGGGGCTGCCAATTCCTTCCTTGTCAGCTTTACCAGTCCTTGTTATTTCTTTAACTTGAAGAACAAGTAAGTATTAGCAAAAGCCCAAAGTTGCCTGGAGATATTAAAATCTCTGTGGTTTAAATCCTCTGCTTCAAATTCCAAGCAAAGGGACATTTCAAGGATGATTCTTATTCTAGTGTTTTTCTGTTTTTCTTTATGAGTTGCAAAATGTTTTGAAAATGTCTTAAGATGGAAGTGATTAACAACTATATACATGTTTTATTCCCTTGGTTGTGCCTGTGAAGTTGTAGCACTGGGGTCCCTACTGTGAGGTTGTTGTACTGTGGTGCAGCAGTTATTGGAGGTGTTTGTGTAACCTAAATGGAGACCAGCTCTCAGTAGAGCCTTGGTGCATTTCTCCCGAAGGCTGCTCCTCACAGCACCTTCTGCAAGGCCACTGAACCCACCAGAACTGATATCACTTTTGTGATATCCACAGAATCACAGGAAGGGTGAGGTTGGTAGGGACCACAGCAAGTCATCTGGGGTCATCTTAGAGCACATGGCACAGGACTGTGCCCAGATGGGTCTGCAATATGGCCAGTGAAAAAACTGCACACCCTCTCTGGGCAATCCAATCCTGTCCTTGGTCACCCACACAGCAAAGTTCTTCCTAACGTTCAGCTGGGACTTCACGTGCATCAGTTTTGCCTGTTGCCTTGTGTCTCAGTGGTTGGCACCACTGAGCAGAGCCTGGTTTCCTCTTCCTGGCATATTTAGATATTTCCTCCCGTCAATGAGGAGCGCTCTCACCCGGCTCTTCTCGAGGCCGAGCAGGCCCAGCGCCTCAGCCTTTCTTCCTGCCAGATGCTCTCCGCAGTGGCCCTGCGAGCTGCACCAGGACCCGTGCTCGTTACACGCCGCCCTCGAGCAGCTCACCGAGAGCCCGCGCTGTGCCGCGGGCGGGCGGCGCTCGGGGCCGCTCCGCTCCGCTCCGGGCGCGCCCTTTCCCGCGGCGGCCCCGCCCCCGCCCCCACGTGGCCGCGCGTCACGGCGGGCGGGCCAATGGCGGCGCGGGGCGGCGCGGGGCCCTGCGCGCGGCTCCCGCCGGTGCGGTCAGGCGGCGGCGGCGGCGGGAGCGCAGCGCAGGTGGAGCCGCTCCCGGCAGCGCCGGCTCCGCTCCGCGGCGGCATGGAGCGCGGCGCGGCGGCGCTGATCCGCGAGGGCTGGTTCCGCGAGACGTGCCGGCTGTGGCCCGGCCAGGCCATGTCGCTGCAGGTGGAGGAGCTCCTGCACCACCAGCGCTCCCGCTACCAGGAGATCCTCGTCTTCCGCAGGTGCGGGAGGGCGGCCCGGGGCGGTGGGTGGATGGCGGGCCCGCTCAGCGCCATGCGCTGGGGCCTGGCGGCGCGGAGAGGGGGCGGGGGAGCGCGGCCCCAGGCCGGCTCCAACCCCGCTTCCCCGCTCTGCCCAGCACCACGTACGGCAACGTCCTGGTCCTGGACGGGGTGATCCAGTGCACGGAGCGCGACGAGTTCTCCTACCAGGAAATGATCGCCAACCTGCCCCTCTGCAGCCACCCCGACCCCCGCAAGGTGAGCCGTTCCCGGCCGCAGCTCGGGGTCCGTGCAGCCGGGGTCGGCAGCCGGCCGGGCCCTGCCGGGCAGCGCGGGGCCGCGGCTCAGCTCCGCTCTCGGGCCGCTGCGCTTCGGCTCCGCTCTCCTCCGGCCGCACAGCCCCGAGCCGGCCCCGCTGACAGCCCGTGTTCTCTCTGCCCTCCTCTCCGCCAGGTGCTGATCATCGGCGGCGGCGACGGGGGAGTGCTGCGGGAGGTGGTCAAACACCCGACCGTGGAGTCCGTGGTGCAGTGCGAGATCGATGAGGTGCGTTGGGCTCGGGGCTGGGCTGCCCGGCAAAACCAGCCCGAGCTCGCAGCATCCCCGGGAGCTGCGCTTTCACCTGCTGGCTCTCGTCAGCACCGGCCGCGTTTGCTGGTTCTGCTGGCGTGACAATGACAGCGCCACCTCTTTGCCTTACAAGTCATCTACGTGGCAGCTGGCTGCCTCTTCCATGTGATTCCTTTCACACACATGCGATTGAGGCCCTTCCAGGCAAACGCGAGCCAAGCACGGGATCTGGAGGAGTGCCCTGGCTTTGTGGAGGTGCTGCTTTTCCCTCTCTCGCTGCCGACCAGAGTGCTCCTGGCCGAGGACCATGGTTGCTTTGTTGAGCAGTTTCTCGCAACTAAAATCAGGAAATAAGCAGCAGAGATTTGCTTCTGTGGTAGACGAGCCAGTTGCTTTAGAAATGGTCATAATTTCTGTTTAGTACAACAAACCTGGAGGGAAGAAATCACTACCAATTTCCAGAGCATGTTGAGGCTTTGGCTTATTGATGCTGTTAGATGGGTACCTGCTAAGAATCAGCCTGTGACTGGTAATCTGCTCACAGAGGCCTCCAAGTGAGGGTCAGTGCTAGGCTGTGGGCTGGTAACTCTGCCACACCACTGAAGTTCACTCTTTTCCCAGTCCTTCTCTCAGCAAGTTTTATTTTACTTTACTCAGCCTGATATTTTACTTTCTCAGAAAGTTTTGCTCAGATCAAAGCTCTATTAAGAACAGGAAATTCTGCTATATGAGATTGTGTGCTCTGTCTGCCAGCTAAGTAGGCAAACATCCCTGGTTTTAACAAGCACTGCCTGACACCAGCATATTTTTTTGTTTTTGCCAGCTGTGAGAAGCTGGTAGTGTTCAGTACAATTGCTGGGCCCAGAGCAGTGGCTGTCTAATGATTTTAGAGAGAATATCTTATGGGAGGGTTGATATAATGGCTATAATGCAGACAGGGGGGTATTTCTCATCTTGCATTCAGAAACCTGCTGGCATGGTTTTACTTAGGAAGCAAAATAAATTGATTTAGCTGATCATCACCTATACAAGTGGTGTTCCATAGGGAAAAGAACCACAGAGCAGTCTGACCTGTAATCATATTTGCTCAGTTCCTCAAGGAGCTTTTGAAGCTCCAGGTTTTTGTGGAGTTTGGCATAGGCAGACCAACAGTGTCACTGAGCCCTGAGGCTGTAGGAAAAGGCTGAGAGGAGCTTGCTGGCTGGAGATGCTGGCAGCTCTTGTGGATTTCACTGGCAAGTCAGACTTGAGCTGAAGGTATGGAAGGAAATGACTCATTGTGCTGTTCTAGTCACAACTGCACAGTGGGCTGAGCAACAGCTTCTTCTCTGATCCATTTGTGCTCTCTGTGTTGCAGGATGTGATCCAGGTATCTAAAAAATACCTCCCAGGGATGGCAGTGGGGTATTCCAGTGCTAAGCTGACCTTGCATGTGGGAGATGGTTTTGAGTTCATGAAGCAAAATCAAGAAGCCTTTGATGTGATTATCACGGACTCGTCTGACCCCATGGGTAAGAATTCTAGCCATAAAAGGGCACTGCTTTCCAAATACCTCCTTCATTTGCTTTCTTCTACCTAGCTCTTGGAAGTTATGCCAGCCTGCTCAGGATCCTTTCAAGTGAAAAAAACTGTTGCCAACTTGGTTCTTTTAGTAGGGAAAGAGAAGGATGGAAACCATAAAATTGTATTAGCAGGCCTTCAAGGCAGCTGTTACATTTCTCTCTCCAAATTCAGACTCCAGCAACTATTTCTTGTGGCAGAGTTGTTCCCTGAGTCCAGCAGTCCCTGGGGGATACAGCACCATGGCTCACACACTGTTGGTGCAGCCCCTACCCTGAAGAGAACTGTGGTGAGGCTGCTGTTTTCCTGAAATGGGAAACTGAGGTAGAGATGGACCAAATTAATCTGGAGCAGGAGTTCTGTTTTAAAAATGCTCCATGAAGCAAGAGGCAGCTGCTAAGACTTTGTTTAATGGAGGACCTGGGCTTGCTGTTTAGCAAAGCTAAAATCCTGACTGCTTTGCCCTGCTAGGTGCAGGCTGGGGGTTCACCTAGGCTCAAAACTTTTCTTTATTCACCTTTCTCTCAGGTCCTGCAGAAAGCTTGTTCAAAGAATCTTATTACCAGCTGATGAAGACAGCCCTGAGAGAAGATGGGATTCTCTGCTGCCAAGGTGAGGATGCTGTCCCTGGGCAGAGGCTGATGCCAGACCTTTACAAACCAAGTGTGAGGCACAGAGGGGACTCTTCTTGGGGAGATGTGATGCAGGGACTGAAAGATGTGATCTCCCAGGTAAAGCAGTGGTTTTGATCTGTCAGCTCATTAATTATTGGACTGGGCTTAGCAAAACTGGCACAAGGGTTTTGTCTTTGAAACGACGTGAGCTGTGCAGGTTGAGACTTGGAAGCACAGTTAAGCTGGCACAGTTCTGTGCAGGGAAGAGGGGCAGCTCTCACTTGCCTCTTGCCTTCTTTCTCCCTGCAGGTGAGTGCCAGTGGCTGCACCTGGATCTCATTAAGGAGATGCGTCAGTTCTGCAAGTCGCTGTTCCCGGTGGTGGAATACGCCTATTGCACCATCCCCACCTACCCCAGTGGGCAGATTGGCTTCATGCTCTGCAGCAAGAACCCCGTGAGTTTCAGGCACCTCCAGTGCCCCTTTCATTCCCTAGAAGCTGCCTGAGGCTGCCCATTGCAGGTCTTGAGCTATGGCACTGAACTCTCCCAGCTGTGGGGCCTGGCTGCAGTGCAGCCTGCTCAGTGCTGAATAAATGCAGAATTGTTCAATTGCTTTAGAAATGGTCATAACTTTTGTCTAGTACAACAAACTTGGGAGGGAGGAAGTCACTACCAATTTCCAGAGCATGTTGGGGCTTTGGCTTGTTGATGCTGACTGTTAGAGTGGGCACCTGCTGTCACTGGTAATCTGCTCACAGAGGCCTCCAAGTGAGGGTCAGTGCTAGGCTGTGGGCTGGTAACTCTGCCACACCACTGAAGTTCACTCTTTTCCCAGTCTGCTTCAATGTGACTGTCAGATGGGTGTGGGGTGCCAGCATTGCTGCTGCTGTACATGATTATTCTGGGATGCTGGCAGCAGGCAGGCTGCCAAACTTAACACAAACGTGGATTCTCCTTTGAAGAGCAAAGCCTTGCTTCTTGGATGCTTGAGCACTCTCACAGCTTCATCTGGCACATGACCTCATGCACTGACATCTGTGCATAAGTGCTGGTCACAGAGCTGAGCATCAACCCCAGCCCTTGGTACTGGGGCTGCACAGAACCTTTGACCTCATAGTAGAACAAAAAGTTATTTGTTTTCCTGTGAGTCATCTCAGCACTCTGCCATGCATCAGGGTGCCCATCACAGCCTTTGGCTCTTTCCCCAAATGATCAGAACTACCTGACTTTGTTTTTGCAGAACACAAATTTCCGGGAGCCCGTGCAGCAGCTGTCGCAGCAGCAGGTGGAGGAGAGGAGTCTGAAATATTACAACTCTGATATTCACAGGGCTGCATTCATCCTGCCAGAGTTTGCACGGAAGGTAAGGCAGGCTCTGCCCCCTCAAGGGGGAGCTAGGAGTGGGACTAGACAGGACTGAGGATTTCTTGCAGTCCCAAAGTTCTGTGGGCAAGTCAGAGCAGGACAGAGCAGAGTATGAATCAGTCAGGGAAGACGAGAATTTATTTAGGAACTGTTCTTTGGGCTGATGTCCCATGCCTTGATGGCAGATTACTCCTACTTCACCTACCAAAGCCAAGTCCAAGAGCCTGCAGAACTGATGGTTCCCACTGGGAAGCTCCAAAAGTCTTAGATAAAATGTGCCTGTGATTTCTAGTGCAAACCAAAGGGTAAGGAAGGGGTGCTCCAGCATAGTTCAGTCTTGCTTCTTGAAGGATAGTCTGTATTTCCACATTATTCCATCATCTCACCACTGGGCTGCAGCTACAGTTTCAAGAAAAAAACTCCTTAGAGTGTTGTAGGGATGAAGGAAAATCCCATAACTGTATTGCAGAGCTGGTGATTCATGTTTCTGCTGTGGCAGCTCCATCCTGACAGTTTGTGTTTGTTTCTTCAGGCCCTGAGTGATGTGTGAGACCCAGATGCTGCTTCCTTCCTTCAAGCTGGACTCTGAGATCATCAGTGATGTGGCTGGGATCTTCTCAGCAGACTGCAGATTTGCTCTCCACTGTGTGGGATTGTTTAACCCTTGGCCAGCCAACATTCCCTCTGATGTGTTAAAGATGATGGGGCATAAGCCAGATAAGACTATTGAAAAGGTCCAGTGACTTATTGTGTGAGGTCAAAACTGTTCTTTCCAGTGCTGGAAATGTAAGATGTCTTTTTCCTTTCTCTCCTCCTTGCACCTGTTCTAAATTCCCCCATCCCAACCACACCCCCCACCCTCCAGCTGACTGATGTATTTATAACTGACACATATTTCTGTCTGGGAAGAGTCCAAGGGGTCCCTGACTCAGCCTTAAGCACAGAGAGAGAGAAGGAGAGCTTTGTGCACAGTTAGCTCACTCTCTCCTCACAGGAGCTCCCTGCTGCTGACACATTTTGACTGGTGACAGGTCTGAGCCTTGTGTCCCACTGCCCTCCTGTGACTCCTGCACTGCCCTGCAGCACAGCTGGAGAAGTCACAGTGCAAACTGTTGCCATTCACAACAGGTCTCCCTCCACCCCTGATGGAGTAGCAGTATTAAACACTAGCCAGGCAGGCTGGCAGCAGTCTTTTTTGGTTGTTAATTTTTTTTAATTGGTTAGAAACAGAGATGCTGAGGTGCCAAGAGGCTGATTCCTGTTCTTACCTCTGTCCTCAGAGAGGCTCCAAAGAATGTTTATCAATATGGTGATAGGTGCTTTATGCATATATATGTATATATATGTATATGAAGCAAACCATAGCTCCATTGCCTGATGTTCAGTACTGATGCTGGGGTTGTGCTGACAAATCTCTCATCTCAGCCATGCTGAGATGTCTCAGGCCTGGGTATTTGCAAGTCCTTAGGAGGCATCATTATTTCCAATGCTGCCCCCAGATGCATAAGTGGTTTTTCATTGTACTCTGTAAGATGGGTCTGCCTTCACTTCTTTCCTTCTGTTCTGAAGATTCCATAGCCCTGCACCGTGGGAATCACCCTCCCAGCACAACCACAGTGTCACTGTCACTCCCTTGCACTCCATTAAACACTCAGCTCTGGTTAAGGTGGCATCATTGTGGGTCAGTGCTCTTTGGGGAGAGGTTGAAAACTGAGATCCTGAAGGTTTGCTGTGCTGCCAGGTGCACCCTCTGGTTGGTCTGACTTCTCTCACTTATCTTTAGGGATGACAAGTCATTATCAAAATAGAGCACTGAAGAGTGATCCCATTGCACATTTTGTGTTGTGTGGCTGCCCAATAGCTCCTCCAGCTTGTATCCTGTGCTGCAGACTCAGTACCTGCTACCCAAGCTGTTCTCCAGTCCAAATGTTACAGTTTTCCAGGTGTTTTCCAGCTGCCCATCTCCCTGCTGCTATCAGGTGGCTCCTGTCAGTCCTGGTCCCAGTGAGCTGCACCCTTTTTTCCTCTGCAGAAATGGTGGTGGCTCAGGCAGGGGCTCTGAGGGCTGAACCACTGAGCTCCAGCTGAGCAGGCTGGGAAAAAGGATCAGGAAAAGACAAAAATGCTCCTTCTGAGAGGCTTTTTTAGCTTGGTAAGAGAGAACTAGAAGAAGCAGACATTAGCTAGGGTTGGGCTTGAGCTTTGCCATAATAGTGGCCCTACAAACAGTGTGGGTGGTCCAGCAATTCTGTGCCCACAGAAAAAGATCAGTATTTTCCTGCTTTCTCCTGTTTTTGGTAAGATTTAGCACTTCTTTCCCAGTGTCTCCTTCTACCACCAGTAGTGGTAGAGTTTCTTTGTGGTTGCAAAGGTTTGCAAAGCATTGCAGAGCTGGGTCTAGATCTCTGTATTCTTGTGTTGAGAGGATAACACCTATTTTTCTTTTAATTGTCTGGGTAACTGTCTTCTTTCTCACACAATTAGTTTGGGTTAATGAGACATTTTCATTGCTCAACTCATGTATTTTTATAAGGAGCAGGGCAGTAATGGAGGCTGGTTCTTGATCCTCCTGTTTAAATTCCTGTGGGATTCTGAACCTCACTCAGCCCTTTATCCTTGACAGAAAATTAGCTCTGGCACTTTCCCCTGGGATGGGAATCAAGACCAGGACTATAGTCCAGGAAGGTCTTAGAGCAGCAGCCAGCTAGTAACAAGTTCAAGCCTTTCACCCATTCTTGGTGAGTACAACAATGCCCAGGAGGGAAAGAGCTTCCTCAAACCTGCTGTTGGCCTCCACACAGCTAATTATTCCTTCTGGTTCTTTAAACTCTCTCCAAATATGTGAGTTCAGCAAGTGGCCAGTGAGGAGAACAGAAGAAAGACATTTTCCCATCCAGGTCACACATACTCTGTCCACAAGCCCTCTATATAATTTATATATAGTTTCTGAGTGATTCCAAGTCACTGTTCCCCACAGACAGTTCCAAACACTTCAGTGTGAGATGAGGTCAGTGCCTGAATCAAGCACTCATTAAATGAGTGCAGCAGGAGCTGATTCCACCTGAGCAGTTCTGAGTTCAGGAGTTAAAAAATCACCTGTGTGCTGAGCCCTGCCACAGGTGTGTGTGCCCTGTGAGCTGCTGGGATGGGGTTTGGCACCTGGGAGGCAGTTGTGTCTGCAGATCCATCATCCCTTCCACATTTGTGTCTGAGCTCTTATGCTGCAGGATGTGGTGGCCAAGGGATGCTGGGGGCTGAAGAGACACTGGAAATTTGGGTAATGCTTAACAGGAGGAAATTGGGATTTCCAGTAGAACTGAGCACTGAGTGCTTGTGCAGTGTCTCTAGGTGGGCAAGTAAAATACTAATCTTTTTCAGAGCTTTAGCTGCCTTTTGCCTAAGGCTAGTTAAGCAAGATTGTTAATAAGCAAAGAGTCACAAAGGTGATGTTTGTCTAGACATGCTGCAGTCATGTTCCAGCATCTCTTTAAGCCAGGAGCATATGCACAGGGATAGGTTTGTCCCAGGTAATGTAAAATGTAATGTCAGAGCAGGTGGAGACAAGCAAGGAATGGAGCCATTGCTTAAGTCACTTGGCACCTTTTGAACTGTGTCAAACTGCTCTGAGCTTTACTCATCAAACTAACTAAATTTTTAGAAGTTAAGATTTTCAAAAAATTGAGAGAAACCTCTTGCCTGCATATTTTGAGCCCTTTCAGTCAGTTAATTGGCATAAGTGTCATATTCACCCAGAGCTCATGTTGTTGAGGCCTGGGTGAATTATTGATGGAGCTTGGCTGGAGCAAGAGGCTCCTGAAAAATGACATGAATCAGAACAGCAATCTCAGCAAGCAGTCAAAAAAGTACAAAATGTGCCACAGGTTCAGGTAGAGGAAAGTTCCCTTGTTAAAATGATGGGGGAAGAAAAAGTGTGGACAACACGAAATGACACCTCAGGTCTAGCAGAAGAGCCAGACAAAATAGTGTTACAAAATAAGGTAAGAAATGTAACCAAGTTAAATTCTGAGAAGTCTTTTGAGGAATGCTCTTTCCTGGTGGCTCTTGGATGGAGTTTATTGCTTTTAAAACATGCAGAAGATGAAGAACTGGAGACAGGGAATTACAGTGATGTGTAAAGCAGATAAATGTGGGGGTGTTATTACAAATGTTGGGGATCCCAGGGCAGGCCTTCCAAGGACAAGATGGGGCTGGAGGTGCCAAAGGCTGCTGGAGCAGGGACTCCTCAGGCACCATGCAGGAGGCATGGTTAACACCCCTGGGGAGGGCTTGGAATTCCCACGAGGTGTAGTGCATTTCCTCAGGTAATCCAAATGGTAAAGGAATGTTTCTGACAAACTCTTTTCCAGCCAATCTTGCCACCAATGGGACAAGTCTGGTGTAGCAGAGGTCATGAGTGCAATAACCCCAGACTGCACTGCCTGAAATGCCTCCTGCCTGGAGCCAGGCAAAGTTTAATTGCAAAACACATCATCATAGTGAGCAGTTATTTTTGAGGAATAATTGAAATGTTTCACTGTGTGCACTCAAATAACAGAAGGCTTTGAGCACAGAAGTGAAGCATCTTGCTTGCCCTGCCCTCATCCTCCTGCAGCCCCTTTGGGGTTGGCATACAGGGAAGGGGCACAACTCCCCCTCCCCAGAGAACTGTGACAGGCTTGTGCATGCTGTGAAACATCCCCATGGTCCCTCATCTCAAACCAAGACATCCTCCTCCTCCTCCTTGCACCTGCTCTGAGCAGGCTCCTGCCTTCTCTTCCCTGGGTTTGCTAGGTTAGTGCCAGTGAAAAGCTCAAAGAGCCATCTGCAAACTCCTCAGGGCCCTGGGGAGAGCAGTGCCAGGCAAACTGCAAACCTGCCTGTTCAATGGGTTGTGATTTCAGGCCTGTGAATGAATTGGTTTCCCCTTCTGGGAAGGCTCACAACTGTCAGCTACTATTGCTTTATTTATTGCACTTGCCTTTGTAACCTGAGGGCAGAGAGCAAGGGTTCCAATGACAGGAAGGAATTTTAGCTCCTCCTTCTGCTGCAGTTGAGTGCCTTACCTTTGGGAACCAGAAACTTCTGGAGGCCTGGTGTGATTCTATGTGCTTCAGAACATGGTGACCTGAACCCAGACCAGGCAAAAGACAGCAAATATCCAGGTCATAGAGGAGAGCAATTGAGAAATTCTCTCATTCCTTAATGTGGCATTGGGTGGCAGACACAGAGCTCCTGTGTTCCTGCAATGCCCAGCCCCTGCTGCTGCACAGACACACTCAGGAGAGGTCAGAAGCCTCTTTCTTGAGTGGCAAAATCTCTCCCACTGCATGTTGCATGTGCAGCCTCCATCACAAAAAGATGCAGGTTCTCTCCAGGGACTGTGGAAGCACATTCTGCTGCATTTCTGCTGGAGCCATGCTAACTGTGACAAAACCCTTGGAGAGGCAAAGTGTTTGAAAGACCTTTACCATTTCCTGTACAGGATTATAAGCATTTAAGAGTTAGCAAAAAAAAAAAAAAAAAAAAAAGCATATATAATCCTTCTTAAAGGTCTGACAACTAATGCACATGGAAGAGGAGAGGTAGCAATGAAGAACAATCCTGGTGCTATACATTCAACTCTATGAGATGAAAAAAAGAGCAAGTTTTATCACCAGAGAGTTATTTTACTTCCTTTGGAGAAGGAGATTATGCTATATCTTATATATGGGAGGTGATCAGCAGCATCTGTGAAGGGGCTGGAGGACAGAGTAACATAGGGGAAGCAGCAGAGGGAGTGTGAGGAAAGGGAAGGGCACCAGAGAACATGGAGGAATCTGGAAAAGAGGTGCCTGATATTGAGAAGCTGTAGCAGAGCTCATGGGAGCTTGTTTGGATGTAGAGATCCCTTCCTGTGGGCACTGGGATGTCAGTGCATTGATGTGACCCTGTTCACTCCCTCCCAGCTGGGAAGAGATGCTCAGCTTTGCCCAGATGTGCATGTTCTGGCTGTGCTGGTGCTTAGTGGGCAGAAACTCTCTCCAAACTCCCTGCTCACAAGGCAACAGTTATTTTATTACTGCCCTTTGTTTCCAGGACAGATTCACAGCAGCCTGATCCCCATTTTCATCCCTGTGGGTTTCCCCAAAAGCTGATCTCTGGCTCAGCACATCCTCTGCTCTTTGACAGGAGCATTGTCACACTGTCACCCCGTTGGCTCAAATGGGGCATGATAGAAAACATCCCATTCTGACAGCAAGGGGCAGACAAAGCTGTGTTTATTGGAACAAGCAGTGAGGGTGGAGCAGAAGGGCCCCAGCATGGAACCTGCACTGCAGCAGTGCCTGCCTGGCACAAGCACATCTCCCACTCACTCATCTCTGCTGCCCTTCACTGCTGGCAGCCAGCTGTGCTTTCTCCATCTGGTCTTCTCCCACTTTTTCCTCTCCTGAAGTAAACTGGCTGTGGGTCATTTGGTGCATCCCTGTGGTTTGTCTGCTCACTGGAGCCTGGTGCTTCACTGCTCTTCCTCAAGCCCACACTGGGAAGTGTTGGACAGAATCCATCACACAGGGGTAGCACAGCAATCCTGATAAACTAGTATGATCAGTTGAAAAGGAAACAGGTAATGTTTGATCTGGATATGGTGCATGGAAGCCAGCTCTCACATGGAGAGGAGAAACAAGGTGGTTTGTAAAGTTTTCTGAAGTAAATTCATATCTGGAAACTGCTAGAATGTTATTTGTCCCCACAAGACTCTGATTCAGAGAAGGTTTTTTCTATCTTGCAGTGACAGATTCCAGCATTTCTTTTACAATGTACATGGAAGTGATAGCATCTTTTCCCTCAAGAGCATCTGGGGTGGGATAACTGGCAGTAGGAGCTGGATTATTTGCAGGCAAATTTCCATTCTGCTGTTTCCAGGAACTGCAATACTGCTAAGAGGTAGAACTGACAAACAGGTTTTTCTGCCTTCTGTTCTTGGTTCTGCCACAGCATCCCCTGGCCAAGTCATCTCTCTGTAGGATTTTTTTGTGCTAAATTAGGAGAATGATTTACCTTTTGACTGTCATGTGTTGTTAGGGTCAGGGAAGGACTTGCTGTGGGGTGAGAGCTGCTGGAGAAAGGGCTGGTGATGAGATGGGATTTCAGCTCAGCCTCTGCATCTCACAGGCAGCTGACAGTGGATGCCATCCCAGCATCCCAAATTTGGGCTGTGGGTATCTGGACAAGAAGATCAGCTCTTTTCCACAGGAAATTATTGCTGGCACCACAGGGTCATGGAGGCAGCTAAGAGCCATCCTCCTGGGAGGCCAAGCCCAGGCAGACCTTTGGTTCTGTCACTGTTCATCAATCCTCAGACCATGGCAGCTTTGGGATGAGGAATCCAAAGTCCAGCCATGGGCTGGCTGCAAAATACATCACATTTCCACAGGAAGGGAAGCCTGGCCTCCAGGGGCATCTGGAAAACCAAGGCCAGCCAGACCTATTGGTGCTGGCAGCTTTCTTCTGGGAACAACCCTAGGATGTGCCAAATTTTGGAAGCAGATCCCACTTTAGTTTTGTACTTTGAAAACAAGATAACAGAGACTGAGCATGCACCAGTTCAGAATGCAATTAAAGAACAAATCACCCAAGAGCACAAGAGGGACTGTTCTCATGAAAGGACAGTAGATGGCAGCAAAGACTGAGAAATTATTATCTCATAATAATTTTTTTAAATAGGCTTGTTTCATGTTGTTGATTTCTTTCTCTGTGTAATTAATATGTAACAGCCTTATAAATATGAACTGCATTAATTCATCCAGTGCTTGGGAGCACTCCTGGTGTGGCCCCAGCCCTGTAAATAAAGAATGCCTGCTTAACAGTGCTACCCATTGCTGGTGAGTGGATTTCTTTGTTTCAAGAGCAACTGCTCTGTACATTCATATACCATCAACGTGGCTGAGGTGGAAGTAAATTAGACTTTAACTGCAGAACCTCAAGTGAATGCAGGAATACTTAAGTTTAAGCATTAAACTTAATTAAATTAATTAAACTTAAGTTATTTAATTATTAATTAAATATGAATACTTTTTCTGTTAATTATTTTTTAAATTTTTTTTTTTTTAGTTTTTTGGCTTCTTTACAGGTAATCAAATTGATTTTGAGCTCTAGTGTCAATTAAGAATGTTAAAGGTTGTCTCTTTACTCCCACAGTCAAATAAACATAGGGGCCATCTTTATCAGAAAATCATTGATATGCAGCAATATACCAGGTGAGGCCCAAAGTTCACCCAGCACTTAAGTTTTGGGTTTTTTTCCTTTGCAAAAGGTTTGGGTTTGAATCTGCCATTTTCCCACACACACTTTTCATGGTCTGGATTAACTCTGCTATTACCTTGGTTGCTTCCTAAAAGCACTTCTGGGTATTCCTAAAGCCAAAACCATTCTCCATAATTAATTTCTCTCAGGTCTATTATGTTTAACAGTTCTCACCTGTTTTTTAGGGGGTTTCTGCATTTCCACACCTGGGCTTCTTTTATGATGTTTCCAGCCCATCTCTCTCACATGGTTTACAATATCATGCAGGAATTCTACCCATGTAGGAATAGGTCTCCTTGGGGCTTGTGGATCTTGTAAAGCTTCATTATAAATTACATCTCTTGATTTGTCTCCCCACTATATGATTTTTTTTTAGCATAGCTGGAGCTCCTCTCAAAAGAGGCCTTAACATATTAAAATCTACCACTGCAGAGATTGGAATATCTCCATTTGCACTCTCCATTGCCTGCAAACAGGTTCCCCATCCCCATTTTGGGAGGACCAGGATTGTGTTCTTGGGTTTGGGATGGATTTGGGGAGAGCAGGGCTGAATTCAGGGGGGCCATTGTTGCATTTCAGGGGGTTCCTCCAGCCAGGTTGCTTGTGTTGTGGCATCATGTGCTGTCATGGTAATGTTGGAACCCACAGTGTTGTGAGGCTGGTTTGGGACAGTTTGGTGTCTCCAGTCCCCAGTGGGTGCTGAACTGGAGGATCCTGAGTCCTTGGTCAGGAGCCAACCCACCATGGTGACACTAGTGGTAGGTGCCAAGTGCTATGACCTAATGGCCATGGTGGGGAAGGGGACCTTTGGACAGGTGATGCAGGGGCAGTGCAGGAGCACTGGGGAGATGGTGGCCATCAAGATCCTGAAGAACTCTGATCACAATGGCCAAATAGTGAAGAATGAACTGAGGCTGCTGCAGGCCTTGAGGGAGGGGGACACAAAGGACTCCCACATCATCCATTTCCTCGAGTCCTTCAGTGACACGGTCTGGACCTACCTGGTCTTCGAGCTGCTGCAGCAAAACCTCTTTGACTTCCAAAAGCAGAACAACTTCTCCCCTCTGCCGGTGCGGCACATCCGCGCCATCGCGGCGCAGGTGCTGCTGGCCCTGCTGAAGCTCAAGGAGCTCTCCATCATCCACGCTGACCTTAAGCCAGAGAACATCATGCTGGTGGACCACGCCCGTTATCCCTTCCGCATCAAGCTGGTTGATTTTGGCTCAGCCATCCTGCTCCCTGAGGTGTGCCACGTGCAGGAGCCCTACATCCAAACCCGCTTCTACCGGGCACCCGAGATCTTGCTGGGCTTGCCCTTCTGTGAGAAGGTGGATATCTGGTCTCTGGGATGTGTGATGGCTGAGCTTCACTTGGGTTGGCCCCTCTACCCTGGCAATGATGAGTATGACCAGATATGCTACATCTGCTCCACCTTGGGGCTACCCCGGGCTGAGCTGCTCTATGCTGCTCAGAAGACACGGTCCTTCTTCCAACGTGTGCCATGTTCCAGTGGAACCTGGCAGCTCAAACCCCCCAGGAAGGTGATGGCAAAGCCCATGGAGAGGAGGGAGCATATCTTTTCCTCACTGGATCAGCTGGCAGTGGTGAATGTCTGCCACGTGGCTGATCCTGACCAGGAGGAGCTGGCCAGGCGCTGTGATCTGTACAGGATGGTGGAGCTGCTCAAGAGGATGCTCACCTGGGACTCCCATGAGCGAATCACACCCAGTGCTGCCCTTCACCATCCCTTCATCTCCATGCAGGAGGTGAAGGCCAGCTTCGAGGCCACCCGGTACTACCAGCTCAGTCAGGAAGACCTGAGGGCATCCTGTAAGGATTCCAGCATAGCCAAGATCTTCCCCAGCACAGAGAAAGGTGCTTTCATCCCTGCCAGCCAGGGGGGCATCCAGAAGGCTACTGCCCAGATGGATGGGCTCAGCCTGGCTGAGCCAGTTGGGTACACTAGTGACAAGTGTCAGCAGGACCTCTGCCAAGCCCCCAGCCCCAGGCTCTGTGGAAGCCAGTACTGTCAGCATCACTGGTGTCCCCAGATGGAGACCACCAAGGGTCACTTGACCGTGCTGGGGTCTCCCAGCAGAAGGAAATGGCACAGCCACTGGTATGGCAGCCCAGTCCTTGGTGGCATCATGGAACACAACCTGCCTGGAAGATGCTACAGCTCATCCTGTGCCAAGGTACAGGGAGGGGACTCCTGGGCACGGGCACTCTGGGACAAAGGCTGTTTGGGGTCCCTTACATACCTGGGTTTCCTGGTGCCACATGTCCCTGGGTGCCCCAGGTCCTCACAGAAAAGGAGGTAACACTCACCCCCTCCCCATGCTCTCCCCCTGTTCCCCACCACAGACAGCTCTGGTGATGTGGCACAACCCCAAGCCTCCAGGGATTTGGAGAATGGGCTTCAGAGGCTGGGCTGAGACCCCCCTGCGGTGCTCAGAATGCTTCTACCACAGAGCCAGTGGCACTCCCAGCACCACTGAGACCCTACAGCAACCCCTGCAATTGCTCCAGCAGCCCAGAGCTTGCAAGAGACCTTCTTCTTCCTCACCCTCAAGCACCCCAACAGCCAAAACCCAGCGCCTTGCTGGTGGAGACCACAGCCAGAGGTGCAACAGAACAGACTGTGCCAGGTGCTGCCGGCTCTGCTTCTCACACTGACCCCCAATAAACAGTTCTGCCAAAAACTGAGCAATTAAACTGATTATTTGCCAGGGGAGTTTGGTACTGCCAAGGCTTGAGGAGTGTCTCAGCTTCTCACATGAGGCTGGCACAGCACTTGGCAAAGGCCTGGCACTTTCTACCATCACAGCATGGAGGACCCCACCCCCAGGTTCAATAGCAACATAAACTCCAGAAAACTTGGGTTATCTGTCTTTTCCTCTGTATCAGGGAATCACACACCCCACAAAAACTGTTAACTGGTCAGATAAACAGGACAAGCTGTCTTGTATGAATTATTTTGGTGCCATGGGGTTAACATCAGTCTGGTATCTCCCAATTGCCAAAAAAACACCTTACTATTGAAGTGAAATTTGGCAAGATAAGCTGAATTTGTGACTGACAAACACATCACTGGACAAACTATAAAAGCTACACCAAATTTTTACTAATCAAAAATCTTCTACACAATTTTCTGGAAATGTGTGTAGTTTCTCCCCAGAACAGGGATGCCTGCTTTCCAATTACTCCTCTGGAGGCAGAGTAAAAGAACTCTGTATATATTCTCATCATCTCAGTTGTAAGTTACATTTGACTCATAATTAGTACTATTTCTTTGCTACCTTTAATGTGGGTACCTTGATATCTTGCACTGTTCTATATAATCTACTAGTAGTTTTTTTTAATTTTATACTGAATAGTAACTCTGATTAAAATCTTTCATGTTATCACCTGTCTGTTTAACAAATAACTCATTTTATAAATAGACCTAATATGCTATCCTTAGAACTTGTGGGCCAGAAGAATTTATTAAATTTAAGTGGCAGGGCTTGACTAAATCTACTCACCCAGTGGTTCCTCAGTGGTCTGTTCCTTGCCTTGAAGGGAGCTGCTCACAAACCTGTGGCTTCTCTTGGGTGCTGTTGGTGCCATGGTGTGGCCCCCCTCAGCTTCACCACCACCTGCACTGAGCTTGCTGGCTGTACAAAATAGTCCCAAAAGCAGATGGATATCCCTGCAAGGAGATTTTTGAGGAAGGACAAAAACAACCCAAGAACTGCCCCAAAGCTACTGTCAGCAGCAGCTGGTGGTGACTCACCCAGAAGCAATGACCCCAAGCAAAATCCAGAGTGGAGGTGACACAGGCTTTCAGGACACCCCCCAGCAATATCCCCACACAGCACCCTGAAATGCAGCAAGGGGCAAACCTCCCCCCACCACCTGTGGGACCCCCAAAATCAGGGCAGGGAACCCCTTCACATCTGAGGCTCCCTAGAAGAGACAAAGACCCCCAGAATCCCCCCAATAGGACAGAGACACCCCCCTCCCCAGCACCCCTG
Organism: Erithacus rubecula; assembly: GCF_903797595.1. NCBI lineage: Eukaryota > Metazoa > Chordata > Aves > Passeriformes > Muscicapidae > Erithacus > Erithacus rubecula. The sequence goes on along the minus strand of NC_136676.1, from coordinate 2,558,602 downwards.
GGATCTCCAAATGGAGACTGCCAGGAAACCACTTTCTTTAGTAAAAGGAGGAATAAAACAGTGGAAATCTACCTGCTCCACCAAACAGCCCTGCTGATGGGGACTGCCAGTGCCCATGTTTGCAGTCTCTTGGTTCCCCTGTCTCTCTTGCAGACATCTCTCCCTGGATGTTGCTCTTGGGACATGAGCTACAAACAGGGGAGCTGAGCATCTGATCCAGCAGCCCTGGAGACATTTTTCCTGAGATTTTTTTCTCCCTGAGATGTCTGCATGCTCTTTCAATAAAGGTGTACAAAGTTCTCACCTTTTTGCATCACAGGGGAGTGTTCATAAAGGAAGTCTTGAGTTAAACAAACCTCAAAAAATCCTGTCTGTTGTTTCTTGCATGGCTAAACTCTCTATTACAATTAGAAGCACCACCTGGGACTGGGTTTGGTTTGATGGTTTTATTGTTTCAATCATAAATGTCAGGTTTAATGGCCAACACTCTTCTGAGATATCTGCAGCCTTTGAGGGTCAGTGGCAGGTTATTTTGAGAAGCTTGGTGACAAATACTGAACAGGTCCCTACTGAAGCCATGCACTGAAATGGGTGGCAAAGAGTGAGGCAACTGTTGCAAATGTTGCTACTTTTTATTCCTCCTCTCTGGAGTTCCTTTCTCCATTTTTGCCCCATCCTCCCCTGAGCTGCAGTCAGCAGGAGGCTCTTTCTCTGCTGTGGAACAGCTGAGCAGGTTCCCATGTCCCAGCTGGTGCTGAGGGTGCCCTGCATGTCCCAGAGGTGGAATATCTGGCTGGCTTCTGTGCAGCTTCTCCCCCTCCTCAGTGGTCTTTCTGCACCTCCTTGGTTCCTTGCAGTCCCCTTGTGGCTTCAGGGTTGTTGTTTTCTGGCACATTTGACATGATATGTGACTGAAGCAGCACGAGGCTTTGGGAAATAGATCACAGCCATGTCTGTCCCTTTTCAAGCAGTGACTTATCTTCATACTCTCTCAGATGTCCATTTTGCCCCTTTTCACAGCTCACCCTTCTCAGAGAGCTCACACCTGGCAATTTACACAATCCCAGTTTAGTGCCAGACAGTGAGAGAGGAGAAAGGGCCTGTCAATCTGCAAGACAGATACAACTCACTGACAAACAGTCATTCCCTCCTTGACAAAAAACAAAACCCACCAGAGAAGAACAGCAAAAGGATCAGTAACAGGAGAGAGAATATATTCTGAACATCCTTTCACACTTGTTCCCACCTGGCACAGAAAAGTAAATATGTATTTTGGCAAAGATGCCTTGAGGCATCATTCACCTTGTACCACAGCCCATCCCTGGCCTGTAAAAGAAGGTCTCTTCAGATGAACTGCAGAGTTTTTAAAGCAAAACCACAGCTGGGACACCCTGAAGGGCACAATTCACCAACACAAATCACTGAGTAGAGTTTCACCTTCAGGAAGCAACAACAGACTCAACAATTGTCTTTATAGCTTTAGGAAATGCCCTGAGAAAACTGTGTCACCAATGACAGGCTGCAGGTGTAGAAGTAGATAATTTGTTCACCAAAATCAGGCATTGCCATTTTGGCCTTTCAGTGGCAGAAAAGTGCTCTGGGCCAGCCCAGCTCTGTATGAGCCAAGTCAGGGCTGATCACACTGAAGCCTTCTGCTGCCACAAGGAAAGGGCAGGGCACAGCTACAGCACTGACTGTGCTCAGACAGCTGAACTCAGATATTGTGTGCAGACATAACAATTTCCAATCAGGATTCCTGTCCAGGAAAGGTTTCTTTGCAAACAGAAAAGTTGCAATGCACTCGTTTACACACCTTGCTCATCCTTCTGCCAGAGAAAGCATGACTTCTGCTCAAGCACAGTCAGGACATTGAAGGATGTCCTGTAAACCTCTCAAAGGCAATGTTCAACTGATCAAACCTTGAAAACAAGCACAGATCTAACTGTTGCAATCATGGAATTAGTGGAAAAGACCCTGAAGATTGAGACCATTGTTCCCCCACCACTGCCCAAGACATCATGTCCCCAGGTGCCACATCTACATGGCTTTTAAACCCTTTTAGGGATGGAGACTCCACCACTACTCTGAACACTCTTCTGCCAGGGCTGGATGAGCCCTTCCACACAGATTCTTAGTGATGTCTAACCCGACTCTCTCCTCCAACAACTTGAGGCCAGTCCCTCTTGTCCTGGCCTTTGTCCCCTGGGAGCAGAGCCTGGCCCTCACATGCATCCTCCTGCCAGGGAGTTGTGGATAGCAAGAAACTCCCCTGGAGCCTCCTTTTCTCCAGGCTGAGCCCTCCCAGCTCCCTCAGCTGCTCCAGGTGCTCCAGACCCTTCCCCAGCTCTATTCTCTTCTCTGGAAATGCTCCAGCCCCGCAATGTTTTGGTTTGGTTTGGTTTTTTTGTAGTGAAGCACCCAGGACTGGAGGTGCCTCACCACAGGTGGGTGGTCACTGCCCTGGTTGCACTGTGGCTGGTACAGCCCAGCTGGGCTCACGTTCAGCTGGTGTCAGTGAGATGAACGGGCAGGTCTTGTCAGCCGGCAGTGCCCTGCTCTGGGGAGCCTGAGCTCCCTCAGTGGGATGGAGATCGGGACACACGGACACAGCCTGGACACACCCTGAACACACCCAGACACAGCTTGGACACAGACAGGACACAGCCTGGACACAGCCTGGACACAGACAGGACACAGCCTGGACACAGCCTGGACACACCATGGACACAGCCTGGACACAGCCCAGACACACCTGGACACAGCTTGGACACAGCTTGGACACATCATGGACACAGCCTGGACACAGCCTGGACACACCTGGACACACCATGGACACACCATGGACACAGCCCGGACACACCCTGGACACACCCAGACACAGCTTGGACACAGACAGGACACAGCCTGGACACATCATGGTCACACCCTGGACACACCTTGGACACACCCCGGACACACCCGGACACAGCCTGGACACGCCCGGACACACCCTGGACACAGCCCGGGCACACCCTGGACACAGCCTGGACACATCACGGACACACCTTGGACACACCCGGACCCTCCGCCCGCCTCCCACCCCCCCGGCCCCTCAGGCCGCCCGCCCGTCCCGCCCGTCCCGCCTCCCGCCGCCATTTCCGCTTCCTGCCGCGCTCCCCGCGATGTCGGCGCTGGCCGCGAATCCCAACAACCCCGTGGTTTTCTTCGATGTCACCATCGGCGGGCAGGTGCGGGTGGCCCGGGACAGGGACAGGGAGGCGCTGCGGGGGTGGCTGGGGGTGCCGGGGCGTTGAGGGGATGAGGGGGCGCGGGCGGTGCGGGGCTCGGCGTGTGGGAGCGCCGTGAGGGGCGGGCGGAGAGCGGGGCTGTGGGGTCACTGCGGCCGGGAGGAGCAGCGCTGCACCGGAGCGGCTGTGGCGATGGGGATGAGCGCGGGTGGGTGACACTGGGTCTGTGCGAGTGGGCCCTGTGTGTTTGTGTGTGTGTTTGTGTGTGTTTGTGTGTGTGTTTGTGTGTGTGTTTGTGTGTTTGTGCGTGAGGGAGCCTGGAACACTCACCTGGCCCCGTCTCCTCAGGAGGTCGGCCGCATGAAGATCGAGCTGTTCGCAGATGTTGTACCCAAAACAGCAGAGAACTTCAGGTAAGGAGCAGCTCGCACTGGAGCTTTCTGGTGCAGGAATGGCTTTTTGCTGACACCTGTCCCGGGTGTTTGTTCTCAGGGATGCTGTGGCCCCCTGGTCTCTCTGGCTGGAAGGGCTCCCCCTTTGCTTCCTCTCTGGAGCCTCCTGATTTTCTCCATTTTTGTGCCGTGGTGGAGGTCTCCTGGCCCCCCAGTTCTCCTGCCCTCAGCTGGGGGATGCACCATGTGAAATCCCACCTCCATCAGAGGGATGGACATACCCTGCTCTCTGTCAAACACAGTGCCTGCCCCACATTCACTCTCTCACAACCTTGGTGTTAATTCTCCCACCTCCTCACCACAAAGAGCACAGAAAATGTTTTGAAATGGCACTGGGAAGGAACTGGCACTTCCTATTCCTGTTTCTCTGGGAACATCTCTGACACAATAAGGGAAATCCTGTGCACCAGTTGGTGCCCTCAGAATTCACATGAACCTAACACTCTGCTCTCTCTTTGTTTGCCAGGCAGTTTTGTACAGGTGAATTCAGGTAAGTGAATTATCATGTCTTTTAAGTGTCCCACTGGAGGAACAGGGCTGGATGAGGTAGAAAGGGTTCATCTTGAACGTTTTCATGTTGTAGCAATACAAAATGGAAGATAAATCCATTCTTAGGAACTTGTGAGGGGCTTGGAGACTCACAGAGATGGCAGGTTTTCCTGTTTGATATGATTTTTTTTGTGCCCAGCTGGCTCTAAAAAGCCCTGTCTGCAAAGCCCACCTGCTCATTCTGCACATTGCAATGGGATCCTGTGAAGATGATGGTGTGGGTGTTGCAGGGAACAGTCATTTCTTGTGCAGAGCCCACTGAGGCTTCTTTTTTGCCTCCAACAGCAGCAGCTGAGAGGCTGCAGCACTTGGTTGTATCTGAAGGCAGCTGCTGATATATAGGGCAACCCTTTGGGGACTCTGAATTGTTGGGAAAATTCTGTGTTGGGATATCCATCAGGTTGCAACAATTCTCCTTTTCATTTCCTTACAGGAAAGATGGTGTCCCTATAGGTTATAAAGGAAGCACTTTCCACAGGTAAACCATCTATTGTTGTTTAGACACTAAATAGCAGCCTGAGCCATATTGGGTTTTGTGATCTGCCTTGAGTTATTAGTGGTGTTGGAGACATTTCTGGATCATGGCTAATGTAATTTTGGAGCTTTGGGGGACCAGGGGATGCTGCCCTCCCCACTGGGAGGAATCCTGTTCCTGGTGTGCCATGGCAGATATGGCATCTATCACCTAATCACTATCCCTGGTCAAAAGCAATGAGTTCTAAATGACCTCATATCAACCACTAATTAATATTTGTTGTAGATATTAGGCTGCAGCATTCACATACTGTTAACCAGTGTTGCACAGCAAGGCAGAACCCCTTTTCACCTTACACTGAGCTTCTTGAGGCCTTTGGCCACTGAGAACTAAGTGTTGTTTTACTCCTTTAGGGTAATAAAGGATTTCATGATCCAAGGAGGTGACTTTGTAAATGTAAGTACTCCAGAACTGCTTTTGTCCTTTTCCTCTGTGCTGTAACATCTGCTGTTTCCAGGGGTCTCTGCTGATTTGTGGGATCTCTCTCTTTATTGATGTTTCCAGTAGTAACTGGAGGTGTCCTCATAGCATTGCTGCCATCTTACTGCAACAGACCACTCAACAACAAATCTGGAGCCTTGGGTGAACACATTCTTCCCAAAATGTTTCTCTCTACAATAGCCTGGCAATACCCTGGGAGCTTTCAAAACTTGAAAATGTTTTTTTGCCCTTTTTTCCTTCCTCCTTCTGTTATCCTCCTCCAGACAAAAACCTCTGTGAATTTCAATTCACATTGTAGACAGACCCTAAGTACAGTACCCAGTGTGTAATGTAAGACATCATTTGAGTCAAAACTAGCCTGTTGTTACTAAATTGTCCCAAAATAGAAAAGACTTTGCACCCACAATGGTGGTCATGCTCTGACATGGGGATGAGCAGAATGTATGAGTAAGGCTGAAGGGCCACAGGATCTCTTCACTGTTCTAGGACCCAGTAAAATTACTTTATTTTTGGAAGTGTTTCAAAATATGAGGGAAGTGATAAAGCTTCTTCAATATGAAATTTGGTTCTATGAAAGAATTTGAGAGAAGTAATGACACAGCAACACCAGACTCTGGGGTAGTTGCTAATTGTGACACTGCTGAGATGTCCCAGTGTATTACTTCCACTCACCTCAACAAGCTTTACAGATTGCTCCAGTATTTGGAATTTATAAGTTATATTTATTACAGAGCCACTTGGGGAGCAAGCACAGTCACACTGACCCCTGAGACAGAGTGCAAGTTTCTGTCTCAGAGCCAAAAGTTTAAGTAAACTACAGAGAGCAGGAGGAAAACAAACAAGAGCTGGGCAAGTAGAGGAAAAGATGTGGAGCTGCATGTGGTATATTACTGTTATCTTATTGTTCTGTTAAGTTTGGCCTATAAAGATCATATATGTTAAGCAGAAAGGCAGTGAAGGGAGACAAGTTGTAACAAGGGAGAAGAAATGAGTCTGAAGTGACACAGAAAGGGAAGCTCAACACAGAAATGGAATTAACTCACAAAAGTAAATTTAAGTGATTATACCAGAGATCCTCATTTGATTCTACAGCTCTCCTGGAGGGTTCCTCACTGCAGCTTATTTAAGGACCCTGATGAAGGGTCCCTGCTCAGTCCTTTTGTCATCATACAGGAGCATCTCTGCAAGGCTGGACCCAGGGGCAGGGTGGCCTTTCAGCAGTCCCCCAAGTCAGTGTGCCTGATGTGAACCATCTGCCAGGCTCTGCAGAGTTCTGAACTTGGGGGCTGTCACAGCCCCTGCTGCTTTCACTGTTAGTGTCCTGAGATCTGAGTGCTTAGCCTTGTAGTTAAACACAAGATGTCTGGACTTAGTAGAAAGTACAGCACAAACTAGAAAATCTTTATTTTTAGAAACTGTCCTTGCAGGACAGAGATTGCTCTCTTATTTCTGGTAAAGTCATAGAAAATAGGGTGAAATACATAAACCCACTGAAAGCCAACTTTTGCCATGCAACCACTTCTGCTTTCTTTTTCACACCAGCCCATACTTCTGTGTCTCCTCCCTGTTCCCTTCCAAGTCCTGATGGATCTGTACCAAGCAATCTGTAGCCTCCACTTCACTCTGGGAGGCTTGGACTTAAACTTACCATCTCCATGGGCTTCTGCCAACATAGGAATGGTGAACTGTAGTTAGAAACCAGTTGCTGTTCCTGTTCAGAAATGAAACACTGAATCTGTTCACTGCTGGTGTAAGTAAAAGGCAATACAGAACATCCATTTTGCCTTTTCCTCTTGCTTGGAGATTTTAAATTAATTTTTAAATTGAATTGTTCTGTAGGAGTTGCTACAGGACAAGTGCTGTGGCTGACTGGGTACCTCTCTCATGCAGGGAGATGGCACTGGTGTAGCCAGTATATATAGGGGTCCTTTTGCAGATGAAAACTTCAAGCTGAAACACTCTGCTCCTGGCCTGCTTTCTATGGTGAGTATAAAATAATGGACTAAAAAGCTTTTGGTACTTTTTCTGTGCCCTTTTCCTAAGGGTATGCAGTATTTGCTGGACAGCAGAATCTCTGCTATTGGGTATAAGGTCTGCTTTGTAACTGCTAGTCAAGCAGTTACTTATGGGTCAGTGTGTAGAGTAACACAATAGTCCTGGTCCTGCAGCACCCTTTCTGTGCTGCCTGTTGGAGCTCTGGGACAGGCTTGGCTTGATTGCTTTCAAAAGAGCTTAATTCTAACAGTTTTCATACAGTGGTGAGTTGGTGGTGTTTTCTTCTTTCCTGATACTCTTATCAAACACTGACCTTGGCAAGGATGAGACAGAGAGATTTGGGAGTTCCAAAGCCACAGCACTGTTACCATGGTATCTTTTAAAACAGACCTTCCATTTCAACATAGTAGGAGAAACTGCAACCATTGCACATTGTCTGGTAGGAACAATACCCTGACTTTTGGAATGGAAAGCAAATGGAGCCAGTGCTTCAGTGTTCCTATCCACAACTGCTTCTTCCTCTTCTCTTTCAGCTGCTCTGCCCTTAAAACCACTTGCTTAGGACATTTCATCATTTGAGTTATTCATCCATGTTGAAAACATGGCCCAAAAAGAGGTGTCATGGCCCAGCAAAGCAGCTAGTGTTCTGTGTTGTGAGGGAAGGGATTCACTCCAGTGTTGCCACTTTGTGTTAAAGTGGCATGGCTCTGAAATCATTATACTGGGTCAAAGCACAGATCCCAGGAGCCATGGATCCCAGCTGGATCCTTTTGAATGGCTCACAATAACTAGAAAGCCAAAAGGTCCTTTACAGTCCTTCAGCTGCAAAACTTGGCCAGTTCACTCATCAGGACAAACTTGCTTTAGTAGCTCTTGGTTTTCAATATCACAAGTGGCCTTCAATGTTGCAGTGATGGTTTCTTAACAGAGTGCAAATGCTCTGGGTTTTCTACTTGGGTGTGAATAAAATTTCACATCTGCATCCCACAGTTCCTGTGAGCCCTGTACCAATACAGCTTTTACTTTTCTCACCATGATCATTGAAAATTTTAAATTTTTATTCTGAGGAAACCTTCCCAAAACCAGAAATCAGCTGGGTTTTTTCCTTGCCCTGATTTCTGGCATTCAATTTTCCTCAGGGTAATGCTGCAGCCAATAAAGACTCATCACCAAAAAGTTTAGCCTTTTTTCAGGAGTGTGCTCTAGAGCCTGGACTTTGGCACAGCCTTGTATTGAACACACCTTTATAGAAAATAATAGTTGGTGACGTGGCTCTTGTGCATTCTGGTATGACCAGAGGTGGTGACATGCTGCATCCCAGCACAGGGTGCTCTCCTGCAGATATATTTTGTTTCCTTTGGTTTGTCTAGAAATCAACTAAAAATATTACAGTCTTGAGCAAAACTTTTTCTTTATGTGTTTTGCTTTCAGTTTTGGCCAGTGTGAAATTGTAAACTTGTTCTATTTTGCCATTCTCCACCCCCAGGCAAACAGTGGTCCCAGTACCAACGGCTGCCAGTTCTTCATCACGTGCTCCAAGTGTGATTGGCTGGATGGGAAACACGTTGTGTTTGGTGAGTACCTGCAGTAAAAGTCCTGGAGTGCCAGCTCACAGACATCCCTGCAGGGCAGCTGTTCAAATAAATAGTGACAATCAGAATCTCCTGAACTGGGAGGGGACCAGAGGGATCATCAGGACCAACTTCTGTTCCTGAGAACATTGTCAAAATTCTCCTGGAGCTCTGGCAGCCTTGGGGCTGTGATTGTTCCCTGGGGTGCTTGCTCAGTGCTCCTTCTTCCCTCCTCCTTGTGCTGTCTGAGGGATCTGGGCAGTCTGATACTGTGATGGATCACTGTTGAAATGAATCATTTTTCCACAGGTTAACTTTAATCCAGATCAGTGTTCAGTGTCCTGTATTTGTACACAAATCCTTGTGCCAGTGCAGAAGGCACAGACAAATGAAAAGTTCATTTCTTCTCCACTATCAGCAGATATCTGCTAACTTGCATTTACTGCTGGTTGAACTGTAGGAGTTCCAAGCCAGTCTTAAGCTGGTGGTCTCAAACTCCAAATTTCTACACACACCACCCTTGTGATGGGAGAAGGCACTTCATCTGTGCTGAGTGTGGAGAATGTTTGAAGAGGGATTGTTTCCTTTATGAGTTTACAGATCAGTAACAAACTCTGAAGTGGCCAAAAGCTACACAATGCAGAGGACTTTTCAGGAAGGACAAAAATGCATGTACCTGTGATGAGTGGGGGGGAACAAAGGTTAAAAATAGCCATGTTGAAGTGGATAAATTTTCTCATTCTAGGTAAAATTGTCGATGGGCTCTTGGTCATGAGAAAAATTGAAGTAAGTTTTCATATGGCTACTTCCCTGTGAATGTCTGCTTTGGAAAGTCATGTGCAGGATGAAGTAGGCTTGTCCTGTTCTCTCCTGCTGTCTGTTTACAGGATAGCAGGGAATACCAGTGTTGATAACTGGTTGTCATCGTTATAATGTAGCAGGAAATCTGTTGAAGCACAGGCTGTCATATGAGCTGGCTTTGGAAATGCTGGGATCTTGTGACTGGGATGGTCTCTGAGCGGGGATTGCGTTCTTGGCTTTATTTGCTTTGCATTTGTTCAGGAGGCTGAATTAAAAAGTTGTTCCATCAGCAGCTCAGACAAGAGTGTAAAGCATCTCACTTCTTTGCTATTGCCTGGGATTATTCAGTGGATGCAAAATCATCAGTTCTGCTGATCCATGATCAGCATGTTTAATAAGAAAAATTAAACTAATCTCCTGATGGGCTTCCAGGATCTGAAGATAAATAGAGTCCGGGTGATAATTGCTGCCAGCATTAGGCCTGGGTGTCATGGCAGGATAATGAGTAGATTTAACAAATAGCAGCAAGTTCTGTGAGATATCCAGCACTGACTCCATGACACATGTGAAATAATGTGCATAAGGACCTCTAATCTAAAAGCAGGAAAAACACAGAGCTGTTGGGCTTTGAGAAAAGGTCACATGGAAGGAGTTGTACAGCATGGTATAGTCTGCTGGAGGGTTGTGGTGAGCCTGCTTTGAGTATCAGTGCAGTGAGACCAAAGTAAAGAAAATTAGAGATTCAGAGAACAGCTGAGTCCAGCACAGCAGGAGGTTCAGAATGAAGGTTGCTTTGGCACTGTCTCTTTCCTTCCTGTATGAACACAAGTTGATTTTGCTTGTGGCAGCTGCTTTTAGTATCAAAGCCAGGGCAGCCTCAAGTATCTTCATGAGGAGCTCTCCAGTTTTTGCTCTGCTGCTTCCCTCCAGTTCAAAGGACCAGCCTCTGGTCTGTGTCCCAAACCTCTGCTTACAGGGAGAACTCACCAGCTTATGGTTGGGCCTGTTGCCAGATGTGTAATGGTGCTTTTCTGTTCCTCAGAGCTGTGCTGGGATTCCCTGCTCCTCATGTTACAGAGATACCTCTTAGCCAATCTTCTAGTACCTGTCACTGCTTTTATAAGTTGTGATGTTCTGTATTTGTTTGTCCCCAGAATGTGCCTACGGGTCCCAATAACAAACCCAAGTTGCCAGTTGTGATTTCTCAGTGTGGAGAAATGTGAAGGAGCAATGTGGTAAGTCTCAGTCTTCACAGGCACAGTACCATGAACTCTGGGCTGTTCTGCTTCTTACTTTTCTTTTGACTTACTTTCACATTCCTTTGAACCTGCAGAGAGCTGTCTCAGCTCAGTGAAACACCAGGAAGTGCTTCTCTAACAGCATTCCTTTTTTGCCAGCTGAAGTCCCAAAATTGGCTTCCCTCCAAACTGCACAAACACCAGAGGCAGCACAGCAGAGATAAGATTTTGCAGCTGCACTTGTGGGGAGATGGGTTTGTGGGAGCTTTTTCTTGGGTTGGGTTAGGCTGCCTTGAAGCCTCAGTTCTTTAAAGTGGATGAAAGGGAATTGCAGCAGAAATCCATCTGGCATTACCCAGGCAGTCTGGTTGGTGGGAGGCCTCACTTTGACCTGCAGAGTGGAGAACTTTCCAACAGCTACAAAAAGCAGAGTATCCATGGGTGGGACAGGCAGAGATCAAGAAAAGGGAAGAAAGAGGGAGGACTTGAGCCTCCTTGCTCAGTACAGCTGTAGGACTGACACCACTGAAGGACCAAGGAATTACCATTTTACACAGTCTTACTAAACTTGAAAAAAAGTACCAGTGTCCTTATCTGAAGGGAGATGTTTCCACTGTTTACTGTTATTCAGGCTTCATTTTGATTAAAGCAGTAGTCTCAGGTTAACATAAATTTATCTAGAATTCAGTGTGTTGGGCTGCAGCTTGTCAAAAATCTGCTGTATTAACCTTTTGAGTGCTGATTTTTTCCAAATTTCAGGAGGCAGTCTGACAAAAGCACACACCCACATTTTTTGACCTTCCATTAAATGATATCCAAAGGAGACTGGAGTTGCCCACAATGTTCCCTCTTTTGTAATAAAGTCTTGGAGACCTGCAGCACTTCAGACTCTTGGGAGCTCTTGCTATTTGATGAAGTGATAACAGGGAATGTAATCATTCTTCCATCCCTCTGGTACTTCTGGTGGTATTTTTGAAAAAAGCCTGCTAGCAAGGCTGTCCCTTTTCTTGCAGAGCTGTCTTAAAGGGTTGGGTTCCCTTTAGGGTGGTCCTCAGGCCCAGACTTTCTTATCATTTTAGTATCATTGGAGTACAGGATCTCTGGCCAATGCCCAGCTTGGGCCTGGAAAGCTTTTCATTCATAGATACAAGGAGGTGCCACCTCCCTTATTTCCCAGCCAGGTTTTAGGAGCAGCCTTGCTGCACCCTCATGTCTCTCATCTGACTGGGGATGAGAACAGCTTTTGCATTGCCTGATGCCAGGCAGCCACATCAGCTACTTGTCAAGATCCTTGAAAATCAGCTGAGAGGAACAGGCACTGTTGCTTTTAACTGCAGGAGTAGATGTGGTTGCCTGGCAGGCAGACCCAGGAGAGCTCCTGAGTTCACTGGATGATGAGAGCTGGTGTGTGGAGCTACTGGCATGCACTTAAAATCACTGTGTGTCCCCCCAGTGTCACTGCACAGCCTGGCTGTTGGAGGATCTGTTAGGAATGCCTGTCCAGCATTTCACTCCTGTTTCTTCTTCCTTTCAGTGTTCCTTTACTGGTGATTAGACCTGTGCTGGCTCCATGCAATTCCAATTCCAGCCAGCTCACCCACTGCCCCAGACTTCTTGACTTCTCCTCAAGACCCATGCTCTTGAGGTTCTCTTGAAATTATTTAATAATGGGCATCCTTTTTTTTTTTTTTTTTTAAACATTTTGAAATGTAAATAAAGAATTTTTTAAAACATGTACGTTGCACATCAATTAACATTTGTGGGCATGGATTCTTCTCCAGGTGAGAAGAGCTGGGAGCAACATGCCTGGCTGGTTCAGTCAGGAACATTTACTGTGTGGTATTGAGAGAAAGAAGGGGTGAAAGGAGCTTGGCAGAGCTTTGCTGCACCAGCTCTTTCCCTCAGCAGGTAACTATGAATGCCTGGCTGGCAGAAGGGTTCTTAGCATGTTGGGAATCAGCCTTACTGAGGCAGGAGGAATTGGTGTAGCACAGACTCCATCACTGTGAGTGCTGTGCTCTGAGGAAAGTTCTGATGGAAACAAGTGTCTTTCAGCCTTCCCCTAGCACATGGTGGCACCAGGCCATGGAGCTGCTATGTGCATTGTTCACCTGGGTGTTGGAGCAGGCCTGTCCTGGGAAACACAGAGTGGTGATGCTGTAGGAATGAAATTGGGGCTGCTTGTCCTGTGTAGTGATGAGAGCACAGCTGAGGATGCCTTTCTTGTCCCAGAGCAGGGCTGGGAGCTCACCCACCTGGCAGGGAACAAGCCAGCACCCTGCACAGGGCTGGGTTCCAGCAGGAGCTCGTGCAGTTGTTTAAAGATAAAGGAGCTGTGTAAAGTTAGGACAGAGTCAGTTCTGTCACATGCAGGTGCTGCAGAAAGATCCCATCCCTCCCTGGGCAGCAGCTGTGGGGTGCACTCTCTTCCTGAGCTGGTTTTTGCCCAGCACTGACATGCTGGAGGAAGCTCCCACAGCTTGGCTGTGCTCTTTTCTCTCATGGCTCTTAGAAATACTGGCTCTGGCTGTCAGGATTCCTATATATTCCTATATCCTCATTCCTAGCACAGCAACTGAGGACACTCCTCTCCAGCTTGAGGAATATCACTTTATACCTGCAGAACATCAGGTGATAAAAGGAGCACAGACACCTCAGTCCTTTCTTCCCCAGCCCCACAAATACAGGAGGGCAAGCTCTCCTGTAAGAGGAGGGTTGAAGATTCTCAACAGACTAGTTCAGGGAGCTGTGCCTGGCAGTGTTGTGCTGGGGTTTGCACTTCTGGCTGCTGGTACCCAAATTCACCATTTTTTCACCAGGGAAACCAGTTTATTTGTAGCCCAGGCTTAGCAGCACTTTTTCAGCCTAATGTATTTTTATCATTGCCATTAGCTGGTCTCACTTCCTGCATACAGGGGTCACAGAGCTTCCCCAGATTAATTAAGAGTGGCAATTGCATTACCACCTCTTTGTTGTTTCAATGGCTAATTACATCCCATTGTATTTCCCTTCAACGTGGAACGTGCAGGGTTCCAGCTTTCCATCTTGTGTGCCTTCTTCCTTAGCTGCTGCCTGAGATTCTTCTCAAAGACCACATTTTTTGGTTGAATTCCCACATGGTGATGTCACCCTTGTATTGTATGTAGCAAATCCTGGAATGTCCCGTAGAGGAGATGATGGAGCTCCTCTCAGCTTCCTCCAGCTGTGGATGCTGCAGCTGGAGATGGTGTTTCTGCTGGCCTGAGCATTGCCCTGAGGGTCTGAGTTGCCTCTGGACCCCACAGTGTTACCCCCCAAAGACATTGCTGGGGCCCACAGTTTCAGCTGTAGGTGCATGGCCCTGAAATCCCCATTTCCTCCCAGAGCTGGAGTTTACTCCACCATTTTCTCCCTCATGGCTCCCTGCCTGGTGTATTCCCAAATTCCCATTCTATTTTAAGATTATTTTTCAGGTGTCTCACTAAGCAGCATCCAATTTTGACATCATTCTAGTTTCTTTATCCAGTTCATCATCCTGGTGCAGATCTTTGTGGGGTTGTGTTACTGTTTTCAAGCCCTTCCCTTTGTTGGCTGAGTTGAAGATCAGGTGGAAGAGTTCCCAAGTGAGCTGGATGAGACCAGTGTTCCCAATGGGCTGATGTGTTGGGTTGAGCTTGGCCTCACTGGAGTCCCTCACCTGGCCAGGGTGGAATGTGGGGAACCAGGTGAAGTGTCAGTGATTTGTGTGCAATGCTGAAGGGGCTGATCCTAAGGGAATAAATGTTGGTTGCAAAAATTGAGTGGTGGGTCATCTCCCCTTCCAGAGACCTTCTGGGGGGTTGCTGATGAACTTTCCCTCCTCTTATGTCAGATGAATGACATAGCCAAGGCAGGGCTAGGAATCTGTGGCCACCAGCTACATTTTTCAAGTGCCTAAAGAAAAATTAACGTGTTGGACACAGGGTTTTCATCTGGACCTTCCCCCTGGGGAATCCAGTGAGAGATGCCGGGTATCTCCAGGCCGCTGTAAGGTGAACACAGGGGCAAGGAGAGGCACAGAGGAGCTGACAAGTGCTGGTTGGAGAACAGCACCAGCAGGAAAAGGACCCAGCAGAAATGCTTTCCCGACAGCCTGGGGGGTAGAAAGGCTCAGCGTGAGGAGCCTGAACCTCTCTACCCTCCGGGAATGGAAGGATGGGATGCGTAGGGAAAGCTGATTCCCCGCGGGTCAGCTCAGTCCCGTGGGTTAGGGAGCTCTGACACGGCTCCAAACCCGTCATTTCCCGCTGCTGTTTAACGGTCGCGGGCCCTTTCTGGCTGTCCCGGGGGCAGCGGGCGCCGCGCTCGCTCTGCCCGGCGCTCCCCACGAGCGGAAGGCGCTCGGGGCGGCTCGGGCAGCACCGCCGCCACATGGCCGCGCGCACTTCCCCGATCGTGCCCGTTGGGGGCGGGAGCGGCGGGGCCGCGGCCAATCAGCGCCGGGGGCGGGACCGGGGCCGGCCGGTGAGAGCGGCGAGCCTGGCAGCCGCGGGCGGAACGGCCAATGGGCGCGCGCGCTGCGGGACGGGCGGATTCGGCCGCCAATGGATTTGCGGCGAGGGGCGGAGGCGCGTTGGGCAAAGGCCAATGGGGTCGCTCTCCGTTTAACGGGCGGGCCGGGCGGCGAATTGCGGCGCGCGCGGGCGGGGCGCGCGGGGTGGCTAGCCGGTGCGCGCCGCCATTGTGGCCAGTTCGATCGGTATCGGGAGCGGAGAGCGGAGCTCAGCGAGCCCGGAGCAGGGAGCAGCCCCCCCCCCCCCACGGCCGGCCTCAGTCACCATCACACCGCGGGAGGCGGCGCAAACAGCAGTCACCACCACCGTCCGCACCGAACAGCCGCCGCCATGAGCAGCGAGGCCGAGACCCAGCCGCCCGCCGCCCCCGTCCCCGCGGCGGCCCCCGCCGCCCCCGCCGACTCCAAGCCAAACGGCGGGACCGGGAACGGGGGCAGCGGCCTGGCCTCGGCGGCGCCTCCCGCTGGCGGGGACAAGAAGGTCATCGGTGAGGGCAGCCTGGGGTCTCGGGGTGGGTGGGAAGCCCCGATCCCCCGCCCCTCCCCCGCCGTGGCTGAGGGTGGCGCGCGCTCCCTTTCCCCCTCCCCCTATTCCCCGAGGGGCGGCGCGCGCCCCCCGCGCGCGTTCCCGGCGGCGCGCGCCGCGGCCGTTACTCGCCCCCCTCCGCCGCGCTCCCCGCGCGCCGCCGGCCCCGCGTGCCGGGGTGGGGGCGGGGCGGCGCAAGATGTCCGCCACGCGGGGCCTTTGTGCGCGCGCCCCGCCACGTGCCCCTGACGCGCCGCTCCCTCCCCTGCTTCCCCCTGTGCCCCTCTCCCGCAGCAACGAAGGTTTTGGGAACAGTGAAATGGTTCAACGTGAGGAACGGTTACGGCTTCATCAACAGGTGAGCGCCCGGCGCGGCGGGGCCGCGGGGAGGGGGCGCGGCGCGGGTGACAGGCGGGCGGGGGGCGGCCGGGCCTCGGCGCCTCAGCCCCGCTCGGCAGAAGGAGCTGCTGAGCTGCTCCCTCTCTCCACCCCGGGGGTTTCTGGCCCCTGGTTGGATTTTGAGCCCTTTAATCTGGTAAGAGCCGCGCTCTCGAGGCGTCTTACATTATGGTCCTTTCTTTCATGGTGTTTTGGGTTGGGTTTTTTTCCTTTCTTAAGTGTGGTGGCTGTCAGCACACACAATATTTATTTAAACTCCTGTGTGAAGTTCGGTCAATGCGAGCAACAATGGCTTTTGAGCACTTGGTAATGAGGACACCCTCAACATGTGGGAGCAGCAAAAGGAGCACAATTGACACGGTCTGATGCCACACTGAGGTGTGTGGATGGGCCTCATGAAACAAGTGCCTAGAAGGGTCTTTTTATGATAGTAGTTGATGTGAAAGAATAATTTGAGTGCTTTGGGAGTTGTGTCAATACCTAAAGTAGGCCTGTCAGGGAGGGGAAGTGCTCTGCAAACAAGTTTTTTAAAAATAGGCAATTTATGGCTCCATTGGTTGGGGAGGCCTCTCCATAGTGTTGCCAGAGCTGTTTCCCTTAATTGGTGGTGCTTAAACTCCCCAGTCTCACAATGTGGCCAAAAACTGGGGAATCTCCCTTTAGGCTTGCAAGTGTAGTGTTATTATTTGACCTTTTTGTTTGTATTTGGTTTAAACATTGCCTTTTTGAACTGCCTGTTACTTTGTGAACTAGCGTGAATTATCTGTCAAGCTCCTGAATTGGTTTTTTTTGTCTGCAGCTTTACAAACTTGCCTCCCAGTCTGCCCAGTTTGCATTGTTCACACCGTGCTTCAGCTCCCGGTGTTGTGCAGTCACCAGTGCCGGGAGCTGTCGTGTCTCTGGCCTTGGAAACGCCTCCCAAGTCCCAGCCACAAACCCCACCTCGAGGGAAGGCTTTTCCTGTTCCCTCAGTAGTGAAAATGTTCTGTGATGTCAGTCGAGCAGGGAAGCATCAGCAGCTAGTTGAGACATCCGAGTAGCTTCCCCAGTCATTACTTTGGCAGCTGTTTAATCCCCGAGGTTGCCATTTGTAATGAGAAACCCAGCATGATCTCGTATTATCAAGAGATTAGAGGCTGGTAACTGAAGGGGAGGACATTTCCTCAGCTCTGGAATCTTTGCCTGGCTGCAGGGAAGCTGTGCACGAGCTCCTGCCCTTGCATGGCTCTGCTTTAGCCAGGTGTGCTTTCAGATAAAATGAGGCTTTGGAATTGAAATGAGCTTTGATGTAGGTGCATGCTCACTTCAGGTATTTTCTGTGTGTTTTTAATGTTAGAAGTGGGATTGTGTTCCAAAATAGGAAGGAGTTTGAATTCTGGGTCTTTGATGGTTGTTTCTCACGTTTGCCAAAATGACAAGTAGATGTGCAAAAGCTGCTGGCTTGGTCTGTACCAGAACTGGAGCTGCACTGTCTGGTGTGGAATTTGTGCCCTGCTGGACTTGGCATCTTCTTAATGTGTCTGCTTGTCTCTTTTCCTTTGTCCAATATATTCTGGTGGATAAAAGATGTGAATGGAAGAGTGGTGTAGTACAAAGCTAAGTGATTTGTTCAGCCTTCAGAATGGGTGTTTCTCTTGTACCCTTCCAAATTTTATTTGAAAAAGCGATGGTCCTGTCCAAATGACTGCATGCTTGCTGCTTCCAGATGTGCTTGCTGGAAAACAGCATTGGGAGTGGTGTCCTGGTGTGTGAGGCTGTGAAAGGGCCTGGTGTGTTTTTCACTTGACTCACTGAGCTCTCTGTGACCCAGTCACAAAACTCCCATGTCCTCTTGAATGGAAACCGTTTTGAAAAAGGATTTTAAAAACAAGTGTCTGGTCTGGTTGTCCAGAATTGAACTTGGGCAGAAGTGCAAGGCATTCACACTTGTGGATGAGCATTTCCTGCCAGTGTTTTTCAGCTGAGGATGAAGGAAGGTGCTCAGCATTTTTACTGGAAACATGTTACTGTTCTCTTGTCAAAGTTTTGGACGTGGTGTTTTGAAGAAGAGTCTTTCAGCTTTGGCTTTGCAAGGGCTTCTGGCTGCTGCATCCTGGAGCTTTGGAGATGAGATCAGAATGTCTCTGCCCTGCTGCCTTTTGGCTGCCTTTTCCAGTAACCTTTGAGTCTATAGGCATCAATTCAAGAGGGAACAAGGGGACTTGCTTGTGCTGGTGATGTCTGAGAGAATGGCTGGAGCTTGGGTGGAATTTCTTGAAGAGGTTTAATTGTCAGTTCTTACTTTTTAAAGCTGGGGTGAGGAGCACCTGGCTTTATCTTATTAAAAAACCAACCCAAGTATTCTGTTAGCACTAGCACTCCAGTTCAGAGCATATTTTCACACAAGCTTGCTTCTGTCTATAACCAGTCATTCTAAGAAATAAAAGCCACTTTGCTGTTGATTCAAACTTTTCCATGCAGTAATGAAACTTAGCAGTGCAGTGAGGGTGGGTTGGTGTGATGGGAGCTGGGATGTCCATGCTCCAGGAGTGGGGAACATGGCTTGTGCAGCTCTAAGCAGTGCAAGGGTGTCTCCTTTGGACCTCTTCAGAGCAGAGTAGAAACTTCTGAGTGAGGCTGGTGCTGAGCTGTGGTTGTTGGGGCTCCTGGCAGTTGTGGAAGCTCTGCCAGGGTCGTGCTGGAGGCTGGGTGCTCCTGGGTCCTTACAGATACACACCTGAGCTGTTCCTGTTTCTTGAGGGAGGAGACCAAGGCTGGATTGACTGAGCTGCCTTCATGGGCAGCTGGTGTTGCTGTTCCTCAGGTGAGTGAAACATTGAGGCTCAGGGAATGACAGGCTCCAATGGCAGGGGCAGAGCTGCTTCCAAAAGCTGCAGTAGCCAGTCTCCCACAGAACACTGCAGGGAAGGAGTGTGTGGTCCCTGTCAGGTGTTCAGACATCTCCATTGATGGGATGTGAGGGATAGAGAGGTGTGCAGCAGTGAGTGCCTTACTGAACCTTCAGCATGTGCTTTGCACTTTGTGTAAGCTGCCTGCTGATCTCCTTCCTACACACAGTAAGCTGATGGGAACTAGTTGAGAGCATGTTGAGGAATAATGCTCAAAGCCTGTTTTGATACATCTGCACTTTGGCTCTGTACCAAACAATTGCATTTTTAATTTACTGTGCATTTTATTCACGAATTTCAATTTCCTGTTGTCTTGCAGGAATGACACCAAGGAAGATGTTTTTGTCCATCAGGTAAGATTTCCTTGAAACTGAAACATATTCCAAATTGACTATGCCTGACCCATTTAAGTAGAATTAAAGTTGTGGAAGAGCCTTGCATTTTCACTGTTACATGGACACACAACTGATTGTTGGTTGAATTGCAAGTAGAGCCTGCTTGCATTTTTGGGTTTTGCACATTGGCTGAGTGGGCTGATGGTGTACAGTGATGAGAATTGCACTGGCTGCCAGCATGGCTTGGGGATAACTGCTTGGATCCAGTCACCTTGTGGATTCATGCAGTGGTTAAACATCTGGAAATAAAGTTCAATGAAAAGGTTGCAGTAGGGAGAGAAGTTAATTGAACTGAGGGATGAAGTGCCAATGAAGCTCTTTTTTTCCTAGGCAAAATTCTGTATTTTATTGCTCTAGGCTTTCAGTGGAAGTCTACAAACATTTTAGGCTTTTCAATTTACCTCATATATATCCTTAGATGTAATGTGTGACAAACAGACAAGCCTCTGGAAAATAGACCAAGACTGCACATCACACCTGTGTCTTTCTTCATGGAGCAGGTTTGCCTTAGTTTAGTTCCTTGTCTGAATTGCAAGGCTCTCTGTGGTCAGCAATTTGCTTTTTGCCCCTTCTGGCTCAGTATCTCAGTAAGCAACCTCCAAAGAATTCTTAGTTGAGCCTGGTTTACACTTGGTATTTAGGGAGTCCATGGGTCATTCTTTGTCTCAGGTTAGGGATGTGCTGCTGATGTTAACACAAGGGAAAAGCAATGCCTGGAAAGTGTTTTGTGTTTATCATCTCTCAGCTCCTTGCTTGTTCTTTGTCTGAATCACCAGCTTGTAGAGGCACTGCTTTGTGAGAGGTTATACATAGCCTGAGGGGAAGTTTTCACACCCAATTGGCAAGTAGAGTCACCTGTGAGTGACCTTGATTTACTGGATGTGTTACAGGACTTGCCATGGAGCTACTGTCTGTTTCTGAAATAACAGTTTGGTCATGATTTGTTTTAGGGTAATATTTTTTACAATAAAACAGTATAGGGCTCTAATCTGGAAAAAAAAACCAGGTTGCTGGAGAAAATACAGCTGTGTATGCTTTTCTCCATCCCTGTTACATAGCTCAGGTGTCACAAAAAGCTGTTGGACTGGCTGCTATTGTAATGGGGCTTTCCTTAAATTTACTGATATTTGTGGGCATGTTTTTGCAGCGATTTTGTTCAGTTTAGGAGCAAAAGATCTAATAAAATTGTGTGGCAGGTATTTATATTAAAGTTACACTTCTGTTCCCCTTCAGTTAAAATGTTTGATAAGCAGAGCATGGCTGAGCATGGTGTGTATTGAGTATTAACTTGTCTATTGAAGATCTCATCAGTGCTGCAGAGCACTGAAACTGAGTCTGTTCTAGTAATGGTGTTTGACAGGTAGCCACTGATACAGAGGATTGTCTGGTGCTGACACTTGGAAAAGGCCAATCCTTATTGTGCACAGCACAGCTGGAGTAGATTCAGGATTGATTGGTTAATCCTGTGGTAGAAACTATGGTGTTGAAAGCCTTGGAGGAGGAAATCTGTTGATACATGGCCATTTTTATGTTTACAGAATATAGAACACAGAAGCTGCTATGTCCTGTGCTGTGTGGGAATTAATGGCTGGAAATCCAAAAGGATGAATGGAAAGGCTGATACATTGGTGTATAGGCTTCAGAGGAATGCATAACTATCATAGTGATGTTAATCTTAAACTGATTAGGAATCCTTTAGCCAGTGTGTGGTGTGGGAGTGTTTTGCTCTGTGTTTTCAAGCTGCCTTTGTAGCCTGCAGACAGCATGTTGAGAGGTGCTTCCAGTCAATGGTGAAGCTGTTGCACATTTCAGGTAGTGCAGACTGTAATACTGGTACATTTTATGACTTCCTGGATTATCCCAATGATTCACTTGCTTTTTCAGGATCACAGATCTTTCTCCTAAGATAAAGAAACTGAACATTTAGTAATCTTAAAAAAAAAAAATTCAATTCTTCCTTTGTGTTCTTACGCTGTGCCTGCACTGTTGTGTTGTTAGACTGCCATAAAGAAGAATAACCCCAGGAAGTACCTCCGCAGCGTAGGAGATGGAGAGACCGTGGAGTTTGATGTGGTTGAGGGAGAAAAGGTAAACACATCTTTTGGGTGTCAGAGCGCTCATGGAAAACTCAGATTGCAGGCTTTGGTGTGGTGCCTGTGGTTTGAGTTGATGCCTCATGACATCCAAGGAGGTGAATGGTTTTTCATTTCTTCCCAATGTGCATGTGAATGTTGCTCAGTAGGAGAGTGCTGTGCTGTAGCTGCGGGATGGTGACTGTTTCCCTAACGCCGTTTCCACTCCTCAGGGCGCGGAGGCAGCCAATGTCACAGGACCTGGTGGAGTTCCAGTGCAGGGCAGTAAATACGCAGCAGATCGTAACCATTACAGACGATACCCACGTCGTAGGGGTCCTCCACGCAACTACCAGCAAAACTATCAGAACAGTGAGAGTGGGGAGAAGAACGAAGGAGCAGAGAACATCCCAGAAGGCCAAGGGCAGCAGCGCCGTCCCTATCGCAGGCGGCGGTACCCACCTTACTATATGCGTAGGCCCTACGGGCGTCGTCCACAGTATACCAACCCTCCCGTTCAGGGAGAGATAGTGGAGGTAACATTCCTGACGGGTGCTGCTAAACGGGCTTGGTTGCTTTGGAGCAGGGTGATGGGATGCACCTTTTGACGCTTCTTGTAGGTACTCCAGATGATTTTGGTAAGGTTTGGCAGTAGTGTGAAATGAAGTAGCTGAAGGTCTTTGTGTTACAGCTTCTAAAAAGCAGAGTGTTTCAGTTTGTGTGATTAACTGGAGGATTGTCCATCGTGTGCCCGCCTGTTCCCTAGAACTGCTGTCCGCCTTGACTGAACTGACAACCTTCCAGCTCCTCCCTCACAGCGTGACAAGCTGTGGAGTTGGCACATTCCTGCTTGGGGCTGAGGGGGTCTGTGGCCTGATGTCTTGCAGGGTGCTGACAACCAGGGTGCAGGAGACGGCAGACCAGTCAGGCAAAACATGTACCGGGGTTACAGACCAAGGTTCCGCAGGTAGGCTGCAGGCGAGCTGCCGCTCTCGGCCTGGTTGAGCAGCAGAGCCGCGACACGGCCATGCTCAGGTGCTGCATGGTTAAAGCCCAGCTTGACTTTCAGGGGTCCTCCTCGTCAAAGACAGCCCAGAGAGGATGGAAATGAAGAAGATAAAGAGAACCAAGGGGATGAAACCCAAAGTCAGCAGCCACCTCAACGTCGGTACCGCCGTAATTTCAACTACCGACGCAGACGCCCAGAGAACCCTAAACCACAGGATGGCAAAGAGACGAAGACAGCCGAACCAGCAGCTGAGAACACGTCCGCTCCCGAGGCTGAGCAGGGCGGGGCTGAGTAAACACCGGCTTAACATCTCTACCATCATCCGGGTGGGTCAGCAGGGCCAGGGCTGCCTCTGCTTCTGCTCCTTTGTCTTTGGGCTCTTGGGTGCTGTAATTGGTGTGTGAGTGCAGATTAGTTACAAACTTTAATTGTCATTGTTGGAATGCTGTTACACTTTAAATCTTGGCTGTGTGTGATAGTTCAGGTGTACAGCAGTCTCTGCTCACTCAGAAATTGAAGCGGTGCAAGTAAAGGCTTGAGAGTAGTCAGGAGAGGCACGTGCTGGGATTTACCTGGCTCCATCAGTGCTGAGCTGAGTCCCTACAGAGGGAGGGGATGGCACTGAGACCTCAGCATCCATTTCTATAAAGGTGACGTGGAATTAGCAGGAGTGTCTCAGGAGCAGCTTTTTATCTAATCAAAGTGCTGAAAAAGCTGGTAGAGAATGGTACTGAGGTGTGGGCTCAGGAGGGTTGTGTGCAGGGCAGGGGCCAAAGGCTGGGTTAGTTGCAAGGAAGCCTGTCTGCAGTTGGGACTTCTTTGTTGACTTGAGGGACAGTTCTGCTAATTTGGGAATATTTTCATTGCCAGGACTCTACTTGTTCTGTATTGTCACCTGTGTGTGTATCCCATTCCTTTTGTCCCTTGCTCATTACCTGGAGGGCAGGAAAGTGGAGGAGGCATTTAGGCTGTAGTGGGAGCAGGCTGAGTGCTCACACTGCTGGCATGGACAGGGCTGGAGGAGTTGGGCTGGGAGAAGGCTCAGTATTGGCAGCAGCTGCAGCCTCTCCCAACTGTGGAGTTTGGGGACTTGCTCTGCATGGAGTGCTTCATGTTGCAGATGGATCATTCACTCACTGTCCAGGCTGTGCTGCAGTGATCTCTGCACTTTGGGTGAACATTTGTTGCACCCTGGTATTCACCTTTGTGGTCAACACCTCCTGGATGAATTCTTAGAACATGGGTTTCAAAAGGATGCCACAATGGCACCTTGATTCCTCTTGCTGCCTGGTAGCACTGGAGAATAGTGGGTTTGATTTCTGTGCTCTGAGCAGTGGCTGAATGTCAGCAGAGCCTGGTGGCAGCAGCCCTGCCCAGCAGCACAGGGATCCCTTTGGGTTTGAGCTGCTGGCTGCTCTCTTTGGAGTCCTTGGCATTGCTCCTGTGGGAGGGTGGCTGCTGTGGTTGCAGGGGGCTGGGCTGGGGCTGACAAGGAGCAGTGGCTGGTTAGAAGTGGCTTGTGAGCTTAGGACAGGCAGCTTAGGGTGAATTTTTGTGTTGCAGGTGACTCTTGGTAGGCAAAGCACTCCTGTAACCCTGTGGCACCTCTCTGATCAGCCTTTTTTTTTTTTTTCTCCTCTTTTTCAGTTTAGTCATCAAAGAAAAGACTTTAAGAAATGAAGAAGAAAATGAAATTCCAGCAATAAGAAATGAACAAAAGAATTGGAACTGAAGACCTTAAGTGCTTGCTTTTTGCTGTTGACCAGATTACTAGAACTATCTGCATTATCTATGCAGCATGGGGTTTTTATTATTTTTACCTAAAGAATTCTCTTTTTGGAAATGATAAACACGTTTTTTAAAAGTCTGTTTTTTCTCAATATACCTTTAAAAGTTTGTAAATTGTTTCATATCTGGTCACGTTGAGATTTTTAAGAACCTCATTTTTAATTTGTATGAAATATACGCCTGATTTTTTCAAGTCAAACTGCAAGCATCTGTTAATAAAGGTCTTAAAGAGTTACCACGTGTGCTTAAGTGTTTTAAACCTACTTTTGTGTGAAAGGCTTTTTAAGTATTTGTAAAAAGTTTGGGAAGAAAAATGACTGCTTTACTCTTTGGGCATACAGGGTGCTGGGGTAAAACAAAAATTGAAGTAAAAAACCAATGAAGATGCAATTGAGTCCCACTGGAGAAGGAGGGACAGGCACAGGGGGGTGGGAGTGCCTGGTGCCTGCCCAGTGCTCCAGGAGCTCTTGGCTGTGTCCCTGCTGGAATAGAGCACAACAATGGTAGAATCCCACACTGGTTTGGGCTGGAGGGAGGAACTTAAAGCTCCCCTCATCCCATCCCCTGTCTGTGGGGCAGGGACACCTTCCACTGTCCCAGGCTGCTCCAAGGCCTGTCCAGGCTGGCCTGAACACATCCAGGGGCAGCTGCTCTGGGGAACTTGTGCCAGGTTCTAGATTCCAAAAAATCCCAAACTTGTCACTGTGCTATAGCACAATTGCTCATGAGTGCAGTGCAGGGCCAGCTGTGCCCCAGGGGTGCAGCAGCATGGAGCTGTGCTGTGCTCATGCCAAAACTGGCTTGGGCTGCACCCCAGTGCCATGGTAAAAACTGGTGAGTGGGGGCTGCCCCTCCTGGGGCTCAGCTTTGTCTGTGCCCAGCTGTGCCATGCTGACAGCACAACCCCCCTCAGAGCCCCTGCAGGAGAGGGTGGCTGTGCAATGGCAGCTTTTGGGACCTTTGCACATGCTAGTGAGCTCTGTGCTCTTAATGATTTTCCTGTGGCCTCCAGTGTCCCAATCACCCCAGGCCCAGTGCTCCAGGCTTTGCTCTCTCCAAGCACCTTCTAATGCTCCCAGCTGCCCATCCCCTGGCTGTGCCATCTGTGACCATCCTGCCCTCCAGACACTGTCAAAATCTCATCTCTGCTCCATTCTGTCACTCAGTGTTTGGATTTTCTCCTTCCCCAGGTCCCTGGGCTGTTGCTGATGACAGGGACAGATTTGCCCTGGACATGCTGGCTGGCAGAAGTGTGAGAACCTGCAATAAACAGCTCTGCTGCCTTTGGCTT
Organism: Erithacus rubecula; assembly: GCF_903797595.1. Taxonomy (NCBI): domain Eukaryota; kingdom Metazoa; phylum Chordata; class Aves; order Passeriformes; family Muscicapidae; genus Erithacus; species Erithacus rubecula. Next base: position 2,532,894 of record NC_136676.1, on the reverse strand, counting down.
CATGTGAAGGGGCAGATGGCTCAAGAGGACCCTTAGAGCTCCTCCAGGTTCTGCATGCAGGTGCTTGGCAGCCTGGCTGGGCTGCAGGAGGGGGTCTGCAGTCTTCACACCTGTTTTGGGTACTGGCTGTGCCCCTGCAGCACCATCTGCTTGGGCCTTCTGCCTCTCAGGGTGACAGTGTGAGGAGCTTCTGCTGGGTTTCCCTGTGTGAGATGGTGTCTGTGTGCTTAGCTGGGGGTGAGAGGAGGGGGAATGAGCACTCAGTAATTGAGGGTGGTGGGGATTGAGTTGTTGGTGGTTTCAGGTTCTGGTTTGTTTTCATAATAGTTTACCTAAGTGCTGAAACATAATTCAGTTGGAAAACAGAATTTACATTTTATGTGAATTTAAAAATCCCACTCTGCTGGTAGAGCATCTCCATTGGGCTTCAGACTGACTCACCTCCTTGTGTTTCTGTGTATGGCTTTGGTGTTCCTTCATGACCCTCATGAAAACATTGGTAACTAAGTGTTCCAGACTCCTGGTTTTACCCAGTTTTTGAGCACAAACCTTGTACCACCCTTTGTTTCCAGTGGGGTTGGTGTGGGAGGAACCAAGGAACCAGCCACATGGAGTCAGTGCTGCTCCGTGCAGAAAAGGCTTCCCACTGAATTCCCCAGAGCATGGGCTGAGCAATGGCAGAGGAGCACCTGCCCTCAGTGCCCTGACAGCTTTCCCAAGGAGCAGGAACTTTTCTTAAAAGCAACACTTTCTGGAATTTATTTTCATGAAACATGGCTGGAAGTGAGGAAAATCCCTTCCCTGTCTGGCTGCTGCAGTACCCTGGCTTTTAGCAGCCAGCTGGCTGTGTCAGAGCCTGGAAGCAGAAATGCCTCAGTACAGGTGCTGGTGCTTCAATGGGGTCAGACTGGCAGGGAGATGTCCCCTCTCAGCTGCAGGAGGTGCTGCTGCCCATCACACACGGGAGTCCATGGCATACATCTTGCTGGTGCCTGTTTGGGGCTGGGGGTGCCTCTGGGGCTGACAGTGGCTGCTGGGGGCTGGCAGGAAACAGGTGGGGCTGTGTCAGGGCTGGCAGTTACAGGGTCACTTGGGACTGCCACAGCCTGGGGACACAGCAGGAGAAATGGACAGCCAGCAGGGTTAACTTCCCTCCCACGGGACCAGGCACAAGGATGGAAGTGACATCTGGGGAGGCATCACCTGCCCAGTGTCCCTGGTGCTGGGGATGTTTCTCAACCAGCACATCCCTGCAGCCACTGGCTCAGGCTTGGGCTGACAGGGATTCAGCTCCAGCACAGCTCTGCTTTGAGGGAACATCAGCACACCTTCACCAGGTCCTAGAGGCCCACAGATGTGATGGACCCCTGCACCCTCTTCTTGCCCTTACAGGGTTTATGGGGCCCCTGACTCAGCCCTTTCTGCCTTGTGTAGCCTCCTCACCCAAGGGACACAGGCTGGGCACAGAGGGGTCCCCCTTGGTTAGACTGGACCCTGCAAGAAGCCCCTGTGCCCCCTGAGCTGGTCCTTCACCCCTTACACCTGCAGGGCAAAAAGCTGCTTGAGATAGGATGGGGTGGGATGAGACAGACTGACCTGTGCAGGCATAGAGGCAGCAGGTCAGCAGGACAGATGCCACAAAGCAGCCAGTGGAGCCAGCCATTCCCAGCCAGCAGGACCACCCAAAGTCATAGTGGACTCCCAGGAATATATTGTGTGACACCAGCATGGCCCTCTCCACGTAGACATCCACTGCATACCACACAGAGCCTGTGAGCCCCAGCATGCCTAGGAGGAATGGGGCTTGTTAAAAAGAACCACAGAACCCCCACACTCCCCAGGCCCCTGTGAGAGCTCCTGGCTCCCCATTCTCCCACACTCCCCAAACCCCTGTGAGAGCTCCTGGCTCCCCATGCTCTCACACTCCCCAGGCCCCTGTGAGGGCTCCTGGCTCCCCATTCTCTCACACTCCCCAAACCCCTGTGAGGGCTCCTGGCTCCCCATGCTCTCACACTCCCCAAACCCCTGTGAGGGCTCCTGGCTCCCCATGCTCTCACACTCCCCAAACCCCTGTGAGGGCTCCTGGCTCCCCATGCTCTCACACTCCCCCAAACCCCTGTGAGGGCTCCTGGCTCCCCATGCTCTCACACTCCCCAAACCCCTGTGAGGGCTCCTGGCTCCCCATTCTCTCACACTCCCCAAACCCCTGTGAGGGCTCCTGGCTCCCCATGCTCTCACACTCCCCAAACCCCTGTGAGGGCTCCTGGCTCCCCATTCTCTCACACTCCCCAAACCCCTGTGAGGGCTCCTGGCTCCCCATGCTCTCACACTCCCCAAACCCCTGTGAGGGCTCCTGGCTCCCCATGCTCTCACACTCCCCAAACCCCTGTGAGGGCTCCTGGCTCCCCATTCTCCCCAGCTCCCTGTGGGACACAAGGTGTCTGTTCCCAGCCACGCACTGCCAGCGCCCAGTATGGCCCCAGCTCCATAGCACATCTTCAGTTTGACACCAGGATCTTCCTTGAAGAAGGTGATGCAGTCGAGCCCAAGGACCAGTGTAGCCAAAGCCAGGCCAGCCAGGAGATCTGCTGTGATCATCAGGGTCCGTGTCACCACGATCTTCACTGGGCAGGGAAGGTAAAAACAACCAGAAATGGGAATGAGGAACAAACAGGTCTCTCCACTCCAGATTTCTGCCCGTGTCCTTTTCAGTCACTCAGCTCACCAGTGGCCATCTCACTGGAGCCCACCTATTCCATCCCTGCCATGGGCCAAGGGAAGGTGCTCAACATGCTCATCAGAAATTTAATAAGGACTTAAATCCATGATTAGACCAGCTCAGGAAACCAAACAGCTCAAGGTATACCCATCAGCACCTGGTATGTGGTCACCTGCTCAAGCCATTCTGGAGCAGAAGACATTGCTGTCCACACTAGTTTTTTCCTCCAAGTTTCCTCCAACAGCAAATGTCAATATAGCAATGAAAAACAAGAGCTGGCATGGATCACATCACCAGCTGTGATGGGACTGTGCCCTGCAAAGCTCCATTCTCCCCAGAGCAAGCTGGCAGCCCCCCTTAGTCCATACCAAATATTTTCCTTCTCCACTGCCTGAATCTGTGCTGTTCCATGTCATGACCCAACACAAGGGTTCCCTCTGCAGGGCTTGATGTGCCCTGTGCAGGTCAGAACTGTCCCTACCCTGATGTGACTGTCCCTTAGCTGTGGGCATGGGTCCTTGGCCAGTGGGAATGGTCCTTGCTCTGCCTGAAGCACAGTGGGCTGCCAATCCTTGGCTCTGAGTGCTGGAACATGTTTGTCATGAGGTGGCACAGCTGCACAGCCTCTTTCCTGCCTGATGACCCCATGGCAGGTCTGACTGAGCCCTGAGCTGCTGCCAAGGCTGCTGGGGCAAGAGACCAAGAGCAGCCCTAGGCTGGTGTGGCTACTGACAAAGGGCAGCTTGGTGCAATGAAAATCACTGTCCCACTTCCCTTTCCAGAAGACTCTGAGCTGTGAACTTAAGAAATGCCTGCAGGCCAGGTGATCTCACCTGGATGGTCAGCCAGAATGGAGTCATACTGGTCACAGGTCCTGACCCCATCCTGCATGTTGGTGACACACTCTCTCCAAAGGCCCCGGCACTTGTGACTCACCTGCAAGCAGGAGAAAGGCAAAAAGCACCAGAGTCTCCCCAGCTTCCCATGGATCTCCCAGCACAGCAGAGCAGGTTTCAGGCTCCCTGCCCAGACCTGCTCTCTGTTTTCTCCTGCTCCATCCCTCTATCTCTGTAACTGTCTAATGCTTCAACTCAAAAAGCAGTGGGTTTGTCCCACTGTGTCCCTTTTCCAAGCCTGTGGAAACATGGTGCAACCTCATGGATGGCAAGGCACCCACCTTGCTCTCACCTTGAGGATGATGCTCATCTTAAAGGTGGCTAGCCTGCTCACCTTCCAGGTGATTTCTGTGCTCACCTCCAAGCTGTCATCAGCATTGACCATCCAGCAGTCCGTGCACGTGGCCAGGAGCAGGAAGAGTGTTGAGAGAAGAGCGAGCCCAAATGCTGTCACCTGCAGGGCTGCACTCATGGGGTGACCTGCAAGGGCACACACATGTTCACCAACTCTGCTCTGCCTACTTCCAGACCAAATCTTCCAAGGACAAAGTGCCACCAAGGCCAGGCATCCTCTGGATCCCTAGGAGTCATCTGGGTCCTGTCTCACTGTGCCCACTTGCTGTCAAAATGCTCAGCCAAGGTTGGGCCACCAGGTTTACAGGTAGAGAGAGCTTTTAGACCCAGTAATTTTGCGGTGGAGACATTCCCACACTGGTTCCCTCTATTCCAAATAGAAGCTGCCAACCATCAGTACTTGCCCTTTGGGAATCCAGAGCTGCTGGAAACCACTGTCAAATAACTGCTGCTATAAAAACCTGTGACCTAAGCACACCCCCAGAGAACCTCTAGAGACTCCATCCCTGCCATATCACTTGGTGGGTACATCCCCTGCCTTTTCTTGCTTTTATTTTTGACAAGGAAAGCTCTGAGGTGTTGAATGTCCAGGCTGGAGCACAAGAAGTGTCCCAGGGAGGTGTCCTAATCTTTAGCACAAGGCCACAGACATATCTCCCATTCCAAGGGGAAAAAGGCTGGGGCATGGTGTGGGTGCCCTGAGGAGCTGCCAAGGCTTTCCACAGAGCAGAAGGGATGGCACCATTTGTTTTCCATCCTAGATGGATGTTTTCCATTCCTTGATGAAGGGACTCTGCAGACAGGGGAGCTGTGCTCAAGGTATGAGAAGGGGACATTGTGTCTCCAAACCTTGGGCAGGAATCCCACTTTGTCATGTTTTGCAGCCCAAAATGCCAAACACTTTCCTGCCTGAAGTTGCAACCACTGCAACAGCCCTTTGGACAGGGGTTCATAGAAATGTGTCCAGATGAGTTTGAGCTACATGGGTTAATTACCATGATATGATAGCTCATTATCACCAGGTTTAGCACCTCCAGCCAGAAGCTGCCCACCCTGGCATGGCACAGGTTCCCTGTGGGCAGAGCTGGGAAAGAGGGTCGTGGTCCCCACACCCAGTGTGCCCCATCTCTCCCCATATCCCCTCTTGGTATCTCACTGGGAGTTAGAGGCATCACTCTCCCATCATCTCTGGGCATTTCCATCAGCTTCACTCCAAGTGGGCAGTCTCTCATACCCCAATTTACAGTAATTTCTAAAAATTCCCCAGGCTCCCTTCTGAGCTAACTCCCCAGCACCTTATTTGTTTCCTCTAGACCCCAGCTTTTTTGAAGTCTTTGAAAAAAATCTGTCCAGCCATTTCAGTTATATAAGCAAGAAAAGAAAGGAAGAGAAAAAAAATTCTTAAGCTGGGAAAGATCAGTTTAAAACCCTGTTGATAACAAAAGGGGCTCATGGGAGCATTACCTTCACTGCAGGCTCATCCTTGTTGCAGTGGGATGATGACAGAATCTCTTTGCTGCTGCTGATTTGGGATAGGGATGTAGATCTGGAAGTGCTGATGGGGCTGGATCCTGATTCATGTGATGGAGTCAGGGGTGCTCAGCACCAGCTGGAGCTTGCACTGAGCTATTTAAGGTTTGTCAGCTGGGTTTTGTGCTCTGAGATGTGATGGGCATCCCTGCAGTTAGAGCAGTCATAGGCTGCCAATGGAGCCTCCCCAAAAATGTCACATGGGGAAATCGGTGGAAACCTGCTGGGAACTCTCCCCAGGTGGGGGACTGTGTGTCCTCGATAAATAATCCCTGTTTTTTAATTAGACCTTTCAATTACTGCCTAAGAATGAGTGGCCTAAGACACTGAAGTGGCCTAAGGTTCAGGAGTGGTACCAGAGTTCAGAGGGCTGGAAGGAGCTAAAGAAAGGAGCTGGAGTGCCAGGGTGATGATGAACCTCTTTGGCTGCTAATTAAGACCTTTCTTTTTCCCCCATTAAGCAGAAAACAAGTGCAAACCACCGCAGTGGTAATGGCTCAGGTAGCCTGGTCAGCCCCAGGGAGGTGCCTGTGACTCTGGGCAGCAGCACTCAGCTGTCTGGCACTTGCAGCTGCCCTAAAAACTTTGGGGTTTGTTCTCTAATCCCCTCCTCTGTGGGCATTTCACAGGATCTGTGTCACAGCATCCTCTGAGCATCCCTGGGCTCAGCTGTGCCTCATGGCTCAGCCTCATCTCTCAGACCCACAGAAAACACATTTCCATTCTGTGGGTCATAGAGGTGCTCTTGGGTTTTTAGGTGGCTTTGGTTTTTGTTGTGGTTTTGGATTTTTTTCCCCTCTAGGTAATCCTCTGCAGCATTTTGCTGTGGGCATTTTGGCAAAACACCAATCTTGGCAAATCCTTCAGCCCTGCAGGGACGCCCAGGTGCCTGATGTGTGAGATTCCTGGGACTCTGAGTTATCCTATTTTCCCAGAATTCTGGCACATGGCAGGTCTAATGCTTTGGAATGTAGCAGTGCATTAGGGCCAAAAATGTTCAGAAGGGTTCATGAACCTTCATTACAGCTCAGGAATTTATGGTTCTTGGACACATGTGACACATGAAATGCATGTGTGACTCCAAGTGACATAAAACTGTACCTCCATGATCGTTGCAACATCTATAAAATAGGTGTATTTATATTTTCTGCCCATCTAAACACTCAGTTTATGATATATCAAACTCAGCTGCCTTGCCAACCCCCAAATGAAACCTTTTTGGGGGTGAAAAGAGGCAGGAAAAGAAGAACTAGCAGTAGTCAAATGACTAAGCTCCTTTCCTGGGTTAATGACAGTGAGAATCAGATCTTGGCTACCATAAGGTTTGTCAAAACCATGTGTTAAAAAAGTGCTGACAAGACCCAAACCTTGAACTTCAGCAAATATTGTACTAAAAAACCAGCTGGGACTGGAAGGGGAAAAAAAAGAAAGATGTTTTCTTAGATGGGATCATCTCAGAGAACTTGAGAGGACTTGGTAAATGCTGTAGGGGCAGGACAGTAAATAAGAATTATTAAAAACAACACCAAATTCAAACAGCCATATCTCAGAGGGGTGAGCAATGCCCTTTTGAATGCCTTTGTGTGGGGATCATTTTCCCTTTTCCCTCATTTTTGCCTGTTTAAAATTCTGTTATTTCCCAGGGATTTGGCTGAAATCAGAGATATGACCCAAAAGCTCAATACTGCTCATTAAACTGGTTTAATGACCAAAAGATGTGTGTTGGAGGGAGGAAACTCTGCTTTAGCCTGCCTGTGCTGTGAACAAAGGCAGATCCCCTCTTTGATGTGCTCCTAGTCTGGGTGTCCATCCCCAGGTGACTCCTGGAGATGTCACAGCAACCACCAAGGACAGCAGATCCCTGGGTTTGGGGTGGGATGGGATGTACAGGTGCAGGATGAGGGTGCTGAGACAACACAGCAGCCATGCAAATACCTGGCTGGGAAACATGATCTCTGAAGAAGTAAAAATCAGTTTAAATTAGCAAATACCCAATTAGGCACAAGTCAGCTCTGCATTCATGGGAAATGGGAGAAAAATGGGAGACTTTAGCTATGAGGGCTCATAAGAGGGTCCAGAAGTGGAAGATGCTGGTGGCACTTGAACCTTGGCAAGAGACTTGTGGAGGGCCAAGCTGGATTCCCAGGGGTTTAACTTTAATTTAAGAGATTTTGTGAGGTCACATCACCACCTTGGAGAGCAACATGTGGCAGAAAACACAATATATTCAGGAGGGGAAGAACTGCTGAGGATGGGGGAGAGGCTCCTGCCACACTGCAGAAGGGGAGGGGACTGCTCCAGATGGGGAGTGAGGGGAGATCAAAGAGACAGTTCCAGAAAGATGCCCATGATTGACAATATTTTAATACCACAGAGTCACAATTTTTAGTAAAAAAAAAAAAAAAAAAAAAAAGCATTTAAAAATCCCCCTGTCCCATTTCCAAGGCCATGCATCCCATAGAAAAGTTAATGGATTTTATATTAATAAAATAAAAACATTTTTTACACTGAAATATAAAAAAGCCCTTATAGTTGGTTTTGATTTGTTGTTGTTGGGTTTGATTGTTTTAAAGCACAAGGTTCCTTTTCAATCCTCACTGCAGTGGCTTTGGCTGGTGTTTTTTGAGGGGAACCCCAAAATCTGGGTTCAGCCCCTGATGGGTGATGCCAGCCTACAAGCACTGCTGTCCCCTGAGGGGTGCAGGACACAGTTTTACAGGGGGGGCTGCAATTTAAAAGAGAAAAAGGCAGTTTAATGCCAGGGAGAGAGATTTTTTCCCCTGGGGAAAAAAATAGCATTGCTTCTCTTCCAGCACAGGCAGGGACCCAGAACTGGGCATGGGCATAACATCAAATAGAGGGAAAGGAAATAAAATTGAGAAAAATAGAGTAAAATAAAATAGAACCAAATAAAGCAGACTAAAATAAAATAAAATAAAATAAAGCAAAAACAGTTCTCTCTTCGCATTTGGGTTTAAAAATAAAATAGTAAAAAAATAGATAGTGAAGCTGTTTGTATAATTTCCAGTGTCCTTCCCTGTGGGTTGGTTGGCACAACACCTGCAGCAGGGATGGAGTACAGGGAGTTTGGAGGATTTACAGATGAAATTGGAGCTTTGGCAGTTGCAAAACAATTAGTAGCAGTAGAATAGAGGTACAAAGTGGTGGAGGCAATTAGCAGGTTGTGTTTGCAACCTTCACTGCCACCTCTGGGGGATCCTGGTGGGGAAGAGGGATTTGGACCCAGCAGGGAGGCACCAAAATTCAGGGCTCTGTCCACCTGCCACTCAAAATAGTTGTGTTGGGCACCAAAACTAAAAACAAATCCTTTGTGTTCACAGCCCCTTTTAGCTGCTTTAATTTGCCTAAACCCATTTATTCTTGTTTAACAAGGCACAGCCTGGTCCTGGACAGGAACAAGCCCAAGGCAGGTTTGGGCTGGCAGAGCTCAGCTGAAGCAGCTGGCCTTCAGGCAGGAATCAATAATAATCAATAATCATTTTAAAAGTGCTGCTTTTCAGTAGCAATGAGGCAGGGGAGTGCTGCACCCTGAAAACATCCCTCTGCCAAGGGTATGCTTGAACCCTGAGCTGGGCTGGTGCTGTTAGAAGTGAAAACCTCATCCCAGGAAAACCAAGCACTGGCTTTCCTCCCTGCCTGCCCCTGAGAACAGGGTGTGGGAGAGGGGTGGCCATGGTACAAAGCACTTCTGTGCAGCACACCCCCGTGGGCTTGGCCCTGTGCCCCTGTGGCACAGGCATCAGCCTCCCTGCTCACCCCCACAGCACCCCTGGGACAGACAGACAGACAGACAGACACAGCCTGACCACAATGCCAGGCTGGGGGTGCCACCCTGCCCAGCTGAGGAGAACACTGAGGTGCGACACTCAAAGCCTCTATTTCAGAGGCTGGCACTGAAAACTCTGCTGAAACCTGGAAGATCAGGAGGAGAAAGGTGTCACGGGGCATTCAGGGTGGGAGCAGCAGGGTCTGTTTTTGGGGGGAAGGGAGGCACTGTGCAGCAGGAGGGCAGGGCTGGGCTCACACATACTCCCGGGCCGTGGAGGGCTGTGGCTGCCGGTGGTACTGCTGTCCTCGGCGCTCCTTGGCAGGGCAGGAGCAGCACAGGAGGGACCCCCCCAGCAGGGAGAGGCTGGCGGCCCCCCAGCCCACGAAGAGAGCAGAGCCGAATTCGTACCTGCGGTGAGAGGGGCGAGGGAGCATCAGGGAGGGGCAGAGAGGCAGAGGTGCAAACTGAGCTGGGCAATAGGGTGCTCGAAGCCCTGATGAGGTGATAATGATGCCTAAGCAGATTTTGGTTTTTCCTCTCCATCCTCATCTTTCCTGTTGGCTGTATCCAGCCCCCGTGCGTCCCCATCTTTTAATCCTCCCCTGGGCTGAAATTCCACATGTGCACCACTACCCTGTCCCAGCTGCTAACAACTAAAGCTTTTTCACCTACTGCAAGGTGGCAGCAAGGGCTGGCAGAGGTCCCACCTGTGGGGCACACTGGCCCAGAACCAGCAAGGGAAGGTCCAGTGGGAAATGCAAGGACAAGACAGGATTCAGAGCCAGACTCTTACCTAGCATTGATGGGGATGGTGCTCTCTCTGAAGAACTCATAGGTCACCTGTGTTGCATACAAGGACACAGCAGCCAATGTGCACAGACCTGGGCACAGAATCATGGAGTCACAGAATGTGTTGGGTTGGAAGGCACCTTTACAGTTCACCTATTCCAAAGCCCCTGCAGTGAGAGGGTTGTCTAGCAGTTCCATTAGACATCAAACATTGACTGTCAGTGACATCCAGCCCTCACCAAACTGCTCCCCTCCCTCTGTCAGTGTCAAAAGGTTTTGGAGGATTCCTGCAGCAGGGATGGACAAAGGCTCGAGCTGCCTTACCAGAGAGAATGAAGAGGACACCTCCAGCAACAGCTATGCGGCCCTTGGTGACAGGATCCTCCTCCCCAACTTTAGTGCACTTCATGCCCACCACACTCACGATGATGCCAAAGAAACCCAGGAGGAGAGAAATGACCATGAGAGCCCGGCATGTCTGGATGTGAACTGCAAGGGGGGAAGAAAAACTGCTCCCAGCAGGTGCCTTTGGCCACAGCTGGGCACTGGAAACAAGGTCACTGTGTTCCATGCTGGTGATGGACCTGTCCTTAACCCTGTCCTTGCTGTGTAGCTCCTGTGTCATATCCTCCCCACCTGGGTATATACAGAGACCTCAGCTCAGCTCATCCCTTCCCTGACCTTCCTCCCTGCCCACCTCATCTTGGTCATGACTGGGCTGGGCTGGGAAACACCTTGCCTGGAGCAGCACCACAGTCACCAAATGCCAAAAGGGTGACGCACAGGGAATGGGGGGTTTGGATGTCCCCATGGGGCACTGCTGGTATCTAGATGTGATGCCCACATTGGAGCTGAAACCTGCTGGGGCCAGGAGTGTCCCCAGCCACACAGAGGGGTCAAACCCACAGGACAAGAGAGGCTCAGTCCTGGGATGGGGAGGTTGGGAAGCAAGACTCACAGGTGGAGAGGGAAACTGGGACACACGTCGAGGATCAGCTCAGTGGATAAGTGGACTCAGACCCTTCTGAGGGGTTCAGACCTACAGTAGGGTGGGGGCAAGAAGGACTTGGACCTGAAGGTGACTCAGGCTCCAGGAAGGGCCAGGGGAGCTCAGATCCACAGGGGAAGGGAGCATCCAGACCTGTTGGGGATGTGTGCTCAAACCCATACAGGTGGGTTCAAACACAGAGGGGGCTCAGAGCTATAAAATATAGGGGAGGGTCAAACCCACAGCGGGGCTCAGACTCACAGGGGGGCAAAGCAGCTCCGGATCCCGGGGGAGCTCAGACCCAAGGCGGGGAGGGGGCACTAGAGCCAGGCAAGGAAGCGGGATCACCCCGTACCCACCTTCGAGCGAGAGCAGCGAGTCGTGCAGGCGGCACTGGACCTGCCCGGTGCTCTGGGCAGCGCAGCTCATCCACAGCCCCTCATGGAGCCCCACGGCCGTGATGATGGCGTCCCCGGCGTACGAGCTCTGCCTCCACTGCGGCAGCACGGCGGCCGCCAGCGCTGCCACCCAGCCGGCCAGAGCCGCCAGGTACCCGGCCAGCTCCCGAGCCCCGCCGCCCATCGCCGCCGCCGCCCGGCCCGCCTGAGGGGAGGGAAAGGCCGCCTGAGGGGGGCTCTGAGGGGAAAGGCAGGGCGGGAGCAGCGCCGGGGGAGGAGCTGAGGGGAAGGCAGAGGTTTAGGTCTGTGGAGGGGGGAATTTGTGTCTCGAGTGGGAGGGTTGTGGATAACGGGGAATTGGGTGCCGGGAGGCGGGAATTAGGAGCGGGGGCGCTGGGAAGCGCATGGGGTCTGAGGGGGAGAGGTGTGAGTATGAGGAGAGTGAGGTGGGGTTGGAGGTAATTCCTAGAGGGAAGAATATGGTCTTAGTGGAAAGACTTGGGGCATGGAGGGTATTTAGGTCCTACAGGAGAGATATAGGTGTTGAGGGAGACGAGAACCCCTCAGACAACGGTGGAGGGATAATGGGAAAACGGGGCTCCCCAACAGCCGGCGGTGTGTGGGAAGTTGCCATCCCGGACCCCTGCCCTGGGCTGGGAGCCCCAGGGTCACTCCAGGAATCCAACAGGGAGCAAGGAAGCCGTTCATTCCGTGAGCGAATTCAGGCACCTCATGCCACCATGGCAGCAACAAGAGAAGCCATTGTCAGTGCAGCACGCCCGCAGGAGAGGGACAGGGGGTGTGGGGAACACGTGTCACCACCCCGGTGACACCAGGCCCATTGCAGCCCCAGGACCTGGCAATGGTTAACAGCCAGGCCTCATCAGCAGTCCGCTCACGCGCTCGGGCAGCCGCGGGTGGATGCTCGGGTGGTGGGCAGCCTCCACTGCGACCGTGTGTTCATCCTGGAGAAATCATCCTCCACACCCCCCTCGCCCACCCCGATGCTGAATGGCCCTCCAAGTGGGATGGGGGTGCTGGGTGGCTGCACACGGGGCAGGAGTTATTTGCCCACATTCCCGGGATGGTTATGGTAATGGCCAGACATCTTCGGGAACAATTCAATGCCCTGTCTGGGGCTGCCAGGGTGCTCAATGTCCTTCTTGTTCAAGGACGGTTCCCTCCTCCCTGGAATGGTGGGTTCCTTCCCACGCTATGGCAGCAGGGTCCAGGGGATGCTCAGCTGGAGATTGCATTGTCCCTACTGCCCCTGGGGCACCTTGTCCCCCCAAACACCTTTGTGAGGCTACAGTACTCTTGGGTAGGTATTTGCCAGGAGGGGAGGTTGCACCCCAACACTTAAAACAGCCAAAGGCACCAGCCTTCAGTCCCCACTTAGAAAGCAACAGCTTAGGAAAAAATTACCTTTATTCACCCATTTTCTGTAGAAGGCACTTAAATAGCTGCAAGTTCAGGAAAGGCACACATCTGCACCCATTGGCACCAGGGCTCTACCCCTAACACAGCATCCCTCCTTTGTCCTCATGTTACCCACCCCAGGTCAGCTCTGCAGAGGGATGCTGGATGCTTCAGGGGTAGTACAAGGCATTCCCCAAAGCCCCATTCCAACTGGGTTGGGAGCAGAGGAGTCCCACATGTCACCCTTGTGACTCTGCAGCCAGAAGCCACAATGCTGACACGACTAGTCCCAGCAGAGACATCCTGGTTGCCATGGGATGTCACAGCTCGTCCTTCCCCACTACAACAGCAGCGGGTAATTCCTTCTCCATCTCTGGCTCCAAATCTCCCTCCTCCATGCTGAAAAGCATCTTCACCAGGTCATCTGCCTGCACACGCTCCTGTGGGCAGAGCCATGGTGGTGAGCACAGTCCCACCAAAACCCCTCGGTGCTGCTGGGAGGGAGCTTACCCGCTCGCTGTGCCGAGGGTCCAGGGTGAACCAGAGGGCAATGGCACAGCGCTGGCCCTTGGTCACAGCCTTCACCCCATGGGGGTTCTCTGAGCCAGAGGAGAAGCCCACGGCACGGCCACACTGCGGCTGCACCTCCGCCTGTCAAGGGTGGGAGCCCAGTCAGGGGTGAGTTGGTTCCCCTCAACCCAGATTCACCTTTTGCAGTGGCTCAGGGGATGCTCCCAGGGGACAGGGGCAGCAGGCAGGAGCTGGATTTGGTGCTGTACATGGACCCTCAGAGCTGAGCTACTCACAGTCTCAGTTTTGGCATCCAGCTCGGTGAAGTAGAAAGCTCCTCCTTCAAAGTCCCCATTGAGGTAGAGAATTGCACTAAAGGAAGCAGGGGACAAGTGGAGGTGACAAGCAACCATCACCAGAGCTCCCCAACACCATAGCAGGAGCCAGAGGCAGGAAAGCCCAGGTTTGATGTCCTACCTTGCTCCTCCCAACCCAGGTGCCAAATCATGGTACTCTTAGGTGGGGAGCTGCAGCTACCAGCCACCAGCAGTACCTGTAATCCCGGAAAGTGTAGGCTGGGGGCTCCTTCACGCACACCCGTGCCTCTGCATTGAGAATGCAGTTGTCCACATGCACCTCGTGGCTGTTGTCACTCCGACCTTCTTGCTTCTCTAGGGTAGAACAGGGCATGTCAGGACTCCTCTGTGCAAGAACAGGGTCCATCCCCAATTATCCTGTGCTTGGAGATGACAAGAAAGTCATGTGTAGCCTAAAGCACTTCCACTTGCTGGAGTGTGAATCGAGCAAGGCCATTTAGGTGGCATAAAACACTGTTGACTTGTCCCACAGCATTTCCATGGCTTCCAGGCACAGCCTCTCTCAGCACCCATCCCAAAATGCCTCAGAGTGACGAAATCCTGTATGGCATGAAGCCATCTACCCCATTAGAGGCAACCAGCAGAGCTGCTGCTCATCTTCCCAAACTGGGCTTGCTACAAACTTGCTACACCCTCTGGGAAGAGTGGGTGAGGGAGTAGCAAGGAGGTCTCCAAAGAAAAGCCCAAGACCACTCCAGCTGTTAGAGGAGATGCAGGCAGGACAAGAGCTGCCTCTGTGGCACACTCACCGTCGATGGCCGTGCGGCACACCAGGTGTGAGTAGGAGAAGTGCAGCGGCACCTCCAGGCGGAAGTAGGACTCCATCATGTGCCGCACCTTCTCTGTCACATTGTAGTACAAGTAGGCACTGTGCAGGGGCACCTTGCCCTCCTGGCCCAGCTGTGGGGGACAGACAGCACAGGGGCTCAGCCCAGCCCAGCAACCACCTGCCCCAAAACTACCCTCCCTTGTCCCCACAGCCTGTTTCTCCGCACAGCCACCCCGACCTTGAGGGCCTTGAGGACAGTCACGCCATAGAAGGTCTCACTGGGAGTGTGAGGAGAGGTCTTCCCCCGATAGCCATCTCCAGCCGAGGCAGCTGCCTGCAAAACCCCATCAGTGTTACTGGTCTGAAGTCTGAGCTGAAGGATGGGACCCCCCCAGCATCCTCTACCCATCCCTGCCTGCTCCACCTGTCCTTGCACTCACATTAGTGAGTCTCTGCAGTTCTTGGCACTCCTCAGCAGAAAGGACTCCATCCACCACAACACGCTGGGAGCCATTCAGGGCCTTGGAGTTCATGGTGACACTGGCTCCTTCATACATCAGAGAGCCACCTGTGGCACAAAGGGACATGGGGATAGATGCCACCAACTCTGGGGTGGCTGGGGGAAGTTGTGGTTTTGCTCCTGCTGCCACCTATGTGTGGAGGGACCGTGAGCTGGCAGCAGTGGGTCCCCATCCCACCTCCCCTCCTGGCCTGCTCCACCTTCTCGGATGAACTTGCTCATGTCAGCAGACTCCTTGGCCTTCTCCTCCACCAGGGTCTCGATCTCCTTCATGAGGTTGCCGATTTCCTCCGAGATGCGTGCTGCTGTCTCCCGCTCCACCCTGGGCATGCAGCAGCCATCAGCACCACCACCCACTAGCCCCACATCAGAAAGGAGGGACACTATGACAAGGGACAAGTTGTCTCAGGTGCCAATAACAGAGCTGGCACCTAGACTGGAGAGAGTCACCTCAATGCATCCCTCACTTGGGGGTGCTTGGGGTGACCCACATGTGCCCATCATCCCATGGACTGATGTGAAGTAAAGTTCTGCCCTCCAGCAGCCTCTTCCAGTTCCAAAATCAAAAGTTCCCCTGGCAGAAGCTCTATGCCATGGCCTTTGGCCCAAAGCCCACAGAGCAAGAAGGGTTTGTCCTGTTAGACCCCCAGCTCAGCTGGGGACAGCACTCACTTCTGTTTCTCTCGTAGTCTTTTTGGTATCACCTCTTCAGGTGTCCACGTGTCCTGCAGCCAGAAGAGTAACATCAGGAGCTGGACAAGGATCTGGCCGGGTCACAGACCCCTCATCTGCAATCCATCTGGCCATCCCATCCCCCTGGTCTCACACCACCCACCGGGTCCACAAAAGGGATGCCAAAGACGTCGTAGCTGAAGAAGAGCAGCTCCTTCTCCATCAGGCTCCGCTGGTGATACACCTGGATCTCCTGTGGCAAGGGGCAGAGGGACAGGGTCAGGTACAGCAAAGAAAGACCCCAAATGTGGGCAGGAAGGTGCAGGTTTACACCATTCCTGTGGTCCTTGCTCCAGACTTGCAGCCTGATTTCCTGCTTCATCTGGCAGCTGGGAAGGAAGTGGCTTTTCCCATCCTATCTGAACTTCTCTGTGGACAAGCCTTGGCAAGGTGACAGTTGAGCAGAGGTACATGTGTGCCCCTTCTGCAGGAGGCTCTTTAGGAGCAGCTTCCCTTCCCCTACTCCAACTGATGTGGGGAAGACTCCTGTCCATGCCTATCACATCCCAGGCAGGATCTGGCCATCCAGATCTGGCTATTTTGAAGCCAAATCCTCTCTTTTTTAAGCAATTTCACTTCAGTTGTGGAAAATGCAACAGAGGTAGGCTCAGATCCTCCTAAAAGATTGTCCACCTGCCTCTCACAGCCCTCCCTCTCAGGAGTCCTTGTGTGCCAGTCATTCAGCTTCACTTGGCCTAAGACATTTTGCCAGTGATGTTTTTCAGCTATTTTCCAGCTTGTCCAGTCTTAAATCCACCCATTTCTGTCCACCTTCAGTAGCTGGCACGAAGGAGACTCTACAACTTCTGCAAAGGTCTCCACTGAGGAGAGATGTCCCTGCAGCTGTTCATCCCACTGATTGCTCACCTCTCGTGGTTGGATGGGTCTAGCCAGGTTTTCTCCCAGCACAGCAGTGTAATAGGCCAAATTTTGGTTCATCACCTCATCATGTGGGAAGAAGAGCAAATAGGTTTTGGCACATTCAATGGCTTTTTCATAATTCCCATCTGCAATGAGAAATGGGGCTGTTAATGGCATGTCCAGGGTCACTGGAGGCACAACAAACACAGGTGTGGAGGAGAGATGAGAGACATAGTCCTTGTGTTCCAAACAGTGCCATGAGTAGGGCAGATCCCCTGGAGCAAGGATAACTGCAGCCACAAAGGCAAAGTTCAGACTGTGGTGCTCTCCTGTCTCCAGAAACCATCACAACAGCAATCAGTAGCTTGGCTACTTTCCTCACTTGGAAAACATTACAAAGCCTATTTAGAAGTACCAGACCCAACCATTTACTGGCAAAGCTGCAGTTTCCAGCCACTGAAGCATTCTACCCCACTTTGATGTGGCCTTTCACAGAATCACACAATCACAGAATGAGTCAGGTTGGAAAGGACCACAGTGGGTCATCTGGTCCAACCTCTCAGCTTGAGCAGGGTCCTCCAAGAGCACATGGCACAGGATTGTGTCCAGATTGTCTGGAATATCCCCAGTGAGAGGGATCTGACATCCTCTCTGGACAATCTCTTCAGTGCTCAGTCACTGCACACTTCCTCACATCCAGGTGGAACTTCCTAGGCATCAATTTCTGCTTCTTGTCCTATTGCTCAGCAGCACAGAGCAGAGCCTGACTCCATCCTCCAGCACCTCCCTGCAGATACTGACAAATATTGATGAGGTCCCCTCACAGCTGTCTCTTCTTGAGGATTTCCATCCTCTTGGAGTTCATATTTTTCCCCCTTTTGAAGAAATTCACACAGAAACATTTTATACTCTTCTAAAGTACAGGCAACAGATAAGGGAGGGATTCTGCCCCTCTGGTGAGATGCCACTTGCAGTGCTGCCTGCACCTCTGGGTTGTCCAGCAAAAGGATATTAGAGAGGGCCACAAAAATGGTCAGAGGACTGGAGCCCCTCTGTGAAGAAAGGCTGAGAGAATGTGGCTTATTGAACCTGGACATGAGAAATCTTCTGGCCTTCCCATACCAAGAGCAGCCACAAGAGAGATAAAGACAAGTTACAGGACAAGGGGAATTGTCTTAAACTGAAGAAGGACACCATTAGGTTGGTTAAGGAGAGAATTTTCCCTGATGAGAGTAGTGAGGCCCTGGCACAGACTGCCCAGAGTGTTAAAGACTGGGTTGGATGGGGCTCTGGGAGATCTGAGTGACCAATGATGTCCCTTCATCTTTGGCTGGACTGATGAGATTATTTCTGAAGGTCCTTTTCCCACCCAAACCACTCTGAGGATCCACGATTTCAGCCCATGCAGAGTTGAGTGCCCAGTGCTGACAACCACAGAGGATGGGGTGAGGAGCTGCTTACTGTTGTAGTAGGCAAACTGCAGGTAGTTGAAGTGTGAGGGCAGGAAATCCTCCAGAGGCTTTTCCAGGCCAGGCTGTGAGGCCAGCTCTGTGACACAGCCCTGCTTGCAGCTCAGCACCTGCATGGAGTGATCTGGCAAAGAAAAACTCTGTGTTACTGCTCACAGTCACCCATGGGCTGCTGGGCAGGACCCTGAGGGGTGTCCAACCTCCTGCTCATACTGGGGGGTTGCAAGCTTTTTGAAAACCCTCAGGGATGGGGGCAGTCCACCTCTGAGTTGATCAGTGGTGCTCTCTCAGGACAAGAGTAGCCATCCTCAATGTCCCATCACATTCTGGTGACCCTCTACTGGTCTCTCTTCTGTCTTTCTGCATTCCTCTGGAATATGGAGGATTCCTGGGCACTCCTAGTGCTAAGTGCAGGTAAACACCTCCTGCCACTTACAGGCCACACCTTCCCTAGTGAAAGCTAGGATGGGGTTTCTACTCTTCAGGGACCCCCTACCCCACCCCAAGTCTTTGTGGACCAACTCCCCAAGAACTGCACTCAGCTCTTGTGACAGGACACAGCATGGCTCCCACCTGTAATGGCCTGGAACAGGTCTGCCTTGTACTCCAGGTAGTTGTAGCCCTCGTAGTCGTAGGGTCCCTCGCAGAGAGCGCGGCACTCGGTGTCTGCCACAAAATACTCCTGCAGTGCCTTCTCCAGGTGCAGGATGGCAGCAGCTGGCTGCTCGTCTGTGTAAAAGCGGACGCCCAGCTGGAACTCCCTCTGTGGAGGGAGGAGAAACGATGAAGGGATCTCAGTGCTCCACTCCCCCTGAGGGATCACCTCATCCCCAGCACAATGGCATCTCATGAGCTCTGAGGCAGCAGGTGTGGTGTGGCGGCCCTGGGTTCACAGCAGACAGGGGCTTTGGGAGGGGAGGGTCTCACCAGGTGGGGTTTGGCCTCCAGGTCAGTGAAGTCATCCTCGTGGACTCCCACCATGGCCTGGTAGTACTCCAGGTTCTGCCTCATCTCCTGGTGCCCGGGGTTGGCCACGAAGAAGGTGTGAGCGGCTGCCGCCGCCTGCGCCGGCCGGTTCATCTGCGCGGGACGGGGGTGAGGCAGCGCAGCTTCCCCGCGGAGCGGAGGGACAGCCGTGCCCGGGCATCCCGGCGCCGGCATGGAGGGCGGTGACAGGGGCGGCTCCGCCGAGCTCCGACGTGGCACGGGTGGGGGGAGCGCGAAGGGGGCGGGGGGAGCAAGGCCGGGACTGCCGGCGGCAGCCCCACTTGGCCGCGACAGACTCCGAACCCTCCCGGCGACCCGGGACCGGCATCGCCACCGCCCGGTTCACCCGGTACCACCCCGTCCATCCTCCCGCCTGATTCCGGGATCGTCCGTGCATCCCGCCCGTCCCAAAACCCGTGGTAGCGGGACACCCCTTCCCTTCCCTGCCCTTCCCCGCTGCCGGTGCCGCACCTTGAAATAGGCGACCTGGAGATAGTTGTAGGGGCTGCGCCGGCCGAACTCCCGGTCCACCTCCTCGCCCAGGCGGTACCGGGAGGGCGCGGGGGGCCCGCAGCCCCGCAGGCAGGCGGCACGGCGAAGCAGCGTCCGAAAGAACCACAGGTCCCGGAGCACCGGGTCGGGCTGGGACTCGGTGCCCTCCGCCGGCCCCGCTGTGGCGTTGGCGCAGCGCAGGCGGCACCGCACCAGGCGGGAGCGCACGGCGGCCCGCGCCCGCAGCGCCCGCTCCATCTGCAGCACTACGGCGGGCCAGTCCCCCCGCGAGTACGCCTCAGCACCGGCGGCGAACAGCGCGTCCGCCGACTGCGACGGCAACGGCGGGTCTGCCGGTGCCAGGGTCGGGACCGGGACCAGGTCCGGTGGCGTGGCCGCCCCCGTCAGCGGCGCCATCAACAGCGGCGGCAGCACCAAGAGCAGAAGCAGCGGCGGCGGCGGCGCCATGTCCGAACGGCGGACGGGCCGCGGCACCACCCGCCCCGGGCACCGGAGCCACACCGGCTCCGCCCCCGGCGCCCCGCCCACCGCCCAATCAGAGCAGCACAGCCCCGTGGCCACGCCCCTCACGGTGCGTGCTGACGCCTCAGCGGAAACCTGCCCGCCGGGCGGAAGCGGGGCGTGCTGGCTGGCCATGGCGGAGGGCGGCGTGGGGCCGGGGGACGATGGGTCCGGTCCCGGTCCCGCTCCTGCTCCTGCTCCTGATCCCGGTGCCGGTCTTGCTCCTGCTCCTGCTCCTGATCCCGGTGCCGGTGCCGAGCTGGCCCTGGTCGAGGGCAGAGCCGGCCGTTCCGGCCGCGTCGGGGACCCCGGGGACCTGGTGGCCCTGGCCCGGCAGGTGCAGCAGGTGAGGGCCGGCTCCCAGCGGCGCGGCTGCGGGGGCAGGGCTGGGCTCGCTGGCCCGCTGCCTCCCGCTGTCTCCGGGACCTTCTCAGCCGGCGGCGGCATTGGTGCTTCCCAGCACGTCCCGCTGCTCTCCGGTGGCCCCGGAGGCCTCCTGTGTGTCCTGTGATGTTTCCCACCAGCTCCCACTGTCCCCTTCTAGTATTTCGCAGCGCCCTGCAGTATCTCCCCGAGTTCCCACGCTGTTGGTGTTTCAAGAACCTCCCACTGCACTTCAGTGCCTCCCGCTGTGCCTTGCTGTCCCACAGTGACTCCTAGAGCATTCCACTGAAGTCCCCTGCCAGTGTGCCCTGCTGCCTCCAGTGTGTCCCACTATCTTTAGCTCAGCAGCGTGTGCAGATGCCTTCAGTGATTCCCAGTCCATCCCGGTTCTCAGTCCACCCCAGTTTTTCCTGAAATGTCCTACTGGTTCTCCCAGTGCACTCCAGTATGTTACACTATTCCCCTGTGCCTCATAGTACATCCTGCTGATCTTCAGTGGTGTCCCCCAGAGCTTCTCAGTTCACCTAAACACTTAGTGTATGTCCTACTGCCCCGTCCCTGTGTACCACACTACCTCCCAGTCCAACCCACTGCCTCCCAGTATGTCCTGCTGCTCCCTCTCACTGCCCCTCAGCCTATCCAGACAGATCCTGATCCTTGCTCCTGCCTGGGAGTGCCAGGACAGCTCTGCACCCCCAGCTCTGTTGATGCCTTGAGCTTGACCACAGCTGGCTCAGCACAGTCCAGAAGGCTGCAGTTCTTCCTGTCCTGACCAGCCCTGATTTTCTCTCCCAGGCCAATGAGTTTGTCCGAGCAAATGCCTGCAACAAACTGACAATCATTGCTGAGCAGATCCGGCTCCTGCAGGAGCAGGCACGGAAGGTGAGTGAGGATGGCACCAGGCTCATTGCCTTGCCTGGGGAGATGAGCATCTGCTGCCACTGCTGGGCATTTGGGAGGAGCTGTGGCCCAAATGTGAGTTGGGGCCAGAAGCTGAGTAGAGAAAATTCAATGGATAAATAAGGAGGTTTATTGTCAAGGGAGATGGGGGAAGGTTGATTCTGGTGCTTTCCTTGCATCCTGAGCACACCAGGAAGGACTTTGAATACAGTAGGGGAGCAAGGGCAGGGGGTCCAAAACAGCTCAGGTGTCAGGACAGAGAGAGATAACTGGTTTTGGAACAGGTGACTTGTGTGTGCACTGTGCTCTTGGAAGGATCTGGTGAAGGGATAATGTGGCCCTAGCTGGATCTGAGGCCCTGGGAGAGATGAGCTCTTACCTGATGATAAGCTTGGCTTTCCTGTTTATGCTGGTTCATTTGCTGGTGAGGATGGTCCCAGCAGCACAGAGCAAGGCTTGGCTGTGCTCATCAATCCAGCCTTCACCCTTAAGGGTGAAATCTGGAGCCAGAGTGGAGAAGGATCTGCCAGTCACTGCAACTGGCTCACTGCCATTGAGGCCATTACATCATGTAATCATTAACTGGTGGAGCTGGAGCAGTGGAGCAGTCAGGTGGTGGAGCTGGGGAGATGAATTCTCCTTTGTTTGCTGCCCCTTCCTTTGCAGGGCACAGCAGGAAGGCCTCACTCCAGCAGCTGTGTGGAGATGAGGAATAAGCCCAGTATGTGATAGAATCTGGGGTGAGATACAGAGGTATTTCCACCTCTGTGGAGAGGTTCTCTGAAGTCCTGCTGACAGGGAAGAATTGGAAAAAGCTGCATCACTTTGGAAAGCATCTCCTTCCTGTATGCCAGGGAGATCAAGGCTTCATGACCCATAGGTCAAGTGATGTGTCTTGGGCTATGGCTGATAGGCAGTAGCATGTTGTCATTTTATTTCAAGTGTAAAGATGTTTTGTGTATTCCAGGTCTTGGATGAAGCCAACAGGGATGCTGATCTGCACCAAGTGGCCTGCAACCTTGTGAAGAAGCCAGGAAATATTTACTACATGTACAGGCGGGAGAGTGGCCAGCGCTACTTCTCCATCCTGTCTCCTAAGGTGGGTGGTTACAGCCCATGAAGAAGCAGGGAGGGGGGAAAAGTGATGTTTCTGGTGCTTGGGAACTAAGGAGCTCAGGCAAAGCACCAGTTTGGTGGGGGCAGTTATTGGTCTCTGCTCAGTTTTGGTGTTTGCCCTTGCTCTGGGTTAGTCTGCTGGGGCCAGAGACATCTTAGGGAGTTCTCTGGCTCTTGGTGGAGAATGGCAAGAAGCCCTTTGGGGCATGGACCTGAATTTTGTCTTTTGGTACCTGTGGTTCTTTGGAAGTAAACATGCTCTGAGCCTTCCCTGGCTGGTGTGGCTACCTGGCAGGACAGTCTCTTCAGCCCAGGGACTGAGTTTGCCTGCAGCTGACAGGATGGTCTTGGAGGTCTCCTCCTTCCAGACTGCCCTTTTTCTTACATGCAGGGTGAAGGCTTCAGGGCAAAGCTCTGGGCAGGGCAGGGAGATCTTGTGTCCACAAGCCTGCCTCTGTCAGTAGTGCTGGAGCTTGACATGATTGTGGACTTGGGGTAGCTGAGCCTCTTTTTAGGTTAGAAAATAGGATGGTCATGTAACTGGGACTGCTTTGAAGGTATAGGGCTGAGGGACAGCACAGCCCAGCTCCAAGGGAAACTGACCACTGATGAAATCTCTCTTTTCTCCACCAGGAATGGGGCACCACTCCCCATGAATTTCTTGGTGCCTATAAGCTTGAGTATGACATGTCCTGGACTCCGTTTGAGGACATCGAGAGACGAGATGCTGAAATCACTGTCCTGGAGAAGCTGCTGAACAGGCAGGCAGCACTGCCCCAGTGCACAGAGCCCAACTTCCAGGGCCTGACCAAGTCACACAAGTGACCACAGGACTGCCTGAGCAGAGCCCCTGGGCCAGGGGACACGGTGCCTGTATGCTGCCAAAGGCAGGCAAAGAAAGAGACCAAGAAACAAAAATGCTGATTGCTTTGTGCTTTATGGAGACTAATTCTGCATTCAGTCTTACTGGATTTTCTGGTAATTGAATAATTTACTTCATTGATCTATGCCAAGCTGTAGCAAGAGGCAGGTGATACCAAGAGGTGAGAGTTCCAAGAGTGTTTGGAACAAAAAGCAGAAATGCTTGGGACTGATGTGATAATGCTGTAAAATAGTATCTCCTCTGCCTGGCTCTGGTGTACCTCAGTGTGAGTGCTTGTGTCAGGTAATGATCTCAGGAGTGGATTTTGCCCCTTATTTAAATGCACATGTTTAGAGAGCTCTGTGGTCTGGGAAGGTGGTCAAAAGCCTGTGCAAAGGGTCTGCTGTGATGACCCTTCCTCTGGTCTCTGTCCTAGCAAGTCTGAATCCCTTAGCTGGGATTCACACCCCTTAACATGGGGTGACCTGAAGCTCTCTTCTCTGGAAAGAGCATCCTCAAAAGTGCCAGGCAGGCTTCAGGTGCTCTTCAGATGATGTGTGTTTCACATCCCCTTGGGTTTGAGTGCATGAACTGCCAGGTAGAGACGTGATACTGGATGACTTTATGCCAGAGCAGTGGGGAGATTAAAATAAATCAACTTTGATCTCACTTGTACCTTCAAGACAGGCCTGTGTTCTTCCTGCTTGGCAAAAATACCTTTAGCTTTGCCAGGGAGACTTAGTGGCATGTGGAGCTGGTAGGACTCCTCCAGCACTTTTTTCCACCTAGGAAAAACTAGCTGCACAGGGCTTCAGGAACTTCAGCCTGCTCTTCTGTGAGGAGCCAAAGTTGGAATTTATTGACAGGATGTCCAGGTTGGATCCTGGCATGTAACATTAGATCTGGTCAGATTCTCCCATGACTTGCTCACTTTGCTGACATGGCAAGGTGATCTTATATAGTGCTCCAGGCATTACATGGACACAATGGCCTTGCCACCTCCACAGCAGCATGGGAGGGTTGGGGACCAGTTGTAGGAGCTGAATTCTGCCCCTGGGGTCTGGGCCCACTATGGATGGAGTTGGTGCTTCTTGGTGGAGCCCAAATGTGAGGGCATCTGCAGAAATGACACCCTTGGGGACCAGCTCTGTCACTATGTTTTGCCATTGCTGGAGTTATTCTCCCTTTGCAGGACACAGCCTTGCCTCCAGTCTCTAGTGTCCCTCTGTCCTCATCCCCAACACTGGCAGTTATCTTGGGAGATGCTCAAGGCTGCTGGCAGTGACAATTCCTCATGGGAACAGCTGTTTCCTTCTGGCATTACAGAGGATTGGGAGGTTTGGGGCAGCTCCCTAGCAAACCAGAATTTTTTTTTGTCCCAGATTTTCTTCTCCCAGCTCTGTCCAGTGCAGTAGCTCACCTACATGCATGGCTAAGCATCTGTTTGGCAGAAACCTGCTCCTTGGATTCAATATGGGACATTTTTCTCAATGTCTTTCCTCACTTGGAGCACAAGGACATATTAACAGCAGTTTATTATTATTAGTGGTGGTATTAGACCAGGCTATAATTAATTCCTTATCAAGTCTTACTTGACAGGGTTTTTGTCTGCTTGTTTCATTGCCTTGGGTCTGATTTTACTGCATACTATTAAATCTTAGCTTGAAAGGGAGAAAGTTAATTACTGCATGGGCTTTGTGTGGTGCTAATTACAGCAACACCAAATCTTTAGTTGTGTTGATTTATGCTCCTCTGGGAAGTGGGGA